>NW_028136381.1:0-600000 GCF_964662115.1 Mustela nivalis
CTGGGATCATGACCCGAGCCGAAGGCAGAGGCTTCAACCCACTGAGCCACCCAGTTGCCTCTGTAATGATAACTCTCTTGTCATTTCTCATATTGGCACACAAAAATTTTATATTATAGGATGATCATCCAGGTGTTTTGTAAAGAATTAAAAAGAAAACAAAAACAAGCCTCCAACAATTAAAGATTAGTAAACTAAAAAACTTTATCATCTTGACAGAAGGAACTACTACATGGCCCTTAAAATTATACAAAAACTCTGATGAAATAATACTGCATGCGTATAGGGATAACTAAAGTTTGAAAGATTCATAATAACAAGTGTTGTTGAGGGTATGGAGCGAATAGAACTTTTTAATTAATTAAATTTTATTTTCAATTCTGGTTAGTTAACATAAAGTATAATATTAGTTTCAAGTGTAGGATTTAGTGATTCAGCACACAGTCCAAAATCCAGTGCTCATCAATGATTTCTCATGAGTGAAATCATGTGATATTTGTCGTTCTCTGACTTATTTTGCTCAGCATAATTATGCAATTGGAACTTTTATTCAATTTTATTCAGCTTCCACTGAGGTAGGAGTATATGTTAGGCATTAAAAAACTGTGTGGTAATAACTTAATCAAACTTAAACTATGTACACCATTACGATTCTGCATCTCTACTCCTGAATATATACCAATCATAAAATCTCTGCAAGTATTCAGCAACAGACATGTACTATAATATGTATAGCAACTTTATTCATGTTATCCCAGATTGGAAACAATTCCATTCTCTCACCAAAGTAGAGTGAAGTACATTTTAGGTATGTTCAAAGAATGGGATTCTACAAAATGATGAAGAATGAACTATTGGTACAGATACAGACAATGACATGTATAAATCTCACAGGCATTCTTTGAAGAGAAGTGAGATACAAAGATGCACAGACTGTATGACTCCATTTGTATAAGTGAGAAGGCAAAATTGATCCATGGTTTTAGAAGTCAGAATAATGGTTACTGATGGCAAGAGAGATAAAGGTAAAACTTAAGACCAGTTAGCGGTAAAGGCAAATTAACTATAGGAAAGAGAAAGTAAGAAAGCAATCCCATTTATAAATGGATCAAAAAAATAAAATACCTAGAGTCTAATTAATCAAGGAGGCAAAGACCTGTATACTGAAAACTACCAGAAACTGCTGAAAGAAATCAAAGAAGACGCAAACAAATGGAAACATACTTCATGCTCATGCGTTGGAAGAATTACCATGATTGAAATGCCCATACTACCCAAAACAATCTATAGATTCAGTGCAATTCCTATGAAAATTCTAATGGTGTGTCATGCATCCTCTTTCCTGGATGAGAGCAGCGGTCTTGGTGTCAGCATTCTGCTCTAAACCACATGAACCCTCACGTGGTCCTGCAACCACTTTGCAGGACTGGCTGGCAAGTGTGGCAAGACCCTCCCTCTGACCAATAGTGCAGATTGACATTGTAGGAGTCCCCAAAAGGCTCAGACATGGATGGGCTAAAAGCAGGGTTCAGATGGAAACATGCTAAACTAATGGGGAAGAGTATGCAGAATTTGCATCAATATTTAAGTTAAAGGTTGAGAGTTCCATTATGTTTCAGGCCAAGGGAAGCTGCTAGAGTCAAGACCTAGAGCTTGGGGAGGATTAAATATTCACCCACCTCTCTGAGCGGAGGCAGTGAGGTGAGAAACTCTGGGGAGTGTGCGAGTGTTGTATTCCTCATCATGGAGTGCGCATTCTTCATGTCTGGGGCCCATGACAGAGCCAGGTCCGAGGTATCTGGCTTCCTGCGACAGTTTTCCTGCAGGCCAGAGGTAGATGGGAGCCTTCAAAACCCGAGCCCTGAGGGCCTGGGTTTCCTGGCCTGGGCAGCTGCTCAGAAACCAAGCAAGAGACATCGATCCTGCAGGAACCGCATCGGGCCCATGGAGGGGGAGAACGACCTGAGCGAACATCCTGAGGTGGCTGAATCAGCTGTGGGGAGTAGCCCGGACCCGACTTGAAGGGAGGTAAGGAGGACACAGAGGTCCATCCTTGTGTCTGTGCGCATTAAGGCAGGTACAGGGATGCCTTGGACCTAGGGTGGAAGGAGGCCCAGGGGACTTACATATGCATTTACACGGTGTGGTCAGCAGAGGGCAGTGTGGCCTTACGTGTGTGTGTGTGTGTGTGTGTGTGTGTGTGTGTGTGTGTGTGTATGTGTGTGTCTGTGCGCACGCGAATGGGCTGGCTTACCTCCTGCTCACAGCAACCCCATTAATTTAGGAATCTGAGACCCTCTTTTATAGAGACAGAAACAAGCATAAGGAGATTAAATAAGTTGCCTGATCACAAAGCTCTAATGTGATAGAGCCGGAATCGAATCTGAGCAGACTGGCTCTAGAGTATGCATTCATTGATTCCCTGTGTGCTGAATGCTTACTGTGTACAGGCCCTGTGCCCTACTGGTGATACCAATAATATCAACAGAGTTAATCCCCAGCATATATTGAATGCCCACAGAACTCTATCTACAGTAATACTGAAAATGGTGATGACAGGCGTACGTGGGTGGCTCAGTCAGTTAAGCATCTGCCTTTAACTCACATCATGATCTCAGAGTCGTGAGACTGGGCCCTGTATCCATCTCCCTGCTCAGCAAGGAGTCTGATTCTCGCTTTCATTCTTCCTTAAACAAATACTATACATCAAACACTGTCCTAAGCACTTCACAAAATTATCTCCTTTAATCCTCAAAACCACCATATTCATCATTCTCATTTATAGACTAGAAACCCAAGGCACAGGGTGTATGCAACACAGCTGGGTTTACACGGGCAGTAAGAGGCTGAGCAAGGATTCAGACCTAGGCAGCCTGGCCCCAGAGTCTGCAGCACACTGTCCTCCTACACTCTGCTATGCAGTCACAATTATCAGCCAAAACTAAGAACCATCTCTGGATCTTGTGACGCTTAACTAACAGAAGTCACGTCCCTGGCAAATAGTAAGGCTGTAAGAAATGAAAATCATCACCATCAATCTCCAGGATTCTAGTCTTTCAATTCACAAAGAGAAGAAAAATACATTTCTACTTTTATTGTTCTATATGTATGGAAAAAGGCTTCCCCTAAATTACTCTCCTTGGTTCTTAGAACACTCCTAGAATACACTGTTTTTTCTTTCTTTTTTGAAAGATTTTATTATTTATTTACTTATTTGTCAGAGAGAGAATGGGAGAGCATAAGCAAAGAGAACACTAGTAGAGGGAGAAGCAGGCCCCCTGCTGAGCAAGGAGCCCATGGCAGGGCTGCATCCCAGGACTCATGGATCATGAGTTGCACCATAGGCACACACTTATTAACCAACTGAGCCACTGAGATGTCCCAATCCACTGTTTTTCTTCTAATAAGGTTAGCATATAGAACTCAGCATGTCCCAGGTATTTTTCTGTGTGCCTTATGCCTGCATTTAATCTTAAAATCACTCAGTCCTATAGCTCAGTGAGGTAAGTACTAGTACTATCTCTATATTACTGGTCCAGATAAGGTAAGTAATGTGCCCAGGGTGACAGAGCTAGCGCATAGTGGTGCGGGGATGAAACTCAGAGAGTCTGGTTTCAGGCTCTGAGCTTTCTAAACCTCTACTCTGAGGGCGTCTGTGTTGGAGGCAATTCTGGCTCACAAACTTTGTGATGAGTAACAGAGACAGTAAGTAACAGAGCCAGAAGGCAAGCCCAGGCCTGTCTGCTACCACTGTCTCTAGTAGTTGATTTCTCTGACTTCCGAGTGGCCTGATGGACATCAACTTGAGTTGGGGCATAGAAGACATAGGCTCTAGTCCTGCCAATAAAACAACTGGTCAACAACAGGGAGATCTTGAACTTATCCCTTTGCCGCCAACCTTCATCTAAAAATTAGGGAGTCATGCTCACTCGATCTTTAATGTCCTCTAATTCTAAGCAACTGTTTTCCAGGATGAACGGCAATTGTGCTTGAACGAAAGAATGCAGCATGTTTCTTATAGCTCAATGTCAATCCCACCCCCACCCCTGTAGAAAACGCTTCTTTTGACCCGAAACAAATCCTACAGGTGCCATGAAGTGCAGCTCAAATGCACAGCAGCCAGAAACACAGCCACTTCTCTGGAGGCCTCTCAAGCTTCTAGTCCCTTTCCCTCACCCTTACTGGTAAGAACCGTGCACACGCTACTCTGTGCTCCTGAAATACTGAGTTTGTGCCTCTAGTATAACGATTCCTACATTCACTGACAGCAGTAGCATGTGTGCATATGTGTACCTTTGTGCGTGTAAAGTTACATTATGTGGATCATATACATAAGTGCCAATACCTGACCATTTTGTCCTACAATGATGACAATTTAATATGGCGCAACCTAACACACGCTCATTAAATATAAGCATATTTCCTACTGTGCAACAGGGCATCACTGAGAAAACTTGTGCTCTACAAAAGGGGCCAGTAAGCTTCTTTATAAGGGGACCACATGGTCAATACTTTGGACTTTACTTGCTAAAGATTCTCTGTCCCAAGGATTCCACTTTGCCATTGGTGTTATCAAAGAATCCCTAAACCATCTGTTAATGAATGAGTATGGCAGTATTCCAGTAAAATCCCATTTTAAAAAACAGGCTGAGGGCAGCTGGGTGGCTCACCAGGATAAGTGTCTGACGTTGGTTCAGATCATGATATTCCAAGATCTGGACTCATTTTTCTCAACTAAATTTTTTGTCATATTCATAAAATTCAGAGTTAACTTTCAGGGGACACGATCTAAGATCGCTGTCGAAATTGAGTGGACCCTCCTTGATAATTATAGTCACTATTTGTTGCTAAACTGCCAGACAGACCTATTTGTTTCATAGCACCAGGTGGTATTTTTAGTCTACTTCTATCCAGGAATGTTAAACAGTACCCAAATAGAGGCAGTCACATGGGTGATAAGATCATCACCATCTAGTGATTCTCTTGCTACCAAAGAACTGATCTAGAACTGGAAGGAACTGTCTATTTCATCTCACTCGTTCAGCTTGTACTGAATGCTTGCCACAATGCCACCCACAGGGCTAGGTACCAGGAGATAGCAGAGCCCCGACTCTCACTCCAGCTTGGAAAATTTTAAATTGCTTATTATCTAACAGATCTAATTCAGTGGTTCTCAACCAGGGTGGTTTTATGTCCAAAGGATATCTGGCAACGTCTAGAGACACCATTGGTCACCGTAAGGGAAATCCTATTGACGTCTACTGAGTCGAGGCCAGGGGTGCTTCTAGACATTCTGCAATGCACAGAACAGCTTCCACAATGAGAATTATCCGACCCAGAATGCCAAGAGCCAAGACTATACCTACTGGGACACTTGATCTAACTTCATCTCCCCATTTTACAGACAAAAAAACTGGGGCCAATGTCAATGATATACTCAAGATCATCAATTCTTGAGCAGAGTCTATAGGTCCTGGTTCTATTCTGCGTGCAAGAGATCTTCAGTTTCCCTTTTGTGAACTGAAATTGAGGACTAATTTTTCCATGTTTGTCCTTTCCTCAAAGCAATGAGTTCTGCAGTGCCATCCTGGTGGAAAGCTGCTTTAGACAGCAACAGAAAAGCATTCACGTTTGATCTGCATGTTTCACTGCAGGAGACGGGCTCTACACTTGAGTGACACAGATACTTTGGCATGGTTGCATATGGCTTCTGGATTTTATTTGAAAGGAAGGATGCTGTGAAGAAAAGCTTAGACTCATGAAGTTCCATTTATTATTTCTTTTTCTTATTCATCACAGGATCAAAAACCTGGAGTGGACATACAGTGAATATGCAAGAAGATATGGGATATATCCTTGCTCTACTTTTTAGCATTCCTCCTCCTCAGCCCCATCATATATCCCAGCAGGTCAGCATTTGTTCTGATTTGGGGGTAGACAGGGTAGAAGGAAGCAAGGGCTGAGTTTAGAGGTAAGGGAAGTTGAAAGCTAATCCATGGTCTATATCTAACCATGACCTACTCCATGGAAAGGGGGAGTCTGCTTCTCCTTCTCTCCTTGGTGGACTGAAACTAAGAATCATAAGCAAGAATCCTTTTTGTCCTAGATGCCTGTCAAAGAGCTCAGCTCTGTCCTTTGTGGGATCAGTGGCTGCTGTGATTAATGATTCCTTCTGGGAAATTCAGCTGTGCCATTATCACAGTGAGAAGGATCACCAAGTCCCAGAAAGCTTCTGAGTGAGTTCCACGTGGGCTATGTCCCCAGGGGGATCCTTGAACCATTCCTGGAAATCGGAGGCTCTGGACCACTGAGGACAAATCAAGTCTGATTGGTAATGTATTCAGACTCTCTTGTAGTCACTGAAATCTGTATAGAAACAAAATGGCTCTCATGACTTGATGTCAGAATGGGAACCCACAAATGACAAGGCAAGAAACAATGCTTAATGTCCATTTAGCACTTAACGCTATGTTCTGAGATAACAAACACACATGCACTATCTCTTCTTTACAGCAACTCTAGGAAGAAGACAGCATAATAACTCCCACTGTCTATATAATAAAACCGAGGACCCAGAAATGAGGTCTTCTTCTCAAGGTCATACAGTGACGTGGCAGAGTGTGAACTTGGAATCACATCTGCCTGATGACAAAAAATGCTGCACTCTCATTTGAGGGCTGGAGGCAGGTAGAATCTCACAGACAAAAATAAGGCTTCTCTCTTGATTTTGTAACTATGATGTTGGTCCCTTATTCCAATACACACATATACCCCTTGAAAAGAGAGAGCAGTCCTAACAAATCAGGACTTTAGGAAGCTAAATCCTGAGTTTTACTGACCAAAGCAGAACTGGCAGAATCTATTGCTCTGATCCCATCTGATCTGAATGCACTGCTCTGTGAATATGGGACCCGGCACCATAGGCCTGTGTGACCGGCAGTTCCAGGCTGCATGCTCTTGGCATCCATGCTGGGCACTGTACTACATCATTTTCCCTCCCATGCAGGCGTCTTCTTCCCCAGTGGGCTGTGCCTTCTTAAGGACCCAGATCCTTTCACTCCTGCTTCAAACCCTCTGCACTGGCTGCCATGATCCCTCAGAGAAGATCCTCCTCCTCTGGAGTCTCTGTCTCTACTGGCTCCTCCTCCAACCTCTCTTCTGGAATGATCTGACAATGCAAATTAAACGAGGTCACTCCAACTTAAAAGTCCCTCAGGGACCCACTGTCTTTCAGCACAACATCCAAAGTCCTTCCTAAACTCATCCCTCACCCTTCCCTCGCCCACTTCTGGCTCTCTGCAGGTAGCCACGCCCGGTTACCTGCAGCTTCACAGCGGGTTCTTACTCCCCAGTTTTTACTCATGCTCTTCACAACACCTGCAATGTCTTTTCCTCACCTTATTCGCCTAACACTATGGCCTTCGAAGAATTACTTCACCTCTCTGAAACAGAAATGGGTAGAAGTGGGTTGTTCTGGGAGCTAGTAAAAAAGAGTAAGAAAATGGAATGAGGTCAAACATTTCTTGACATGTTCCAGGCATTTTATATGTACCATTCCATCTAATCATCATCAACAACCCTAAGGAACAGCCCGAATTGCTTTCCTGTCACAGGGTTATTAGGTCCCAAGTGTCACACAGGTAGAAGGTGATGGAGTCCAGGTAGCCAGGACCCAACAGCTCCAACACAAAAACCCTCCCCACAAGACCTGGCCCCTGGGAGCTACCAAGGCTACATAATTTATGTGCTGGCCCAGAAGGGGTCACCCACGCATGAGATCACGAAGCTCATGAATAAGTGGCATCATGGAAAACACAGGGCCTAGAAGGGGCCAAATGGAGCATCTCAAGCTTCATGCTCTTTATACCGGAAGAACTTTCCTATGATAATATTAATCACAATGTTGAGTAATAATAAAAATACCATTTCTACACGGCTCCCCATAGGCCATCTTCTCTGTGAATTTACATATGTATACATTTTTTTTTATTTAATCCATAAAACAGTCCATTTTACAGACGAGAAAACCGAGGATAGAGAGGTCAAAAAACATGCCTAAGGAAGCACAGGAGCACAGGGTAGAAATAGGGTGATAGTCTAAGGCTATTTGACTCAAAGCCTGTTCTCGGAAAACGCAGGCTATTCTCCCTGTACACTCTTTCACATTATATGCCACCTTCCTCAATGAAGTTGCAATGGCCTTTGTCTGTCGGTATAGGACCCACCAGGAGAGGCTGGCAGGCTGTCTCTCAAGGGACCCCGCTGGATTCATTCATTCCTTGTGCCTCACAAACCCAAGGACTGAGGACCCTACAGTCAGGGGTGTTCAGAGAGACTGAGGCTTACTGGCAAAACTTATGAAAGACAGGCACAATTGACAGAATGAACTCTCGATAAGTGTGTCCACTTACAATGATTATTGGAAAGGCCAAGAAGACCAGAGTGCCTCTGCTGCCATGAACAGCACATTCATTCCTTGTCTGGAGCCAAATGACAATCGTGTGCCCATGAAACAGACATTTGTGGAACCTCTGCACAGCAGTGAGCAAAAGCAAGTATAGCAACAAGGTGGTTAGGTGAGCACATCACCATCTAAACTATGCTGAGCTTCTGTGGGTTGTAGCTGACAGAAGATCACTTGCATTTATTGAAGTAGAAATGAGAGTTTCTTATATTAAAAAAATGGGGCTATCTCACAATATCCCTGGATTAGAATTAAACTGTGGTCTTGAGAGGGATAGAAGTTAAGAACAAGAAAAACAGAAACCATGAGATTCTCTTTCTCTCAAATATTATATACATATGTATGTGCATATAGATAAATCTATCTATCTATCTATCTATCTATATATATACTCTGTAAATTTTAGTTGTTAGATATATAAATGACATATATTTTTATATATCTGTTTCTCCTAATTCCTCTCTCTCCTCCCACAGTCTGTCAGATCACCTTTTCTCTATACATCAGCTTCACCCTTTTTTTGTGTAACTCAGAATTCTTGCTTCACAGAAACTGGTTCTGACTAAATTTAACAGAAAAAGAATTTATTGGAAGGCTATTAGGAAGGCCAAAGAACAATACAAAAAAATAAAAATACAACAGGGATAAAGGGAAGCTCGACAGCCAGACACCACCAACATTCCACTGCAGACCAAGCCTGCTAAGGACGCCACTGCTGCCGCTCCTGCGAAATCCTGTCTCAGCTTGTCCACCCTCCCCACGTGCTGGCACCAGATGCCACGTGAACACAAACTCTACATCACCCCTAGCATGCTTGGGAGCTTTTGTTATGGAAATATACAATTGCATATAATATACACACATACTGCGCACACACACACACACACACACACACACACTATATAAACATACAGATACATACATATACACACACCCAAATAGAGAGAATGGTATAAGGAACTCCCATCACTAACTTAAATAATTCTCAGCTCACAGCCCATCCCCACAGCCCCCATCACATTTTGAAACAACTATCTTTATCCTATCATTGAACCCACGGCTACGTCAACACCTGTCTCCAGAACAGGCTTACACAACCATGGCATGACCCACACCTTGGACCCCATCATTCTTTGCTGAGGGCGCTGTCCTGAGTATACTACGATGCTTAGCAGCACCCCTGGTCTCCATACATGAGGTGCAGAGAGCCTCTTCCTCACTTGTGCTTATGACCACCGAATATGTCCTAGACTTTGCCAAACATCTAGGGAGCAAAACTGCCCTTAATGGACACACACATAGATATGCCCGCAAAATTATACTCACTCTTTAAACATTTCAAAATAATTTCGCAATATCATGACATGTCAAGTCACAGTTCAAATTTAGCAGATTGGGGCGCCTGGGTGGCTCAGTGGGTTAAAGCCTGTGCCTTCGGCTCATGTCATGATCCCAGGATCCTGGGATCAAGCCCCGCATCTGGATCCCTGCACAGCGGGGCACCTGCTTCCTCCTCTCTCTCTGCCTTGCCCCTACCTACTTGTGATCTCTGTCTAAATAAGTAAAATCATGGGGAAAATAAGAAATTTAGCTGATTATTTCATAAATAGTTTGACTCTCTGTATTTGTTAAATCCTGAGTGAGGATAAGACCCATACCTTGCAATTGGTTAACAAGTCTCTCAAGCCTCTCTTAATAACAGGCCTCACTTTCTCCCTCCTCTTTCTTTACCCTTGCAATTTATTTTCCTAAGGCAACAGGCCCTGTAAGGGTGCCTGGGTGGCTCAGTTTGGCAAAGCATCCGACTCTTGGTTTCAGCTCAGGTCCTGATCTCAGGGTCCTGGGATCCAAACTCTTGTTGGCAGAGAGCCCAATGTGAAGCTGGATCCCAGGACCCTGGGATCATGACCTGAGACAAAGGCAGAGCTATAACCCACTGAGTCCCCCAGGTGCCCCTATTTATTTCTTGAATCAACCACTGACACCTATTACATGTCAGACATGGCTCTGAGTGTTTTATTAACGTTAAATATCATTTCATCTTTACAATCATCTATGAAGTGGGATTATTTCTTCCTTCAGGAAACTGAGACCTACAATGGTAGAGTAACACAGCTCCTAAGACGCAAAACTAGGATCAGCTTGGGCCTGGGCATCATGTTTTAAATCACTATGATTAGTCTCCAAGAACCTACAAAAAGTCCAAGTCCTCACCCCAAACCTTGGTTTTCCCCACCCTACAGTCCCCACGTGGCCCGAGATTCAAGGACATTCTCTCAGTTCCTGTAACAGTACACATCCTTCCCTGCTCTCACTGAACACCTTCCCACATCCGCCTTTTATTTCTTAGCCTTCTGGTCTCAGCTTCAACACTACTCAGTAAAGGATAAACTCTAATGCACGCTGTAGTTTTCAGCACTCAATGCAAAAGAGTAATGATGAATTTCACGGATCATTATTTCCTTCCTGTCTTTTTCAACCAGTTGGTGAGTCCCTCACACATCCTGTCAGTCCTACTGATCATGCTTTCCAGTCACTGAAGGCCCACCACCCATCCAAAAGGCCATTACCCCCCCCACACACAAACACACTCACACACACCCCTATTTGGCCCTATCTCAGGTGCACAGTGGAGATCCTGACAACCCCTAGTGGAATGTAACTATTCAAGAGGGAGAACCGAAACTTCTCCCTCATCAAAACTACAACTTACTCGCTTCATGTCGGGTTTTTAGCAGGACTTTTCGGCCAAGAAGGCCGAAAGCTCATGTGCCTGGTTCAGGCCGCATTCCCACTCCCCCTTTCTCACAACACACTTGAAATAATTAGCAGCTCCATAAATGAAGTCCTGCTCTGGGCTCCTCACAGATGGGAAACGAGGGGCACAGGAGCTGACAGATACCTTTTGGCAATCCAGTGTATTCCTGAGACACAGGCTGCCTCCCAGCAAGGCCCCAGGCCCTAAGGACACAGGGTCCTGACATCATGCCCCACAGGTACCTCTGCACAGAAGCATCTTCCCAGGGGCCGCTCAATCTGTCATCCTCTGCGTCGACCTTGAAGAGGATGTACAGGAGGTGAAAAAGAGTGTCCTCAGGCCAATGGCCATGGGTCTGGAGGTTCTGCACCCACTGGGGCAAGGTTGCGGGATCCGGAGATGCCATGCAAGCCCCGCACTCAGCAGAGGCATCTTGTTGACCCGCCCCCTGTCAGCTATCCTAACAACCCTCCCCCTCATTGGCGCCTGTGCCCACATGCTGATTGGACAGTTTCCCAGCTACCTAGGCCTTTGGAAAGCATCACTGGAAAGCTCCTTGGACCCTACCCACACAACCTGGGTCACCCAATATCTCTCCTTCCCCATTCCCACCTGGTAGGGCCTGGGTCACACCACCATCATTCTTCTCTGCTGCTGCTGTTTCTGAGTTTGGCCTCTCTGACTTCCACAAGCTTTAGAAGGCTGTAGAGAGTACAAACCCAGCTTTCTCCCATTGGAGTTGCTTTAGTGCCCTTTTCAAAACACAGTTGGGCTTATTTGTGGGGACTATTCCTGGGTTCCTTGTTCTGCTCTGTTCTTTTAAAAAAAGTTTTTTTTTTTGAAGATTTTATTTATTTACCCGACAGAGATTACAAGTAGGCAGAGAGGCAGGCAGAGAGAGAGGAGGAAGCTGGCTCCCTGCTGAGGGGAGAGCCCAATGTGGGGCTCCATCCCAGGACTCTGAGATCATGACCTGAGCCAAAGGCAGAGGCTTTAACCCACTGAGCCACCCAGGTGCCCCTGTTCTGCTCGGTTTCATGTTTCAGTCCTGCAAATAGCACACAGCCTTCCTTATTTTAACTACTAAGTTCTGAAACTCTGTAGACTGTGTTCACCCATTAGTATTATTTTCAAAATAGTTTTTGAAACTACTCTACTTCCTTTGTCCTTCCACATACATTTTGGAATATTTTTGTCTATTTCAACAAAAACAAACAAAGCTGACAGGACTTTGATAGGAACTGCATTAACTCTATCAGTCTGGGGAGAATTGACATCTTTACAATGCTTAGTCTTCCAAATCACGAGCATGGTGTATTTCTCCATTTATTTATATCTTTGACTTCCTGTATCAGTGCTAAATAGCTTTCAGCATGGGATGCCTGGACAGGCACTGTTAGATTTATCCCGAAGTACTTTCTTTGTACGAGTAATTGTGAATGTGTGTTTGATTGTGGAGCCCACATATTTATTGCTAGCATAGAGGAATACAAGTTACTTTACATAAGGTAAGAATTACTTTGTCGTACCCTCTTATGGCATAAGGCCTGAAATTAAGATTCTGTAATAAGGGCTGTCTTGACACCTGAAGATCAAGGAGGGACTCAAATGGCATCATGCACGTTCTCCTCTCCCTATCACAGGGGAGGTCTCTTAACCGAACACCCTTCTCATCACAGGGACCAGACTTAGAACCTACTGGTTTTTGGGGAGTAGTGTTCAGTTCTCTAGAAGCCCACTGAATTTTTCAAGGAAGCAACTCATACCCTCCCATGGGAACCAGGACTTGCCTGCCCTCTTGTTTCAACCAAGTCTTCCCTTCCAAGGCCCTGCTCCTTCTCTCTGTTCCCAAGTGCAATCTCTGTGCAGTCCTGCACCGTGTTTGGTATCCTCTCCCCTGAAGTGTGAGTATATGTGACTAGTAAACTGTTATTAATCACATGTAGCAGGTGTCAGGGGATCCCCAAACATCTGGAGCAGGTCTCCTCAGGCCTCATCAGGGACCTGAGGAGAAGGTGATTCAAACAAGTGGCATCACAAACAGGGTGTCCCCACATTAAATGAAGACATGGTGTCAGCTTGACCTGCTGCTTTGCTAAGTCACTGGCTTCAGGGGTGACAATGACGATCTGGGAGGGAACTGGCAATCACTGGCAAGCTGTGTTGGCTCATGTTCTATTCTCTCAAATGGAGGTCGCCATCCATTTCCAAAATAATACCCCATCCTTGCCAAAAAGGTGAGAATGAATGAGAATTGACTATCTGGGGGAGAGGTGTCACCTATGTGGCCTGCATTGGTCTCCAAGGCTCCCCCCTGATGTTGGCAACTGCAGGACATGCTGACTGGTGTGCTTGAGTTCCAGGGACTGGGTGATGGCCCAGTGCTTGGGGCTGATGTACGGGTCTATGGGGGAAAGTGCACCTCAAGCACAGTCCTGGGGCTGACCCTCTGTGTTGTGGGTGCAAAGGAGGGAGACCGCGGCCCCAGGGAAATATAAGAATGGCTCCCTGGCTGCTTCCCGAGTCACTGTGTTTCAGGCATTGGGAGTGGCCTTGCCCGACTCCGAGCTGCCACTCCTCTCCCTGTAACCATGTGTCTTCCTGAGCCCTTAAGGTTTTCAGGTAGACATCCATGGCAGCCCAGGGCCCACCAGCTGAACAAAAACAGAAAAGTGGAGGGGGGGCATTTGGTGTTCCACTTCTCTCACAGTGCCAAACACCTCACCAGCACACTTGCCTTTCTCGTAGTGTTATTGCTCCCCGGCTCGTCGATAGACTAATCTTGTGATTCAGGGGCTTGAGGCTCTGACTCTGGCCATGGACAGAATGATTTTCCTGGCTGTAGACTCAAACACTGGGAGATGGACTGGCATTCCCACAAGAAGAGGATGGCCATCTGTGGGCTGACCAAACCAGCTCCCTTTCCCCCTAAACATGCAGAACATGTGCGCCATGTGATTAGATGGGGACAGAAACAAAATCTCATGGCTTTGTGTGGTTAGAAATGAAAATCTATCCTGAGGAAATCTGTAGAGAGGGAAAAGGGGGGAAGGGAAACAATCTATACTGAGAGAAGGTAGGGCTGTAGCAGAAGATGGTTTTGCTTCATCAACGACTAGGCTGTGGGTCTTGTGCCTTTCCACTGACCACCCCCTTGCCTAATCTGTTTGGCACAAGATCCTGATCCTCAGGATTATGGGGGAAACATACGGGGGACCCCTGTGGTACAGTGAGGGGATCAATTCCCACTTGACTTAAACCAGGAGACTTGAAACCATACAACCATTGCCACAACGGAAGCTCCAAGGCTGATGATGCTGATTTGGGACACTCTGGAAAAAAACCCCGAGAAAGAGCAGCAGGGTAATGAGACATTCCCCCACCCCACAGGGGTTTCTTCTTCCAGGAAGATACAGACCTAAGCATAGGAGGAGTGGAAGAGAGAGATCTGAATACAGGTGGCAGAACCCAACACCCACCTACCATGACTAATTCAACATAGGTTCAAAATTTGACCCAACTGTAAATCCAAAATTTACAGGGGCACCTGGGTGGCTCACATGGTTAGTCAATGACTTTACCTTGGGTCTTGATTCCATGATCCTGGGATAGAGCCGCATATCAAGCTCCCTGCTGGGCAAGGAGTCAGTCTGCTTCTCCCTCTACCTCTCCCTGCTACTCCCCCTGAGGCCTGCTCTATCACACGTACTTGTGCTCTCTCTCTCTCTCTCTCCAATAAATAAATAAAATCTTTGAAAAAAAAAGAAATCCAAAATTTACTAAAATAATTTAATTGACAAAAATAAAAGGAGGCCGACTGGCTTTTATGCCTCTACATCATAAGTTCTGAATGAACTTTAATGTTGCTAGGAGGCACTGGTTGCCTAACTGTAATGGACTTATTACGAGGGCTCAAATCCTGTCTATAGCAAATATAATAACCATATTTTCTATCCTCTATATTTAATGCTTTGACATCTCAGGCCTTGCTGACTTCGGAGGGACTGTCCCTGGCAGGCTTACTGAATTCCTAGAGATGGTCAGCAGCTTGCCTGGCAGCAAACCTTTCACAGGTAAAGCAACCAAATCAGAGGCTTTACCCCCAACCATCTCTTATAAGAAACTCTTACACTCTGGGTTACTATGCCCTGCCCTGATCACCCCAGGGGCCAGGACAGGCTACTCCAGACACCACTGTTTCCCAGAATCCACTGAGATGACACAAACTAGGCAGTCCTAAACGTGCTTACCCGGACTCACCTGCCCCTTCCCACGGAATCCATGATAAACGGTCTTCCCCCTATTGTCCCTTCACTTCCTCTTTCTCCTGACCAAGCCTGGTACTTCCCGGGGCCGCCCTCCATGCCTCCCAGCACCTCCTTTCATGGCATCTGTGAGTCCAAAACACTTTTTCCGTTGTGAGAGTTACTTGTATATCTGCCTGTCTTAGCATACCTGATTAAAATAAACCCCAGTCCCCTTAAAACATCTGAGACACCTGAGGGGCTCAGTGGGTTAAGCTTTTGCTAATGTCATGATCTCAGAGTCATAGGATTGGGTCCCATGTCCAGCTACATGCTCGGAGTGGAGTCAACTTGGGATTTTCTCTGCCTCTGCCCTTCCCTTCCCAACATCACCCCCTACCCCCGCTCCTTTGCTATCTCTCTCTCTCTCTTGCTCTCTCTTTAAAATAAAGAAATAAGGTCATTTAAAAAACCACGAGGGATGGGGCACCTGGGTGGCTCAGTGGGTTAAAGCCTCTGCCTTCAACTCCAGTCATGGTCTCAGGGTCCTGGGATCAAGCCCACATTGGGCTCTCTGCTCAGTGGGGAGCCTGCTTCCCCCACACCCCGCCTGCCTCTCTACCTACTTGTGATCTCTCTCTCTGTCAAAATAAATAAATAACATTTTTTAAAAAATAAAAAAAAAAATGACGGAGCCCAACCAATTTAAACATGGTGAATACTTGGCTATGATAGATTTGGCCAAGATGATCTGATCAGCAGTGCCTATTTCAACATCATCACAGGCATGTGTGCCTCAACCTTGAAGGACACATGATATACCTCGTTATACAAAGGGCATCCAAACCGCTCTGCTATCATAGGCAACCTTTTTGGGTAGGAACTTACTACACCCATCTTTCTCGAGGAACATAGGTGTGACATCACATTTAAGACATCCTACTGTGGGACGCCTGGGTGGCTCAGTTGGTTGAGCGGCTGCCTTCAGCTCAGGTCATGATCCCAGCGTCCTGGGATCGAGTCCCACATTGGGCTCCTTGCTTGGCGGGGAGCCTGCTTCTCCTTCTGCTTCTGCCTGCCACTCTGTCTGCCTGTGCTTGCTCTTGCTTCTCTCTCTATGACAAATAAATAAAAAAAAATCTTAAAAAAAAAGACATCCTACTGTGAGGAAATTTATTTGGCAAACTTGTTAAGGACCTACAAATGCAGGTGTTCCTGGCTGGCTCTGTCAGTTAAGTGCCTGCCTTCAGCTCAGGTCCTGATCTCAGGGTCCTGCAACAAACCCTGCATCAGGCTCACTGATCAGCGGGAAGCGTGCTTCACCCTCTCCCTCTGCCCCTGCCAGCCCTACTATTCTTCTCTCTCTCGTGCTCTATCAACTAACAAATTCAATCTTTAAAAAAGAAAAAAGGACATAGAAGTCCAACATCTCTCAGTACTTTTTGGGTTCTGAGGCAACATATTCCTTGTTTATAAATTTTACAGAAGCCCATTTAGGCTGTTACTTGTCCATGAGCTCACAATGAAGGCAGGAGGGTCTCCCCTCAACAAAAGGCAAGTAAAAAATGTGCAAGTAAAAGTGACCTGTTGAGGGTGATGGGGTGGTTCAGTTGGTGAAGCATCTGCTTTAGTTTCAGGTCCTGATCTCAGGATCCTGACATCAAGCCTGGCAGGGGCATTCCCTGCTTGGTGGGGAGCCTGCTTCTCCCTCTCCCTTATACCCCTCTTCCAGCCAGAGCTCTCTCTTAACTACATATATAAAATCTTTTTTAAAAATCACCTGTTAGTACCCAGGAGAAAAGGCTTCAGAAGCCTCCTCTCTCCTTCCAGGAGTCCCTGGACCACCCATGCTATCTGTCAATTGTCCATGGGATCTCAATGCAAGAAACAGCCCTCCTTAGCCCTGGGTTATAGACCAGGAAAGCAGCAGTTGCTGGCCATGCACAGGGCTCTCCTGGAAATTGAGTCTCTCACAGGCTCTGAGCCTTCCTATCCAGCTGTCTATTATTCTCTGGGTCATGGCACCCCCACCAGCTTAATAGAGTCACCAAGGCCTACTTGCTACAGGCTGAAGCCAAAGTCTGCTTATCCTACCTGCAGGTGGAGGTGGAGGCTTCTGTCCACAGTGCATTACCAGATTCCATGGTGCTGGAGGACTTCACCTCTTCCTTCTACCCCTTGGCTACCCAGGGTTTTCCATGGGATCAACTGCATGAACATCTATGGAAGATATTACATTTTGGTTTTGATGACCACATCTCATTCCTGCTCACATGACAGCTTCACGTCCTGGAGAAGCACCTTTCCTATGCCTTAAGGGTCTCAGATGAAATGGATGTCCAAATATCAGAGTCCACTGTGATGGAAAGCCTGAGTTTGATTAAGATTCAGATGGCCTCAAATGGCCTCACTCCATGTTCTCTTCCCACTCTGCTCCCACAGATCAGATCCTCTGGCCAACAAGGCCTCCTAAGCACAGGTACCAGGCACAGTTCCTCCCCAAGTAGTAAGTTCCAATTCCCTGACAGCCTGTGGAATGATCCAGCAAGCCAGTCATTCTCTCCTGCAGGAAGTAGGGCTCACCTTCACTCTCCTCTGCACCCACAGCCCATGTCCATTCTGTTCCCAGGTGCAACGTCCCCCCATGGCCCTGCATGATGTGTGTATCCTCCTTCCCTGGGCCATGAGGATAGGTCGGTAACAAATTACGGTGGATCTCAGCTATGTTGCATGCAAACACTGCATAGCTGTAGGGCTGGAATCCCTCCCTTCCCCAACGGGTGAAGAAGAGGATGAAATCTTTCTCACTTGTACCTTTGTCAAGGCACAAAGAGGAGGCTCATGGACATGAAGTTATTTGGATAAAAATCTATTTGGGGCTTGCAAGAATTCACCTGGAGCTAAAGGGCAGCCTTTATGTAAACGATGAGGAGGAAGGAAGGCCGCAAAGGCAAGGGCTTGGATGCTCTCTTAAAGGTCAAACTCCAGGCAGTGGGGAAACCCTCCAGTAATTACAGCAGGGAAGTAACATCACATGTTCATCTCAGTTCTTCCTGACAGCAGAGTTCAGAATGGATTCAAGGGAGGCTTAGAGTGGAACCAGCAAGATTGTTAGGGAGTCTACTGCACCAGTATGAGACAGCAGTGGGTGAATCAGAGCACTGACAACAGAAAAGCAGGGAAGGAATGACCATATTTGGCAGGCTGAAGAGAGAGCAGAATGGAAAATGGAATGAAGTCCTAAAAAAATCTGAATGGATCCTTTCCAAGGTGCAATGGAACAATTCACCTTGAAGGGCAAAGGAAGATTTGAAGGGGCTTTTGAAGAAATGAACAAGGGAGTTGACCATGGACATTCCAGGTAAAAACCGCTTACATGCTAATCAAGGGGAGCTATTTGCATAATGTAGGGTAGAACCATAAGCAGCTGGATTTTCTTTTAAAGAATAAGATGGGATTCATTCCCATTTCAAATGGTCTCCAAGGCAGAGTGATTTGGAGGGAAAAAGAAATAAAACAAGTCAGAGAATACAATACTCCTAACTAGACAAATATACATAAGGCCCAAGAGGACTCAGGTTACCCATAGAGTGCTTTTGCAGACCACAGAAAAGGAAATGATTTTGAAAAAATAGAAACTAAAAAATAAGCTAACAGAAATGAGACTTACCTGGGTAAAGCAAACTTGCCTTTTTGTTTTTAACCTTATATTCATCTTGTACTTTCATGCTATTCACTTTGTTTTCCATATAAGGAGTGTGTACTCGTGTATTTGATAAATTTGGAAGACTAAAACTAGTTGATGTGTTCCCTAGATCAGATATACGAAGACACCTGACCCTTGTGAAAACCTTAAAGCATTACAGACATTATTGGAAGAATCCTTTGACCACAGCCCCCAAGCCCAGCAGTGTCGACTGTCCTAACAAAGTGACCACTGTTCTGGTATCTGGGTGGCTCGGTCTGTTAACCGTCTGGCTCTGGTCATGATCCCGGGGTCCTAGTATCAGGTCACAGGTTCCCCTGCTCAGTGGAGAACCTACTTCTTTCTCTCTCTCTGCTTCTCCCCCTGCTTGTGTGCCCCAATTTCTGTCAAAAAAAAAAAAATCTTAAAAAAAGAAAGAGAAGTCAACACTGTTTTCACTTTGGCAAATACTTCTGCAGTTATTAAATGACCCCTTTTATTGTTAAGTCATAAAATCCTGTTTATTAAGCTGAAAGCAGAACTGCAAATAGTTTACATTTTGAAAAAAGGCATTTGGGGTTAAGGAAGACACAGAGTGACTTGGGATCTTCAAAGCATGGTCACGTCTCTGGCTTGACAATCATCTATTTCTTTGAGAGGTCTTTGGCCGCCATTCCAACCTTCTTGGCAGGTGACATATATAGGGCGTGTATCTGGGTAAAGAATCAGAGATAACATGTAGAAGAAGGTGCTCTGACCCATCCATTTCTGGTCCAGGTGGGTTAATAAGAGACACAGCTGTGGTTCTGGGCTTGACATCTTTTTTTCCGGGTGTGGATCCCAGGGTAGCATTCAGTTGTGGTGGGCCTTGTTTCTTAGGCAGTTGTCCCGTTCCTCCTGAATCTGGGGGTTTCATGTCATGAGCAGAGGAGTTTGGTGATGAAGAAGCTGAATGAGATTCCACTTCTAGAAACTGGACAAAAAGTCCTGAAAAAGAATTGGGCACAGCTTGGTGATTTGGCTTCCCAGGTGCATTGGGGGCACTTCTGGATCCAGGCTCCCCAGACACCCCACTGGGCACGCCCGCAGGCTCTTGACCACGGAGCTGCCACAGCTGGTGTTCTTGGATCCCCAGTGTGCTTGCCATCAACCTCAATGCTTCTTGCCATTCCTCATCAGCTGCCTGGAAAGATACCACGAAGAGTCTCCTTAGGAGGGTTTTGTCCACCATTCCTTCAGCCTTACTTACTAAGGTCAAGAGTTTCTTCTGTGTGTCCTCCAGTATTTCCTGCTGGACCTCATTCTGTTTCTTGAACTCTTGGAGTTGGTCCTCCTTCACCTCCAAGTCGGCATTTGTTTGATGCCATCGTCCCTGTAACGACTTCAGTTTTCGTTCTAGGGTGTCTGCCTTTTCCATCCATTCAGCGAGTTCCAGCTTGAGGTTCGCTAGCCTTCGATCATAGTGCCTTCCCTCTTCCTGGGAGGCGGCAAGCTGGAGCGCAGCTTCCTTTTTCTGCTGGGTGACCATGTGCAAATACTCCCGCAGCAACTCCACCTGCAAACTGGCTCTATGGTTGCCCTTTTCCATGGCAGCGGAAGACAAAACGAGTTTTCCCTGCAGGACTGTCACTTCCTCTCTTAGCTGAGCCACTCGGTCTTCTGAAGCCAAACTTTCCGGGCAACGAGAATCTTGGGCTTCTGCAGCGAGGTGCCATCCTCTCTCAGCTCCTGGGTTAGGCGCAATTGTCTCTCATGTAAATGGTGACTCTCCTTCTGGTGTGCACAGGTTTCTGTTTCTTTCTGTTTCTGTGCCAACACGACATCATCTCTCTCCTGTTGAGCCACAACTGCCTTTTCCTGTTTTGACTGAATGACGTCCATATGCCGGTTCAATTCCCCGCTCTTGCCGTGTTCTTTCTCTCACAGCAGTTGCTCCAGAGAAAGTGCCTTCTCTTTCATCACGGCAGGCTGGGATTCCTCCTCCCCCTGCATCTTTGACAGCAGCCGATTTGTCTCTTGCAAGGCCTGTTTTTCCATGTCCTTTTCTATACATGTTTCCACCATCTTTCCATTTTCCTCTTTCTGCCGACACACATCCATTTCAAAATCTGCTATCCTCTCCTTCAGGCTGGTGACTGCCTGCCTCAGCAGCTCATTCTCACTCAGTTGGCCCCTGAGCTTCTCCTGTAAAGAAAGCAGTTCTTCACTTTTTGCTGGGATTCGGAGGTCCTGAGCCTAAGTGAAATCTTGTAGAACAGCCTGTTTCTCCTTCTGCTGCTCCATGTGGGAATCGGAATCGCTGTGTTCCTGTGGCTTGCCTTCTCCTTCCCCCGTAGCAGCCCCTGAAGCAATCCGTCTCTGCTGATCTTCCTGGAGGGTTTCAATCTTTTTATCTTTTCCTTGCCCTGATTTTCTGAGCTCTTCTACCTCCTCTCTGAGCACCTGAGAAGACTCACTCACTCGGTCAGATTTCACAGCCTTCAGAGTCAGCTGCCTCTGCAGAGTCGCTGGAGGGCCGGAGGAAAATCGCGTCAAGGTTCCCTAAAAGGAGCTCCTTGGCATTGCAGAGCTCCCTGATGCGGAGCTGAAGTTGTGCTAGTTCCTTCTCTAGCTCTTGTAAGTTTATTTCATGTCCTTGGTAAGTGTGGATCTGGTCAAGAGAGATTGTCTGCAGTTTCAAAACCTCGCTGTTGGTGCAAGCCCATGCCTGGAGTTGTCGCAGAACTCTCTGAAGCTGGGATGACTCACGCTTCATATTTTGGACCGTGGTCAGCACCTGCTCTTTCCACTCCTCCATGATCGTCACCCGCTGTCTTAATGTGTCCCATTCCTGTAGAAGCTGCTGGAACTGATCAATAGAAACTCCTCCGCATGACCAGTGCTGGGTGTCTGCAGGATTGTCATTAAAGTCTGGCATTTTTGACTTAATGCATCCACTTCCAGGTCTTTTTCTCAAATAATGTGTGACAAACTCCGAATCATTTCTCTAAACATCTCTATGTCACTGCTTTCTATTCTAGTGGACAGTTTTTGATTTTCGTCTTGCATCTTCTGGAGTTCTGCTTCTTGGCAGCAAGTCGATTGGTCATTCTGTGATAGTTCCTTTTCAGATTGCTATTCTCCCTCGTCTTCTCATTTAGGACCACCAAGACCTGTTCGCTTTTCAAAGTACACTCTTGCAATTGGCGCTGAAGTTGTTCCACGTGCCCATTCTGGCAGTGAGAAGCCACAGAGATTTTCCTAGAAAGATCCTGAAATTCCAAATCCTTTTGCTGGATAATTTGAGTGAGTTTCCCAATCTTCTCTTTGGAGAGCCGATCCATCCATTGATAGTCTCTAAGTTGTTGGCGGTGCCGGTCAGTGAGGTCTGCTAGCTTCTGCTGGTGGGTGTTTTGCAACCCCGCCACCTCCAGCTGATGTTTGTCCAGCTCGCGCTTCCGCCGCTGCTGTAGGTCCCTGATGTGGCTCTTCAGTTTCCACAGTATTTCTGTGTTGATGGTATTTGGTCCCTGGGTGGAACACTGGCACAACTTCTTCCAATGAGTCACTTCAGCCTCCAATGTTTCAATCTCATGGAGGAGTCTACTGATCTGTGTCTGGGTTAAGATGACATCAACCAAATCCCTGGCATCCCCAGGGAAAGTCCCTTTCCCCAGCACATGTCTCTTAATATCGATGTCCCTGGTCAAAGTGGTTTGGCTGCTGTCCACGGCCCCTAGGGAATGGCCTAGGCCAGAGCCCAGCCTACCAGCCCAGGAGAACATCTGACGGTCATACAACTGTCCTGGTCTGCGGTACAAAAGTGTCCAGCCCAGTCGGACTACCCCGCCAAGTGTCCCAGGACCCCAAGCTGCACAAAGCTGAGAATCAAAAGCCTACAGAGGTTTCCAGGCAACACCTGCATGCCCCTCCCCCACCCCCTTCTGTGACGTCAGGTGTACCTAAGCATACAGACATTACCAGGCAATGCCTGCATGCCCCTCCCCCCCTCCTCCAGAGCTCCCTTGTGCCTAAGCATACAGACCTTTCCAGGCAATGCCTGCATGCCCCTTCCCTACCCCCCCACCCCCCCACCCCACGTCCTGCCGCTCACTCCCAGGCGCCTCTGCTGGTGAGGTAGCTCTGAACAGCCAAGGCCCTCTGGCCACTGGTCCGGGTCCCTGTCCCCACAGCTCATTCCCACAACTTCCCACCCAGGCCTGGGCCCATTGTCCTCCTTGGTACCTGTCCAGGGTATGCCCCTAGTGCATGATCGGGCCTGACTGCACCCAGGTGCCTGCCCCCAGAAAATGCACATGGCCCTCTACTTCCCCTAAGTGGGATCACAATACACAAAGTCCTGTGGTATGGTCTTTCCACCCAATAGTACATTTTTCATTCTGGTGTAAATTACAGGGTCACACACATCCACCCAGCTAGGAGAGAGGATCCTCAGAGCACTTCACAGAGGTCTATATCCGCACAGAGGATGGCCCTCATGGAGACTTTGTGTATTTCCAGGCTCCAGTGGCTCCAGAGTGCTCTGTCCCTCCTTGCCCCATCAGTTCTGCAGGGACAGCTTGGTCATGATTTGCTCTGGCGGTTCACTGGGCACTGCCCATGCTGCGCCTCTATCACCTCCCGCAGCTGTGCGCCTAGACCAGGCAGGCGGTAGGGCAGAATGGTGGACACGCCTGGTCCGTGGGTCCTCCGCCTGCACAGAGTGGCAGGTATGCAGCAGCAGAGGCCTGATTCCACCCCTCTTGCCAGTCCTGACTGATGCTAGTCCAGGGGATAGGGTTAGGCACCGCGCTGGCAGCTGCCCCGCGGGAGCCCCGCTGCCCACCCCATCGCCACGATGAAGAAGCAATTCTGCTGCATGAAGCAGCTGGCCAACCAGACCCTGGCCTGTAAATACGCCCATTCGGGCTGGGATTGTGCCAGGTGAGGTCAGGAGCCATAACGGGAGGGCTGGTGGCTCTCCTGGTGGCGAGCTCCCGTCCCCTGCCACCACCATGCACCAGGCAAAAGGGGTCCTGGTCTGGGTCTGCACCAAGCCACAGACTGGAGGCCAGCTTGGGCCTGTGCCAGACTCTGGGAAGAGCTACTTGGTGGGTTGGCCTTTCCAAGATGACCCCTGCAGGGGGTGTCCACCGCCCTCTGTCCTGGTCATGCCCAGCATCGCCCTGGGGGGGGACTGCACCTGAGCCTTCCCCTGCCCCCCACACCAGGGTTTGCCCTGGGCGAAAACTCTGGGCACTGATATGCCTGAGGCCCCATGGACGCTGTGTTCTGGGGGAGTTGTTCTCTGCCTTTCGGGGGCACCCTACTTCTGCAGATCCTCAGCCTCCAAGTGCCTAATTGCAGGAAAGAATTAATTGGAGGTCCGAGCCCATAGGATCTGCCTCCAGAGTGCCTGCTATCCATGGAGGGACCGTAGAGGTGCTGCTGCCTCCAAACCCAGGCCTCTGGGAGGAAAAAACTGTGGAAACGCTTTGGGCCGAATTTTCGGATTCTTTTTCTTTTTATTTTTTTAAAGAGCTTTTAAAAAATCCTTTCTTCCTCTGGGTTTGGATGCAGATCCTCTCAAAGTTTCTTTGGTTTCTGCTTTAATGCCTGACGGGAAACATTATCCACCATGAAATGACAGCAGACACCAGGGTTTGTAGACCACCTGGCTGTTGGAATAGGAATCACTCACTGGTGGTTTTGAGCGTTCCTGGAGGTGATGGTCATATGCCCAGTTATCTGGGGCACATCCTTCAAGGACCTTAGAGCTGCTGGCTGTACTGGACCTACTGACTGCTTATTCTGGATGAGATACCAAAGTGTGAGTCTTCCACAGCTATTGCTTTTTTGTTTTTTCCCCCAACGACTGGGTCAAATGGGGAGTGAGGTTTGGCTAAAGTACATGTGACAGTTCTGGTGTGCGTGTACCAAAATGCTTTTCCTTCCCCTCTCATTTTCTAAACTTGCAATTGAGGGTTTGCGGGTCCCTCCCCCATAACTTTTCGCTTAGTGGCTGTGTTTTGTGTTTAATTTGGTTGCTACTCCACTCCATGATCTTTGTGTGCACTGATCCTGTTCCAGAGTCCCCTAAAGCCTAGCAGTGCCTCCTTTGCCAACATTTGTAGGAAAAGATAGAAATAATGCCAAACGGCAGGTAGACAGGGGAGCAGTCATAGAGATTTGGAATGTAGGTGATGTTTGGTGGGGTGAGGTCCAGAGCCGATGTCGAGAAAGAGTTCTTGAGACCTCCTTGGTGCAAAACGGTGGTTTTATTAAAGCACGGGGACAGGATCCGTGCACAGAAAGAATGGCATCGGTGTTGTGGGAGGAACTGATACACCCTTGAAAGTTGGGGGAGGCAAGGAGAGGGAAGGGTTTCAAAAGAACTTTCCTATGCTAAGGAAGACCTACAAGATACTGGAGACCTTGCCATTGTCAAGTGGCAAGTGTCAAGTAGTTTTACCCTCTAGCAGGGAATGAACACAAAGATGGTTGGAACAGACATTCTTTTGTTTCAAGGGGACTTGAGTTTTTTAAAAAACCCATTGGACTGATCCAAAACACCTCCACTAAATCTGTTCTACACTGTGCTATTTGCCGACCTTATTATTGGCAGATAACCTTATCCTTGGAAGGGGTATCTAAGACTCAGTGTACCTGGACCAGAAATGAAAATGTCAGATGTATTCCTGATCAACCCAACTATATGACACGAAGGAGAAAACAAACCTTGGGACCAATTTGAAAGGACGTGGGGCTGAGAGGAGGCATTTCTCCAGTCGCATCTGTTCCTACTGCACACGATCTGCCCCTGCATTCTGATCCAGCTCCTTCCGCCACATGATGGCCACTGAGGTACAGGCACCACTGACTGATGGACCACAAAGACCTCCCTGAGCAAGCACAAGGCTCTGTACAGAGAAACATGGAAGCAACCTGGACTTGTGGGACCTGAAGTCTATTCGGTCCTGGTTCTGCCACTAACTGGACCCGTCTCATTTCCTGTGAGAGAAGTTAAAACTGTTCTTGATCGTTAACCGAGCAGGTGAGGGATGAAATAAGGGAGCAGCTATGAAAGGCCTTTGTACATATCACTATCACCAGCCTTGCACATCTCTAAACTGTACTGAAGACACTGTCACGCTGACAATAAAATCTTCGTGACTGTGAATACAGCAGACACAGGGGTCTAGCGCTCACAGTCCCACTGACAGGGTCTTCCACTCATGCAGAGGTCACATCGATAAGGGTTTTTATCAGGAGCCCTGTTGATAACAGCAAAGGATGAGAAGCCAGGCACCCATTCTTCACCGGGGACCCGGTGACATCAAGTACGTGGCTGACGGTGGCAGCAGGCGCAAGTAGCTGGGGACAGGCGTGGGAGAGAGGCAGTCACCTCCTAATACATTTTTAACATTTTGAACCAGGCGGCCACCTTCACAAATGAAACAATTCGAGAATGAAGAGGGTGAATGAATGAAAAAAAAAAAAAAAAAAAAGAAGAGGGCGAATGTTCACTTACCTTTAATCTCCAGAAGGTGGTCTCCATCCCAGTCCCAAGATTTAGAATTTGACAATGACATTCTGTCTTCTGCAGAAATGCCCTTACCAGCTGACTGATGCCATAGACTCAAGCAAAATATCCTGAGACAGAGACACAGAGACAAGTTATCGCTCAGTGAGATCAGAAAGCATCCCTGCAGAGCCCGCCCTAGGAGAAGAGCCAATGAGGACTCGGCTGCTCTTCTTTGGGGTCAGTGATTTTCCTGTGGACTCATGGGAGAAATCAAGACTTTCGCATTCTCTTCTTTTTAACTTAAACCTGCTGGAACCAAAGTAACTACAGTCTATTTAATGATTTAATGGTGGAAATAAAGATCTTAGAAATAAAAATGTCCCTTGGGCCACCTGGGTGGCTCAGTCGGTAAAGCATCTGCCTTTGGCTCAGGTCAGGATGTGCTCCCTGCTCTAATGACAGCCTGTTTTTCCCTCTCCCTCTGGCTCTCCCACTCATGCTCTCCCTCTCCAATAAATAAATAAATGAAATCTTTAAAGATTACCATAAAATGTCCCATGATTGTACACAGGAAAGACAAGTGTTTTACATCAAAACATCAGATCTTAATATTCCTCTTCGAAATATGCTTTTCGTGCCCAGGTGCAAACTACTGAGGACTCAGCTCAACATCAACATGCGAGATCAAGATGCTATAATATTTTGCAGTCAGAATATGGGGCAGATAAATGAAATAAAATAAAGACGTATTTCTTACCATGTTCCCTTCATCTCCAACCTGTGTGGGTAAAACTCTCTATGCTTATAAACTGACCTCACAGCCTGACTGCAGGAGAGGAAGGCACGAGCAAACATTGCCCCCAAAATGGACTTATTCAGCTCCAGGGTGAGGAGCTTGGGTAAAGGGGATGGCGAATAAAAGGGGGAAGGGAAGATAAAATCTGGGTTCTATAGCCCTGTTGCTTAAAGTGTAACTATCTTAAGAACAAAACCTGAGCAGCATTTAGAAATGTATAGGAGTTCTGTGTCTATTGATTCTCCTAATAAATCATTTGAGCTTGTAGTTTACAGGTTATCTTGCATTTTATTTCTAGGAAATCTTTTTTGTTGTATGTTATACAGTATCATCCACAACAGATTGGATGTTGAAACAAAAACTGAAAAGATGCTCACCATACTCTACTTGGGAAGCACTCTGGACATGCAAGCCCATGCAGAGAAAGAAGGCAGTTAGGCTGCTGACTCGCTGCCTCAGGGAACCCAGGTCCCCAGGGCTTCAAGGGGGGGGCATTTTGACCTTTGCCCTTCAATGGGTATCTTGGGAATTAAGAAACATCTTTACCATTTAAACCAAATGGTATACACGGTCAGCTCTTGGTTTCAGCTCAGGTCCCGATCTCAGGGTCCTGGCATCCAGCCCGGCGTTGGACTTCATCGTGAGCGGGAAGTCTGCTTCAGGATTCTCTCTCTCTCTCTCCATAAATATCTGTTTAATGGACACATGTATAAACTCGCTAAATTGTTTGACAGGTGAATTGTGTATAATAATATTTAAAAAATGCTGTTATAAGTGAAAACCCAACCCTCCAAAATTTTTAGTAGAAGGTAATTTAGTTTTCAACAAATTCTCACAGTTACCAAAGGCAAAAGATTGTATTTTCAAACACAAACTGTAATAGAATTAAAAGGAACTTAAGATGAAAGTTTTCCATTTAAGGTGTATTGTTTAGCAATGTCTAACAGCAGGTATTTCATTCTCATCTACATGGTCAAAAAAAAAAAAAAAAAAGCCAAAACACAGTCAATACATTGCCCAGTAAGTATACTCTTGGGCATTTATTCTAAAGAAAGAAAAACCTATTTTCACACCAAAACCTTTACGTAAGTGTTTCTAGCAGCTTTATCTGATCATAGCCCAAAACTGAAAACAACTCAAATACCCTACAATGGGTGGATATTATAGCCACAGTATGTCCACAGCATGGAATACCAACTGAAGAGTAAAAAGGGATAACTAGTAAAACACACAATTTGAATTCACCTTAAATAAATTATGATTAAGTGGAAAAAATCCACTCTTAATGGGTAACATATATAGGATTCCATCTACAAAACCTTCTTGAAATGACAACATCACTGGAGAGAGTCCAGATGAGTGGTTGCTGAAGAGGCTGGGAGCAGAGGACTGGGCTGTAGGGATTCTTGTGATGGACTTCCTCTGTATCTTTACTGTGATGGTGGCATTCCAAACTACATGTATGGTGACATTACCTACAACTAATTATGCATACACTCTCTTTCTTTCTCATTTCCTCTACCTGACAATGTCACAGATAGGTCTAAGTAAAACTTGGGAATTTAAATAAAGTCTGGATTGTGTCAGTGTCAAGTTTCTGGATGTGTTACTGTTTCGTACAGTCATTAAAAACATTATCACTGGGAAAAAAAGGATAAAGGTTATAGGAGATGTGAGATGTCTCTAGTATTTCTTATAACTGCATATAAATTTACAAGTATTTCAAGATAAAATTTTTTTAAAGTTAAAAAAATTTCAACATAGCATATTTGCACTGCTACCTCTACAGAATACCAGTAGCTCACATATTCTGAGGCTGCATCACGTTTGAAGTCTTGCAATATATGAATCTTTTTTATGGGGTATAAACTCTCCACACAGCAGACCAAAGAAAAGTCATTTCAAAAAACCATTAGCTACTTATTCTTAAACACCAGAGAACAAACACAGGAAAGAAATTCAGCACTGAAAACTTCTACATCGAGCTGCAAAAAACAATCTCTAGAGGTGGATTTAAATTTTTAACCAAAAACCCTGGAACAATCTCTTCAATCAAAAAGGTATGGCTTAAGTGGGTAGGAGAAGAATAAATGAAACAAGATGGGATTGGGAGGGAGACAAACCATAAGTGACTCTTAATCTCACAAAACAAACTGAGTGTTGCTGGGGGGATGGGGTTTGGGAGAAGGGGGTGGGATTATGGACATTGGGGAGGGTATGTGCTTTGGTGAGTGATGTGAAGTGTGTAAACCTGGTGATTCACAGACCTGTACCCCTGGGGATAAAAATATATGTTTATAAAAAATAAAAAAAAAATAAAAAAAAAAAAAAAAGAAAGAAAGGTATGGTACAGATGCAGCCATGCCTTCGAGATTGTAGGACACACACAAAGGCATACACTTTATTATTAATTCTGGGGGTATAGCTCAGTGGTAGAGCATTTGACTGCACTTTATTATTAATTCCAAGTTTTCCAACTCAGTTCAAATCACCAAACTAGGTTCTTAGCACCTTGACACCTTCAACTCCCATCTGATAGGATATCTGGTTAGTGGAAATCTTTTGGGAGCCTGATTTGTCTCTTAACTCCACATAAAGCATGCAAAGCTATCCCCTTTCCACCTGGTGACCTACTGATGGCACCCAGCAAGACTTCACATGCAATGGATGCTGCCAGAAAAAGAAAGGCAGAGAGTAAAGGTGGAGAAGCTTTCCTTCCCATTTCAAAGTAACAAGCAACAGTAAAGGAGCCATCTGAATACTTGTAACATCCTTACATTACCTGAAACTTATAAAAGAAAGAAAATCAAGACGGGCACATACTCTGGTCCTTTTGCACCATGAAATTACAGGTAACAAGACAAAGGACAGAAAACATAAGAAAAGTGTATAAAGGCACTAAATGAAAGGGACACCAAAGTTCAAATTATAACTCTGGGAACAATGTCCAGAAGATTATACTTTTTTAACATTCCAACACAGTTAACAAACAGAAGAATTTCAAACAGCTAACAAACATACGAAAAGAAGTTTATACTTCTGGATAAGGAAAATGTACAGTAAAAGATTCGAATACCATTTACCACCCTCCCATTTTCCAATCTCTTTCTAGACCTGAAACCTGATAACCCCAAACTGTTGGTATTCTACAAGAAAATTGGAATTCTGTTTATGCATGCTAGATCCAGTATCAACATGGTTGTATGTCACACAAAGCTAAGTCAAACAACAACAACAACAAAAACAAAAAACCCAAGGTGCAAAAAGATACGTAAAGTACACCATTTAGACAGATTTTCCAACTAGAAAAAAGGTTTATGCAGATGATAAATGCATACAAATATATACCAAAAAATACAGAAATATGCAAAGGAATGATATAGATCTTCTTCAGTAACGGTGGTTCGGAAAGGAACTGAGGGAGAAAAAGAAGACGTGCTCACTGTTTCAACTCCTGCAAATTGTTCAGTGTTTGAATATTTTAATAAAAACTATCCAACTGAGGTGGCTCAGTTGGTTAAGTGGCTGCCTTTGGATCAGGTCATGATCCCAGCGTCCTGGGATTGAGTCCCACATCAGGCGCCCTGCTCGGTGGGGAGCCTGCTTCTCCATATGCCTCTGCTGCCACTCTGCCTGCCTGTGCTCACTCACTCTCTCTCTCTCTCTGGCAAATAAATAAAATCTTAATTTAAAAAAAAACTATCCAAATCAAATGCACAAAAAGAGTTAACATTTCTTAAATTTAGGGAATGAGTATTACTTCGTCTTTTTCTATTAGTGTAAAAAATTGTCTTTCCAAAGGTTTCAAAAACGGAAAACTACATTAATTCAAAGGAAAAAAGAAGATGCAAATTCTACCAAGAATCAAGAAAAAGACATCATTACAAGTCTTATAGATATTAAAAGGATAAGGGAAACTTACAATTTGTGTATGTGACAGCTTAGATGAGATGTCTCAAAGAATTTCTCCAATTATCAAAGATTACATAAGAATAGGTGAAGTACAAGACCTATATATATTTAAAATAAATGATTTGTACTTAAAGACTTCAACAATTAAAACAACAAAACCAAAAGAATACCCCCACCAAGACACCTTCATTGGTGAATTTCCACCAAAAATTTAAGAAAGAATTCTTCACCAATTCTTGCTTCCCAAAAGAACACCCTTTTCAACTCAGTGTTATGAAGTCAGCATTATCAGAACACCAAAAATAAAGACAACACAAGAGAACGATCCAGCTCTCTCAGAATATGGAACCAAAACTCCTTAAGAAATTAGAAAATTGAATCCAGCAATACATAAAAGGGTAAAATGTAATAAAGAATTGAGTTTATACCAGGAGTGCAAAGTTCTTTCATACCTGAAACATGAAAATACTAAAATAAATACAATATTATTGACATATTACCAACAACTGGAAATAAAACATAAAGTACAACTTAATAGCATAAAAAACACATTAACTATTCAGGGATAAATGTAAAAAGATATGTAGGAGATCTGTACGCTACAATATACGAAACACTGATGAGAGAAATCAGAGACTTAACTGAGTAAGAGCTATACCATGCTTGTAGGTGAGAAAACTTATTAATATTAAAATCAATTTTCCTCAAAATGACCTGTAGTTATGATACACAACACAGCAGTCGCTAGATACATGGCTATTTATATTTGCACTTAATTAAAATCACATAAAATTTAGAATTCGTTTCCTCAATTTCACTAATCACTTTTCAAGTGCTCAAGTCACATGTTGTCCATCACTGCCATACTGGACAGTGTAGATGGGAAACATCCCCCTCATTACAAGAAGTTCTTATTGCTACTGGACAGTGCTAGCTACAGAGTCAATGCAATCCAGTCACAATCTCACCAAATTTCACAGAAATGAGGATGAAAAAAGAGGACCTCATAGACTCTAAATGAGTAAGAAAGAAATTTTTTTTAAATTCTGAAAAAGTAGTACCCAGCTGAGGGACTGATGTTACTGGATTTCATGATTTATGATGACTGCTAATAGTAATTAAAGATGGTGCGGTATTGGCAAAAACACAAAGTTCAGATACATATACACGCATACATAGGATCATTTGATTTTGAACAAAGATACCAATTTAACTCATTAGAGAAAAGAGAGTCTTCAATAACTGGTACAGAAAAAGGTGGGATGTCCATACATAAAAATTAAGAACCTCAAACCATATTCTTATCCATATATAAGAATGGATTAAATACCTAATTGTAAAACTAAAGTTATTATAAAACTTCTGAGAAAAAAATAAAGGAAAATCTTTAGGACCATGTCTATGCAAAGATTCCTTGGATAAAACATAAAAAGCAGGGGCGCCTGGGTGGCTCAGTGGGCTAAAGCCTCTGCCCTCAGCTCAGGTCCTCATCCCAGGGTCCTGGGATGGAGCCCCACATTGGGCTCTCTGCTTAGCAGGGAGCCTGCTTCCCCACACACCCCTCGCTCTGCCTGCCTCCCAGCCTGCTTGTGATCTCTGTCAAATAAGCAAAATCTTCAAAACAACAAAACATAAAAAGCATAACCTGCAAAAGAAAAAAATACATATATTGAGTTTCAAAAAATTAAAAATCTCCATTTTCTGAAAGAGGGCATTTCCCCAGGTATGAGAAATAACTGACACATACCACTATAAAAGTTTAAGGTGAACAGCATGAAGATTTGATTTACATATGTCATAAAATGATTACCACAAGTTTGGAACAGCCATCATCTTCTCTAAATACAATAAAAAAAAAAAGTTCTCCTTGGGTAAGAACTCTCAGAATGTACTCCTTTAACAACTTTCCTATACATAATACAACAGACTCATGGTCATGATGCTGTACATTTCATCCTTAGTACTTATTTCTAACTTGGCATTTGTGCCTTTTGACCACCTTCCTCAAATTCCCTCTCCCACTGAAAGACACCACCAAGGAAATGAAAAGCCAATGACTAGGAGAGAAAATATGCAAAATATGTATCTAATAAACTGTAATTCGGAATATATGGAAACCTGTATGAAAGCTGAGTAATAAATGCAATGGGCAAAAAAATATATCTGAAGGCATTTCCCCAGAGATAGATGGGTGACTTGCATAAAAACACATGAAAGGATGGGGTGCCTGGGTGGCTCAGTGGGTTAAAGCCTCTGCCTTCGGCTCGGGTCATGATCCTAGGGTTCTGGGGTTGAGCCCCACCTAGGGATCTCCACTCAGTGGGGAGACTGTTTCCCCCTCTCTGTCTCTGCCTGCCTCTCTGGCTACTTGTGATCTCTGTAAAATAAATTGAATCTTAAAAAAAAAAACACGCATTAAAAGACACTTATCATTAGTCATTAAGGCAATGCAAATTAAGACTACAAAGATAAACCATTAAATCTATTATATTGGTATTACAAAAGGACAAAGAACCAGCAATGTCAAATACTGAGGATGCACAAACAAATTCTACACTGTTGATGATGAAAAACAAAATGGTTCTCTTCGGGATGATGCAAATATTATTACTGCTTGTAATTACAGGGTTAATAAGTTCATGAACATTCACAGACCTGTACACCAAGAAGGATTAATCTGACTATTCTGTATATGTATATCTAACCTTTAAAAAAACATCCTTTTCTTAAGTATTTTCTTTAAAATATTTTAACATTTCAGTTTTCCAAACTCCATTCACTCTTCTCTAACAAATCCTCTCATCATGTACTTCTAAATGTACTTCTGAAAGCATCATATAAGCATACTGATCAAACTTCAACTCCAAGAAAACCAGATGTTCCATATGACGAGAAAATCTAGTATTTCCAATGCATGTTTTGTAGAGCTAATCTCATAAACTTCAAAAAGGATACAAGCATGTAAACATTCCGCCTCTGCCAAAGTACTACAGGAGCTCCACAATCATCTATGAAGAAAATCATCCGAGAAGAATAATCAAAGGAAAGGAGTTGAAAAACAAAGGAAATCTTAGGGAGTTTTATGCATATGATGGCAACAACAACTAATCACCACCCACATTCGTACATCTCTCCCACTGGGAGACATTAGGTCCACAGACAAATCAAGAGAAAGCTAATTCACACACTGAATCCCCTTGTATCAAATTTCCCTGTTGTGCAAACCAAATCACAGGGCTTCCTATGACAACACACAAGTATTGGAGGTCTAAGATAGTTCAGACTGTAACGGGGAGTATTTCACAGAAGTGCTTTCTACAGAGAAAAATGAGAGCTGGAATTGAGAAGAAACAGTTCTTATTTCGTTATGAAATACACACGTGTCTACCACAGTTCTGAATTTTCAATGTAAAGAAACCATAAAATCTAAGGCATAATAGCACTCATACTGCAGAATACAGAGGAATGCCTCTTATCATCTTTCTAATGCTTGGTCTGTTAGAAAGGTGATACAACTTGGCAGAAGAGGACAAAACTAGTCCAGAAGTCTAGTCCAGGTTCTATTACTACTAACCTTTTTCATGACTTGGGGCCAGTCACTTAAGCTCACTGGATTCCTGGATGTAATGACTGGATAAAATGATCTCTAAGGTCCATTCTAAAGCAATTTTTCCATGGAGGAAAAACAGTACCCAGGGCAATTCAAAGAATTCTAGCTCTTCTGGGCCAGCTGCAACTATAGTCATTAGTAATGTAGATTGAACATTAGTTCATTTTATAAAAATGTTCCTTATTTATTTCCCAACAGACTACAGGCTTTAAGTAGAAAGCTCAGTGCTGCTCAACAAACGCTAAGCACAAGAAACATGTAGAAAACAACACCAAGGACCATCATAAACTGCTAAAAGCCAGGGATAAAGAGAAATCTTAGAAGCGACTAAGACACACCTTGTAGACAAGGAAAAAGGGGGGGGGGTGGAAGATGGCAGCAGATTACTCATCTGAAATAATGAAACCCAGAAAACAGTGGAACACCACCTTTAAGGTACTGAAAGGAATAAACTGAACCCAGAATTCTATACCCACTGAAAACGTCTTTCAAAACAAGGACAGAAACTGCAAGCCTCATATACCGTTGGCAATATGAAATGGTGCAGCCACATTGGAAAACAGCCTATACTTCAAAAGGTTAAAGAGTTACCATTTGTCCCAGTGATTCCGAGTCTAAGCCTAAATCCCAGAGAAATTAAAACATGGATCCATACAAAAACGTGTACACTCACATTCATGGCAGCATTATTAATTCATAGCCAAAAGGTGGTTTACCTATACAACAGAATATCATCTGGCTATTAACAGGTGTAGGTACTGATACATGCTACAACATGTATGTTTCCAAGGTGAGCCTTAGAAACATGATGATAGTGAAAGGACCCAGTCACAAGAGACCACATGTCATCTGATTCCATTTATACAGAATACCCAGAACCCTGAATCTTTAGAGAGAGGGTTTATCAGGGGTTCCCTAGCACTGGGGATAGCTGTGTGCCCTGGGACTGGGGGCACCCTGAACAGTGACAAGGAAAAACCAGGGGATTCCTTTTGGGGGTGATGAAATGAGGCCACAGTTCATAATTCTGCCAATACAATCAACACCAATGAACCACACATTTTAACTAGATGAACCATACTATATATGCGTTATAGCTCAAAAAGCTGTTATCAGAAGAAAAGCAAAATAAAAACTGAGAAATAAACAGAAGAATCAATCACTGGCAGATGCAAACTATAAGAATGTTACAGGAAGGGGCACCTGGGTGGCTCAGAGTGTTAACCCCTGACTTCGGCTCAGGGCATGATCTCAGGGTCCTGGGATCAAGTCCTGCATCAGGCTCTCTGCTCAGAAGGGAGCCTGCCTCCCCCTCTCTCTCTGCCTGCCTCTCTGCCAACTTGTGATCTCTCTCTGTGTCAAATAAATAAATAAAACCTTAAAAAAAAAAAAAGAATGTTAGAGGAGGTCCTTCAGGCAGAATGAAAACATTCCCCATGGAAATCTGGCTCTACACAAAGGAATGGAGAGCACCAGAACTGGTATGTATGTGGGAAAATAGGAAAGATTTCTTTTTTTATATTTTACAATCACTTTAAAAGATAATTGACTATATAAAATGTTTTTTTTTTTTTACGGAGGATTACAACAGCACTATCGCAGAAAGGCTAGTTACAGGAAAGTGGCCACATACCTGTACTCTTCAACTACAGATGAACCTTGAACAACATGGTTTGAACTACGTGGGTTCAATTACAAGTGGATTTCTTTTCAAAAAATACATGGTATGAAAAATACTGTATTTTTCATACAGTATTTCTCTTCCTTATGATTTTCTTAGTATTTTCTTTTCTCTTACTTAATTCACCACATTATACACTGTAAAATATAGACAGCATACATAATACATTAACTGACTGCTTATGTTATTGGTAAGTGTTCCTGTAAACAGTAGGCTGGAAGTACGTAAGTTCTGGGGGACTCATAAGTTATATTGGGATTTCAACTCTATATGGGGCTGGCATCCCTAATCCCCAATTGGTCAGGGGTCACCTGGATAGGGAAAAAATCTGGAAGATAACCTTAGATAACATACTAAAGAGGTATACTAAATGAACAACTAAAACCAGAGAGTTATAGCTAAGAAGAAATGATATAAACTGCATTTAAAAACAAAAACCAATTCAACTAAGCCAAAGACAGTAGAAGAAAAGGGGAAAGAGGATGGGTGGGAAAAATAGAGAACAAATAGCAAGACAGGTTTAAAACAAATCATATCAATAATCATAAAAACCCAAAATGGTCTCTTTATAAAGGCAAAGACTACAATATTTACAAAAAAGAAACACAATCATATCTGCATGTAAGAAATCCTTGTCAAATATCAAAAGCTTCTGCACAAGAAAGGAAACAGTCAACAAAACAAAGGCAACCCACGGAATGGGAGAAGATATTTGCAAATGACTATACAGACAAAAGGCTGATATCCAGGATCTACAAAGAACTTCTCAAACTCAATACACACAGGTAATCATGTCAAAAAAATGGGCAGAACACATGAAAAGACACTTCTCCAATGAAGACATACAAATGGCTATCAGACACATGAAAAAATGTTCATCATCAGGGAGATTCCAATTAAAACCACACTGAGATACTACCTTACACCAGTTACAACGGCCAAAATTAGCAAGTCAGGAAACAACATGAGTTGGAGAGGATGTGGAGAAAGGGGAACCCTCTTACACTGTTGGACGGAATGCAAGTTGGTGCAACCAATTTGGAGAACAGTGTGGAGATTCCTCAAGAAATTAAAAATAGAGCTTCTCTGTGGCCCTGCAATTGCACTACTGGGTATTTACTTCAAAGACATAGATGTTGTGAAAAGAAGGGCCATCTCTACCCCAATGTTAATAGCAGCAATGGCCATGGTCGCCAAACTGTGGAAAGAACCAAGATGCCCTTCAACGGATGAATGGATAAGGAAGATGTGGTCCATACATACTACGGAGTATTATACCTCCATCAGAAAGGATGAATACCCAACTTTTGTATCAACATGAACACGAAGAGATTATGCTGAGTGAAATAAGTCAAGCAGAGAGAGTCAATTATCATATGGATTCACTTATTTGTGGAGCATAACAAGTAACATAGAGGACATGGGGAGATGGAGAGGAGAAGGGAGTTGAGGGAAATTGGAGGGGGAGATGAACAATGAGAGACTATGGACTCTGAAAAACAATCTGAGGGTTTTGAAGGGGTGGGTCGGTGGGAGGTTGGGGGAGGCTGGTGGTGGGTATTATGGAGGGCAGGTATTGCATGGAGCATTGGGTGTGGTACATAAACAATGAAATCTGTTACACTGAAAAGAAATTAAATAAAAACAAAATTTTAAAGAGGGGCTATACAAAGAGTAAAATTAAAAACTAAAGAGAGGAAGTAAACAAATATTGGCAGTGTATCTAAGTCATTTGCCAAGTGCTTTTTTTTAAAAGATTTTATTTATTTATTTGATAGACAACGATCACAAGTAGGCAGAGAGGCAAAGAGAGAGGGCTGGGGCGGGGGGAAGCAGGCTCCCCGCGGAGCAGGGGCCTGCTGTGGGGACTCGATCCCAGGAGCCTGAGATCATGACCTGAGCTGAAGGCAGAGGCTGAACCCACTGAGCCACCCAGGTGCCCCCCAAGTGCTTTTTTTTTAAGAAATTTTTTTAAAGATTTTATTCATTCATTTGACAGACAGAGTAGGCAGAGAGGCAGGCAGAGAGAGAGAGAAAAAGAGGGAAGCAGGCTTCCTGCTGAGCAGAGAACCCGATGCGGAACTCGAGCCCAGGACCCTGAGATCATGACCTGAACTGAAGGCAGCGGTTCAACCCACTGAGCCAGCCAGGTGCCCTCCCCAGTGCCTTTTAAAATTTTTAATAGACATGCCCTATTTGCAGAAAAAACTGACCAATATAGGACATTATTTTTAAAAGGAAACATTTTAAAAATAGAGATTGGGAGAATGGATTACACTTTAAAACTAGAGATTGGGAGAATGGATTACACTTTAAAATTATACCTAAGAGTACAAATGCTGTAGCACATTAGGACCTTGCCTCTGAAGATTTAACAGTTGTCAGAGGCACTATCCTTGGCCATGTGGGCTTCCAATTTAAATCTGGGGCAAACATGTAAAAAGTAAATTCCACCATAAATTAAAATACACATACTTCTTCAATGACCACAGAAAAAAAGGAATCAAGAGGTTTCCCAAAAGAGTTTAAATGAGCTGGGTCTTACATCTAAAAGTGGCTTTTACCGGTAAAACTAAGAGGTGGAAAGTCTTCAGGAAACACAGGGACATGAGAGAACATGCTGAGGAACACAAGTTTAACCCAAATATGCATGGGAAGAAGTGGCAAAGATGAGCTGGTAGGTAGGACAGAGCCAGACCGTGACCAGGCCTCCCAGGTCGTTCAAGGAAAAAAGGCAATACCTCCTCAGGCAATCAGGCAGCCATCAGGCAGCAACCAAGAATTCTAGGCAGACAAGCTATGTGAGCTCTATGTTTCCTAGAGAGATCACTGGACACCTGGCTGAGCAAAGCTACTCCAAGAGTCCAGGTGTAGGTCTGTTCTGTAGAGATTTGCAATTAATGAAGTTCACACTGAACTGAAAAATTAAAGAATGAGGACTTAAATTAAGGTGGTAGTGACCTTAGGAAGAATAAAACAACAGAATTTGGCATCTGACCGCTACAGTGGGTGTCTAATGATGCATACAGACTGGTGGCTGTAGTGATGGCAATACCGTTTTCAGAAAAAAATTTATTAAAAACAATATGAACGTGAAGTAGGAAAAGATCTGAGTCAAGTGCAATAGTACAATATAAACCCAGCTGGAAATGTAAACTCTAAGGCTCATTTTGTTATCTGCAAAATGGAGCGAAGTATCATACCCTTAAAAGGATTAAATGAGACAATCCATGAAATAGGCTTAATATACTGCCCATTTATTAAATGCAGGTTAAGTGGTGGCCCTTATCAGCATTCATATTAGGGTGAGTGTAAGTTACAGATGAAGACTTCATAAGGTGTCCCACTCTTCTTCCTGTTACCCAGTGAAGCTCCGCCTCCGTCTGTTGTTCCGATTACTCCCTCAATAATGGCCATTCAAGGGGTGCCTGCGTGGCTCAGTGGGTTAAAGCCTCTGCCTTTGGCTCAGGTCGTGATCCCAGGGTCCTGGGATCGAGCCCCGCATGGAGCTCTCTGCTCTGCTGGGAGCCTGCTAACTCTTCTCTCTCTCTCTGCCTGCCTCTCTGCCTACTTGTAATCTCTGTCTGTCAAATAAATAAATAAAATAGTTTAAAAAAATAATGGCCATTCAATAAACACTAAGCATGAAAAAGTGCAAATGTTCACCTGTTTTAACAGAACCAAACGTTACCATGGGGCATCACAAAGTATTAACTATTTCAGTAATACACTTTCCAAAAAAAAAAAAAAAATTAAAAAAAAAGAACGAACGATAAAGAAAAAGCGAAGCCCTGAGTCTTTCTCTTAATTAAACAGCAAAGACTATGATGACCCCTCGGGCTGTAGTACAGGAAGTCTGTAGGGAATACACCTTCCACACCAGGTGTTTTGACAGAAAACTCTTATCTTAAAGATCTGTAAATAGGAGGATTACTGCATCTAGTCATCTGGTCAGTCTGTGATGAGTTTAAGTTCTTAGACTGGGAAAGAGAAGGGCACATATATTTAAGTCCATAAATGAAGGATTATTAGTGAAGGATTTCAAAATATAAAGCTTAATTATAACTTAAATAAGGAAATTTCCACTGTACATACTTTTTTAAAAAGATTTTATTTATTTGAGAGAGAGAGCACAAGCAGGCAGGGGTGGCAGGCAAAGGGAGAGAGAGAAGAAGGCTCCCCGCCTAAAAAGTAGCCCGATGAGGGAATTAAACCTAGCACCCTGGGATCATGACCTGAGCAAAACGCATCCGCTTAACCAACTGACCCACCTGACATCTCCAACTACACATACTCTTGCCAACAAGTTTTAACAGAGAAAACCTTCCTATTCAGAGATTTGGAAATGTATAAATAGCTACTGACATATCCTGGGGGTGGAGGAGTGAGACATTACCAATAAATTATTTTCAATAAACTTTAGACAAATAATTTGGCATCAAGATATTTCATTATTGCATTAGAAACTGCCAAAACTGACATAAATCACAGCATAACTGCCGGAACCAAGAAATCATCCAGTTCCATGAATTTCAGTGAACTTCAATTAAATGCAACCCAGCGTTGAAAATCCCAACCTGCATATGTGTCTACACATACATAATATCCTTCAATGTGATATTTTTTAAGCTTTTATCCACAAAGTAATGGCAATAAACAGAAACTGTATACTGAAACTTTTACGACACCCTAAAGTACTGAGAAAAAAAAAAAATCTATGAAACATCATTACACCGAATTTCACTTAGTCTGGACAGCCACATTCCACAATCCTCACAAATGTTCCATAAAGAAAAAAAAAAACACTCTAATTGCAGAATTTCATGCTGCTAAGATTCACCAAAATCAGAAATGAGTTCTTCATAAAGAATGCTGAGGCGTTCTTTGTACATTTACAGGCTTGGTAGACAAGAAGAGAGGCCCTGGGGTTATCAGGAGTGGTCCATGATGTACTTATAAGTTGGGGAGGGAATAAGTTAGGGATGGTGTCAGTCTCTAAGGAATTTTGGAAGCAAGTTTCTAGGACCTCGAGGGGCTAGCTATTGTTTTGGGGAAAAGGTTATTCATTACCAGTAATTAAACCTTTATGTGAGACCCTTTCGATGTCTACCAGTGGGCCATATGCTTGGGAATGTTTGTCAACACTATCTTGGAGGTTTAGATATAAAGTTTCCAAAGGAATTGTTAAAGTAGATTTATAGGATCCTGGTTGGGGGTAGAGGTCAGGCAGGCTAGGATTGCCCTTTGCCCTTAGCAAAGCCTTAAGGTGGGGGTAGTTGAGTCCCTAGAGGAGGGTCACTCTGCCTGTTCTAAGGGCTTGTCAGTAGGTAAGAAAATTTAATAATTTTTCTTCTGCCTCTGTTTCCCACATCATTCCCCCCTGAACTATGTTGACCCTTAAATCTTTACGGTAGTTGAAGATGGAAGGTCTCATCTTCTGTAACTTCTTCCTGCTGAATAGGGGTGTAGAGCTGTCCCTATCTACTCGGGTCAACATTGATCAGTTGAGGAATGTGTAAGGAAGTTACAAAAGAGGGAGGCAGCTGAATCCAGCGCTGACAGTGAGGAAGTGTCTCTGTGTGTGGTAAGTATCATCTGTCGTCATGAAGTCATTGCAGCAATGGAGCTCGGCACCAAGCAGAGAAACACTGAACAAGGCAACACATTAAGATTATCAAGGCCATAAGGATGAGAACGCCAAAAAGGAGATATTTAATTGTTGGCCACAGTCCTCCTTTAAACCAGGAACTTAACCAATCACTGAGAGAGAGAGAGAGAGAAAGAGAGAGAGAGAAGGATCCTGAAGAATCTCAATCTGGGTAATATTATCTTTTACTAGTCCTGTGACATTTCCGATATTCTGGGATGTACACACAACATTCTGCTTTGATAATTGCACATGTGTCACCCTATGCTGCTGTCAGGACATCTAAGGCCATCTTATTTTGTAGGACTGCCTTGCACCTCTGAGAGACTTCAATAATAGGTAAGGGGATGCTATTTAGTGAATCACTGAGTGCCTTTGCAGTTTATTTATTAAGGGCTTCTACATGCCAAATGACATCCTCTAGTCCCACAGATGGAGCAAAAATGGATGTGAAGTGATCATAGCACTTAAAAACAGATCGTGTCCATCTTTGCTTTAAACTGTGAGATTAGCTGGAGTAGTGATGATTTTAGTATCGTGTCCATGAATCCAGGCAAATCCTAAGGTGCAGCAACCTATCCACCCTGGAGGAAGCCAGGGACACAGTTTAGTTCCACATATCCAGTGGGTTCCGTCTGGAGCTGTCCATCTAATGCCAGGACACCTTATCCAATCAGTAGCAAACCAGTCAGTAGCCTGGAGTACTATTATTTCAGAACATATTTCTAATGATAGCCGTCCTAGATGTCGTGTGCATTTTGCCCATGTATCATATGTATGATTTCTTTGTTCCTGACATAAAACTGCCTTTTGACTGAGCTGTCCAATGGTGGGTAGGACCCACAAATATGTATCCCAAATTTGACATATGCCATACTTGATATAGCAATGAGGAGGGTTTTGTATCTTAGGCTTAGGCCCTAGTTGTTGTGTATTAATTTATAGGCTTATAAGGTCAGGTAAGACATTAATAGCTTGAGAGTATGAAAAAGTTTGGTCATGGAGTCCTGGTGAACTCTATGTTTCACTGAGGAAGGGCCAGGAAGAAACATCTGGATTAGTGATAGAGTTATCCTGGTACATAATGTCTCCATATATTACATCTGAAATATAATCCTGCAGAGAATGCCAATCAGTGCCCTGTAAGGGCAAAACACACGAGGGTAACCTGGATGTACTTGACATAGGCAAAATTCCACATATCCAACAAACTGATTATGTAGTTCAGTATACTGCTGTGCCCACTGTAGAAAGGAACGGTCAGTTAAGATAGGTGAAAGGAAGATAAAGAGAATTACAACCTTCATTTTGGTTTGAAGAGAAGTTTGAGGTCTTCTATGGGCTCAGGGGAGTAAGAAGGCACATTCATTTGCTCACTCAGTTTCTGTGAAGGAGGTTAGGGTTTTACTCTAGATATACGCACCCATGAAGAGTATCTTTCTAGCTTTCCTGCAGTGGGGATACATAGTATGACCGAATATGGACCTTTCCAGTTTGGATGTAGGCTTTCTGTTGTATGTATCTTCCAGTATTTTTTAAATAAACCATGTCTCTGAGATTTACATGGGGTGGGTTTTCAGCTATAATTAAATCAGGTTTGGGGAGTACATGATTAGTATCTTATAAGTTCAACCAGCCTCTAGTGAGTATTTAATAAGGCATTATAATCTTCATCTAATAACAGATCTATGGAAAGAGATATTTTATATACATATATATATATAATAACTCATTCCTATATAATAATTATAATAATTATTATATAATATTATTATGTAATAAGTCAAAAGGGCTGAGTCCTACAGGTTATTTTGGAGCAGTTCTCATCGTGAGAAGTCCTATTGGTAGGAGAGTTATTCAATTTTCCTGGGTTTATAGACTAAGCTTAGTAATATGACATTGTAAAGTAGGATTAGTTTTTTTCTACCTTTCAGAAGATTTTGGATGCCAGGCTAAATGCAGGATATATTTAACTTTTTAAGGCTTTGGCAATTACAAAGTGCTAATGGGCACTATGGCACACCTAGATTTTCTTACTCTTTTCATGAAAACTCATGGCATCAGTAAACCAACTATCATTTGTATTTTAAACAGGGGCATCTTAAATCTGGCCAAATACAGTAAGCAAGATCAGTAACATCTGAACAGTTATGCTCTATAGAGAAGTACAATGGTCAAGGTGATAGTTAAGTTATACAACTGTTTGGGAATCAATTTTATTTTCCAGTGGTTTAACCAAGTGCCATGGGCTCTTGTTATTATCCCCACAGAATAAAAATGCAAGAAGATCCTCTGAATGAGCTATTGTGCAACTTTTCTGAAGTGCACCTCAAATTCTCTAGCTTAGGTAAACAAACATTTAAAGCCAATTCAATCTAGAATGTAACCTTCATAAAGGTGTGTTATTAAAACGTAAATTTCTCTCTAAAATAACCCTCATTTCCAGAGAGAGGCAAATCTGGACTAGTTTATTTGAAAAACAAGTCCTGTGTTAACAAATGTGGCCTAATTATTTACATAAGCTCAGCAAGAACAGTGAGCGATCATATAGATCTTTTAGAATCTGCTTTACTGGAACTTCTTGTAAGGAATTTCTAGGTTGAACTTTTTATAGCCTCTCCAGGCCAGAAGCCAAGCCATGTACTTGCCATCAGACATGCCTGCAATACCTGTGGATTTGGGTGAATTCCTCTTCTTGAGGTCCCCCAGGGTATCCCGAGGTTCCAGCACCTGCCAGAAAGAGACATTCTTTACTCACCTGGTGAGGCTGCTGGGAACACTGTAAGCCAGGTATTGGGCCAACAGTTTCAAGGGGCTTTATGGCTCCAGGTTTCAAAAGGCAACCTTAGTTCCTTAAAGCTGTCTGGTCATATCTGAGTTGTTCTTTTTGTCTTTCTCAAATAGGGCATTCCAGTCAAAGCCTTGGCAAAATATCCCATGTTTCCCATGGTGTTCTGTTACAAGGAGAACAGATTCTTATTGAACTTATTAAAACGACTGATTGCGATGGAGGAAAATACTTCCTGAGACCTTTTGAGTTGTAGAGGGTTCAGATAGAAAAGTTGAAGGCTTTATTTAAAAATAAATATTTTTACATAGCTCTAAATCACAGACCTCTTAAGAATAAAGTTTCCTTAGTCTGGAAGAGCAAACCTTAGAGAACCAGCAATGGTTAAAAGGACAGCTCGAACAGAGGAGCAAAAGCCATGTTTTCCCGCCAGGAAGGAGGGGTTAAGCAGTCCATGTCAGGCCAAAGAAGAAAGGGAATTTCCATGAAACAAAGGGAGTTTTGGCAGCTGCCTGGGAATATTCCTCAAAGTCTCCATCTCGAGTTAGACTAACTCCAGTTGCCTCCAGTTATAGCCATTAACACAGAAATGAGTAAAGGAGAAGCCCCCCCATCTATGAGGAGAAACAGAGAAAGGGAAAGTTAGAGTCCCCTTTCCTAGGGGTGGCCTAGCAACCTGGGTTTACTACAAGGCTTATTGACGTAATTATCACCCAATATGTCAGGAGGGAGTTGACTAGCACACTCGTTCAGGCAAACACATTCTGCAAAACACCCTTAGGTCGGAGTCCTAGGGTAGAGCAATGATGGCCTAGGCATGAACAATGAAGGCACCCTAGGCTCATTCACCCCTTTTCCTGCACAGGAGATCTAATTGATAGATCCCACTGAGGCCATGCAGTGTTACAGGAGTTCAGTCCTCTCCTAAGTTTTGCAATCCAAATTATTTCCAGTGGGTTCAAAAGCATCCCTTGGTAGAGTCCTTGGGACTGAAGAAGCCAACTAAGGCCATGCCACCAGAGAAGGAACGAAGGTCCATTACCAAATCCCCCCTGATGCCTGGGTGGTGTCCCACACAGGATATGTCAGAGCTGCCCATATGTCAAAAGCCACCCTCAAGAAGGTGTCCCTCAAGACCTCGCTATTGATCACCATTCTACCTTCTCGGGAAGGCATTCCTGCCATAAAAGGCCCTGGAGGGGTGCCAGCATCCCTCTTCTTCCCCATCGCATCCTAGGCTACAGATGGGTGCCCGGTGAATGGACTAGGATATTGTGCCATCCTATACTCTAAAAGTTGTGTGGCTGCCCTGCAATTTTTAACCCATGGGAAATGTTTGGCAAGGGGAAATTACCCAATTTCATAGCTTTATGTCATTTGGAGAAGACACTGATGGGAAACAGTAAAGACTGAAACCCATCATGGTCTATGTGACATTCCAACACATAGGATCCTTACCGCCCACTTCCCTAGGAAACGATCCCTGGTTGCATTTTAATTCAATTGGGGGCTTCTTTTGGCCATCTCCCAGTGGCATTCCCATGGCAGGAAGTGCGAGGCCAGGCATGTGGAGGAGATCACATTCGATCAATCAGGAAGAAAACTCACATGGGAGTCTTAAGATTGGCAGCTGTCCTTCCTGGTGACTGAGGTGACTTCTCCGTGCCCAAGAAAGACAACTTTATGTAAGAACAGGAATAAAGAGAGGACATCAAGTTTCTGGGTCTTATTACCATTCCGGCCAGTGTACTAACTTCCAGCCAAAAAGCTGATGTTTTCTTCCCTGTGGAGTAGCCACGGGCTAGAGGATTAAAGCCTGAGCAACTGACATGCAAGTGTTCCAATAAGACCATACTCCTTGAAAAGCCCTGAAGTGAGAGTAAAGGAAGAAGCGAGAATGGACTCACCAACTTTGCACCAAAGCTCAGAGTCCAAATGTAAAGACTCACAGCCCCAGTTGGACGCCAAATGATGAAATTCTAGAACATAGGTGAGGTTTGGTGGGGTGAGGTCTGGAGCTCAGTACCAAGAAAGGATTCTTGAGGCCACTCTGGTGCAAAATGGTGATTTATTAATGTATGGGGACAGGACCTGTGGGCAGGAAGAGATGCTGCCCTGGGGTTCTCAGGAGTGGTATATTATATATTTGTAAGGTGGGGAAGGGTTTAGGCATGGTGTCAGTCTCTAAGGAATTTTGGAAGCAAGGTTTCTAGGACCTTGAGGGGCCAGATATTTTGGGGGGGAAAGGTTATTCACTACTAGTAGTAATACCTTTTTGTGAGACCCTTTACATGTCTATCAGTAGGCCATATGCTTGGGAATGATCATCAGACTATCTGGCAGGTTCAGAGATAACTTTTCCAAAGGAATTGTTAAAGTGCTCACAGGGTCCTGGTGAGGGAGAGGGGGTCGGTCAGGCTAGGACTGCCCTTTGCCCTTAGCAAGCCCCTAAGGTGGGGGTAGTTGAGTCCCTAGAGGAGAGTCACTGCCTGTTTTAAGGGTTTGTCAGGAGGTAAAGAAATTTAATAATGTTTCTTCTGCCTCTGTTTCCCACATCACTATGATTTTTATCACGGTATGATAAAAGGAATGTAAAACATCTCACCGTGATTTTATACTGATTACATATTGAACTGATAATATTCTGGATATAACTGATTGAAACAAACTAAATTTCTTAAAAATGATTTCATCAAAGGACACCTGGGTGGCTCAGGTAATTAAGCTTGAGCTCAGGTCCTGATCTCAGAGTCCTGAGATCAAATTCCACATCCAGCTCTTTGCTTACCAGGGAGCCTGATTCTCATTTCTGCCTAGCCTGCCTCCGCTGCCTGCCCCTCCCCCTGGATTGTGCATGTGCCCACAGGGGCTCTCTGGCTTGAGCACACATCTGCTCTAGCTCTTACTCTCACTCTTGCTCTCTGACAAAAAATAAATAGAATCTTTAAAAATAATCATTTTGCCTGCTTTTTACTTTCTCACTGTGGTTAATGAAGCTTGAAATTTCATGTGGCCTGCAATGTATATACTTACATTAGACAACACTGGGGAGTCAGAACTTCAAACAGGACATTTATAATACCAAGAGCAAAAAAGAGCTTTACATTTACATACACAACACATTTTAGAGGATAAATATACTCTCCAATCTCAGCTAAGAGCTATTTAAATGCTAACTTGTTGTAACCAATATAAACAAAACTTTACAATCTCAATGTAACTGTTATTTAAATTTCAACATTGCAGAATTAGATTTTTGGAACTTATTATGAAAACTGTTTTTCAAACGACAAAAGTGATACCAGATCATCTAAACTATCGACATTATAGAGAAGCATACACACACTCACAAAAGAATCCAAAAGAATCCACCATGCTACTGCTCAGAATATTTTGATCACTCATTACTTCCAGGTAAATGTATTAAGTGATATGAAATATTAAAGTGGGATCATATGTTTTCTCACTTTGAAACTTGTTTTATTCTAATACTGTGAACACTTCCTTTTATTATATATTCTTTCTAAAACTTCACATTTTAATTTGAAATAACTACAGAACCACAGGGTGTTGCAAACACAGTATCAAGTCCCATATAATTTGCACCCCATTTCCCAGATAGGGTTGCATCCTCTGGATTACAGTACATGAAAACCAGGAAACTGACATTGGAACACATGTGTACCATTTTAGGTCACCTTATCACAAGTGTAGATTCAGGTAACAACCACCACAATCAAGATCAGATTTCATCAACACAAAAACGTTCCCTCTTGGTAACCCTTTCCAGTCACAACCACCCACCCCACCCCCAACCTCACCAGCCCTAACCCCTTGGTGACTGCTAATATAACTTTGTTATAAAAAAAAAAAAAACGTGAAGGGCTGCCTACAGTGTGTGACCTGTACAGACTGGCTTTTTTTCATTCAGCATCATGACCTTGAAATCCACACTAGTTGTTTCATGCATCCAGAGTTTGTTCCTTCTTAATTGCTGAGAAGTATTCCATCTGATATGGATGTGCCATTCCTCTACAGAAGGACTTTTGGGTTATTTCCAGTTTTACCATACAAAAAGTAAAGCTGACATTTTTAAGACCTGCAAAATATTTGTAACTATTACACAGTTTTGTATCAATTCCCTGACCTCTATGTAGACTGTTTTGTTTGGTTGTTTTTAACTTGCAGCAAGAATTACTATCAAACTCTACTTTTTGGGCCACAGACCCTTGTGGTCTTAGCAAAAGACCTGCCCCTCATGAAGCAAACTACCAACATTTAATGAGTATATTGGCCAGGAAGCTATTTTTTGTTGTAACAACGATGTAACAAATAAATTTACACAGAAAATATATATGCAGAGAACACTAATTCCTAGTGCAAATGATGGGTCACAAGCTACAAATATTTTTAAAGGAATTGCTACCAACTGGCCTTCAGAAAATGTAAAGCAGCTTATCTTAGCCTCCACGGCCGTTACAATGTCCACTTCTTACTACTAGATGCACTAACAATTTTGTAGTCTTTAACATTTGACTTCCCAAAAATATTGTTTTGTATTGAAGTAATAGAAGTTATATATTTTTCATGTTGCTGGACTTAATTTGTCATTCTTTAACTACCTATTCATATTCTTTGGCCAACATTCTATTGAAAGGTTAGTTTACTGACTATCAAACTTGGCTCAAACATATGTTAAAAAGAAACATCCTTTAAAACTACATGTATCTGAAATCCAACACATATTAATAGCCCAAGACAATATCTGACTTTTCAATGTGGACGATAAAAATTTAGTAGATATGGTTCCCCAATTGATAAGTGCTCTTCTACTACACACAATGTCTTTATTAAGAAACCGCATCTAATTCCATCTCTAAGTGAAAAAAAATGAATGCAACAAAGCCTTGGTGGCTCAGGCACTTAAGCAACTGACTTCAGCTCCCGTCATGATCCCAGGGTCCTGGGATCGAGTCCCGCATGGGGCTTCCCGCTTAGCAGGGAGCCTGATTCTGCCTCTGCCTGCCTCTCTCCTTGCTTGTGCTTCCTCATTCTTCCCCACCTCCCCCGACAAATAAAATCATTTTAATTAATTAATTAATTAACTAAAACATGAATGCATATCACTTCTCTTAAATTCCCTGTGAAATACCAAGACGTCAATTTTCTGTAACAATAAAACTATCTCCAGTTTCATTAAGAAACATCGCTGGCCTCTCTTTCGCATTTAAGGTCATATAACCAATAGTTCCCAATAGCGCTCTCTAGACCAGCACTAGCAGCACTAACATCACCTGGTAACTTCTAAGAAATAAATGCAAATTCACAGGCCCTACCCCAGACCTACTTCATAAAAAAACCAAGAAGGTGGTGCGTAGAGCCGGAAATCAAGCAATGTGTTTCAACAAGCATTCCAGGGGATTCCGATACATAGGAACGTTGGAGCTCCACAATGTTAAACAAATTTAGTAGAAAAACATTAAATCTGGATTGTCTTCCATACTTTTTCTTTTCATGAAAGACTTCAGAAAAGTTAATCATGCCACAGATCCTAAGAATCCAGAGACATATTTCCATTCTCCCCCAAAGCAAAACAAAACAAAAAAAAACAAAAAGAAAACTGGAAACTGGATGTTAGCTTTATTTCCTACAAAAAGGAATCCCTAAAACTATGAAGTGATCACAAAAAAAATTTCCTTAGAGAAGAAAAACCCAAAATGAACCACAGAGAACCAACAGGTCAGAACTGATGTCTTTCAAACCAGAGACTCAATTAGTTTTGTATCATACACTGCCTGATACCCCCATTTCTACATGGAACTACAACCTATAGCACGTTCAAAATTCAATGAACTAGCATATTAAACAGCACCAGGAAAACTATAATTATGCAAATATTTGTGGTCCAGGGAATAAACAAATAAATTGGTCAAATAAAAGTAATTCTTCATGGGCAGAATAAAAGTGACCTTTATGTTGTTTTGTCCCCTAATTCTATCTAAGCATGTATTACCACCTTCACAACCAAAAGAAAGGAGAATCAGGAATATATGGAATGATACAGGAATATACCCTACAAATACATCACTTATTTTTTAAATTTGACCAATGTGCTGATAATCTCTCTCCTTCGCAGGATAAAAATTCAAAAGAGGCTTTGGTAGTACCAGATAAACCGAGTTCCAACCTTCATGCTTATTAAAGTTTGAAACTCGAAGTGAACACATGGGTATTAACCTGGTTACAAGCAGGTGTTACTACGGTAGCTACCTCCTATCCACCTGGGTAAGTGCCCCATTTCCCTGCAAGTAAGACCTTCTGAGCAGGGAGCCCAACGTGGGGCTCAATCCCAGGACCTCAGGATCCTGTCGTGAGCCAAAGGCAGATGCTTAACCAACTGAGCCACCCAGGCACCCCAAGACCACAGAACGGTTTGGTTTTGACTGAAGGTCGTTTTAAGCTGAATTTTTATTTCTTGAAACCTCGAATATTCTGGCAGACTTATGATATTCGACAACTTTTACTTCTAGAAAAGAATGAACAGTGTATAAACCTTCTACCGTACATAGGAAATCTCATCTCTTCTCAGAAAGCAGTCATCAGGTTTATGTTTGGTTTTCATTTGTTTTCTCCCTGACTAACCACCAAGTACTCGACAGATTTGAAGATCCAATACAGGCTGATAATACTGGCAGCCTACACCCCCTTTAATTTCCTGTCCCCCGCAAAAGTAACTTCAATTTAAAATGTATTGCGAATGCTCTTAATATGAAGTTTTAAGTAAGATTATTTTTAACGTATCCCTTCTACCACTTTCTTTTCTCAACCAAAGGATCACTTAAATAGTTTTTCTAAACTGAGAAAGGGAGGGAAAAGAGAGCATTATCTAATCCTGTTGAAAAATTTAAATTTCCCTTGTTTACCTTATGATTTCCACTATTCCTGATTTCTGACTAACACAGCAGGTTTCTTGCAGTGTCTTTACTGACAATTCTTCTTTGACAGGACTCAAATCAGTTAAGGGTCAGACGCTCAGGATCTCAGGGTCATCAGACGGAGCCCCATGTGGGGCTCAGAGTGTGCATGAAGACTGCTTAAAACTTTCTCTCTCCCTCTGTCCCCACCCCCCTCAAAATCATTAGGTTTCTTTGTTCTGTTTTGTTTTGTTTTCAAAAGGTCCTACCCTCAAAAATGGTAAAATGTAATAGGTGATCCAATAAAACTTCTGTTCAAGTGTTAAACGAATTGTACATGATTTGGAGGGTGAGGTAAGCCAATAAAAATACAACTCGAGTGTTACAAAGATGAGCTACACCTGACTGGATTGATGAAAAGGCTTCCCGAGACATCTCGGAGTCCAAATGGTAGTGAGGCAGGACACAGAAGCAAGGGAAAGCATTTCAGAGAAAATCCAGAGGAAGAGAAGGTGTGAAGGTATGGAAATAAGGTCCCATGGTCCAAGCCCAAGACAAAAGCAGTTGGCAGGAAACACAGACCCCTATATGTGGAGGGCAGATGGGGATTGGTGGCAGTCAGCTTGCAGAAATCATAAAGGAACACAAAAGAACTGAATCAGGAGACCCTCGTGATGCTTGGCATTTGGACTTTATTTCAAAGGCAACGAGAGGGGCACGTGGGTGGCTCAGTGGGTTAAAGCCTCTGCCTTCGGTGCAGGGCCTGATCCCAGGGTCCTGGAATCTAGCCCCACATCAGGCTCTCTGCTCAGCGAGGAGCCTGCTTCCTCCTCTCTCTCTCTCTGCCTGCCTCTCTGTCTACATGTGATCTCTGTCAAATAAATGAATAAAATCTTTAAAAAGAAAAAAAAATGAAAGAAAGAAAGAAAAGAAAAGGCATGAAAACTGCCAGTGGACCAAGCAGAGAGAGTTGGATTTGCCTGCCTCGGGCCCAGATGCATAAGGCTGGTGATGGTTATTATACAGTAAATGGGAGTTACCAGCCTGTTGGAAGAAGTGGAAAGGTGTGGATGACCTCTGAAGTGAAGGAAGAGCTGAAAAAGGATGGAGGAGGGAACAAAAAACTAACGTGTATTGGCCTGCCCAACAAATGACCTCCAAGAATCATAAATCCCAGATTCAGTAAGGCCTTTCCCCATGTACCCACACAGACCAACTATGTCTCCCATGGACTCACTTATTCCAAGGGTGCGCCTCCCACCACTGAAGACCTTTTTTGTCTCACCTTTTCAACATCCGTTTGGTTCCCTGAAAGCAGGCATTTTCTCTCCACTTCACCAATGACTTGAAAGAGCAGTGACTGATAGAACTCTACAACTGAGGAGGCAAAAGCTTTCTCTGTTTATGGACTATAGAAAAGTTCCACACACCAGGCTTGATCCTTACACTACAGCTGAAAGAAGACACCTGTGTTCAAATGAACACCTTTTGTTCATTAAAAAACTACCTGTTTTAATGCACATAATTAAAAGGCACCAAGGAGCTATCCTATTTCTAGAATGTCTAAGGGTCTACAAGCAGAGTGGAGCTCTAAAATAGTCTGAGGATGAAAACAGCAGCACTGGTCAACTCACAACCACACACTCAAACACGGATGACTCTCCGTAAGGCCGGCCCAGGAGTGCATCCAACTGGATGACTCCACGTACACCAAATTCAGGAACATGCGCAGCAGCTCCCCAGCAACGGCAGTCAAGAACCGTGGCAGAAGTGACCCTCAAGTGGGTTATCACAGACACTGGGATCCTGGGTGTAAAGTCGCATGGTGTGTTCCCCTTGTGGAGGTTCCTCAAGCTTTTGGCTTATGATCTGTGCACTTCTCTGTATATATGCTGAGGTTCAAAAAGTTTACTTAAAGGGGTGCCTGGGTGGCTCCATGGGCTAAGCATCCAACTCCTGACTCTGGCTCAGGTCATGACCTCAGGGTCCTGGGATGGAGCCCTCAGTCTGGCTCCTGGCTCAGTGCAGAGTGTACTTGACATTCTCTCTCTGTCCCTCTGCCCTCCCCTGCCCCCAAAGAGACTCTCTCAAGGAAACAAGCATATTTAAGATAATAAATAGGCCTTAAAAACAAACAAACAAAAAAACCCTTCCCTTAAAAAGAAGAAGAGAACTTCCCCATGGGGAGGAAGACAACACAACCAAAGGGGCCCAGGTGACAGAGCCATAGAGAAACTGAGAGCCAAAGAATACAGCATGTTTCAGTTCAGACTGCAGAGGAGACATCCAGGGATCCACTATTACTTAAAGTTCTAACGAACTGAGTTAGTGTTGACAACTTCCTCACCCAGCTGCCATTTACGAAAATAGTTTTGTTTTTGGTTTTGGTTTTGGTTTTTTTGGTCATAAAGATAAAGAAAAAGCACACAAGCCGGCAGAGAGGCAGGCAGAGGTGGAGAGAGAGGCAGGCTCCCCACCGAGCCAGGAGCCCGATGCGGGACTCCATCCCAGGACCCCAGGATCATGACCTGAGCCAAAAGCAGTGGCTTAACCCACTGTGCCACCCAGGCGTCCCTACCAAAATTGTTTTTATTCATCTTGGAATTTCTTCAGCATTGACTGAAGCACAGGATGAACCTATGTCACTGAAACCTCCTATCCCAGCAACTAACAGCATAAACTGACAAGTTAGCTGGCCTGGCCTCAGAAAATGGCAGGCAACTAAGGAAAAGCAGACTAGCCTCTACACAAAGATCTCAACTTTACATTATCCTCAACCCAATGAGCTAAACGGCAAAGCCTACAGTAATAACCTACAGAATTAACTATCCCTTGCCCCAAGAGAGAGGAGATTGTGTGCTGCCCAAAAAGACAAATGTGTACCTTAACGCTGTCTAGAAAGACACCCATCACCCCACTGCAGAGATCATCAGAAAACAAACAAACACAAACTGACAGTTCAGCTTTCCAAAAAATTACACTTTCTTTATCCAACCCCAACATGTTTCTTCAAACACAAGAAAGGAACACACATTTGCCGCTCAAAACAGGAAAAGCACAACAACCAGCATAACTGTACCACCACCACCAAATCGCTCAGGAGAAGAAAACGTAATTCAGGACAGGCAAATTAAAACCACTCTACACATGGTCAAAAGAAAACGGCTAAACTCCTCCAATCCACACAAAAATCCCTGCTTCCTCTCTTTTTGAGCCCATCCATACCAATAACCCAATGGACACAAGTGTCAAACCAATCCAGCCCGTTAGAAATGAGACAAAAACTTGGACAAATGTCCTCCCTCAAGTCATGCTGTGAATAGGACCCCTTTGCACTGAACAAGAAATACACACAACCAAAACCACACATCAACCACCTGCAAATACAATAAAGCCATCCTCAACAAGTTGGAAAGAGGACCTCAAGGATAGCCCTCCACCCTCTCCCACACCTTAAGCAACAAAAGTCCTTCCACCAAAGGTAACCCAAATCTTCAAGTACCTGGTGGAGGTGCCTTCCCTCACATGGCAGAGGCTGCCTATCAAGGCTTCAGCACAGCTTCTGAGGGTGCAGGTGCTCTAAGCCCAAAAGCCTTTCTCTGCAGCAGGTTCCCTGGTCTTTCTGGCCTTCTGAGGAGTGAGGAGTGGGGGAAAGGGGAGGGAAGAGACAAGGATCCAGTTAAATAGGAGAAACACCAAAACACAGGCACTGGTGAGCCCTCACAATTTCGCAGGCATCCAGTGCTGCAAACTTGGCTCAGAGACCACCCACCCACCCTTTTCAGGGACCAAAGCGGGGACTGGGGAGTGCACCGGGCGTCCCCAAGGGCACCCCGCAACCTCAGGGCCCAGACCATGCTACCTGGAACAGGCTTCAGAGATGGCAGCGGCCGAAGAGAGGCCTTGGTGGGCGCGGGGAGCGGGCTGACTTGTGGACTGCAGCGTGGGGCTGGGGCGGGGGCAGCAGAGGAGACTCTGGCTGGATCTGGACTGGGCACGCAGAGGCAGCAAGAGGCCAGTGGCGGGGAGTGGGCCGGCTCCTTCACTCTCCCCTCACAGGCTGGCACCCTCCCTCCCTCCTCACCTGGGTAAATCTCCCTTTGCCTGGGAGGAATGGCCATGGCGGTGGTGGCAGCTGAGGGCCGCTGAGGAGCTGGCGCCAGGACTGCTGCACCAGAGCAGCCAGCCCCTCGCGGGAGCGACCGCGCCCGCTGACACCACAGCCTCCCCCAGCCCCGAGGATCTCCATTTTAGCAGCGCGCGCCTCCCTAGGCCCTGAGTAGTCACGGAGACTGGTCGTCGCCTGCCCCCTCTTGCCCCCAGCCCTCCCTCCCCTTCCACCCTCTCAGCTCAGAGCAGGTACCTGGTTGGGCTCTCCTTATCGCGCAAGGACAAGGGTGGGCTCTACCCCCGCCCGCTCCCCCGCACCAAAGCCCAAAGTGGCGCCACTGGAAGGAGAAATGCCATCCAGGAATTGCTCCCAAACCTGTCCCTCCCTTCTTGGCGCCAGTCCTCAACCCTACCTATGCCCTTCCTCAGTTGCTGGCCCTCGCTCAAGCTGCCGCTGCCCCCGCTTGCGCGGCCCCCGCCGCCGCTTCGCCGCCGCCGCCATCTGCGTTGCTGCCAGCTGCGCTGCACCCGCCGCTTGAGTCGCCAACACCGCTTGTGCAGCCGACGCAGTCTGCACCGAGGCCGCTGTCTGCTCCACCGCTGCTACCGCCGCCGACGCCGCCGCTGCCTCTGCTGGAGCTGAAAACGCCCAAGCGGTTGCCTCTTGTGCAGCCCAGCTGTCTGCGCCAATGCCGCTTGCACCGCCCACTCCGTCTTCTGTGCCGCCGCCATCACCGCCTGCGCCGCCGCCACCGCCGTTTGTGCAGCCGCCGCGGAAGCCACCTCCATCTGCACGGCCGCCCCATGCGCTGCCAACCCCGCTGTCCGCACCACCACGGCTACCGCCGCCAACACCGCTTATGCTGCCGCCGCCGTCGCCTCTTGAGGCCTCGACGCCTCAGCCGTTGCCACTCGTGTAGCGGACGCTGTCTGCGCCCACGCCGCTTACACCGCCGCCGCTTCCGCCGCCGACACCGCCTGCGCCGCCACCGATGTCGCCTGTGCCGCGGGAGCCACCGCCCTCTGCACCGCCCCGCTTGCACAGTCGTCGAACCCGCTGTCTGCACCGCCGCTGCTACCGCCGCCGCCACCGACTCTGCCGCCGCCCCCGAAGCCGCTGCCTTGTGCACCGACGCCGCTGTCTGCCCCGAGGCCGCCTGAACCGCCGACGCAGTTGTCTGCGCCTCGGCGGCTTCCGCCGCCGCCGCCGCCGCCGCCAATGGCGCCGCGACCAAACCACCGCCGTTGGCACCGCCGCCAACGCCGCTGTCTTCACCGCCGCTGTTACCGACTCTGCCGCCGACTCTGCCGCCGCCGCCGCTACCGTCTGCGCCGCCACCACCGACGCTTCGCCGCCGCCGTCTGCACCGCCGCCGCCACTTGAATCCCGACGCCGCTTGTACAGCCCAGGCCGCTTGCGCCGCCGACGCCAACGCCGTCCCCGCCTGTTTGGCGACGCCGCAGCCTCTTCTCCGGCCAACGCCCTCTGCACCGCCTCAAACGCCGGTTAGGCCGCCGATGCTCCGGCTGCGCCATCGCCGCTTTCGGGGCTGATGCCGCTGGCGGCGCAGATGGTGGCGGCGGCGGAAGCGGCGGCGGCGGAAGCGGCAGCGTCAGAGGCGCAGGCGGCCTAAGCGGCGGAAGCAGTGACGCCGCAGACAGTGGCTTCGAGGTCACCAAGGGGCGTAGCTGCACAAGCAGCTTCGGCTCCGAAGGCCTCCAGGGCTCAAGCGGTGGCGGCAGCGGCATAAGCGTTGGCGTCGGCGGGGATAGCAGTGGCAGCGGCTTCAGCGGCGGCACAAGCGGCGTCGGTGGCGGCGCAGACGATTTCAGCGGCGGAACCAGCAACGGCTCCGACGACGGCGTCAACGGTGCAAGCGGCCTCGGCGCACAATGGCGACGGGGCAGACGGCAGCGGCTTCAGCGGCGGCGGTAGCAGCGACGGTGCAGACTGCGGCTTCGGCCGCGCAAGCGGCGGTGCAGACAGTGGTGGCTTCGACGGAACAAGCGGCATGGGCGGCGGCGCCAGCAGTGTTGGCGGCGGAAGGGGCGGCGACATAGACGACGGTGTTAGCGGTGCAAGCAGCTCTGGCGCAGACAGCTGGGCTGCACCAGCGGCGACCGATTGGACGTCCAAGGCTCAAGCGGCGGCGGCGGTAGCTGCGGTGGAGCACATAGCGGCGACGGCGCAGACTGTATCGGCTGCACAAGCGGTGTTGGCGACTCTAGCGGCAGCTGCGGCGCAGATGGCAGCAACGCAGATGGAAGCTGCGGAGCGGCGGCGGGGGCTGTGCAAGCGGCCGCAGCGGGAGCTCGAGGGCCAGCAACTGAGGAAGGGCAGCGGTAGGGCTGAGGACTGGCGCCGAGAAGGGCGGGGGGCCGGGTTTGGGAGGACTTCGTGGAAGGCATTTTCCTTCCAGTGGCGCCACTTTGGGCTTTGGGAGGGGGGCGTGCGGGGGTAGAGCCCACCCTCGTCCTTGTGTGATAAGGAGAGCCCGACCAGGTACCTGCTCTGAGCTGAGAGGGTGGAAGGGGAGGGAGGGCTGGGGGCTAGAGGGACCTGGCAAAGACAAGTTTCCGTGGCTATCCAGGGCGGAGGGAGGCCCGCGCTGCTAAAATGGAGATCCTGGGGTTGGAGGAGGCTGCGGCAGCAGTGGGCGCCATCGCTCCCGCTGGAGGCTGGCGGCTCTGAGTGCAGCATCCCTGGCAGCTCCTCCTCAGTGGCCCTGGGCCACTGCCACTGCCTTGGCCATTCCTCCCAGGCAAAGGGAGATTTACCCAGGTAGGGAGGAAGGGAGGGAACCAGCCTGGGAGGGCAGAGGGAAGGAGCTGGCCCATTCCCCGCCACAGGCCTCTGGCTGCCTCTACATGCTCCCTCCAGATTCAGCCAGTGTCTCCCCTCCCGCACCCCCTCCCCCCAATCCCAAGCTGCAGTCCACAAGTCCGCTGCTCCCTATGCCTGCCTTGGCCTCTCTCAGGCCGCTGCCATCTCCGCTGCCTGTGGGAGGCAGCATGGTCTGGGCCCAGAGGTTGTGAGGTGCGCATGGGGGCGCCCCGTGCACTCCCAGTCCCTGTTTCAGTCCCTGGAATGGGTGGGTGGGTGGTCGGTCTCTGAACCAAGTTTGAAGGACTGGATGCCTGGGAAATTGCAAGGGCTCACCAGTGCCTGTGTTTTGCTGTTTCTCCTCCTTTTTAACGGGATCCCTGTCTCTTCCCTCCCATTTCCCCCACTCCTCACTCCTCAGAAGGCCAGAAAGACCAGGGAACCTGCTGCAGAGAAAGGCTTTTGGGGTTAGAGCATCTGCACCTTCAGAAGCTGAGCTGAAGCCTTGATAGGCAGCATCTGCAATGTGAGGGAAGGCATCTCCACCAGGTACTTGAAGATCTGGGTTACCTTTTGTGGAAGGACTTTTGTTGCTTAAGGTGTGGGAGAGGGTGGATGGCTATCCTTGAGGTCCTCTTTCCAACTTGTTGAGGATGGCTTTTTTGCATTTTCGGGTGGTTGATGTGTGGTTTTGGTTGTGTGTATTTCCTCTTGGGTGCAAAGCAGACACATGTCCAATGAAGACATATAAATGGCCATCAGACACATGAAAAAATGTTCATCATCACTCCCCTCAGGGAGATTCCAATTAAAACCACATTGAGATATCACCTTACACCAGTTAGAATGGCCAAAATTAGCAAGACAGGAAACAACATGTGTTGGAGGAGATGTGGAGAAAGGGGAACCCTCTTCCACTGTTGGTGGGAATGCAAGTTGGTGCAGCCTCTTTGGAGAACAGTGTGGAGATTCCTCAAGACATTAAAAATAGAACTTCCCTATGACCCGGCCATTGCACTCCTGGGTATTTACCCTAAAGGTACAGATGGAGTGAAAAGAAGGGCCATCTGTACCCCAATGTTTATAGCAGCAATGACCACGGTCACCAAACTGTGAAAAGAACCAAGATGCCCTTCAACGGGTGAATGGATAAGGAAGATGTGGTCCATATGCACTATGGAGTATTATGCCTCCATCAGAAAGGACGAATACCCAACTTTTGTAGCAACATAGAAGGGACTGGAAGAGATTATGCTGAGTGAAATAAGTCAAGCAGAGAGAGTCAATTATCATATGGTTTCACGTATTTGTGGAGCATAACAAATAGCATGCAGGACATGGAGAGATAGAGAGGAGAAGGGAGTTGGGGGAAATTGGAAGGGAGTTGAACCATGAGAGCCTATAGACTTTGAAAAACAATCTGAGGGGTTTGAAGTGGCGGAGAGGGTGGGAGGGTGGGAGGTTGGGGGAACCAGGTGGTGGGTTTTAGAGAGCACTGGATTGCATGGAGCACTGGGTGTGGTGCAAAAATAATGAATATTGTTACGCTGAACATAAATAAGAAATAAATTAAAAAAAAACATTATTCCATTGTGTGTACATGTATATATATACATATGTGCTTATGTATGCATATACTTGTGTATATATGTAGTTTTCCAGTTTGTGGCATTGTGAATAGAGCGAAGAACATCTGTGCAATAAATTTGCATAGTTTCATATGGAAAAAAAAAACAAAAAAACAAAAGGTTGACTTTCAGATATAGAATTTAAGAGAGTGTAACCTTGGGAAAGTAATTTATAACCCTATCTATTATATAGTAACTACGTAGGTACACAAGAAAATATACACATTTTATCTCAATAAAATGCATTTTATAACGTTTATGTAGAAATATGTAACATTTGATGTAAAATGCATAAATATTGAAGTATTAAGTAGAGCTGATATTATTCCCAGTTTACAAATAAGAACATAATGATTGATTTGTCTGCAGTCTGACAGTGTTTAGGTGCAACGATTAAAAACCAAGCTAAATCTTTTGTCTCGATATTCGTTTTACATCACATGTCTATTATGCGTAGGCAGAAAGCATGACACAATTTGAATCCCCATTTTTCTATGTACTTAATAATCTTTCTTGATTTGAGTGTATTGGGGAGCTCAAGTCCAATGAAAGCCTACATTTGTGAAAATTTCACATTTCATCTGTGAAATGAAAAACAACATTTGTGGTAAGAAAGCCAATAGAATTTTGTTGCATTCTTGATGCACACTCCATGGAGTAGCAGCTAAAAGAGAATCATTGTATAATTAGAAAATAACATCAAAATTAAACAGCAGTAAATAAGTAAATAGACATATGCTTTCCACTACCCAGTTTAATAATTAAAATACAGTCAGATGAAGTGTGCAAATATGTGTATGTAGGGGGGAAACAGAGTGAAATATAGTCTCAGGAGATCTGGCCTTGATGTTTAGGCTACCTTTCAAAACCCAGGGGGAGGATCTACTTTCTATAGTTACCACATTATATAATTTAAACCTTAATTTTCTCAAGAAATTGCACAATACTCCAGCAAAAGGGAATTATAGCTATCTATACACTAGGAAAACAAAAAACAAAATACATTCAATTAAAGCCATTTCCCAAGAACTCCAGATATAGGTTGAATGGATAAAGATGTGGACAACAACTGTCATTCTTCTGTATCCATATGTTAAAGAACTGAAGAAAAACCATGTTTAAAGAATACACTGGGGTGCATGGGTGGCTTAGTGGGTTAAAGCCTCTGCCTTTGGCTCAGGTCATGATCCCAGGGTCCTGGGATCTAGCCCAGCACTGGGCTCTCTGCTCAGCAGGGAACCTGCTTCCTCCTCTCTCTCTTTCTGCCTGCCTCTCTGCCTACTTGTAATCTCTGTCTGTCAAATAAATAAATAAACTCTTAAAAAAAAGAATACACAGGAAGTACAAGAATGGTGCCACACCAAATCAAGGATATAATAAAAATAAAATTAGAATGAAATGAAAGTTGCATTATAACTGAAACAAAATATTCTCCAGATGAGCTCAGTGGTAGTAATAGATGAAATAATCAGGGAATATAAATAGAGATCAATTGAGATTATCCAGTCTGAAAAACCAAAAGACCTATAAATGTAGTATACATGTTGAAGAACTAAAGTCACTCAATGTATGGTCTCTAACTCCATGCAATAAAATAAAAGTGGTTTACAAAAGGAAACAGAAAATTCACAAGTATGTGGAAAATAAATAACACACTCCTAAATAAGACATGAGTCAAAAAAGAAATCACGGTAGAAGTTAGAAAATACCTTGAGATTAATGAAAGCCAAAAATCGGTCACTTGCTCCTCTCTTGAAAGTGAAAATATAAAATACAAAGTCTTATGGGATACAGTTAAGTTTTTGTTTTTTTTGAGGGAAACTTAGGATTGTAAACATATATTTAAAAAGGAAGAAAGTGTTACTTTCATAACCTATCATCTTAAGAAATGACAAAATGAAAAACAAATTAGGGACTTAGAGGTGGCTCAGTTGGTTAGGTGACCAAATCTTGGTTTTGGCTCAGGTCAAGATCTCGGGGTTGTAGGGTCAAGCCCCGTGTTGGGCTCTGTACTCAGTGAGGACTGCTTTTGTCCCTCTGCTCTTCCCTTCTCACTCACTCTTTCAGTCTCTCAAATAAAGAAATAAAAATAAAAACATGATAAAGGAAGAATGAGTTAAAAGGCAAGCAAAAGGAAAGAAATTTTGAAAGATGAGATCAGATATAAATGAAATAAGACACAACAGAGAAAATCAATATATACAAAAGCTAATTCTTTTTTTTTTTTATTTCACAGACAGAGATCACAAGTAGGCAGAGAGAGAGGAAGGCAGAGAGAGAGGAGGAAGCCGACTCTCCCAAGAAGTGGAGAGCCCGATGCGGGGCTCGATCCCAGGACCCTGGGATCATGACCTGAGCTGAAGGCAGAGGCTTTAACCCACTGAGCCACCCAGGCGCCCAAGCTAATTCTTTTTTTAAAAAAAGATTTTATTATTTGTTTGACAGAGACAGATCACAAGTAGGCAGGAAGCAGGCAGAGAGAGAGGAAGGGAAGCAGGCTCCCTGCTGAGCAGAGAGTCTAATCAGGGGCTTGATCCCAGGACCCTGAGATCATGACCTGAGCCAAAGGCAGAGGCTATAACCCACTGAGCTACCCAGGTGCCCCAAAAGCTAATTCTTTAAAGAGATGAGCAATTGACAATTTTTTGGCTATTCTTACCAAAAATAAGATAAAAATACCAAATTATGAAAAAATCTGGAATGAAAGAGAGGCATTCCTATTAGCCTTATAGAAATAAAAAGAATTAAATTGCAATATGAGGAACAATTGCATGCTAATAAATTAGAAAACTAAAGAAATTTGGCAGGTTCCTAGAAAGACTCAAATTCCTTAATCTTAACCCCAAAGTAGACAATCTGAATGGAACTTAAACAAGTAAAATAATTGAACAGGTAATCCAAAAACTTTCCATAAAGAAAAATCTGGGACCATATGGCACATTGGTGAATTCTGTGAAAACATTTAAGGAAGATTCAAAAATCATTCAAAAAGTAGAAGTGGAGAGAACACTTCGCATTCATTCTGTGAGAGTCCGTATTAGCCAGATCCCAAAACCAGGTAAAGATAACACAAGAAAATGAAATTATAGACCAATATCTCTTAGAACTGTAGACACAAAAGTCTTCAATGCTAATGCTAGTAAACTGAATTCAGCAACTCATAAAATGCTATGGCCAAAGAGGATTTATCTCAGGGATGCAAAGTTTGCTCAAAATGTGATATTTAGGGGCACCTTGGTTGCCCAGTCATTGGGCATCTGCCTTCAGCTCAGGTCATGATCCCAGGGTCTTGGGATCAAGCCCTGCATAAGGCTCCCAGCTTGGCAGAGGTCCCGTTTCTCCCTCCAACTTCCCCTGCTTGTGTTCCCTCACTCATTGTCTCTCTCTCTCTCTCCCTCTCTTTTAAATAAATAAATAAATAAATAAATAAAATTATATTTCATCACTGTAATTAATATACCATATTAAATTAATAAAGGGTAAACCACATGATTACCTCCATAAATATAGGAGAAAAAAGTGGTTGAATGTCAACACCATTTGGTGATAATAATCTGTCAACTGAATAAAAGAGAATTTTCTTAATGTAATAAAAAGCTGTATATGAAAACCCACACTTACACATTTAATAGTAAAAGGCTAGATGGTTCGTCCCTAAAGTCAGGAACAAGAAAAAAAGCCTGCAATTGCCACTTTTATTCCACATTTTCTTGGAAATTCTGTCTTGGGTATTTAGGAAGAAAACGGAATAATAGCAGTATGAATAAGAGTGGAAGAAGTGAAAATGTCTTTTTTATTCATAAGATACTATAGAAAAAAAATTCTTCTGTAGAATTCTTCTGTAGAACAAAATTAATCTGCAAAATTGCCATTAGACCTCAGTATGTCCAGCATAGTTCCACGATGCAGGGTCAGTACTCAAGAAAAGTTGTAGTCTTATTCACCAAAATTGAGCAGCGCAAAAATGAGATTAAGAGATTAAGAACAATCCCAGTTACAAAAAACATCAAACCATAAATGATTTAGGAATAAATTTGACATAATCACAAAAGTCATACATACTCAGGCAAACTCATACTGAAAAGACCCATGATCACAAAACTCAGGCACTGAAAATGCAGCCCCGTAAGGGGCACACGAGGGGTCCAGAGTCCATCACTGCTTGTGGGGCTCCCAGGCTCCACCTCGCCGGGCCCCCAGGTCACCAGCAGTCCTTCGCGCCCCCAGCTAGCACACCCACCCAGGCAGGCGCACCGACAGCTTGACACATGCCATGAAAGAAAAAAGTGGTTGAATGTCAACACCATTTGGTGATAATAATCTGTCAACTGAATAAAAGAGAATTTTCTTAATGTAATAAAAAGCTGTATATGAAAACCCACACTTACACATTTAATAGTAAAAGGCTAGATGGTTCTTCCCTAAAGTCAGGAACAAGTCAGTGCAGCGCCTGTCCCTGCCCCTCATCAGTCACTTGGAGAAGGCGGTGCAGGTTGGAGGGAGACTGGCAGGGAGACTGGCAGCTGCAGTGGTGCAAGCGGAGGTGGCCTGGGAGCTTGAGTCCCAGGGGCTGAGGTCCAGCTGAGGTTGGGCTATTGAAGGGCTCGGGGAAGGGAGGGGGACTGCGTTTTTCCTCCCAGCAGTTCCACTTCCCGCTTGGGCCGGGGGTGGGTGGGGGGGTACAGCATATCACTGACCCAGTACCTGCTCAGAGCTCAGGGGGTGGAAGGGAGGGAGGGCTGGGGGCTTGCTGTGGGCCAGGGACAGGTAGAGGCTGTGGTGGGGAAATACACACAAAATAGACACAACCAAAACCACACATCAACCACCCCCAAATGCAAAAAAGCCATCATCCACAAGTTGGAAAGAGGGCCTCAAGGATAGCACTCCACCCTCTCCAACACCTTCAGCAACAAAAGTCCTTCTGCCAAAGCTAACCCAGATCTTCAAGTATCTGGTGGAGGTGGCTTCCCTCACATTGCAGATACTGCATTTTAAGGCTTCAGCGCAGCTTCTGAAGGTGGAGACGCTCCAATCCCAAAAGCCTTTGTCTGTGGCAGTTTTGCTGATCCTTTTGGCTTTAGGAGGAGTTAGGAGTGGGGACCTGGAGCAGGAGAAAAGTGGGGATAAACAGCAAAACACAGGTGCTGGTGAGCCATAGCAATTTCCTAGGATTCCTGGGCTGGAACCATGGCTTGGCCCACCACCCACCCACTCTTTCCAGGGACCGAAACAGGGATTGGGGAGTGGACAGGGCGCCCCCACTGGCATTCCACAACAGCTGGGCCTGGACCATGCTACCTTGCACAGCTGGGGTCATGGTCCTGGGGTCCTGGGATCCATCCCTGCATTGGGCTCTCTGCTTAGCAGGGAGCCAGCTTCCTCCTCTCTCTCTGCCTGCCTCTCTGCCTACTTGTGATCTCTGTCTGTCAGATAAATAAAATCTTTTTTAAAAAGAAAAGAAAAGAAAAAGCACTTAATGGGAGCTGAATAGATTTTGTTTTGCTCTCCGAAACAGGGAGTTCCATCAAATGGCATGAAAGTTTAGAAATGTTATTTAAAGCAGTGTGATTGTGATTAATTTATGTGACCTGTTTTTTTTTTTTTTTTTTTTTTTTTTTTTTTCATGTAGAATCCTGCAGAGGCCAAACCTCTTTGTTGTGGTACTGCTTTGAGTGTTCCCTTAGATGATGTTCAAGTAAATGGCTAGGAAATGCCTAAGAACTTGAGAAATTTACCAGTGAAGACCAAAACCAAATTCAAGTTTATACTGATGTATTTATTGCAGGGAATAATTATCTTCTAATGAAATGCATTTCAGTTTCTACATGTTTCTTACAAAAAAATCTGATTTACTAAATTTTGAAAGCACATGAGATGTTTTGATTTTAAAAGCCATAGAAATGTTCGAAGTTTGTTCCAGAGTTACAGATGTTGAGAGTGACATTCCGATTTTTAATGAATCTAGGAGATTACTGAAGTCAGACTGTTTTAGGAAAGGGTACTTCTCTCTTCTCTTTAAGGGTTTTCGTGTAATTTTTTGAGGTCTCTGCTTGACTGGGATTTGAACTCAGATTTCCAAGATCAGAGGACTTAACACTCTGAAAAGTGGCACCAACTTTCTGTGGCCTTTTTGTTTCATCTTTTTTTAAATTAATTTCTTTATTTTCAGCATAACAGTATTCATTATTTTTTCACCACGTGGTTATTGTCAGTGTTTAGGTGTTGGAGAAACATTCCTGAAGCCATCTTTAATTGGAAAGCAGACCCCATTTGGGCTTTCTTAGGCTAGAAATGGGATTCCTGTGGGAAGGGGACTTTCAAAAGGTCTTCATCCAGGTGTCATGAGGTATAGAAACAGTTGGTTAATTTCCCTGCCATCCTAGTTACTGCTCTGTGATCTTCCTGGGTCTTTTTCTTGTAATTCTCTTTTGGTACTGCAAAGATTTCATACTTTCTGTCTTGCATATTGGTATTGATGACAGTAGAAAACTTGTTGGGTTTGGATGCTGAGGAGGAGGTAAGAATTTGGGATTTTAGAACAACCTTTTAATATCTTAAAAGGGGTGCACCTGGGTGGCTCAGTGGGTTAAGCCACTGCCTTCGGCTCAGGTCACAATCTCACGGTCCTGGGATAGAGTCCCACATGGGGCTCTCTGCTCAGCAGGGGGCCTGCTTCACTTCATCTCTCTCTGCCTGCCTCTCTGCCTACTTGTGAGCTCTCTCTGTGTCAAATTAATAAATAAATAATCTTTAAAAAAATCTTAAAAGGGATTCGTTAACCTGTTGGCTCTTGTAGAAGTTAGGTTTTATAGCTCTGAGCTTATTTCATATTTGTATTATAACATCACCCTCTCCAGTGGTCTAACCCGTGGTCATTTTGGAGTTTGTTCATCATTTTGGTCTTTATTGCCATAATCGACCAAGTCTAGGAAGGAAGTCAGAGTTTGATGAGTGGTAGGTCCAGTAGGACACAGAGCTGTATTTACCCTTTGAGGATAGAACAGGTGTCACTGAATTGGGTGAGGAGAATAATAACTTCCCCAAAGAGCATTTATGGAATTTTTAGGAGGGGAAAGGTACTGGTCAAGATATTGGTGAGGGGTGGGGAAGGAGTTGATTAGAAAGGCACTAGGATGAGCAGAATCAAGTTTTACAGCCTCGGAGACAGGTATAAATAAGGTGCTGTCTGGGGGATGAGAGCAGTCTGGCTAGGGGAGTCAATTCGAATGCTTCCTTTTCCTTCCCATTTCTTTTGAAAAAAGGAATCAATTTCTACAAGATCCCCTGCCAACTTTTCATTGTTATTGCCAGGTGTACTTTATGTGTTGAATACTCCAGGTGGATTCGTGGAAGGGATTCATAAGGTCTGCTCTGGAGCAGAATGGGAAGGAGGTCAGATGTGCCAGAGGAACATGTGAAGGGAAGCAGGAGGAAATACTGAACAGGATCCTCGGAGGTTCAGGGAGCAACAGAGATGTATATTGGGTGTGTCAGTCATGTGGAGGGTCTCTTTGGGTCTTGGATACACTCCTTTTTCTAACTGTGTCATCACAGTCTGCCCCTGGCTGGTGATTATTGTGTAGTTTCATGGAGGTATGATTTCCATCTTGTCGAAGTCACTCATGCTAAGTGCACGATTCATTGAATTTCAGTTGTTTTAAAGACTTGTGCAAGCATCACCACAAACCAGTTTGGGAAGATTTCCATCCTATCCTGTGGTTGGCTCCTGTTTGTTCTGTGATACAACGTAAGAGCCTGCTGAGAGAACTCTACCCTAAGCCTTTCAACATAGGAAATAAAGTGGTGTATATTGAAGGTGGCTGTGGGTGGGGAGGAAAATCTGTCCCTTTCCTCTGTGATTAGAGGAGACGGATAAAGTAGGGTTTGCCAGTGTCATAAAGGATGATGCCATCGGCTTTTAGGATGAGCTACCCCTGCAAGTGAACAACTTTACTTAAGCCTTTTGTGAAGTGGACGTTCTTGAGTGTTGAGCAGAGTAACTTCTTAGACTCGGTTTTAGATTCGATGTACTTTGCTTCAGTCTTGCTGCTTCTCTAAATCCAATCATGTCTTTTTTGGAAGCAGAGATGGCCAAGCTACTGCTGCAGCAGGAGATGAATAGTGCCTCTTTGATCATAGTGCCGCATTTGAACGCTCAGCTACTGCTTATGTGACACTCACTAGAAAGTTGGTAAAATTTGCTGTTGGGTAATTCCCATGGATTTAGAACTTTTATATTTTTCAGTGCCCAATTTTATTGGGATTCTAGGGTCAACTCGAGTTTTTTGCACACCACCTCCTTGAGAAGTTTGTAGAGCTTTTGCAGGGAGAAGTGAGGAATTTACTTTAGATGTGTCATAAAATTATGTCTTAAAAGGAAAAAAAGTTGGTACTCAGGATATTGCATGAAAAGTTGGTACACTGTTTTGTTTGTAAAACATTTCCTTTCTTCTGGAGCTCCCTCATTTTTTGAAGTTGTAAGTTTGGACATTTCTCTCCTCAAATTCAGGTAGCCTGACAACTCAATAGCCCTTGGATAGTCATGAAGTACTTTAGAAGTTTTCGAGGTAAACATTCATCCTTAGCGAGACATGAAAGTTCGAATCTTGCCTCAAAAGTGCATCTCTCAGGGCGCCTGGGTGGCTCAGTGGGTTAAAGCCTCTGCCTTCGGCTCAGGTCATGATCCCGGGGTCCTGGGATCGAGCCCCGCGTCAGGCTCTCTGCTCGGCAGGGAGCCTGCTGCTTTCTCCTCTCTCTCTCTGCCTGCCTCTCTGCCTACTTGTGATCTCTGTCTGTCAAATAAATAAATAAAATCTTTAAAAAAAAAAGTTCATCTCTCTGAGGTAATGAGTTTCAGATTGAAAAAAAAAAAAAAAAAAGAACAACTCCCAGAAAACAGGGCTGGGGTGTAGCTAACCTGGAGTAGAGCAAGGCTTCTTCCCAGTGGTTTGTGGGTCATCCACCACAGTGGTTTTGCTCCTTAGGGCACATGGGTTTTACTGTAGTGTTTGTCTTTAATAAACCTTCTCCATGAAATACATGGAAAAACTACATGTCTTCTGAGCCATCTAATTTACCCAACCTTTTGGCTTCTAAGATCGCCCTTATCCCAAAACGGTGATAATTTTGTTTGTATTTGCTATTTGAACTTAGTGATTTATTGATACTGACTGGATCTTCTGTCTACTTGGTAACCTTCCAGTAAATTACCTGGGTAATTATTCTTATTTGACAGGTTTTTCTGGAGCATACCACGAAATGGGCTCTGGTGTCTAGTGGTGGAAAAACAGACAATGTCCTTGTTCTCATTGCATTTGGAATACTGTGGAGAAGAAGAGAAATTCAGCAAGTAAACAGAAAAGTGAAATAATTGTGGCCAGTGGCAAGTGTTTTGAGAAATCAGAGCAGAATGTGAAACTACACAGTGATGAGAAACTCGTTCTAGACAGTGTTAAGGTACACCTTTGCCTTTTGGGGCAGCGTGCACGCTCCTTTCTTTTGGGGGCAAGGGGTAGTTACTTCTGTAGGTCATTTCTGAAGACTCTGCCATTTAGCTCCTGGGGTTGGGGAGAATTAAAGGTGGAACCTTCGTGGACAGGCTAGTCAACCTTTCCTTAGTTGCCTGCCACATCCTGAGACCAGGCCAGCCAACTTGTCAGTGTATCCTGTCAGTTACTGGGATGGGAGGTTGGAGTGCATTCCTCATGTGGCATAGGTTTCTCCTGTGCTTCTGTCAATGCTGAAGAAATTCCAAGATTATTAAAAGCTCTTTTGGTAAACGGCAGCTACTTGAGGAAGTTGTCAGCACTAACTCAGTTCAGTAGAACTTCAGGTAATAGTAGATCCCTAAATATCGCCCTCAACCCGCAAGGACGACAAGAAGCCCCAGTTCAGATGTATCTTCTCTCTCTTTATTTCTGCAAGTCTACACACTTATATACGCTTACCTGACCAGTCAGCGAGCAGGGTACAGGAGGGAGTGAATCAGGCTGCACACCTAAACGAACAACTTTGCTAGCAACCAATGCTGTTTGCTTCCTCTTTGGGCATTCTGCTTAGTCTCATGAGGCAATCCTAACCTGGCAACTAGCCAGGCGCCATATTTTAATGGCGGAGGCCGCCCTGGCCAGGGGCCTGCCTCTGACATCTCCCCTTTTTTCTATTATGGCAGGGATTGTGGCTGTCTTAGGTTGTCAGTGGCAGAGAATATCCTTACCCATCATCAGACGGCAGATATCAATGATCTGCATCCTGTCTTAGGTTGGTATATTTCCCCCACCAATCTTACCCATCGTTGACTACCGATCCAGCATACTTAGCCACACTTGGTGGGATGTTCCAGCCTCGATGGCTAACAAGTCCTGCACCATGGCTTGCTATTGCCTATGTTGCTGTCGCCTCCAAATTTGCAGTTTCCTTACTAGCAGAATCAAGCCCACTACGAGAATTATCATCAGACAAATTACGCTAGCCGCTTGTTTCATAAAGGTTAACACATCTTGCAATGTTTTGATTATCTCTGGGAGGGTTGCCAGCTCATCTCTGGTGTTCTTTATCCTTGTTATGCCTAGTAGCAGGTGCTGAGTGTAGTTTTGGAATTCTGCGGACTGATTCCCCCGCAAGTATTGGGAGAGCTGTCAGGAGACATTCTGTAAGTCACTCATATTAGTATAGGCTATGGGAGTTACACAAATTGCCGGGAAGGGTGCTATACATCCCAGTCCCAATAGGGCCCCCAATATGTCCACTTGTTCTAAAACCAAATCCACTCTCTGGTTGACTATCGGGATTCCTGCTTGCAGATGTGCATTGATCTGAGACTGTTTGAAGGACAGCCGCCGTTCCTTCTGCAGGGGTGTTCACAACTTCTGCAGTGGGTATAGTTGTAGCAAGTGAGACTGCTGCTGCCGTGGCAGCTGCTGTAGATATAGCCAGTGCTGTCACAACGGCGGCTGTGATACCAAAATCTCTCTTCTTTCTGGATAGCACCACCGGAAACTTGTCCTCTGGAATGGAAACTGGGATAGGAACATGGGTAGGGATACGCATAATCACAGCCAGCTTGAAGGCAGTTACATTCCAGCACTGGGAAAGATAGCAATTCTTAGTGCAATTAACGTATCATTCAGCTCGCTAGCATTTGTTACGAGGAAAAGGAACGGTGGCAAGATGCATATGGGAGTGGGCTGATAAGTAATATTATTGGGACAAGACACATTAACTGTTGCCTCAAAGGTACTAGAGTCATTTTGTTTATAAAACAGTTGAGGAATTTGCCATTTAACATGGACACTGCTGAGATATCAGTACATGCTCCTAGCAAGTTACAGACCTGCCAAGCATCAAAGGGAGAGGAGGGAATATGAGAGAAGAGATAGTCACTGGTAAAGGATATGGCCGTGCTTTAACCATTGCCCACAGCTTTCTGGCTTGAGTCAGCCACAGGAGGTGTAGCATCCCCAGAGTTATCATCAGCATCTTCAGCATCATGACTGGTGTTCGGAGGCAAGGCTGCACGCACCAGCCGCTCTGGGATCCAAATTGGAGCCTCCTTTTCCTGTGGAAAAACACATACAGACCCCCTACTCCATACTAACACTGGATCTGGTCCATTGCACTTTCCTGTGAGGATGTCCTTCCAAAGTACTAAAGGCTTAGGGGGAGCAGCAGCATCACTTCCATGTCTGTCTGCAGCTGATTTACCCGTTTGGTCCATCATTGAAAAATTCAAAATAAAGAGAATGGCGTTGAGCTTATCTTTAGGGGACCTGAAGGTGTCCCCTATTCCCCCTTTTTGTTTATAAAGCGCATTTTTTATTGTAAGATGTGCACACTCCACAAAACTCTGTCCTTTTGGGTTATAGGGTATTCCATGTATCAAGTGAAGTCAAGTTGTTGTAGGAAGGCTTTAAAGGGTTGTGAGGTGTAGGCTGGGCCATTGTCTGTCTTTAACTGGCCTGGCTTTCCCCATGCCACGAAAGCCTGTAGGCAATGGGCGATAACATCTCTGGATTTTTCCCCCCGTATGCACTGAGGTGAAAATTATCCCAGAGCAGGTATCTACAGAGACATGAACATATCTTAACTTTCCAAATTCTGAAACATGTGTGACATCCATTTGCCATATATGATTAGGTAACAAACCCTTAGGATTAACCCCCAAGGACTGGTGCAGGTAGTAAGGTCACGCAATTTCTGCAGGAGACTACTATGTCCCATGCCTGTGCTTTTGTTATGTTAAATTTGAGGCAAAGAGTTAAAGCATTCACATGGAACAGCTTATGATAATGTCTCACCTATTGCACTGGGTCCTCAATGGCAAAGACAAATTCTCCTCTGGTTAAGGAGTCTGCTAACCGATTACTTTTTGTCAGGGGGCCTGGTAAGGTTGTATGAGCTCATATGTGGCCAATATAAAATGGAGCCTTCCTGTCCCAAACTAATGTTTGGATTTCTTGTAATGCCTCAGAGATAGTAGACCTGGCATTAATAGAACCCACATTTTCAATGATAGAGACAGCTTGCACCACATATCTACTATCTGATAAAAGGTTGAAGGGTTCTTGATGAAACATTTGAAATGCTTTTATCACTGTGAGCAGCTCGGTTTCTTGGGGAGAGGAGCTTTGAAATAGGAAGGTCCAACTCTCTTCTTTGGTAAATATAGCTCCTACTCCTTGCTTAGATCCATCAGTGAATATAAGACTTACATTACTGAGGGGTTTATGGTGAGTGATCCTAGGGTATATGATTGGATTGGATAAACTGAACTATAGCCGTGGATGTGATGGGTAGTGGCTATCAAATTGAGTGCACGTTATCTTTATCAAAATGGCTCAGTCATCATCACAGGCTGCTAGGCACTTTATTTGTTCCTGCGTATATGGTGATATTATAGTATCTGTTTGTTTACCAAATGCTGCTATACTAAGTTTAATCCCTTTAAGTATAATTTGTGCAATGGCACTTGGGTACCAGGGCAAGACCTTCCCTGGAGAGTGGGTCAAACTAACCCATGATATGGGGCCAGATTGCCAAAAAACTGCAGTGGGAGCTCGTTTTTCGGCAAGGATACAAAATAGCAAAGGTTTGGAGTAGTCATTTCTGTCTATCTGAGCAGCTTCTAGCCTTTTCTGGATCAGACTGATGGCTTCTTTTGCCCCCTCAGTCAACTGACGAGGAGAGGTGAGGTTAGGGTCTCCTTTAAGTGTCTCAAATAAGGGTGACAATTCCTGATCAGTGAGTTTTAGATAGGGCCTCATCCAATTGATATCTCTTAACAATTTTTGAAAATCATTTAACGTGTTTAGGTGATCCGTCCGCAGGATTATCTTTAAAGGTCTGACTTTAGTATTCTCTAACCTAGTTCCCAAATACTCTTTAATGGGCGTCATTTGGACCTCTTCTGGTGCTATGTGTAATCCGAATTTCTCAAAATGTTTGAAAAGAAATGAAATGGCCTTCTCAATATATTGTTCTTTTTTATGGCACAGCAAAATATCATCCATATAATGATACACAATGAGCGGGGGAAATTGTGTTCTAACCTCCTTCAGGGCTTGGTCCACATATAATTGGCACATTATAGGGCTATTGGCCATGCCCTGAGGCAATACCACCCACTCATAATGTTGATCCAGACAAGAATGATTAATGGTAGGTACTGTGAAAGCGAAACATTGGGTGTCCTTGGGGAGCAATGGGATGGAAAAGAAACAGTCTTTAATATCGATTACCACAGAGGGCCAACCAGAGGGCAGGGCTGAGACTAAAGGCAGCCCCCAGCTGTACTGCTCCCATGGCCACCATCTTTTCATTAACCGCTCATAAGTCATGTAACAATCGCTATTTCCCCGACTTGTTCTTAATCACAAAAATAGGCGTATTCCATAGTGATGTGGAGGGCCGAATATGCCCGGCGGCAAGTTGCTCTTTTACTAACGTGTGGGCAGCTTCACATTTTTCTTTAGGCAGGGGCCACTGAGGAACCCACACGGGTTTACTGTTTTTCCATTGAATTTTTAGACGTTCAGTGGCCCCTAAGAAAAACCCAGCCCCGGCCCACCTATTCTTTGAGAGAAGTAATTAGTCAAGGGAATAGGTTCAGGGGTGCCCTGCAGCTGTTTTCCTAGGCCTCCCGTTCCAGGATAACCAGACTTAGTCATTAAGGCTTGAGCTTCCTCAATATAGAATAATTCTGGAGTCAACTTCAGGTTCATTTGGGCCAAGACATCCCGTCCCCACAATGAAATGGGAATCTTAAGGACACATGGCTGCACAAGTCCATGGTGGCCTTCATCATCCTTCCATGGCAGTGTAGCTGCACTGCAAATGGGGCTATGAGCAATCCCTAATCCTCGAAGTGTTTGATCAGCCTTTTGCACAGGCCAATCCTTAGACCAATCAGCTTCATTGATGATACTGCGATCTGCTCCAGTGTTCAATAAGCCCATGAATTTCTTGTCTCTTATCCAAAAAGAGTAAAAGGTTCTATTTTCCATGCATAGCATGACGTATGCTAGAGGAGCTCCTTATGAACCGAACCCCTTCTGTCCCCGCGTAACCTCATGGCTTCCAAAAAGCTTGTGACAACTAGGCAATACCAGGATTTGAGCTATCTTATCACCTGGACTAATAGCTGTAATTCCACGTGGGGAGGATACCAGGATTTTCACCGTTCCTTTATAATCAGCATCTATAACTCCGGGGTGAACAAGGAGTCCTGATAATGCCATGGAGCTCCGTCCTAGCAAGAGGCCCACGGTATCCTCAGGTAATGGACCCTTAAAATCTGATTCGACTACCTGGGTCCCCATCTCTGGAGTCAGTATGAGTCTGGTGCTGGCACGGATGTCCAATCCTGCACTCCCTGTTGTGGCTCGCCTTGGCTCGTCGGCGGATAATGCGAGCGAGCCACCTGTTGGAGCACCCCATACATTTGAGGGCCCTGGGGTGTGGGGCCCCCCTTCCCATTTTTTGACCCTCTTGGAGGCAGAGAGTTTCCTTGTATATCCCTTATTGAGCGACATTCATATGCCCAGTGGGCACCCTTCCCACATCTTGGGCAGATACCTGGTTTTTTAGGCTCTTGATAGGACACCTTTCTCTCGGGGCACTCACGCTTAAGGTGTCCTGGCTTCTTGCAGTAATAGCAAACTCCAGGAGTACCTTATGTTTATATTGTTGAGCTCCCTGAAATCCTTGTAAACCTTGAGTGATAGCTGCAGCCATAACCTGCCCTTGAATAACACTGTCGTTGATATCCCTACAAACTTTAATATATGTATTCAAGTCTTTGCTTTTCCAAGGTCTGATGGCTTCTTTGCACCATTTATTAGCTTGCTCATAAGCCAGCTGTTTTATCAATGGCATGCCTGCCTCTACCTCCCCAGATATTCGACCAGCTGTTTGCATCAGCCTCGCTACCAAATCAGCATATGATTCATTTGGTCCTTGTATTACCTTAGACAGCTGACCCTGTAAATCCCCACTGCCTTGAATTGTCTTCCATGCTTTAGTGGCCGCCGCGGCTATTTACAGATACACCGCAGGGTTGTATTGTATTTGGGCCTGCTTTCCCATGTACGGTCCTATTCCCATTAACATTTCCAGGTCCCACTGAGGATTTCCAGCCACTGCATTACGGCGGGCAGTGTCCTCTGAGTATTCTTGCCAGGCTGTTTTCCATACTAGATATTGCCCTCCCGACAAGGTTGCGCAGGCTAGGTTACCCCAGTCTTCAGGGACTAAGTTCATTCCTGTTATGGTCTCCAGCAAAGATACTGTAAAGGCTGCCTGAGGGCCATACTGCATGACTGCTTCCTTTAATTGCTTAACTAGTTTACAATCAAGAGGCTGATGATACCGCTGGTTGTTTTGGTCCTCTAAATCTGGAAAGGCAGAGGCCAGGTCATGATCTCTCCAGCTTGAAACCCTGCCACTACCACATGTGGTGCAGCAGCTACAAGCTCCTTGGCACGCCATAGGATTATACGGTGGAGGGGCACTAGGCGTCGCTGGAGTCGATAGTTTCAACTGTTCAAAGTTGCAATGCATTTTACGGCCTAACTCCTCCCCTGACATTTCTTCTTCCTCTTCACTAGAACTACCCCCCTCTGAGGCACAAGAAGACCACTCCTCTTTCACTTCCTCCAATGCCAATGCTCCCTCTTGTAGAGCTGATTAATATTTGGGTTTAGGCCCCACCAGTCATCCCCGGACTAAGGTCCATATTGCCAGGGACCCAGGTGGCAAAGGCGTTTTATTGTCCTGTTTCTTCAAATCCTCCCCTAAGTGGTCCCATTGAGGTATGTTTAGCAAGCCTTCATCTAGGAACCATGGAGCCGCCTTTTCCACTGTATTCAAAAAGGCCCGAGCAGTTTTTGCTTTTAGTGAAGTTCCATTGACTTTCAGCAGGTCTTTTAAAGACTCTTCCAACCGCACTTTAGATACTTCAGATCCCATTATGAACACACAGACAACAGACACGGACGTTAAAGACAGTAACTAACACATCAACTTTTTACACGCATATACTTCAGTCGACATTTACTTCCCGCTTTACCGTGGAATTCCCACTTTTGAATGTGGCCTTTACTCCCTGCTTTACCGCGGAATTCCCACTTTTTTACGTGGCTAATGTCCCCGCTTATCTGCAGAACTTTACTCCCCGCTTTCCTGCGAATTACCTTGCAAGATTCCTTTATTTAGTTCCTGGGTGCCGGCGCCATTTATCGCCCTCGACCCGCAAGGACGACAAGAAGCCCCAGTTCAGATGTATCTTCTCTCTCTTTATTTCCGCAAGTCTACACACTTATATACGCTTACCTGACCAATCAGCGAGCAGGGTACAGGAGGGAGCGAATCAGGCTGCACACCTAAATGAACAACTTTGCTAGCAACCAATGCTGTTTACTTCCTCTTTGGGCATTCCGCTTAGTCTCATGAGGCAATCCTAACCTGGCAACTAGCCAGGCGCCATCTTTTAATGGCGGAGGCCGCCCTGGTTGGGGTCTGCCTCTGACACCTAAATGACGTGTGCTGCAGTCCTTTGGCTCTCACTTTCTCTTTGGCTCTTTCAGGAGGGCCTTTTTGTGGGTGGCGTCTTCGCCCCCATGGTTCCCTCCTTCCTTTTTAGGTAAGGAGGGTTTTGTTCTTGTTTTTGTTTTTGTTTTTTTGTTTGTTTTAAAGGTTTATTTATCCTTTTAAGGATATTTATTTATTTGAGAGTCTCCATCGGGGGCATGGGGAGGGTAGAGGGAGAGAGTAAGAATGTCAGGTACACTCTGCACTGAGCCAAGAGCCAGACTGAAGACTCCATCCCAGGACCCTGAGATCATGAAGTGAGCCAGAGTCAGGAGGGGGATTCTTAACCCTCTGAGCCCTGAAAATGGGCTGAGAATATGTAGTAGAACACTGCTGACTGTACTGTTTGTCACTTGACTCATTCAGAAAATTACACAATTCCTCAAAATAACATGCCATGCCATCATTAAAATCAGTGGTCCCAGGCAGTAGAGAGATTGTGAATGACTGCCCCCCACACAGGGCACTGGTGTCTGGACAGGGTGTGATGGAGCACGTGTAATTAAGCCTTTGGTCTCTGTGTTGTCACGTGTGGATTTAGCTTTCCAGGGTATGCATTGCTTTCTTTACTTTGTCAGCACACTTCTCTCCTGCCTCAGGAGCCTGGGAAGGGGCTTCGGCCTGGGGTATGGGCAAGAGGCCAGGACTTTAGGAGAGGCTGCTCCAAAGCTCCTGGTGGCAGAAGAGCAGAAGGGAGCAGGGGAACTGGGGCCAAAAGAAAGAGGCCCGCTGGCTCCCAGGGCACTCCAAGCCTGGAGGCATAGCAAGCAGCACTGGCAGTTGCAAGCCTCAGTGTGGGGAACTGCCTCCCTGGGAACGGCTTCTGGACTGGGTCCCCACTACAGCCCCTTAAGGCAGACTTGCAGGGCCTGGAGCCCATCGCCACTTGCCGGAATCACACGCTCCACCTCGCTGGGCCACTAGGTCACCAAGAGGCCCACATGCCCCTAAGGAGCACACTCTCCATGACATGCAGTCAGTAGAGGCAGTGCATGTGGGAGCTGGTCTCAGGAGACTGGCAGCTGTGGAGGCTCAAGGGGCGGCGGCAGAGGCAGTGGCGGCACTGAAGGATGCTCAAGGCCCAGTGGCCTAGGTAGGGCTGAGGTCCTGGGCTGTGAAGGGAGAGGGGCGGACCACGAGGACTCCACCTATGGCGTTACTCCTCCAAGCAGTGCTGGTTTAGACTTTTGGGGGGTGGTCGGGGGTACAGCCCATCCTTGACCATGGGCCACAAGAAGAGCCTGACTAGTTACCTGCATGGAGCAGAGGGAGTGGAATGGGAGGAAGGGATGGGGGCAGGCAGGGACTGGCACTGGCTGGACTCTGGGGTCACCTGGGGTGGGGGGAGGCAGGCATTGCTAAGATGGAGTTCCCGGAGCTGGAGGATATCCTGGCGCTGGGGATGTATCTCTCCCGCTAGGGATCGGGATTGGGGCTGTTCCCACTGCTGCAGCCCTGGGGGCTCTTTCTCAGGGGCCCTCCGTGACCGGGGGGCTCAGTCAGTTAAGCATCTGCCTCTACCTGGCATCCTGATCTCAGGGTCCTGAGACTGAGGCCTGCTCAGAGAGGAGGCTGCCTCTGCCTCTCCCTCTGCGTCTGCCCACGACTTTTGCTCACTGTCTCTCAAATAATAAAATCTTTTGAAGAAAGTAAATATAAAAGTTTATTTAGCATAATGTTGAGAAAAACAAGTTCAATCTTTAAGAAAAAATGATGATAGTGATAGGTATAAGTATCAGTTTAAACTAGCTTTGTATGACGGATCTCGATGAATCTTTGCATCCATGCCCTGAGAAATGAATCCATGCTGTCCCCACATCACAGAGAAGGACACAGAGGTTTGGAGACGTGAAGTAGTTATCCAGGCAAAGAGTAGAAATTGGAATAATGGAAACTGGTCCTGTTCTCTTCCAGAGGCTCAACTGGCAACTTGATTTTTTCCATTTCCTTAATAAACATAGACTTTTTAGACTACGAACCAGTGCTACATTCTTTCCCTCCAGGATTCTCCCCAGGCCCCATCAGAGAGGGCTCTGGGGCCAGATTCTCCCTCCCTGTTCCAGGGGCCCCGGGTGACTCCTTCTGTCTGTTCAGAAAGAAGGACACAGAGCTCTGGGGAGGGACCCTTCCTTGGCCGCGGGTGTCCCCCTCTGCTTGGCTTTCCCATGCCCTGCTGGAAGGTGAAGTCAGAGTCAGAGGTTGAGAGGTGGCTGGGGAAGGAGGAGGAGGCCAAGGGCATCCCAGCCTGGTGATTCCACTTACCTGCCAGACCATTCTTCCCAGGTCCATCCAGCATCCCATTGATCTGCTGCGACTTCTGCTGCTGGTGCTGCTGGTGCTTCCAGATCCCTGCCAGCACCAGCAGGAGTGTAGGAGGGATCTGCACTGTGGGGACCCAGGAATCTTGTAAGATGCCTCCAGCCCTTTCCACAGGTGCCCAATCCCCCATTCCTTTCAGGGTGCCCTGGAGCTCAGTTGCCCAGTCCTGTATAATCCCTCACTTGTTCACCTTTCCCACTGTCCAGGAATATCTCAGTCTTGCCAGGGGCCCAGAGCTCACCCCACAGTTCATGGGGTCTTCCTGCCATCTGGTGCCGGAATGCTGATGTCGGCAAAGGGCAGGGCATAGCACAGGCCTGAAACAGGAGGGACCTGTGGTTGTCACCCGGGCTGCCATTAACAGGGGTGAGACATGAGGCACTGGATCTCCAAAGACACTGAGCCCCTGGCGGTGATGACGTCAATGTGTGTGTGTTCTCAACATGTGACTTCTTCTTGTCCTCCACACAGTTATGGACATGGGCATGGACACTCCCGGTTCAGTGAAGAAAATGAGCACCAGGCCAAACAGCAGGTAAGCAGGACAGCTGGATCTCAAACTCTAGGCTCCTGGCTTGTCTCCAGGGGCCACAAAAGGTTTCATAGATGGGCGACTGACACTGGCTTTGGGGACACCTCCTCAACTCCATGACTGATCTCACCTATTTGAGGCCCCCAAACTCTATTCCCTGCTTCTTTCCCTGCTCCCGATTCCAGTTCTAATCAAGGTGACTCTGGCCATCTTCCATGGAAGTCCCTGGCCCCCTTACAGGTTGGGCCTCTCTCCTGTTCCCTTTTGGGATAGTCTGACTCCACCCCTTCCATAGCTGGTCTCCTCCTACAACCAGAGCAGCCCAACTCTGGGGTTCTTGAGGTGGACAGCGGCATCTAAGCAGAATTGAATACTTTGTTTTGTTATCCTTGTTTTGTTGTTGGCTTGTTTTTTATGGTTTCTGTATGTGTATGTTTAGGATATTGTTGTAACTGAGGGTGGCAGGAGTGAAAGTGGGTGGGAGGATGGGGTGGCTGTAGAATGGGCATTGGAAAGGGTATGTGCTTTGGTGAGTGCTTGAACTGTATGCGACTGATGAATCACAGACTACCCCTGAAACAAAAACTACATTATAAGTTAATTAGAAAAAACAAGCTGTTGTGCTATTTAAGCAGTACTAGAGTGGTTCCTGTTTACAAGAAATTTACACAATAATAAAGTGGTGGTTTGTAGAGCACTGAAAATCAGCTGTCTTGGGCCAGAAGGAGTTGAGGAAACATTTGAGAGTCCTAGGGAGACACAGTTTTGGAAGTTCAGCTCAGGACAGGCCCCAGGAGAGAGGATAACAAGGGGTTTGTCTAGTCTCCTGGGTCCCTGGCTTGGCTGTCCCTACCCAGCACAGATGGAGCTGCCAGCTCTCTGGGTGTTATCCTAGATCCGCCAGGGGAGAAGCTGGTGAAAGTCTTCTCTTAAAATGCTCTCATTCCTGGAGGTCCCAGAAGATGACATGAGAGTCTGATTGGACTGTTTCCCTGTAAAGTTTCCTCATATAAAGCCGAAGCTAGTGCGTAGGAGGGTCACAAAGAGAAGTGACAGATCTACTCTGTTGGAGGTGTTCCAATGTCTCAGCCAATTGGGGATGATTTTGAGACCATGAAGTCTTCTCAGACTAATACCAGAGGATATTCCAGCCCAGAAGACATATTTGATTTCAATTGTATCATCCTCGTATCATTCAGTTCCAGTGTTGCTCTTTTCCTTTTCTATTTCTTTTTTATTTAAGATTTTATTTACTTATTTGACACACAGAGAGAGATCACAAGTTGGCAGAGACGCAGGCAGAGAGAGAGGGGAAAGCAGGCTCCCTCCTGAGCACAGAGCCCAATGTGGGGCTTGATCATAGGACCTGATCATGACCTGAGCCACCAGGAGCCCCTCTTTTTTCTATTTCTTTACTCCTGTTCCCATGATAGAGGTACTTCTGAATTTCTAAACATATGGGAATTTCTAGTTCACTTTTTATCAGTGATTTCTAGCACATTATATTACCACAAGATGCTCTGTAGTTGCCTGAATTGATGCATCTGAAACAAAATTGAAATTTCCCTTATGGCTAAAGTAAATTGGGCGTATTTCTGAAATGGTCTCCTATGTGCCTAAAATCAGTGGATGTGGATGTGGACAGATGTATGGAGACAGCTATGGGATTCAGATGGTTTGCCATTAAGATCTACATCTTGTGGATGTTCTGTCTGCATTGAGTTGCTGAGAGAGGGCTCGAACCTCTACTCTGGTTGTGTACTTGCTTATTGTTGCAGTTTGGTTCTCCTTTGCTTTCTACATTGTTCAGCCAGTGGCTCTCAGACGGGAGTTTGGAAGGGAAGGAGAGAGCGCCCAGTAGAGGGAACAGGGACCTGGGTTGGAGGAAGTAAATAAGAAGAATGGCTAAAGATTCAGAGAGGATCTGTCGTTGCGATGGCATGTGTTGGTGTATCAGGTGGGAAGGGGCTTTGTACCAATGAGGTCACCTGTGGCATCCATGTTGAGCTACTAGCGGCAAAGGCAGGGGATTGGTCGAGAGATTAGAATGTTTCTAGGTTGCTAAGGAAACGTTCAAACCCGGGAAGGCTTGGTGGAGGATGGATTCTCCACACCAACTGCTCCTGAGAGTTCACTTTACCTGCTAATGTGTCCTTCTGACCTTGTCCTTTACTAACCTGCTGACCTCCTAACTTTTCTGAACCGTGCTACTTCCCCTTGAGAACTTAATCTGACCCTGACACCGCCTGACACTGTCCCTGACCCCTCCTCCTGACCAACACCTTCCCCATCCTACCCTCTATTTCTTCCCTATTCCCCTCCCTAATTACCACCCTGCCCCTCCCCACCCCTTTCGAACACCCCACCCCACCCTCCCCTGCCCCCCAACCATCTCCACTTCCTCCCTGGGCCCACAGTGCCCCTTAAGAGGACCAGGATATGATGGTGCAAAGGCTACTCTTCTGGCTTGTCTTGCTACACTGTCCCAGTTCCCCAAACACAAATGTGAGTAAATGTGACACTTCACTACCCAAATGTGAGTAAATGTGACACTTCACTCATGTCTTCCTTCTTATCCTTCTTCTCCTTCTTCTATTCTTCTTCTTCTTCTTCTTCTTCTTCTTCTTCTTCTTCTTCTTCTTCTTCTTCTTCTGATATGAATTATTTGAGGAATAGAGAAAAAGGGCTGATGTGTAGGGGGCAGAGAGGGTGGGAAAGAGAAAATCCCAAACCAGCTGTGCAGTGAGCACAGAGCCCAAAGTGGGCCTCAACCTCAGGACCATGAGATCATGACTTGATCCAAACCAAGACTTGGTCACGTATCTGACTGAGCTACTTGGGTGCCCATAAGCTGCTAGTGGTGTCTTCCTTCCGACTGGGTTATTTAATCACAGCTTTTTCATGGGGTTCTTGATGGTAAATTTAGAAGAACGAGAGTTCTTCCTGATGACTGGGCACCACAGAGCAGGTTTCAGGGTCAACCGGAAGGGGTTGAGGCCACAGCCATTTCTCTCATGTTTTGGGTCCTGTCTGTGCTGCATGGTCCAAGAAGTACAGCTTTGGTAGGATGCAAACCTGAAGGCACCAGGTTTATAGTGTCAGGAGGCAGGAATTTTGAAGATAGGAAAAGCCATTGAGCTCTTTGTCCTAAATAGGGGGCTTGTGTGATATGTACATTATATCTCTTTAAAATTGTCTTCAAAAATGTCAGGAACACTAATTTAGTAGGAGCTAGGGGTGCTAGATTGTCCCCTGGAATCCTGGTGAAGAACCTACTGCAAGCCTGGTAAATTCAGGGTACAGCTTCTGTTTAGTTTGTTTTTTTTTTTTAATTTTTTATTTTTTATAAACATATATTTTTATCCCCAGGGGTACAGGTCTGTGAATCACCAGGTTTACACACTTCACAGCACTCACCAAAGCACATACCCACCCCAATGTCCATAATCCCACCCACTTCTCCCAAACCCCCTCCCCCAGCAACCCTCAGTTTGTTTTGTGAGATTAAGAGTCACTTATGATTTGTCTCCCTCCCATTCCCATCTTGTTTCATTTATTGTGTCAGCGCATTGTTTATATTTGTAGAGTTTGACATCCCTGGGTATCTTAAGCATTGGGGTTGGGGCTAGAGTGTTAAGAAGTGAAATATCCTTTTTGCTCTGCTTCTTGGTTGGAGGCTGTCCCCAGGGACTGTGTGTCCCACCAGGTCCATGGAGACCTGAGAATCCCACAAGACACTAATAGACCACAACCTGCTGGGATATATGTCACAGGAAAATCACTAGGAGTGATGTGATCAGGAAGTGAATGAGTTGTTGTCCTTTCTTTGACCAAGTATGTGCAGTGTGTTGATTTTCCCAAAATAAGAAAGTTCTGGATGTCCTTAGGATTGTCCAAATATAAAGAAATACGTGGTTCCCAGCATGAATATTTCACTCTGCCATGAAAAAGTAAACCCTGTACCCCAGGAGAAAGAGAGAGAGTCAGCCAACAGTTAGGGAACACCCCTGGAATTAAGTAGACTACTTTAGATCCACTTGCACCAGATTATGAAAGAGGGATCCAGAAGTGTCAGTAGTCAAGAAGGATGCTTGTATTGAGGCAGACCCATCCCACATGAAGACCTCTAGTCAAAGTAGACCCCATTCTGTTTCATTTGAGTCTTCAGAAGAGGGAATTTCTTGGTCGTCTGGATTGGAATCATTCCCCTCTACCTGGGCTGCATCTCATGGATCAGTTCACCTTTCTCACCCTTCCTCATCTCTGAACTCTTGCCTAAATGAACTGGTGTTGCATTTCCCACCTCCACCTGCTCATGGCCACTGTCGGAGAACCTAGAGTTTTTGGCCCCACCGGCTGTCCTCTAGTTAAGACTCAGCTACTGGTATCAGCATCCAGACAGCTGCCAGATGTACTGAGTGCCCACAGCTGGGCGTGTTTTACATTCCTGACAAGACAGCCTCTGTCTTTTGTGCATTTGATCCCCATGACCAACCATTGTGCTGACAGCTACTGCTCTCTTCCAGACAGCGGCTATTAAAGGCAGTGTAGGTTTCCCACCAGTACACATTTTCCTGACCTCAGCTGTGAGGGCTGAATAGGAAAATGTTTTAGATTTCAGGAGCTCCTTTCTAGAGAGGTGTGCTTGCACAAAATTCAAGCTTGGTGTGAATTAGTATGAATTGCATTGTCAGTGTCTTTTCTCCTGAAATACTTCTAAGTGTAGTTTTTGTAAAATGATGTGTTCCTAGCCTCGGTGTTTGTATCCAGGAATTTTGTATTAGAATTCACAGGCACCTGGGTGGTTCAGGCAGTTAAGTGTCTGCCTTAGGCTTGGGTCATGATCCCAGGGTGCTGGAATTGAGCCCTGGTTGGGCTCCCTGCTCAGCTGCCACTCAGCTACTCAGTCTCCCTCTGCCTTTTCCCATCTCTCTTTCAAATAAATAAATACATTCGTTAATATTTTCCCTGTTTAGAAAGATAAATTTTAAGTTGCTCTTGCATGATTTACTTACAGTACCAAGAAATAGGAACATGAATTGCTTCCATTGGCTTTTTGGAGATACTAACCCTCACAGATATGCTTAGAACATACATGATCACCTGATTATGTACTTCAGAAATCTGACATCTGGGTTTGTGATTCAGAATCAGAGTGAGCATTGAAAGAAAACAACAATGTTTTCAGAAACTAATCAGTAACTCTGATTTATTTTTATTGGGCAATAATCACATGTCGTATTAATGAGCAGCCTTCTGTCTCTCTCACTTATGTCCTGATCTATAAACATGTGTCCATATAATGTGCTCATTTGTACCTCTAGTACAAATTCTATTCATGCTTTCCCTCATTCGTCCTTAAATTTTGGGTGTAGTTTTGGAAATGGTCCAAAGGAGTTTTTCTAGGTCCTCCATGGATATACAGTAGAAGTCACTGACTCCTTACCTATTCTAAGTTTACATTGACTTACCTTGTTTATTTTATGTTGGCTCATAAATTCTCAAGTTCTGTTAGCTATAGAAAAAACAGTTGCAATGTGCTTGTAGATAAAATAAAATCTCTTAAGATTTGTCTATTAGATTTTGCCCGCAGCTTTAGTGTGTCATAATGTATATATGATCACAACATCTTTTCAAAGAATACTTTTTGTTGATATTAGACATAGGGAAGCAACAAGGAAGCCATCATCATGGTAAGTTGGTAAACACACTCATCACTGCCAAAAGTTTGCCCCAGCTCCTTGGAAATGCCTCTGTGCTCCTTCTCCTCCAGGAGGAGCTAGTTAAGAGGTATGCTCACCTCCTGGAGGCTGACTAAGGGTTTGTAAAGTTGATTTTTTGTGACAGATACACAGTAAAAGTCTTTGAGATTCCTCATTGTCTCAAATCGTATTTCAGCTTGTCCTTTCCTTGCCTGATCATTTCTGTCTTGGCCCTCATGGGACTGAAGTTCTGTGGAAGCTTCTCATTTTAACTGCCTTCTTGGGAACTTGTGCCTTTCTCATATACCTCTGGAGAACCATCCTCGCTGTAAGTATATTAATGTACCTTCTGTATTTTCATTCATAAATAAGCAAAAAATGTTAGAGCCCCTGGACATTTTTATGTCTATTCAGTACTACAAATTTCCCTCTAATATGTCAATTTTGATTATCACCTAGATTGATGTAGTTTTAAATTTCTATTGAAGTGCCTTCTTGATCCATATGTTCTGTTTTTTAAGTTCAAGCATAATTGGCAAACAGTGTAATGTGAGTTTCAGGTGTACAACATGACTCCGCAATTCTGTACATTTCTCAGTGCTCAGCAGAAGAAGTGCACTCTTCTTTCCCTTCACCTCCTTCACCCATCCCTCCACCCACCTGCCCTTCCACCCATGTCTTCTTTAGAAGTGGGCTGTTGAATCTCTCTCTCTCTGGTCATTTCTCCAGCTATCTTTCTGTTCTCGATCTCTAGTTTAAGTCAACTGGGGTCTGAGAGCATAGTTCCGGTGATTTCAATTCCTTTGGTGGTTCACATGTGTTGTATGGCCCCGAATTTTGGCTCTCTTAGTGACTGTTTCATGTCAGCCCGAGCAGAATGTCTATACCTCATTGTTGAATGAAGTATTCTGCCAATGTGTAGTGGATGGGGTGGATGGGTGATGCTGGTCCGTTCACCTGTGTTCTCATGGATATTCTGCATCTCTGGGTCTGTCCATGAGGGATAAGAGGACTTTGAATTATCCAGCTGTAGGAATGGATTCATCTGTTCCCACCAGCAGGATTTTCAGTTTCTGTTTCATGTGCTCTGACACTCTGTTGTTGATGCATACGCATTAGAAATTGTTGTGTCTTTTTTTTTTTTTTTTAATTGTTGTGTCTTTTTGGAGAATTGACCCCTTCATCTTTGAAATAATGCCCGCCATTATTCCTGACGGGTTTCCTTACTGTGTGGTGTGTGTTGAAGGACCATTTCACTGGCCACAGATTTCTATCTCGATGTTCCTTTAAACAGTATAAACACTTCATCCTTCTTTATGGCATGGTTTCTGAAAAGAAGTGTGATGTCGTTCTTATCCTTTTCTCTGAAGTAAGGTGTTACTGCTCACCTCTCCCCTTCCCACACCCACTCCCAATCCCTGCTCCATATTTCCAGAACAATTTCTTTGTCTTTAATGATCAGTAGCTGAATGTTCTAGTTTAGGACACATTAGTGGTTTTGGTTCATTGTTTGTGTGTGTGTGTTTTGGTATTTATCCTTCTTTCAATGTTTTGATTTTCCTGGATCTTGATTAGGTAACTCCATTAATTTCAGACAATCCTCTGTCATTATTCCTTCAAATAGCTCTCCGTCCACTCTCCTATAGGAATAGGTATTCCTGTTATGTGTGTGTTACACATTTTGTAATGACCTATCAGTCTTGGGTTTTCTGTGTTGTCTGTGTAATTTTTGTCTTTGTGTTTCTCTTTTGGAAGTTTCTTTCCTGTCAATGATTCTTTCCTCTGGTTTATTTTGAGTCTCTTCATGAAGCCATCGCAAGCACTCTTGATTTTTATAATGGTGTTGTTGTCTTTCTAGACAACATGTTACAATCTTAGAGTTTCCTATCTCTCCCCACATTTACCACCTCTTCTTCCTCTTGTGCACTTTTCCCTTAGACCCAGTATCTTACATCAAAGAGACTTGAAAGTCCAGCCTGCTCTCCCCATCACTTCTGCCACAGGAAGTGTGATTCTCGTGCTTGCTGTCATGGTTTTACCTGCAGCATGCCTTGAAGGGTTGTGTTGAAAGCTAGATACTGTGTCCTGCTGAAGGAAGGGAGGTAAGTGGGAGTTAGGGTGAGGTTTTCTGCTTCTCTGGCTCAGAGTTAGACTGAGGTCCTTACCGGTGAGACAGGGAGGAGATGGCACTGGAGTTGAGGATTTCCCTCACCTCTGTGGCTGAGTCTTTGGGAAACCCCCATTTAGACTCTGGAGACATAGTTTCATTTGAGGGCAGACCTTTGTAAGAAGAAAGAACTCTTTTGAGTTTCTTTCTCCGTGGGACTATTCCCCCTCTCCCTCACAATGGAGAAAACTTCCCTTCAAAGAGAAAAGAAAAATATTATATATTTGGTGTAGCCATCGACCCTTCCACTTCCCCTGCCCATGGGGCTGGTGACATAGGCCACAGGAGCTCAGAGGTTCCTTATCAATATGTGAAATCAAAGGAATAACCATGGCTTTCTGATTTCCCTCCCCTGATGCACTCTCCCCAACAACATACTATGACTGCTTTATTGATAGCATGGTGATATTCCAATATCCTGGCAAGATTTGCAGGTTGGCCCCAGCCTCTCATCATTCTGTAAACCTTTTAAAACAGGAAATATGTTAGTGGTGTCAAAGTGAGGTCTTGCCTAGATGTTGTTGAGCTATAATAACATGAGGGTGACTCAAATCTGAATTGCCTCATTTCCCTTTTTGGAACCATCAGCTGTCATTTCTGTCATGGCTTATGCTTCATCTCATAATGGGCCACTCTTTATCTCATCTGATGGCTTTTACTTCTTTTTGATGACACTGCATTTAAACAGTCTGGGAAACTGCATAGCACCTGATATGTCATAACTGTGTGTGAATTCAGCAAACAGCCAACTCTTTGTAAGGTTTCAAGATAGCTTTGTAGAGAAGGAAAGAGGTGGCATATCCTTGACACAGCCTTTGCTCCCTTGCCTGCCTGCCTGCATTCTTTCCTTTTTCCTTCCATTTACTTTCTTTCAGTATTTTAAAATAGTGCCAAATTCTGTACTTCAGTGCAGATACTATCTTGCAAAAATGTGAGGGAAATATATGAAGTGAAAAAAGTCAAGTGGAGAAAGTCAATTATCCTTTGGTTTCACTTATTTGTAGAACATAAGGAATAGCATAGGGAATATTTGGAGAAGGAAGGGAAAAATGAATCGGGGGGGAAGAGTCAGAGGGGGAGATGAACCATGAGAGACTATGGACTCTGGGAAGCAAACTGAGGGTTTTAGAGGAGATTGGTATGAGGAGCCTGGTGATGGGTAATAAGGAGGTTACCTATTTCATGGAGCACTGGGTGTTATACACAAACAGTGTATCCTGGAACACTACATCAAAAAGTAATGACAGAAGGGACAAGATGGTGCGGGAAAGTAGGAAGAGGCACCTTTTCAACCTGTACTCTAAAGCGAGCTGATTACCTACCAAAGAACTCTGATCACCTATGAAATCAGCATTAGATCAGAATTTTACACATCTGGATCTCAACAGGGGCAGAAGACACCAATGGGCAGGTAAAGCGGAGTGGGAAAGGCGGACTGATATTGCAAGATAAACAAAAGGGGGAGGGAGCCACCAGAGCTGACCAGTTGGAAAGTAATACCCTAATACAAGCGAGCGTGCTCAGTGTCTGGGAACCAGCATTAACTTGGAGACTGGTTGAAAGCACTCCAAAAGAGCAAAGGAACGTGGGGGGTAAATTGTTGGAATTGGGGCAGCTAGGGACAGGGGCTTAAGTCCTCGGTCCCAGGACAGCCTCCCCTGCCTCTGAGCCAGAGAGAGTGTGACAAAGAAACCAGATCTTGGTCCCAGAGCCGCCAGCAAACCCGAGATTGCGTGGGTTCTGGCTCCTTTAAGGGGATGGGAGCCACACAGGATGGCAGAATGTGTGAGCCCTGCTACAGAGCCTCTAATGTGCATGTCCCTCATCCTCCCCTGAGAGAGGTACAAAGGCCCACTCAGCGCTCTTTGATATGCGCCATTGTTTCAGAGCCTAACAAAGGCACCCCAAACTCTCCCAGGAGAGAGGTATGAGAAGGCCCAGCCTGGTGCTTTTGGACCTGCACCCGTTCTCAGAGCCTGAGACGTGCAAGCGACCCACAGCCTCCCCCAAAAGAGGTGCATGCAAGCCAGGTGCTCTTAGACATAGAAATACTAGGCACTCCCAGCCTGGACAAGCTGGAAAATCTCAGTGTGCGATCCATGCTTAGGACCTCTCTGGCGGTCTGGAGATCCCAGACAGACGCCGCTGCCATGCTTTTGGGTACAAGCAGAAGATCCTGCGTCCCCAGGAACCGTGACTCAGAACCTACTCTGCCAGCAGCCAAGGGGAAGTTTATATGTGTTCTGCAACACCCACAGAACAGACTGAGGCTTCTCTCTGAGAGGGAGGTCAGGGTACAGTTTGCTTTCCTCTAAACCTACAAAAACCATTCAAAAGAGGTTAAGAGGAGAGGGGGGTAAAAGGTGAAGAAACATAAAAAGCTCCAGAGAACAAAAGCCTGAAAAAACCGGTTTCCTCAGAGCCCACCCCCTAGAGGGGGACTGGAGGACTTAACTCAGGGAATATTACTGACTGAAAACCAACTTGGCAGGCACCTCCTCAAGAAAACCAACCAGGAAAGGAAAAAAAAAAAAAAAAAAGACTACAAGAGAACCACCACCACTACTTCGTAGGACAACTTTTATTTTTAATTTGTTCCCACTATTCTGGCTCATTTTTTGTATATAGATAATTGTTTAACCGATTTACCATCACAGAGAGCTGTCCAGCACATGAAATTCCATAATAAATTTCCAACCTAAATTTTTGTTGCATACACCTGTGTTTTTCTTTTGCACTTCTATTTTTTGAATTTTTAAAATTTTTAGTTTAGCTGAGTTTATTCCTTTTTTATTTTTATTTTCTAATATTCATATAGAGTTCATCTTCAAAGAAATCCCCATTCCCCAATCAATACTACCCCTAGAGGTAAACCATTTTTAATCCCTTTATCCTAGGAAAGTTGAGTCCTTTAACAAAGATATCAATTACATCCAGCAAGGATCAAAACAACCTTCCTTGCCCACACAGAGAATTTATAACCACTCTCCCATTTTTTTCTTCCACCAGTGTTTCTGTGTTTTTGTGTTTGTCCTGATAGTATATAAATCTTACACTTGGGGTTCTTTTCAACAAGGTTATTCCTGTATTTGCATATATTTACATATTTTTCTCTTGTTATATACTTTTATTATTCTTTTTTTTGTCTTTTGTTTGTATACCTCATAAATCTTTCCTTGGGGCGCATTTGGGCTGAACCTTCTCTTTCATCTTCCCTTTCTTTCCTGTCTCTCTCTATCTCCTATTTTTTTCTTTGTCTTGTCTTTTTTCTCTCAATTTGGTGGGGAATCCTGATTGCTCAGAAGTGTTACAGAGTGCACCCTGACTGCACCACGGTCGATATACCCAGCTACGTCTGTTCAGTCATCTCTCACCAAAATTACTAGGAGGAGGAATCCCAACAGAGAAAAATACAGAGGATGGACCTTCCACAACAGAGCTAAGGGCTATCAACATAGACAATATGTCGAAAAGAGAATTCAGGTTAACATTTATCCAGGCAATAGATAGGTTGGAGAAAGCCATGGATGACCAAACGGAATTGATTAGGGCCGTGCTGAAAGGGACCAGACAGGATGGTCACAATGTTAGGGCAGAGTTAAAAGTTACCAGGGCTGATGTTCACAATGCTCTCAGTGAGTTCCAATCTAATCTAAATTTTCTAAAACCTAGGGTAACTGAGACAGAAGATAGAATTAGTGATCTGGAAAACAAACAAATAGAGAGAAATATCAAGAGGAAGCCTGGAACAAACAGATTAGAAACCACAAAAACAGAATCAGGGAAATAAATGATGCCATGAAACGTTCCAAAGTCAGAATTATTGGAATTCCTGAAGGGGAGGAGAAAGAAAGAAGTCTAGAAGATATAGTGGAACAAGTCCTTCATGAAAATTTCCCAATCTAGTGAATGGAACCAGCATTCATGTACTAGAGGCCAAATGTTCTCTACCCAAGATTATAGATTCCAGAAAAACATCAAGACACCTGATAGTCAAATTCAGGAATCATAATTGTAGGTATAATCTCTTGAATGCCGCTAGCACTAAGAGGCTCCTTACTTACAGAGGAAAGCCCATGAGAATAGTATTAGACCTGTCCACAGAGACCTGGCAAGCCATAAAGGGCTGGCAAGATATTCAGGGCACTAAATGAGAATAATATGCAGCCAAGAATACTTTATCCAGCAAGACTGACATTCAAAATGGATGGAGAGATAAAGAGATTTCAAAACCGGCAAGGCTTAAAAGATTATGCAACCACCAAGCCAACGCTGCAGGAAATCTTAAGGGGGGAGTTCTATAAAAGAGGAAAATTCCTAAGAATAGTATTGAACAGAAATATAGAGACAATCTACAGGAAGAAAGCCTTAAAAGGTAGCACGATGTCAATGAAAACATATCTATCAATATCACTCTCAATGAAAATGGCCTAAATGCTCCCATAAAATGGCAAAGGGTTGCAGATTAGATAAAACGATAGGACCCATCCATATGTTGTCTACCAGAGACCCATTTTGAACCTAAAGATGCACCCAGTCTGAAAGTGAAGGGATGGAGAAGCATCTTTCATGCCAATGGGCCTCAAAAGAAGGATGGGTAGCAATTCTCATATCAGATAAATGAGATTTTAAACTAAAGACTGTAGTCAGAGATACATAAGGACACTACATAATCCTTAAAGGAACTAACCACCAAGATGATCTAACAATTGTAAATATCTATGCCCCCAAAATGGGAGCAGCCAATTACACAAGAAAACTGTTAATCAAGATAAAGAGTCATATTGATATGAATACATTAATAGTAGGAGATCTTAACCCGCCTCTTTCAGAAATAGACAGATCATCGAAACAGAAAATCAATAAAGAAACAAGAGCATTGAATGACACATTGGACCAGATGGACCTCATAGATATATACAGAACATTCCACCCTAAAACAACAGAATACTCATTCTCCTCAAGTGCACGTGGAACCTTCTCAAGAATAAACCACATACTGGGTCACAAATCAGGACTCAACTGATACCAAAAGACTTAGATGATTCCCTGCATATTCTCAGATCACAATGCATTGAAACTGGAGCTCAATCACAAGGAAAAGTTCCGAAGGAACTCAAATAACTGGAAGCTAAAGACCACCCTGCTTAAGAATGCTTGGATCAACCAGGAGATCAATGAAGAACTGAAACAATTCATGGAAACGAATGAGAATGAAGACACTTCGGTCCAAAACCTATGGGATACAGCAAAGGTGGCCCTAAGGGGGAAATACATAGCCACCCAAGTCTCCATCAAAAAAATGGAAAATTCCAGAACACAGCAGCTGTCTCTACACCTTAAAGAACTGAAGAATCAACAACAAATCAAACCAACTCCACACATAAGAACGGAAATCATCAAGATTAGAGCTGAGATCAATGAGGTAGAAACCAGAGATACAGTAGAATGTATCAATGAAACTAGAAGCTGGTTTTTGGAAGAATCAATAAGATCGATAAACCATTGGTCACACTAACCCAAAAGAAAAGAGAGAAAGGCGAAATTCATAAAATTATGAATGAAAAGGGAGAGATCACAATAAACACCAAGGCAGTAGAAACAATCATCAGAAGTTATTATCAACAGTTTATATGCCAATAAGCTTAGCAACCTAGATGAAATGGATGCATTCCTAGAAAACTATAAACTCCCAAAATTAAACCAGGAAGAATTCAACAACCGGAATAGACCAACGTCTAGTAATGAGATTGGAGCAGTGATCAAAAATCTCCCAAAAACAAGAGTCCAGGTCCTGACGGATTCCCAGGGGAATTTTACCAAACTTTCCAAGAAGAAATAACACCTATTCTCCTGAAACTGTTTCAAACAATTGAAGCAGAAGGAAAACTTCCAGATTCTTTCCATGAAGCCAGCATTCCCCTCATTCCCAAACCAGGCAAAGACGCTACCAAAAAGGAGAATTTCAGATCAATATCACTGAGGAATATGGATGCTAAGATTCTCAGCAAGATCTTAGCAAACAGGATCCAACAGCTTATTAAAAAGATTATCCACTATGACGAGGTGGGATTCATCCCTTAGCTACAAGGATGATTCAACATTTGCAAATCAATCAATGTGATAGAACAAATTAGTATGAGAAGAGAGAAGAACCACATGGTCCTCTCAATCGATGCAGAAAAAGCATTTGACAAAATCTAGCATCCGATGCATTAAAACGCTTCAAAGTATAGGGATAGAGGGAACATTCCTGAACTTCATCAAATCTATCTATGAAAGACCCACAGCAAATATCATCCTCAATGGGAAAAAGCTTGCAGCCTTCCCGTTGAGATCAGGAACACGACAAGGTTGCCCAATCTCACCACTCTTATTCAACATAGTATTAGAAGTCCTAGCAACAGTAATCAGACAACAAAGAGAAATAAAAGTTATCCAATTTGGCAATGAAGAAGTAAAACTCTCTCTCTCTTTGCGGATGACATGATTCTTTATATGGAAAACCCAAAAGACCCCACCCCCAAACTACTAGAACTCACACAGCCATTCATTAATGTGGCAGGATACAAAGTCAATGTACAGAAATCAGTGGATTTCTTATACACTAACAATGAAAATACAGAAAGGGAAATTAGAGAACTGATTCTATCTACAATATCACCAAGAACCATAAGATACCTGGGAATAAACCTAATCAAAGAGGTAAAGGATCTGTACTCGAGAACTACAGAACACTCAAGAAAGAAATTGAAGAAGACACACAAAGATGGAAGACCATGCCATGCTCTAGGATCAGAAGAATAAACATTGTTAAAATGTCTATACTGCCTAGAGCAATCTATACTTTTAATGCCATTCCAATCAAAATTTCACCAGTATTCTTCAAATACCTGGAGCAAATTATCCAAAAATTTCTATGGAATCAGAAGAGACACTGAATCGCTAAGGAAATGTTGAAAAACAAAAATAAAATGCGGGGCATCACGTTACCTGATTTCAAGCTTTACTACAAAGCTCTGATCACCAAGACAGCATGGTACTGGCATACAAACAGACACATAGACCAGTGGAACAGAGTAGAGAGCGGCGATATTGACCCTCAACTCTATGGGCAAATAATCTTTGACAAAGCAGGAAAAAATATACGGTGGAAAAAAAAACAGTCTCTTCCATAAATGGTGCTGGGAAAACTGGGCAGCTATATGTAGAAGAATGAAACTCGACCATTCTCTTATACCATACACAAATATAAACTCAAAATGGATAAATGACCTCAACGTGAGACAGGAGTCCATCCGAATCCTAGAAGAGAACATAGGCAGTAATCTCTTTGATATCAGCCACAGCAACTCCTTTCAAGATATGTCCCCAAAGGCAAAGGAAACAAAAGCCAAAATAAACTTGGGACATCAGCAAAATCAAAAGCTTCTGCAGAGCAAAGGAAGCAGTCAATAAAACACAGAGACAACACACAGAATTGGAGAAGATTTTTGCAAATGACAGTACAGACAAAAGGTTGATATCCAGGATCTACAAAGAGCACCTCAAACTCAACACACACCAAATAGATAATCATATCAAAAAATGGGCAGAAGGTATGAACATACACTTCTCCAATGAAGTCATACAAATGGCTATCAGACACATGAAAAAATGTTCATCATCACTAGCCCTCAGGGAGAGTCAAATTCAAACTACATTGAGATATGGCCAAAATTAACCAAACGGGAAACAATATGTGTTGGAGGGGATGTGGAGAAAGGGGAATCCTCTTCCATTGTTGGTGGGAATGCAAGTTGGTGCAGCCTCATTAGAGAACAGTGTGGACATTCCTTAAGAAATTAAAAATAGAGCTTCTCTATGACCTGCCATTGCACTACTGGATATTTACCCCAAAGATACAGATGTAGTGATAAGAAGGGCCATCTGTACCCCAGTGTTTATAGCAGCAATGGCCACAGTTGCCAAACTGTGGAAAGAACCAAGATGCCCTTCAACGGACGAATGGATAAGGAAGATGTGGTCCATATACACTATGGAGTATTATGCCTCCATCAGAACGGACGAATACCCAGCTTTTTTTTTTTAATTTTTTTAAAGATTTTTATTATTTATTTATTTGACAGAGAGAGATCACAAATAGGCAGAGAGGCAGGCAGAGAGAAAGAGGAGGAAGCAGGTTCCCTGCCGAGCAGAGAGCCCTATGCGGGACTTGATCCCAGGACCCTGAGATCATGACCTGAGCCGAAGGCAGCGGCTTAACCCACTGAGCCACCCAGGCACCCCCGAATACCCAGGTTTTTTAGCAACATGGATGGGACTGGAGGAGATTATGCTGAGTGAAATAAGGCAACAAACAGAGTCAGTTATCATATGGTTTCACTTATTGGTGGAGCATGGTGGACATGGGGAGTTAGGAGAAGGGAGTTGGGGGAAATTGGAAGGGGAGGTGAACTATGAGAGATTATGGACTCTGAAAAACAATCTGAGGGGTTTTAAGTCTTGGGGTTGGGAAGTTGGGGTGGTGGTATTAGAGAGGGCATGGATTGCATGGAGCACTGGGTGTGGTACAAAAACAAAGAATACTGTTAGGCTGAAAATAAATAAAAAATAAATTTAAAAAAACCAAGAAAACAAAAACTAATGACAGACTGTGTGGTGACTAACATAAAAAATAGCTAGGGAAATAATGAATTAAAGGATATCTTTTCAATGTCTGCATGATCCCTTGTCAAAATTGAAGAGGTTGAACATTCATTGACTACTATGTGAATAGAATTTGGGGGCAAAAATAAGTTAAACACAACTTGTGCTCTTTATCATAAATTGATTGTAAACAACGATGACTTCATGAAAAATTCTAATTTTATCTTCCTTTTTAATCCTGTGAATTCATGCTGCTAAGCAAAGTGATTGTTGTAATATCTTTGGATTATAATTGTGGTAATATCTGTACTATAGATTATTACTCATAATATGTCTTGTCATCGAGCTTATCTTTGTTTCTTCCTCTCTTAGATAAAGCCTCGACAATACGAAGGTAAGATTTGGGGCTTCAGTTTTCTTTGCCAAAAATTCTCAGTACCCGTATTTGATGTGTTTTTAATTTGATGAGGGATAAATATGGTGACTTCTGATGTCTCACTGACTTAAGACTTGAAAATGCTTCTCTTCCCCATGTGGAGTCTAAGTGACAGTGTGGAGGGAGTTGCCATCTCTAAGAGACCAGGAGAAGGAACTCTTCGTGGGACTAGGGAGAATACAAGGTGTAATTTTGCAGAGACATGTTTAGGAGGCAAGTGATGATGTCAGCGTGAGGTCTGGAGTGAGTACTTCACCATGAGCTGGCTCTTCGTGAAATGTCAAAAGGAGAAAACTCTCTGAGTCTAGCAAAATGGCTACACATAGGGAAGAAGGCAGATATTGCCATGCAGAGCGTGTGTTACAGAAGAGAAGTAAACTGTGGTTTTAAGTCTGAAGTGGAGGGGTCGTTGCCTGCCAGGGGAGAATGAATGGAATAAAGCCTGTGCCAGCGGGGATAATGGATAGTGTGTGGGGATCATGGATTGTGGTGATTCCATGGTGCTGGCTGTTGACGGCCTGGGTGGCCACCTGGCACTTAGGAAACCATTGAATGTCGTTGTTCGTTGTTGTGAGTGTGGAAGTGGTTCTGGTGAGAAGAGAGGTCTCAGAGCAGGAGAGCGCTCACGGTGGGTCAGGAGAAGAGAAGTTTGCACTTTGAGGCAAGATGAGAGAATTATTTTTTAAGAGATTCTGTTTATTCAGTAGATATATATATATAGAGAGAGCACAAGCTGGCAGAGTGGGAGGCAGACAGAGAGGGAGAAGCAGGTCCTTGCTGAGCAGAGAGTTGGATGTGGGATGTGATCCCAGGACCCAGGATCCTGATCCCAGCAGAAGGCAGACCCTTAACCAACTGAGCCACCCAGGTGCCCCACGATGAGAAAATTAAGTGGCTCTTAGAGGAGTCTGTGTTCTAGACCTTACAAGTGTTATGCAGCTGCCATCAGTCTCCTCATGAGTGTTGTTTCCCTTTAAGGGTGCAGGGTAACATTTTCCTGTTGTGATGAAAAAAGCTTGTCTTCTCAGGCTTGTGCATTATCCAGGGCCTCCAAAGACTCTCTGTAACATGGAGATTGTACCCAAATGTGTTTATAGCAGAGAACTGGTCCTCCAGAGCCCCCAGCCTGGGGTCCATGAAAGGCGATCTGGGAGCAGCAGAAAGTTTCCGAAGGCCTGTGAGTTGTCACTCACCTGACATCTTGAGCTTTCCTTGTGTGGAATTCCAAGTAGGACCTGGAGGTAGACGATCCACTGAGCAGAAACAATGTATAGTTTTGCTCATTATGTGTTGTTTGCAGGGACCTGCTTTTGTATCTGAATCACTGGAGGAGAGAGATGTTAGTTGCTAGGATGCTTGATTTTTCGGTCACATCTCTGGCGATGACATTAGCATATGCAAGGTTTGAATTTTCCAAGAATGGTGCTTACAGGTGGGAGAAAAATGAGAAAGCTTTCGATTGTTTCTTTTTTTATGTTTGAAAAACATTTTAAGTAGGAATCTCACTGATATAGAATGTCTTAGGTTTCAAATGCTGCTACAACATGCTTCCTTCAGGCACAATGGGAATGCTAGCAAGTTAGTGACACCCAAGTGTCAGAGAATGTACTCTGGTGCTAATATATTGGGATTATTCAATGTCGCTGTTTTTGCTAATTATCTTAAAATTCTTTTTTCTCCTTTCAGTTACTTTAGACCAAATCAAGATGAAGATTAATAACCTTAAAAACGAAAACAGGGATCTTGAAAAAAACATAGCGAGTTGGGAGGAGAAGGTATGTGTACCCTTTCAAATATTTTTTTGTGATTTCATATTGGTTACTTACCCTCTGGTAGTTCATTCTATCGATCTATATCATGCAACCCAGAAATGGTCCTTGAGTAAGAGAAGCTTCACAAATGTAGAGTACTGCCTCTTTCTTTGTCACAAAAGGAGAGGCACAGATATAGGTTTCTTTAACATGCTATTTTGGACTTCTGATTCTTTTTCATATTTTTTGTAGGCCAGGGAAGCAAAGAAGCAAGTGGAAACGAAGAGAGAACATAAGCATTCCCTTGCTGGAGTACGTAAATTAAAAGTAAGACTCCTTTCTTTGCCTGAATTGTGTTCTAACAGCAGAAATAAAAGTAATAAAATATTATTATTATTATTAAAATTATTATTATTTCAAAGATTGATTTGAGAGAAGGAAAGAGTGAGGCGAGGGGGTCTGAAGGAGACAGAGAGAGAATGCCAAGCTGACACCGTGCCGAGTGTTTCGCCTGATGCGGGGATCAATCCCATGACCCTGAGATCAGGACTTGAGGCAAACGAAAGCAGGAGTCAGACACTCCACAGACTGGGCCACCCAGGTGCAACCCAGGTGCCCCAAGGAATGAATCACTGTTACTCATTCAATATGTTTTCTTGAAGGAGAACATCAAAAAGGTGGAAGAGATTAATGAAAATTTGAAGGACTCCCTTCATTGTAAACAGGCTCTCTTACAAGCTCAGAGAGAAAAGAATATTAAGAATGTGGATGTGGTAAAAGTTAGGTGTTAGTTGTACTATAATGTGGCTTGGGAGGCTTTTGGTTTATTTGGGTGAGGTGAGTGCAGTGTACTCCTGTGCTGTTTGCGCAGTAGAGCATGGGCATCTGGGAACAGAAACCTCTACTGAACCGTGAACTGTGATTTCACTTAGGACCACCCCGATGAGATTTGCAATTTCAAGGCCTAGGAAGTATGGTTTATTTCACAGCTGGGTAATCATCACATCATTCAGTGCTGCCCTCCAAGTTACATAGAAAATCCCACAAAATACGTGAGCAGTGAAGGATGATAGCAAGCCCAATATGTATAGTAGAATATTATTTTATATCAGTTCCTCTAAGAAAGCCATTTGTGCGTTTTTTGACATGAACTAGTTTCGTTACTTGTCCCTTATTCCATTTATGCCTCAAGGGCTTTCTTTGTTGCCCTCCATGATCCTGTCCTGTTAGGTGCCCTCATATGTCTTTTCTCAAATCTGTCTTAAAGGCCCAAGATGCACTGGCGGATCAAGAGTTGAGAGCCTTGACATCAAAAAACCAAGAACTGAAAGGTACCTTGTTTTGGGGGATGAAATCTCCATATGGTGGCAATGAGTTTGCATCGGGCAGGGAGAGAATGCCTTTCTGCCTTCACAGCGTTGCCCTTCTCCTTTCCCCATTGAAACCAAGTTCTCAGGTCATGGCACAAACATAGAAAATTAAACTCATCCTTTACAGAAAGGAAAACATTCCTGGAAGACCAGTGTTCAAAAGAAGCAGAATTGAACCTGCTAAAGAAAAAATTGGATATGGTGGTGGAGTTCTCTGAAAACCGAAAACTGACTGCAGAAGAGTAAGCTATTGCTGTGTTGTCACAGATATTGTTGTATGAATTTTCGTGGCGGCAACTATTTGGATCTTCTGGAATTGGATCTTTGTGTACTTTTGCCAAATGCATTCTGTAGAATTGGGCTGCCATTCCTGTCTTGATTTGTGTAACCTGAATTTTCCTTTCTGTTCTAATGACTTGCCACATGTTATTGTGTGATTCATTGGGGAAGAAGGGGGAAGGTACCAGCATTAATCACTTTATTACGTGGATCCCCTCTGGATCAGTCTACATTTCCCTTTCATTTTAACTCTCATCACATGCTCTGACCACTCCTGCATTAGGTCCATTTCTTGTTCAGTATGAGACTTGGGTCCAGAACATGGAGAGAAAAATGGAATTCTCTTCCTGCAGAAACAGGGAAAGTTTCTTTGTGGAAAGTGTGCTGGGGCTCCAGCAATACTGGGTCCCTTTATCTGGTGTACAACTGAGATCATTCGCTGAAGCCCAATACCTTAGAAGGCCAGGGTATTTCCTGACCACCTGATTTTCTTTTTTTTTTTTCTATTTCTTTCTTTCTTTCTTTCTTTCTTTCTTTCTTTCTTTCTTTCTAAGAGATTTTATTTATCTATTTGACAGAAAGAGACACCGCGAGAGAACTCAAGCAGGGGGAGTGTGAGAGGGAGAAGCAGGCTTCCCGCCGAACAGGGAGTCTAGTGTGGGGCTCTATTGCAGGACCCTGGGATCATGACCTGTACCAAATACTTTTAAGCAGATAATTACTGAGCCATCCTGGTGCCCCTCCACACGATTTTCTAGGTGTATGTCTTTTGGATCCCAACCAAAGCCTGCAGTTTCACTAAGTCTCACCTTTGCTGGCGGATGAGAGCTTCACTTGTTGCATTCCAACCTGTCCCCAAAAGGTTGCTTGTTCATTTACTTTGTATTCACTTGCCTGTTCTAGAATTCACTGATGTGTCCTCCGGAAACTGGCTCCCACTTCCAGGCTGGCTTTCTCCTAGGCTTCATTCTTCTCCATCTGATATCATGTTTCTTCATGTGCCCTTTGAAATTGGGTGCATTCACTCACAAGTTTGCTCTCTTGTCCAGTGTGTCCTTTTATTTCTCAGGAGAGATAAGGACGTTGGAGTCCCTCATTCATGTGGAAAAGCAAAACTGTTCCCTGTCTACCCTGGAGACTCAGCTTTGTGTTATTCCTTCCCACATCAGGGGTGGGGGCCACTCTCTCTCACAGGCACTTGGGTTCTGTTCATTGGTAAAGACCCACTCCCCTCACTCTTTCCTTCTCTCAAATCAATCTTTGAAATAATATTAATTTTAATAATAATAATATTTCATTACTTTTATTTCTGCTGTTAGAACACAATTCAGGCAAAGAAAGGAGTCTTACTTTTAATTTACATACTTCAGGACCTTCTTGGGGCAGGCCCAATGTCCTGACCACCTTTCTCTCTTCAACACCATATCCCTGAGCCACACACTGACTGCCGCTCCAGAAGACATTTGCTGAAGGATGGTTGAGAGACCAGAAGCAGATGCTCCTGTCCTTCTCTTTCTAGAGCTTTTGTCTGTCCCTAAGTCTTTCTGCATGAGATTCTTGACAAGTGTCCTGTTGAAACCTTGTGAATGAACACCATGAACAAAAGAGTTGAGGGCAGCCCAGCAGACCAAACTTTCTAAGCATCACCGTCTGCTGCCTTCACCATCCATGAAGCTGGTTTTGGTCAAGAAGGTTGACTTGGGGCGCCTGGGTGGTTCAGTAGGTTAGAGCCTCTGCTTTCGGCTGAGTTCATGGTCCCCCTGGGATGGAGCCCAGCATTGGGTTCTCTGCTCAGTGGACAGCCTGCTTCCCCCCACACACACACACTCTGCCTACCTCTCTGCATACTTCAGATCTCTCTCTCTCAAATAAATAAATAAAATCTTTTTTTTAAATAAAGTTAGAGTAACTGGAGTTGACAGATTTACATCTGAACTATGTTCCACTGAGATAACACCCTGAGTATGTGACAGTTCACATGGATTATTTGAGGACATATTTTCGGCACTAAGATTGGCCTTTTCCTATACCAGGATCTTTTACGAGGGGCCAGCGGTTGTACTTCTAAAGCCTAGAGATGTGTGGGAGTGAGTTTCCATACCAGTGAAGCCATATTCTGGAAGTTCCTTTGGGCTGAATGTGGGGGCACAGCCTTGGTCTGAGGATCAGGGCTCCCCACAGAGAGTAATGATGGGCCCCTATTCATCCTAATAAGTGTAGCTCGTCAGGCTTGGCTTTTCACTTTGAATTGAAATGAGCCTTCACCATCTCAAACCAAAGATGCATTCCAAGAGGGCACAGAGTGCAATATTATTTGGTGACATGGTGAATGAATTAAAGTAGACAAGTAAAAAGACAGCCCCGATTGCAGGGAGCTTGGCCAGCAGCAAAAGTTCGATGTTTCTTCAACCCTAAATGGGGCCTTCATTCATTTTCCTGTTGTGTTGTCAGTCTGTGCTTTTGGCGGGGACATTCCAACATAGGCCATCAGGTGTGCTAGAAGAATAAATGGCAAAAATTCATTACCGTGGCTACTGGACAATGTATATATCTCTCCCATCTTAGGAAGCTAGAAGAGAAACTGTATGAATTGAATGCAACTAAGAATGAGCTGTTAGCTGCCAATAAATATCTGAAAGTAACTGAAGAAGAAATGGAGAAGTACAGGTAAGTTCAGACACTACATACTATTGGCTCCTGAAAAGTTCCCTTTGGATTTTTTCTTAATTTTTTAATTTTCTTATAAACCTATGATGTATTCTTAGCCCCAGGGGTATAGGTCTGTTATTCACCAGGCTTACACACTTCACAGCACTCACCATAGCTCATACCCTCCCCAGTGTCCATAACCCCACCATCCTCTCCCTACAACCTTCCCCCCAGCATCCCTCAGTTTATTTTGTGACATCTTGTTTCATTTATTCGTTTCCTACCCCACAACCCCCCACGTTGCATCTCCACTTCCTCATATCAGGGAGACCCTATGATAGTTGTCTTTCTCCGGTCGACTTCTTTCGATAAGGATAATTCCCTCTAGTTCCATGCACGTCGTCGCAAATGACAAGATATTTCTTTTGATGGCTTCATAGTATTCCACTGTATATATATATATACCACATCTTCTTTATCCACTCATTTGTTGATGGACATCTAGGTCCTTTCCGTAGTTTGGCTATTGTGGACATTGCTGCTATAAACATTCAGGTACACGTGGCCCTTCAGATCACTACGTTTGTATCATTAGGGTAAATAGCCAGTAGTGCAATTGCTGGGTCATAGGGTAACTCTATTTTCAGCTTTTTGACAAACCACCATGTTGTTTTCCAGAGTTGGTTGCACCAGCTTACATTCCCACCAAAAGTGTAAGAGTGTTCCTTTTTCTATGCATCCTCGCCAGCATCTGTCATTTCCTGACTTGTTAATCTTAGCCATTCTGACTAGTGTGAGGTGGTATCTCATTGTGGTTTTGATTTGAATTTCCCTGATGCCGAGTGATGTGGAGCAATTTTTCATGTGTCTGTTGGCCATCTGGATGTCTTTGCAGAAATGTCTGTTCATATCCTCTGCCATTTCTTGATTGGATTATTTGTTCTTTGGTTGTTGAGTTTCCGAAGCTCTTTATAGATTTTGGATCCTACCCCTTTATCTGATATGTTGTTTGCAAATATCTTCTCCCATTCTGTCAGTTGTCTTTTGGTTTTGTTAACTGTTTCCTTTGCTGTGCAGAAGCTTTTGGTCTTGATGAAGTTCCAATAATTTGTTTTTGCCTTTGATTTCCTCCCTTTTGATGATGATTCTAGGAAGAAGTTGCTGTGGTTGAGGTTGAAGATGTTGTTGCCTGTATTCTCCTCAAGGATTTTGATGGATTCCTTTCTCACATTGACGTCCTTCGTCCATTTATAGTCTATTTTCCTATGTAGTGTAAGGAAATGGTCCAGTTTCATTTTAATGCATGTGGCTGTCCAATTTTCCCAACACCATTTGTTGAAGAGACGTTCTTTCCTGCTTTGTTGAAGATTAGTTGACCATAAAGTTGAGGGTGTATTTTTGGGTTCTCTCTTCTAGTCCATTGATCTATGTGTCAGTTTTTGTTCCAGTACCATTCTGTCTTGATGATGACAGCTTTGTAGCAGAGCTTGAATTCCAGAATTGTGATGCCACCAACTTTGGCTTTCTTTTTCAATATTGCTTTGGCTATTCGAGGTTTTTTCTGGTTCCATATAAATTTTAGGATTATTTGTTCCATTTCTTTGAAAAAAAAATGGATGGGATTTTGATAGGGATTGCATTAAATGTGTGAATTTCTTTAGGTAGCAAAGACATTTTCATAATATTTGTTTTTCCAATCCAGGTGCATGGAACCTTTTTCCATTTCTTTGTGTCTTCCTCAATTTCTTTCATGAGTACTTTAGAGTTTTCTTAGTATAGATTCTTTGCCTCTTTGCTTAGTTGTATTCCTAATTATCTTGTGGTTTTTGTTGCAGTTGTAAATGGGGTTGACTCTTAATTTTCGTCCTTTTGTCTTGTTGTTCTGTAAAGCAATGCAACTGATTTCTGTGCATCGGTTTTATATCCTGACACTTTACTGAATTCCTGTACAAGTTCTAGAAGATTTGGAGTGAAGTCTTTTGGGGTTTCCACATATAGTATCATATCATCTGCAAAGAGTGAGGGTTTGACTTTTTTTTTTTTTTTGCCGATTTGGATGTTTTTGATATCTTTTTGTTGTCTGATTGCTGAGGCGTGGACTTCTAGTACTATGTTGAATAGCAGTGGTGATAATGGACATCCCTGCCGTGTTCCTGACCTTAGCGGAAAAGCTCTCAGTTTTTCTCCATTGAGAATGATATTTGCAGTGGGTTTTCCATGGATGGCTTTGATAATATTGAGATATGTGCTCTCTATCCCTACACTTTGAAGTGTTCTGATCAGGAAGGAATGCTATACTTTGTCCAATGCTTTTTCAGCATCTATTGAGAGTATCATGTGGTTCTTGTTCTTTTCTTAATGTATTGTATCACATTAATTGATTTGCGGATGTTGAACCAACCTTGCAGCCCTGGAATAAATCCCACTTGGTGGTGGAGAATAATCGTTTTAATGTACTCTTGGATCCTATTGGCTAGTATTTTGGTGAGAATACTTGCGTCTGTGTTCATCAAGGATCTTGATCTGTAATTCTCTTTTTGGATGGGATCCTTGTCTGGTTTGGGGATCAAGGTGATGCAGGCCTCATAAAACGAGTTTGGAAGTTTTCCTACCATTTCAGTTTTTTGGAACAGTTTCGGGACAATAGGAATTAATTCGTCTTTAAATGTTTGAAAGAATTCCCCTGGGAAGCAATCTGGCCCTGGGCTTTTATTTGTTTGGATATTTTTGATGACTATTTCAGTCTCCCTACTGGTTATGGGCCTGTTAAGGTTTTCTATTTCTTCCTGGCTCACTTGTGGTAGATAATATTGTCTCTACTAGTACACCCACTTCTTCCAGATTGTCAAATTTGTTGGCGAAGAGTTGCTCATAATATGTTCTTATAATTGTTTGTATTTCTTTGGTGTTGGTTTGATTTCTCCTCTTTCATTTGTGATTTTATTAATTTGGGTCCTTTTTCTTTTCCTTTGATAGGTGTGGCCAGGGGTTTATCAATCTTATTAATTCTTTCAGAGAACCAGCTTCTAGTTTCATTGATTTGTTCTATTCTTTGGTTTATTTGTTGGTTTGTTTGTTTTGAAAGATTTTAAGTATTTATTTGACAGAGAGAGAGATCACAAGTAGGCAGTAGGCAGAGAGGCAGGCAGAGAGAGGGAGGAGGAAGCAGGCTTCTTGACAGAGAGAGAGATCACAAGTAGGCAGTAGGCAGAGAGGCAGGCAGAGAGAGGGAGGAGGAAGCAGGCTTCCCGCTGAGCAGAGAGCCCAATGTGGGGCTCGATCCCGGGACCCTGGGATCATGACCTGAGTCGAAGGCAGAAGCCCAACCCACTGAGCCACCCAGGCGCCCCTGTTTGTTTCTCTTTCATTGATTTCTGCTCTGATCTTTATGATTTCTCTTCTCCTGCTGAGTTTAGGTTTTCTTTGGTGTTCTTTCTCCAGCTCCTTTAGGTGTAGGGTTAGGTTGTGTATTTGAGACCTTTCTTACTTCTTGAGAAAGGCTTGTATCGCTATATATTTTCCTCTCAGCACTGCCTTTGCTGTATCCCACAGATTTTGAACCATTGTGTTTTCATTGTCATTTGTTTCCATGAATATTTTTTTCAGTTCTTCTTTATTTTTCTGGTTGACCCATCCATTCTTTAATAGGATGGTCTTTAGCTTCCTTTCTCTGTCATTTGAGTTCCTTCCAACTTTCCTCTTGTGATTGAGTTCCAGCTTCAGAGCTTTGTGGTCTGAAAATATGCAGGGGATGATCCCAATCTTTTGATACCGGTTGAGACCTGATTTGTGACCCAGAATGTGATCTATTTTGGAGAATGTTCCATGTGCATTAGAGAAGAATACATATTGTTGCTTTGGGATGGAATGTTCTGAATACATCTGTGATGGTCCAGTGTGTCATTTAAGGCCTTTATTTCCTTGTTCATCTTTCGCTTGCATGATCTGTCCATTTCAGTGAGGAGAGTGTTAAAGTCCCCTACTCTTCTTGTATTATTGTTGATGTGTTTCTTTGATTTTGTTATTAATTGGTTTATATAGTTGGCTGCTCCCATGTCAGGGGCGTAGATATTGAAAATTGTTAGATCTTCTTGTTGGAGAGACCCTTTGAGTATAATATAGTGTCCTTCCTCATCTCTTTTACTATAGTCTTTGGCATAAAATCTAATTGATCTGATAGAAGGATTGCCACTCCAGTTTTCTTCTGATTTTCATTAGCATGGTAAATTGTTTTCCACACCCTCACTTTAAATCTGGATGTGTCTTAGGGTCTAAAATTAGTTTCTTGTAGGCAGCATATGGTTGGCTATTGTTTTTTTATCCATTCTGATATCCTGTGTCTTTTGATTGGGGCATTTAACCCATTTACATTCAGGGGAACTATTGAGAGATATAAATTTAGTGCCCTTGTATTGCCTGTAAGATGACTGTTACTGTATGTTGTCTCTGTTCCTTTCTGATCTACAACGTTTAGGCTCTCTCTTTGCTTAGAGGACTACTTTCAATATTTTTTGTAGAGCTGGTTTGGTGTTTGCAAATTCTTTCAGTTTTTGTTTGTCCTGGAATGTTTTTACCTCTCCTTCTATTTTCAATGATAGCCTAGCTGGATATAGTATTCTTGGCTGCATATTGTTCTCATTTATTGCTCTGAATATATCTTGCCAGTCCTTGCTGGTCTGCCAGGTCACTTTGGATAAGTTTGCTGCCAATCTAATATTTTTACCATTGTATGTTACAGACTTCTTGTCCCGGGGTGCTGTCAGGATTTTCTCTTTGTTGCTAAGACTTGTAAATTTTACTATTAGATGACGGGTTGTGGACCTATTCTTATTGATTTCGAGGGGGGTTCTCTACACCTCCTGGATTTTGATGCTTGCTCCCTTTGCCATATTAGGGAAATTCTCTCCAATAATTCTCTCCAATAGACCTTCTGCTCTGCTCTCTCTTCTTCTCCTTCTGGAATCCCAGTTATTCTAATGTTGTTTTGTCTTATGGTATCACTTATCTCTGGAATACTCCCCAAGTAGTCCTGTAGTTGTTTGTCTCTCTTTTGCTCAGCTTCTTTATTCTCTGTTATTTGGTCTTCTATATCACTAATTCTTTTTTCTGCCTCATTTATCCTAGCAGTAAGAGCCTCCATCTTTGATTGCACCTCTTTAATAGCTTTTTTGATTTCAACATGGTTAAACTGTGGTTCTTTTATTTATCCAGAAAGGGCTTTTATATCTCCAGATAGGGTTTCTTTAATATCTTCCATGCCTTTGTAGCGTGTGGCTAGAACCTTGGGAATCGTCATTTTGAACTCTAGATCTGACATATTACCAATGTCCATATTGATTAGATCCCTAGCCTTCGGTACTGCCTCTTGTTCTTTCTTTTGTGGTGAGTTTTTCCACCTTGTCACTTTGTCCAGATAAGAATATTTGAAGGAGCAAATAAAATACTAAAAGGGTGGCAAAGACCCCAGGAAAGTGTGCTTGAGCCAAATCAGAAGAGACCCCAAATCATGGTGGGAGAGAAAGGGGGTAAAAGGAAGTTCAGGGAAAAAAATTTTAAAAGAATACAAATAATGAAATAATATAAAAAAGAAAAATATATATACATATTAGACTGGTGACTAGAACAGCGTCATTCACTTAATTTTGGGTGTATTTTTGTCTCTTACAAGAAATTACCTCCCAAAATTTTAAAGAATGGAAAACATATATAAGAGTAAACACAATGAAAGGACAGAATATTACTATTAAGATGAAAAGATTTTTTTTTTAAATTTCTAAAGAAAGAGTTGATATGTAAGTTGGTTGGGAGAATAAAGAAAAAGAAAGTGGAGAAGAATTGCTCAGGCTGGAGAGTAGAACAAGCCCGGTGGTAGATTTAGGGTGTAGTTTCATCTATTAGAAGAAGTTGTACCCGAATTTTTTTAGAAGAAAAAACCCTACGTGTATACAGAAACTGAAGTTAGATACAATGAAGGATAACATACAACAATAATAATGAAGGTTCGAAAAAAATTTTTTAATGAAAAGTATTGTTAAGATAAACTAGTTTAAAAAGCGTTAAAAGAAGAAACGGTAAAAGTTAAAAACAATTAGCTGAAGATAAAAAAAGTAGTTTTAAAAAAATTAACTTTGCAAGACTAAAGTATCATGAGGAGTAAGCCATGAATTCATGGTTTGCTTACGCCTCCTCTGGTATTCCGCTGTTCTCCTTGGTAAGTGAACTTGGTCTTGACTGGATTTCTTGTTGGTCTTCTCAGGGAGGGGCCTGTTGTAGTGATCCGCAGGTCTCTTTGCCCCAGGCGGAATTGCACCACCCTTTCCAGAGGCCAGGCTAAGTAATCCGCTGGGGTCGCTTTCAGGAGATTTTGTTTCCTGAACACTTTTCCGTAGAGTTCCAGAGATCAGTAATGAAAGTGGCGGCTTCCCAATCTCTGGCCTGGAGGAGCTGAGAGCTCAGGGACCCATTCCTCAGTGCGCCCTCAGAGAAAAGCACTCATCATTTCCCTCTCCCTGGCCTCCGGCTGCGCTCAGACCTCACCCAGGCTGTGACCAAGTGTCTCTGTCTCTGGCACACAGCTCCACCTGTTTATTTGTTGGCCAGTCACGCATTCTAGGTCCCAAATGCAGGATGGACAAATGAACCATCCACCTATGGCCTGAGAAGAGAACATGGGCTGTTCATGTTGAGGGTTTGTGGATGTCCCCATGCAAGGCTATTCTCACTTAGGTGTTTAATCTATGAAGATACAGTGATTTTTTTCTGATGTGTGTTGAGCACCCCAGTTTTAGTGTTGATAGCCAGTTGTACCCCGACCTGTTTACACGTGATGGGCTACTTACAGAAACACTGGAACCAGGGCCCTGGAGTGTCTCAGGCAAGAGGAGACTGGTGTCTCTCGTTGCAAAGGACTCACTTGAGTCACGGGTGAAACCCTCTGATAAGGGACCCAAGTGTGGGAAAGAGTGCAAGATGGGGAGAGGAAGGCATGGAGGGCACGAAACCAATATAAAACTCTGACCTTTGTCTGATCTAGCATCTAGAGTGGTTCCCAGGATGAACAGCAGCACTAGCCCTCAAAGCGACCCAGAGATGCATATGGTAAGTGCTTGGGCATTTTTAGTTGTGTCCGTTTCTGAAATGGATTGCAGTGTGGACTGGTCCCTGTCCTAGCCTGCGATCATCCCTTTCAGAGTGCACACTGTTCACCCAGGAGCCTCTGCCTGCTCCTTTAGAGATCTTCAATTTTGTGCTTCCTCCCAAAGCTGTAGATGCTTTGAGACACGTGATGGTAGGATGCTCACCTCATGCATCTGTGTGTGTATGTGTGTGTGTGTGGACGTGCGTGTATGTGTGTGTGTACATAACTGAAGGAGGGTGACATCTCACCCCACAGTGAAGTCAGCTAGTCTGGCTGACTCCTTGCTGTTTGCTTTCCTGCGGGAGCTGGAGCATTTTTAGTATTCGGGTCAGGAGACTAACCTCGGAGGGTATCTGCAGAGGTCCTCAGATGGAAAATGGGAAAAGCCAGGACCGCGTCACACTTGCCCCACATGCTTTGGGCAGCTTGAGTGTTTGTGGAGAAGGTAAGCTGTGACCTCCCGTGCGTCCCATCTGAGTGGATGAAGACGACAGCTGGAATCCCTCCAGTTGGCCCCGGGTGAGATGATGATGAACTCTGGCAGGTGCCAGGTGTGTCATAGAAAACACCCCCTGGAGCAGCAGCCCTGAAGAGGGAATCCCAGTGACTCTCTGCAAGGCCCACACCTCACACGTGTTTTACTTGTGCTTCCATGAGCGGGTTCTGATGGGGTCTGATGGCTGTGCCAACTCATAGGGTCTCTCCCGACCCATCTTGGGAGCATTGCCTGTGCTCCCCAGACACACTGGTTCCCATTTGGGGGTATCAAATCGGCCCATCAGTGGGTCTCAGCACCAAAGACTAGGCATTTGCTCTGTGCCTGAGCTAAGGACTGTCCGAATGTCGGGGACGTAGATCCACAGAGCTGGTCTCGCTCACTCAAAGGGGTCCTGTTACTCTCAGAAAGCACTCTTCCAGGTCCTCTGCAGGACTCCAGACACTCCTATCTCGTCAGCGGTGTCTGTGGCCATGGACAGCCCTTGTGGAGTGTAGGAGATCCCATTGTCAGGGAGGGAAGCAGAGCTGTTCAGGGGGATGCTGGTGGGCTTCCGGCTGACCCATAAGCACCTGCACTTCAACGTGTGGACAACAGGTTTTCCAGGGCCTATCATTGTGTTTGTTCTCAACGTATAGAAGGAGCTGCTCTGTTTGCTGTGATGGGAGAGGTGTGGTCCCAGCTGCAGATACTGGCCTGTCGTGAATGGAGTTTTTCCTTAGTTGATTATCCTTGGTGTCACACTCTTGTCTCTGTCGAGGTGTGCAGATCTATATTAACATGTGGTGACAGTAGTTTTCCCCATGGAATCTCTTCACCCCAGGTGCTAGGTGAGACACAGGGGGCGGATAGCTGTTCTGGCACAGATGCTATAGTATTGGAACATGGTGGTGGGGAAGATGTGTGTGTGGATGTGTACCCCTGCCTGCCCACAGTGCACTCCGGGGAATTAACTGGGGGAGGAGGGCCCCTCCCTCCACAGTGAAGTCCTCTGGCCAGCCCGACTCCCTTTAGGTTACGTTCAGGTGCACTGGTGTTGTGCTCATGCTGGGGATAGATGGGTCTGGGAATCCTCACAAACGGAAACTGGGGAAAACTCTCTCTGCATTTTATACTGTCTCCTTTGCAGTCTGCAATGTTCTCAGGGCATGTTTCACAAGTCATCTCCATTTTACTTCTGCTGGAAAATGTGCCTTGCAGAACCAGCCCACTTAAGACCCTTTCTACAAGCATTTTGAAGTGTCAAAGCTCTTATGTGCACTGTCGTAATCGCACACTGGGTCACACGTTCTGAAGGGGGACATCAGTGATTACGTGCATGATCACTGCCTCCCAGCCCTTCAGCTGGGTTTCCAGGAGCAGGTCATTTGGTCCTAAGTTACTGTGAGAGTTGATTTCTTTTCTCATCACACGTGTGGAGTTTTCCATTGGGAAGCATATACCCTTTTGTGAATTCTCTTATATAGCCTTCCCATCTTCATTTCCCATTGTACAAAATTACTCTAGAACTCAGTAGGTTGAAATTTCCAAATGACTGTGTTTTCAGACAAACACAGGGGACGCCTGTGTGGCTCAATGTGTTAAAGCCTTTGCCTTAGGCTCAGGTCATGATCCTATGTCCTAGGATCAAGCCCCACATCAGACTCTCTGCTCAGCAGAGATCCTGCTTCCCTTCCTCTCTCTCTCTCTGCCTCTCTGCCTGCTTCTGATCTCTGTCTGTCAAATAAATAAAATCTTTAAAAAAAAAAAAAGACAAGCACAGCTGCTCAGTGTAAATAAAGGTTTTTGATATCATGTCCCTCGGACGACACTTTTCCAGTGCCCCTGTCAGACCACAAGGCCCTAATTCCTCAAGTGTCTTTGTAGCCATGGACAGAAACTGTAGAGAGTAGAGGACCCCTTTGTCAGGAGCGAGGCAGCGTGGGGAGAGTCAGGGACTTACAGGCCAACGATTCCCCTCAAGTGGCTCGGAAACTTTGTGGAGAAAGGGCATTCAGTTTCATCACATTCTCTCTATTCTGCTCAAAGCAAAATCTTCTCTGGTGGCTGAGGAGGATAGAGGAAGTATTGTCCAGGATTTCAATGCCTCCGTGTCTGGAATGTGCTGCTTTAGTTTGCAATAATCCTTTTTCATCTTGAAGACACTACTTCTTGCTGGATAATGTGGGCCGACATGGGCAGTGATGTGTGGTGACAGGCTATTCCTGTAACAGCCATTGCCCTCTCCCCGCTCATTGTACTGGCCCCAGCTGGGAGGGGCATGTAAGTTTTCTAGCATGATGCAGCTCTCCTGGAAGGTGGTATTGGAGAAGGAGCCGGATGCTGAGAGCTCTTTGTTTTGGTTTCTATTCTTGGTGTTGCAACTTTTGTCTGTTTTGCTAAAATATTTTCTTGTCTGTTCTGCAGGTCGCTAGAGGTGTGAGAGAGTTCCCTCATTGCCCAGGGCTCCTCCGTATGCCCTACCACATGGGGTGGAATATACCAGACTTCCCTCCTCCTCATCCACTTCCACAGTGGTCGACATGGGGGCCTCGGCCACACCTCGTTCCTCCACCACAAGGTGAGATGATCTGAATTGACATGGGTCATAGAGCTTATTCATAGTTGAACCCCTTCTGTAGGTGGAGAGGATGGAGAGGTGGTACCACAAGGTTTTGCAATGCAGCAATAAGCCCAAGTGAGGACATGGTAACATTCCTCCACTTTGTCTGACGTCCATATCATGGACTGTCTGGTTCGCCATAAAGAACTGGGCAGCAGGCGTCTACTATGGAGCAGAAAAGTGACATTCCACAGAGGACAGACATAGAAGCATTGCCCAGGTGTACTACACAGACACGATGTTCTGGGCTCTGGGCTGGATGAAGCACAACCTTCACATCAGTCTCACATGTGGAGACCCCCAGTTGTCCAGCATTATAGATTAGTTCTGGAAACATATGTCCCAGGCAGAGTGGTCGTATCTGCGAGGGTGATGGACAGTTCCTGCCTTCGTCCACAGGGGTCCGGGGAGTCCTGTGAGAAACACAGTGGACCCTTCAGAAGGAGAGAGGGGAATAGGCTGGGGCAGGGGTAGAGGGTTGGCTTGAATCCTGTGTGGTCGTCGCCAGTCTGAAACCACCTCTGTCCCTTCTCGGCCTTCGGTCCCAATCAGAAGCCTGTGGAGCCCAAGGGGACAATAGCAGCACCGTGCACGAGAAGGTCCCAGAAAAGAACCAAGTAAATGCAGGCGTGTTTTCAGTTGTACCCATTTCTGGAGTCCTGTTCCTCTCTGGGCAGCACAGTGTCCTGATCTGTGTGTGTTGGGTATATCCTGGGGTCTGTGTGTGGTGTCGTTTCCCGTTCAAAGTGGCAAGTCTTCATGCAGAGCTTACAGGCGTCTATTTCCAGATCATCACCTTCTGGTTGTGTCAGTGGAGCAAAGGCAGAGTTTGTGTTCAGGGCTTGACATTCAAGGGGAAACCAGGCTGGGGACGCTGTATGATTCTAAAGTTCTTCAGGACACACGTGCTTGTGCCTGGCTATTTGCACACACTAAGCAGTGGGCAGGTGCCATTGTTGGGAAGGAAGTGTCTCCGTTGCACAATGGCAGACATCTGTCTCTTACCGTTGTGCACATCCAGCATCTGCATACGTTGTTCTGGGAGGGAGAAACACCTCTCATTTCATCTGCAGTGTGTAGGGTTTAAGCTGTCATATCCTTAGTTGTATAAACGCCTGACACAGGTCTGTGGTCCCTTCATTGTTCATTAGCGTAGGGGTCTGCCCTTGTCCTCTGCAGTTTAGAAACTTGTAGGCAATGCTCTTGTATGGTCTGGGAGGTGAGAATAAAAGAAAAAGTGGCAGATTCTGGAGGCAGGTGCAGAGGGTTTGTTTGAATGTTGCCCAGTCACTTCCAGGTGGAGAAGCTTCTGTCTTTTCCATGGTGTGGGTCAGATATATATGCTTGTGCGTCCTTCACAAGGACCAGCGGTGCTGACCACAGGCCTCTCGTGGCATGAGGGAGTGAAGACTGCTAAAGACATGGTAACTTTCTTCTGGTTGTTCTGTATTTAGAATTGATGGACCTTGTCTTCCAGTCATACTGAGAGGGTTGTAGGCTCCTTTTGGTGGCAGAGACCTGCCCTTCTCCGAATGCTGGGCACAGCAGGTTTCACACACATATGGTATGGAGACGATGCTCTGTGCTCCGGGAGGGATGAGGCCTTAATGTGAGGAATTGAAGGTGTGTGTCTGAGAGAAGGGAGGGACACACTGATGACAGGACATAGACCGTGTGTTCTGTATAAGGGAAGAACTAGAGATGTATCCAGAAAGAAGGGAGGGAGCCCTGAGTCACACAGAAACAGGAGGTTGTGGATGCCCAGAAGGCCTGCGGTGCTCAGGGAGAGGCTGTGCTTCTCTCAGGGAGGGTGAGGCCGTTCCTGGCAGGCCAGCAGCTTGAGAGTGAGTGTGAAGACACCATGCCGTCCACACCGACTGCAGCATGTGTTCACTCACACAGTGTGGATCACGCCATTATTTGTCTCAGAAATTCATTTTTGCCATGAGGCCATTCACTCATAGTCTGTGAAGAGCGTTGTTTCCCTGAATTTATGAAAATTCTGAACCATGTGAAAGAGTGTCGTGGAGATTTGGGAAATTTAACTTGGTCTTTGGGGATTCTTGTCTGGCTGACTTTAAGTCCCGCAGTGAGAAAACATGAAGACAAGATGGAGAACCAGTGAAGGGTGGCCGCCCTGGCCTCAGCCCGAGTCAGACTGTTAGTGGGAGAGTCAGGGTTGGCCAGGAGCAGCCCTAGCTGGAGCCCTGTCACCAGGCCTCCGCATCGGCATCACCACCCTGTCTATAGCTGTGCATTTCCCTGGGACTTCAGTCCCAGTGTCCAGATTTGCCTGTATTCCAGATTTCTCAGTCCAAATACCAGCTCTCAGTGGGGCCTTCTCAGAGCCTCAGCTTTTATTTTAATCTGCCATAGAGAGAACATATTGGATTCTGAGGTCACTAGAACAATAGGAGTTGAAGTACATAAAGAACCTGCTGGGGCTCCTGGGCGACTCAGTGGGTTAAGCAGCAGAATCTTGATTCCTGCTCAGGTCATGATCTCGAGCTTTAGAGATTGAGGCCCAAGTCGGGCTCGGTGCTGAGTGTGGAGCCTATCTGGGATTCTCTCTCTGCCTCACCTTCTCCCCCATCCCTCTTCGCTCACAAGCTTGTGCTTTCTCTCTCTCTGTCTCAAAAAGAAAAAATAATAATAATAATTGGCAAAGAATCTGGGCTCTGACCATTCACCATTCTCACTGTTTAAATGAAAATAGCTCCATGCCAGTGAGCATCAAAAAATGTTTGTTTAAGTCCATAAAATACACTAAGAGTGTAATACCTCAGCCCCGGTAGTGGCAATTCTCATTTCAAAGACAAGACAAAGAGCCCCCTTTTTTTCTATTAAATGTCAGGTCCTAGCCACAATGAAGTAAAATATAGTTAAGAGAACAGGTACAATCAGATATTTCTATGTGAGATGTGAAGACAGTTATTGTCTATTACATACAGACTCACAGATGTGGCCACACACGCAAGTGTTCATCCAAGGCCTCAGATACAGTATGCAAGGCAGAGAGCATTTAGGAAAACATAAGATCTCATTGTACTAACCCAAATCCTCTTGCCTTACAGGGTAATAATTTTGTAATCTGAAGACTTCCTTGACCTCCAACAACCAGGCTCCAATGAGTTTATATCTAGTCAAGATATGAATGTTTCTTCCTGGTGGTCTGAATGCTTTCCCTGCCCATCCTGTACCCTGTGCTTTGTCTCTCCTGGTATCTCCCCAATAAACTGTTCATGGTTCTGTCTCTGTGTCAGCATCTCCCTTCAGCGGGACCTACAGTCCCTCTCCTTCGAGGGCACAGGGTGAAGCCTTCAGACAGATAACAACCTGGCAGCAGTGGGGGGATGGAGGATAGAGCAAGATTACCCTTCATGGTACTTCTACTGCAAGGGACCCCAGGAACCTTTCTGGGGAGGTGTCCCAGGTTGAATTTAGATCTGCTGGTGTTTGTATTAACTCTGGTGACAGATCCTCTTGAGCACATGGCACCTGCTTTTTTAGGGAGGTAGTGATCAGCGGGACAGGTGGCTGTCCCTTGGCAGTGGTCTACTGTGACAGTGAGCAGAGAATGAAGTGTCTTGTGAGCCCTGAGAGCCTGGTGAGGAGGCCCTGCATTAAACCAGGTTTTGTGCAGGGTTTTCACCTCACCAGCTGCCCTCCAACCACAGGGGGGCCTTGAGTGGAGCTGATAGTGGCAGTGTTTGTGGTAAGACCAATGATGCCCCACAGTCCTCCCACAGTTTCCCTGTTGAGGGATGGTCAGGGCAGAGCTCCCAGACAGGAGACCCATCCCTTCCTCAGCAGCAGGAGGATTTGGGTGTGTATGCTTCTGTCCCCTTTTAGGCCCTTTTTTCCCAATCCCTTCTGCAGCAGAGCTGCTGGATCCTGCAAATCCCTCCTTCTTCCCAGGTCATGGGGTCCAGCTCCATTCTCACTGCCGCAGGATATAGAGCCAGAGCTGTATTTCCAGCCGGTTCACCCGATGCCCTGGGGAGACCCTGGGGCCTTTTCAGTAACTTCCTGCCTCCTGAGGTGTGACAGAGAAGCTGCCTTGTTGGCTGAGTGCTGAGTAGGGGACTCTGGGAGCTTCCCCAGAACATGCTGGTAGGTGAGAAAGTACAGTAGGCGATGACATATTGGGGCTCTTCCCAGGGTTTGGTCCTCATTGTCCCTGAGGACATTTGAAGACCCTATTATACTCAGGGGTCTCTGGATTGAGAGGTCACGGGACACTGCAACAGAAATACTGTGGTTGGTTTTTTACCAATGCCGACTTCTTTCTGGGGAGAAATCGTGACTCAGCTTCAGAGAAACTGGAGCTACATTGGGTTGGGCCAAGAATGCAAGAACCATTGACCTTCAGGACCTTCTAGAAGGAGGAGCTGGGATCCCGCTCTCTGACTTCTGCTAGACCCAGTACCCCAGGTAAAAGCACAGACTGTCCTGCACTGATGCTTTTATTACTTTTCAGTGTTTATTTTTTCCCACAATGTTACAGTACTTGGAAAACAAGTGCAAACTAGACAGGTCCCTGATTCCATAAACCTTTCATTTTTTTAAGGTTAAATTTACAAGGAAAACAGGAATTGTTTTATTTATCCTTTCTCATGATCATTGGAAGGAAACTCATCAATAATATCTTCAAAACGTGCCTTTTACCTCATCTCCTTTTCTCTGTTTTCTTTTTTAATGATTTTATGCAAGTACAGTGGTGAGGAGGGGGAGGCAGAGGCAGAGGGAGAAGGTGACAACACTGAGTGGGGACTCCAACGTGGGACTCGATCCCAGGATCTTGACATCAAGACCTGATCCACCCAGGTGCCCCTGCTTATCTCTTTATTTTCAACTGAGATTTGCCATGTTTTCTAATTTTCTCATGAGCCAGGAACAATCTTCAGCAGTTTTAAATTGGTTAAAGAGTTCAGGAAGAGCTCTTTCGCAGGATTCCACTGAGATTTCTTCTATTCAACGTGTCAAGACCACTTCTCAATATGCAAAAGATTGTACTAAGCAAAACCTGTGAATCAGCATTTGAAAAAAAGCTGCTGCTATTTGTTGAAGATATTAAAATAGATGCTTAGATCGACCGATTCATGCACTTCCCACATTTTCTTTTCCTTTGTTGCTTATTTCTAATTCAGATATCATATGCATAGCTCTTCCTGAGTTTTCCATGCCTCACACGTACCTTTAGGTTCCTTTGTGACTTGTAAAGAAAACAGACCTTCTGGTGAGCGTGCAACTTTGTGTCCCTTCAGGATTTGTTGTTTACATCTCTATTAACGTTTCGCACCCATTTAAAACTATCATGCCACCTTGACATATTACAAAAGAAGTGTAATCTATATGCATCCATATGATTTCATTTAATTATAGTGTATTTATTGGAGATTTTCTGTTTATGACTAAGGCCTGAGAATATCTCCCAAGTCCATTGAATTTGGAAAAATCACATATCCTAAGTATGAAATTTTGAAAGTTTGCATATTGAAATATGGAATATGAAAGATGCATGTTTGCATCTCCTAAATGGAGATTATGTCCCTCTTAAGGTTAGTTTCTGAGCAAGGTGCAAGTGGACGTAATCATTGTGAGGGAAGAAAAAATGTCTTCCATTCTTTTCCAAACATGCTGCAGGTGCTCCATTATCTTATGTCTGGATATGGGCAATTATTTATTCTTTTCAAATTTTTATTTAAGTTCTACTTAGTTAACATGCAGTGTATGGATATAAGCAATCTTTTGACGGTATCCTTTTTTTAACCATTTATTGATTTCATAAATTAACATATCCTTATTTCTTCTCCATGCTAAGAAAATCAACCAATGTATCATCTATCTTTATGACCCAATTCTTTGTTTTTAGGATTTTATTTATTAATCTGAGAGACAGAGAACGAGAGAGCATGTATGGAGGGGGTTAGGCAGAGGGAGAAGCCGACTCTGCTGAGCAGGGAGCCTGCTGCATGGCTAGATCCCAGGACCTTGAGAAATGACCAGAGCAGAAGGCAGGTGCTTAAACCTCTGAACCACCCAGGCACACCCTTATGACAGTTTTTTTTTTTTTAAAGATTCCATTTATTAGTTGGCCAGACAGATCACAAGTAGGCAGAGAAGCAGGCAGAGAGAAAGGAGGAAGCAGGCTCCCTGCACCGCAGAAAGCTCGATGCAGGGCTCGATCCCAGACCCCTGGGATCATGACCTGAGCCTAAGGCAGAGGCTCTAACCCACTGAGCCACCCAGGTGCTCCCCTTATGACATTATTTTTTTTTAATTTTATTTATTAGTTTTACAGAGAGAGAGGGCACAAGCAGAGGGAGTGGGAGAGGGAGAAGCAGGCTTCCCATAGAGCAAGGAGCCTGATGTGGGGCTTGATCTCAGGACTCTGGGATCAGGACCTGAGCCAAAGGCAGATGCATAACAACTGAGCCACCCAGGCGCCCCCCTTACGACATTCTTAATATTACATCTGTTATAATTGAAGCTTTTCATCACTGATGGGCTTTACCTGTTTTCCCGTCAATAACCAGGGTTAGCATTTTTCTTTGAATATTCTCAATAGTGTTTCAGGTCTAATATAATGTTGTAGTAGCATTAAAAATTATTTTTGAATTTTGTTATGCATATAAGACTAGATCTTACTATCACTATATGATTAGGCATATAAACACTATAATAATCTATAATACTCTAAATTCAGAATCTTTCCAGAGTTTGGGCTTTCAATATTTTCTTGTGATCCCCTAAGATGTAAATTGTTTATGGCACAAAACTTAACATCTAAATCACTCCCAAAATATTCTTTCATCTTAAAATAATTTTTTCATTTGCTACAAACCACAACAGAATAAATTATGAGTTTGAGTAATTTGTGACCTTTGTTTGAAAAAAAAAAAAACCTTCATGATGAAATATTACATCTTCATTGTGACAGATTCTGTTTCTGTTTTGTGATATCAGTGAGCCAGAGATGGCCCCTGTGTATTGGCAGGCTGCAACCCATGAGCTAAAGACCTGTGGCTGGTGCCTAAGTCAGATTTGTTTTCTACACATCCAGTCTTTTAAAAACATAACCCTGGAGGGGCGCCTGGGTGGCTCAGTGGTTAAGCCGCTGCCTTCGGCTCAGGTCATGATCTCAGGGTCCTGGGATCGAGTCCCACATCGGGTTCTCTGCTCAGCAGGGAGCCTGCTTCCTCCTCTCTCTCTCTCTGCCTGCCTCTCTGCCTACTTGTGATTTCTCTCTGTCAAATAAATAAATAAAATCTTAAAAAAAAAAAAAAAAAAAAAAAAAAAAAAAAAACATAACCCTGGAGAGCAGATGTTAAGGTATTGACTGCCTGCCTCAATTCTGTATGTCGTGAAACTGTGACCAACATTTTTTTATCATAAATAAAGTCAGTGAGTCAATCAAGCAATTCAGATTAATCCTTCAGTTCTAAAAGACCCTGAACAACTGTTGGCCTTCTAAATCTAAAACTGTTGACCCCGCACCCCATCCAGGCTGCATAAAGGCATCACTTAGGCTCATGTGTACTCACTTCAATATCCCCAGTATTGGAAGGATTAATACTGTGATGGGCCACCCCTCTTGCAAACCTGTCAGTCCCCCAGGATATGGGGGTTCCATGTTACTGTCACATCTTTTTCCTTCAGCATGAAACTCATTGAACTCACTCTACATCCTTCCAGTCTTGGAAAGTCTTTATAAAATGAAATATTTGATTATCCAATTACTGCTGAAGAGGATGAAGGGGAGGAAGAGAAAAATGAGGTATCATGAGAATAATTGAGCCAGCCAACATGAATCACTTGGGCACATGTAATTTTTTTAACAGGTTCATCCCTGGTGTAAAATATCATATCCTTCATTTTTCATGTTTTGAGGAACCTCTACACCATTTTCCAAAGTGGCTGTACCAAATTCCATTCCCACCAGCAGTATGAGAGGGTTCTCCTTTCTCCCAACTTCTCCAACACTGGTTGTTTCTTGCCTTGTCAGTTTTTGCGGTTCTACCTGGTGGAAGGTGGTATCTGTGTGGTTTTGATTTGAATCTCCCTGATGGCTAATGATGATGAACAGTTTTTCATGCATCTGTTAGCCATTTGTATGTCTTCTTTGCAGAAGTGTCTGGTCCCATCTTCTGCCCATTTATTGACTCAATTATTTGTTTTTTGGGTGTTGAGTTTGAGAAGTTCTTTATAGTTTTTGTATATCAGCCCTTTGTAGTGTCATTTGCAAATAAGTTTTCTCATTTTGTGGGTTGCCTTTTTGTTTTGTTGACGGTTTTCGTTTGTGGCACAGAAGTTTTGATCTTGATGAAATCCCAAAAGTTCATTTTCACTTTTGTTTCCCTTGCCTTTGGAGGTGCATCTAGGAAGGAGTTACTGTGGCTGAGGTCAAAGAGGTTGCTGCCTGTGTTCTCCTCTAGGATTTTGGTGGATTCCTGCCTCAGTCTGAGCTCTTTTATCCAGACTCAGACTTTTCACGACAGACAACAAAGTGATGGTTGGCAGCATGGGTGAAGTAGGTGATAGGGATGAAGGAGCTGCTTGTCCTGATGAGCCCTAGAGAATGCATGAAAGTGTTGAATCCATCTGTTGTATTCCAGAAACTAATATATGTGAACCATATTGGAATTAAAGAATTACAAAAAAGGAAAATAGTGGGCAAACTGTGTTAGGTGTATGGAAATGTTTAGTCCTGTCTTTTCTATTTGGTTTTGTTGGTAAGTCTAAACCTATTACAAAGTGAAAAGTTTATTAGTAATCTTTTATTTTATTTTTAAATGCATAATGTAGCATAATTATTCCTACCATTACTTACTAGTAATTGCCACCTATTCTCTTCTATTGTTTTATTTATTTATTTATCTATTCATTTATACTATTTAAACATTTTATTTATTTATTAGACACAGAGAGAGAGATCACAAGTAGGTAGATAGGCGGGGAGAGGGGGGGAAGAAGGTCCCCACTGAGCAGAGAGTCCGATGCGGGTCTCCATCCAAGGACCCCAAGATCATGACCAAGCCAAAGGCAAAGATTTAACCCACTGAGCCACCCAGGCACCCCTGTTGTTTTATTTAAATTATAGCATTTATGTTACCAAAATTGAGTAATACACAATATAGAAATCACAGAAAGAGCAATTACAGATGTTTTATGTTAAGGTAAAACATATATGACATTTTGTATTCTATCATAATGTAGTTTTCTAATCTAGAATGGGTGTGTCCTTACATGGCGCTCTATGAAGTTGGTGCCTGCCATTCCAGGGGCTAATTACTCATGGAGGGAAAAATCATGGTTGTAATACTAGAATGATTAATACCAACAAAGGCTATTTAGAGGTTACTGGAGGGGATAAAATAGAGTTGATATGGGGGGACCACCTTGGTGGCTCAATTGATTAAGCATCAGAGTCTTGATTTTTGCCTCAGGTCATTATACCAGGGTCATGAGACTAATCCCAAATCAGGCGCCACATTGAGCATGGAGTCTGTTTAGATTCTCCCTCTCGGGTGTCTGGGTGGCTCAGTGGGTTAATCCTCTGCCTTCAGTTCAGGTCTTGATCTCAGGGTCCTGGAATTGAGCACCACATCATGTTCTCTGCTTGGTGGGGAGCATGCTTCTCTCTTCTCTCTACCTGCCTCTCTGTCTATTTGTGATCTCTTTGTCTGTCAAATAAATAAATAAAATCTTGTTAAAAAAAGATTCTCCATCTCCTTCTAGCCCACCCCACCATTTCAGTCTTTTTTCTCTCGTTCTCAAAAAAATATGTATATGTATATGCATGTATGCATGTATAAATGGTTGATTTCAAGATACACAGTTAATTGTTAATGTTTATAGGAAGGGAACATAATTAGATTTTTAATTTTGTCACTACTGCAATCTACTGTCAATTGCTGTTCAGCTTGTAAAGCTGCACTTACTAATACTGATTTCAAGGATAGTGAACACTCTTAAGCCTCAGATCTTATGACTTCCGAGACTGCAAGGAATAGGAATTTTTTCCTGGAGGACAAAAGTGTTCATTATTCCTGGCACAAGGTATACGCTGTCGATAGTCCTCCTTCCATTGTTAAAGGTGCATTTTTTTTGTTCCTGGAAAGATTTGAAGAGTGCTTGCAAGAAGAGTTGCTTGAGGGGCGCCTGGGTGGCCCAGTGGGTTGAGCCGCTGCCTTCAGCTCAGGTCATGATCTCAGGGTCCTGGGATCGAGTCCCGCATCGGGCTCTCTGCTCGGTGGGGAGCCTGCTTCCTCCTCTCTCTCTCTGCCTGCCTCTCTGCCTACTTGTGATCTCTCTCTGTCAAATAAATAAATAAAATCTTAAAAAAAAAAGAAGAGTTGCTTGAACTGAAACTTCTGGAGTGAAAGAGTGGGGTTGGAGTAGTCATGGGACAGAAATTACTTGTTATTTAAGAAGTATCAGTCTTGGGACTGTAAGTGATCAGGAAATTAAGGCATCCTGGCAGTCATTTGGTGTATGATGGGCAGCACTACACTAATTTCTCAATATTTCAGATCCCATAAGTCATGATAGGGAGGAGAGGAGAGGAGAGGAGAGGAGAGGAGAGGAGAGGAGAGGAGAGGGTTGGTGCCCTCTGGTGTCTTCACTGGCAAGCCCTGTCTTGTACACACAGTGGCTGCCTTCACAGTTGCCTGCAGCTCTTTACCCGAGGGTGTCCATTGGCTTCCTTGGCTTCTTTGGCCATGGCAGTGAGCTCGAGAGCCAGGTAACCAATGTCCATAAGAGCAGCACTCAGCCCGTGCAGGTCTTTTTGCACTTGGATGGGATGACTCAGGGCTGTTCTGCATGTATTTAAAACGTTCCCAGTGGATGGAGACAGATTGCCCAAGCAGTGACCTCTAAACTAACACCCTGTCTTCTGTGTTGGCTGCCCTCCTTCTTCACATCCTAGCTCCCATCATTTCTTCCCACCAAAGATCCTTCCAGAGAAACTACTTATACTCACATCCTTGTCTTAGAGTCACTTTCTGAGGCACCCAACCCCTCATAACTCCTGGTGCTGCCAACAATGGTGGGTGTTGTCTCTCTGTGCCCCAGGAGAGGATCTACCTTTTTTTTTTTTTTTTTTTTTTTTTTTTATAAACATATATTTTTATCCCCAGGGGTACAGGTCTGTGAATCACCAGGTTTACACACTTCACAGCACTCACCAAAGCACATACCCTCCCCAATGTCCATAATCCCACCCCCTTCTCCCAAACCCCCTCCCCCCAGCAACCCTCAGTTTGTTTTGTGAGATTAAGAGTCACTTATGGTTTGTCTCCCTCCCAATCCCATCTTGTTTCATTTATTCTTCTCCTACCCACTTAAGCCTCCATGTTGCATCACCACTTCCTCATATCAGGGAGATCATATGATAGTTGTCTTTCTCTGCTTGACTTATTTCGCTAAGCATGATACGCTCTAGTTCCATCCATGTTGTCGCAAATGGCAAGATTTCATTTCTTTTGATGGCTGCATAGTATTCCATTGTGTATATATACCACATCTTCTTGATCCATTCATCTGTTGATGGACATCTAGGTTCTTTCCATAGTTTGGCTATTGTGGACATTGCTGCTATAAACATTCGGGTGCATGTGCCCCTTTGGATCACTACATTTGTATCTTTAGGGTAAATACCCAATAGTGCAATTGCTGGGTCATAGGGCAGTTCTATTTTCAACATTCTGAGGAACCTCCATGCTGTTTTCCAGAGTGGCTGCACCAGCTTGCATTCCCACCAACAGTGTAGGAGGGTTCCCCTTTCTCCACATCCTCGCCAGCATCTCTCATTTCCTGACTTGTTGATTTTAGCCATTCTGACTGGTGTGAGGTGATATCTCATTGTGGTTTTGATTTGTATTTCCCTGATGCCGAGTGATATGGAGCACTTTTTCATGTGTCTGTTGGCCATCTGGATGTCTTCTTTGCAGAAATGTCTGTTCATGTCCTCTGCCCATTTCTTGATTGGATTATTTGTTCTTTGGGTGTTGAGTTTGCTAAGTTCTTTATAGATTCTGGACACTAGTCCTTTATCTGATATGTCGTTTGCAAATATCTTCTCCCATTCTGTCAGTTGTCTTTTGATTTTGTTAACTGTTTCCTTTGCTGTGCAAAAGCTTTTGATCTTGATGAAATCCCAATAGTTCATTTTTTCCCTTGCTTCCCTTGCCTTTTGTGTTGTTCCTAGGAAGATGTTGCTGCGGCAGAGGTCGAAGAGGTTGCTGCCTGTGTTCTCCTCAAGGATTTTGATGGATTCCTTTCGCACATTGAGGTCCTTCATCCATTTTGAGTCTATTTTTGTGTGTGGTGTAAGGAAATGGTCCAATTTCATTTTTCTGCATGTGGCTGTCCAATTTTCCCAGCACCATTTATTGAAGAGGCTGTCTTTTTTCCATTGGACATTCTTTCCTGCTTTGTCGAAGATGAGTTGACCATAGATTTGAGGGTCTATTTCTGGGCTCTCTATTCTGTTCCATTGATCTATGTGTCTGTTTTTGTGCCAGTACCATGCTGTCTTGATGATGACAGCTTTGTAATAGAGCTTGAAGTCCGGAATTGTGATGCCACCAACGTTGGCTTTCTTTTTCAATATCCCTTTGGCTATTCGAGGTCTTTTCTGGTTCCATATAAATTTTAGCATTATTTGTTCCATTTCTTTGAAAAAGATGGATGGTACTTTGATAGGAATTGCATTAAATGTGTAGATTGCTTTAGGTAGCATAGACATTTTCACAATATTTATTCTTCCAATCCAGGAGCATGGAACATTTTTCCATTTCTTTGTGTCTTCCTCAATTTCTTTCATGAGTACTTTATAGTTTTCTGAGTATAGATTCTGTGTCTCTTTGGTTAGGTTTATTCCTAGGTATCTTATGGTTTTGGATGCAATTGTAAATGGGATTGACTCCTTAATATCTCTTTCTTCTGTCTTGCTGTTGGTGTAGAGAAATGCAACTGATTTCTGTGCATTGATTTTATATCCTGACACTTTACTGAATTCCTGTATAAGTTCTAGCAGTTTTGGAGTGGAGTCTTTTGGGTTTTCTTTTCCACATATAGTATCATATCATCTGCGAAGAGTGATAATTTGACTTCTTCTTTGCCAATTTGGATGCCTTTAATTTCCTTTTGTTGTCTGATTGCTGAGGCTAGGACCTCTAGTACTATGTTGAATAGCAGTGGTGATAATGGACATCCCTGCCGTGTTCCTGACCTTAGTGGAAAAGCTTTCAGTTTTTCTCCATTGAGAATGATATTTGCGGTGGGTTTTTCATAGATGGCTTTGATGATATTGAGGTATGTGCCCTCTATCCCTACACTTTGAAGAGTTTTGATCAGGAAGGGATGCTGTACTTTGTCAAATGCTTTTTCAGCATCTATTGAAAGTATCATATGGTTCTTGTTCTTTCTTTTATTGATGTGTTGTATCACATTGACTGATTTGCGGATGTTGAACCAACCTTGCAGCCCTGGAATAAATCCCACTTGGTCGTGGTGAATAATCTTTTTAATGTACTGTTGAATCCTATTGGCTAGTATTTTGTTGAGTATTTTTGCATCTGTGTTCATCAAGGATATCGGTCTATAGCTCTCTTTTTTGGTGGGATCCTTGTCTGGTTTTGGGATCAAGGTGATGCTGGCCTCATAAAATGAGTTTGGAAGTTTTCCTTCCATTTCTATTTTTTGGAACAGTTTCAGGAGAATAGGAATTAGTTCTTCTTTAAATGTTTGGTAGAATTCCCCCGGGAAGCCATCTGGCCCTGGGCTTTTGTTTGTTTGGAGATTTTTAATGACTGTTTCAATCTCCTTACTGGTTATGGGTCTGTTCAGGCTTTCTATTTCTTCCTGGTTCAGTTGTGGTAGTTTATATGTTTCTAGGAATGCATCCATTTCTTCCAGATTGTCAAATTTATTGCCGTAGAGTTGCTCATAGTATGTTCTTATAATAGTTTGTATTTCTTTGGTGTTAGTTGTGATCTCTCCTCTTTCATTCATGATTTTATTTATTTGGGTCCTTTCTCTTTTCTTTTTGATAAGTCGGGCCAGGGGTTTATCAATTTTATTAATTCTTTCAAAGAACCAGCTCCTACTTTCGTTGATTTTTTCTATTGTTTTTTTGGTTTCTATTTCATTGATTTCTGCTCTGATCTTTATGATTTCTCTTCTCCTGCTGGGCTTAGGGTTTCTTTCTTGTTCTTTCTCCAGCTCCTTTAGGTGTAGGGTTAGGTTGTGTACCTGAGACCTTTCTTGTTTCTTGAGAAAGGCTTGTACCGCTATATATTTTCCTCTCAGGACTGCCTTTATTGTGTCCCACAGATTTTGAACCGTTGTATTTTCATTATCATTTGTTTCCATGATTTTTTTCAATTCTTCTTTAATTTCCCGGTTGACCCATTCATTCTTTAGAAGGATACTGTTTAGTCTCCATGTATTTGGGTTCTTTCCAAACTTCCTTTTGTGGTTGAGTTCTAGCTTTAGAGCATTGTGGTCTGAAAATATGCAGGGAATGATCCCAATCTTTTGATACCGGTTGAGTCCTGATTTAGGACCAAGGATGTGATCTATTCTGGAGAATGTTCCATGTGCACTAGAGAAGAATGTGTATTCTGTTGCTTTGGGATGAAATGTTCTGAATATATCTGTGATGTCCATCTGGTCCAGTGTGTCGTTTAAGGCCTTTATTTCCTTGCTCATCTTTTGCTTGGATGACCTGTCCATTTCAGTGAGGGGAGTGTTAAAGTCCCCTACTATTATTGTATTGTTGTTGATGTGTTTCTTTGATTTTGTTATTAATTGGTTTATATAGTTGGCTGCTCCCACGTTGGGGGCATAGATATTTAAAATTGTTAAATCTTCTTGTTGGACAGACCCTTTGAGTATGATATAGTGTCCTTCCCCATCTCTTATTATAGTCTTTGGCTTAAAATCTAATTGATCTGATATAAGGATTGCCACTCCTGCTTTCTTCTGATGTCCATTAGCATGGTAAATTCTTTTCCACCCCCTCACTTTAAATCTGGAGGTGTCTTCGGGCTTAAAATGAGTTTCTTGGAGGCAACATATAGATGGGTTTTGTTTTTTTATCCATTCTGATACCCTGTGTCTTTTGACAGGGGCATTTAGCCCATTCACATTCAGGGTAACTATTGAGAGATATGAATTTAGTGCCATTGTATTGCCTGTAAGGTGACTGTTATTGTATATGGTCTCTGTTCCTTTCTGATCTACCACTTGTAGGCTCTCTCTTTGCTTAGAGGACCCCTTTCAAGATTTCCTGTAGAGCTGGTTTGGTATTTGCAAATTCTTTCAGTTGTTGTTTGTCCTGGAAGCTTTTAATCTCTCCTTCTATTTTCAATGATAGCCTAGCTGGATATAGTATTCTGGGCTGCATGTTTTTCTCGTTTAGTGCTCTAAAAATATCATGCCAGCTCTTTCTGGCCTGCCAGGTCTCTGTGGATAAGTCAGCTGCCAATCTAATATTTTTACCATTGTATGTTACAGATTTCTTTTCCCGGGCTGCTTTCAGGATTTTCTCTTTGTCACTGAGACTTGTAAATTTTACTATTAGGTGACGGGGTGTGGGCCTATTCTTATTGATTTTGAGGGGCGTTCTCTGAACCTCCTGAATTTTGATGCTCGTTCCCTTTGCCATATTGGGGAAATTCTCCCCAATAATTCTCTCCAGTATACCTTCTGCTCCCCTCTCTCTTTCTTCTTCTTCTGGAATCCCAATTATTCTAATGTTGTTTTGTCTTATGGTGTCACTTAATTCTCGAATTCTCCCCTCGTGGTCCAGTAGCTGTTTGTCCCTCTTTTGCTCAGCTTCTTTATTCTCTGTCATTTGGTCTTCTATATCACTAATTCTTTCTTCTGCCTCATTTATCCTAGCAGTTAGAGCCTCCATTTTTGATTGCACCTCATTAATAGCTTTTTTGATTTCAACTTGGTTAGATTTTAGTTCTTTTATTTCTCCAGAAAGGGCTTTTATATCTCTCGAGAGGGTTTCTCTAATATCTTCCATGCCTTTTTCGAGCCCGGCTAGAACCTTGAGAATTGTCATTCTGAACTCTAGATCTGACATATTACCGATGTCTGTATTGATTAGGTCCCTAGCCTTTGGTACTGCCTCTTGTTCTTTTTTTTGCGTTGAATTTTTACGTCTTGTCATTTTGGCCAGATAAGAGTAAATGAAGGGGCAAGTAAAATACTAAAAGGGTGGCAACAACTGAAAATCTATGCATGCAAGGCAGTAGAGTGACCTAGATAATAGTGAGATTATTCAACTTGTCACACAAAGTGGAATGCTCAGGCTGGAAGGAGACATACATTGTAGTATCATTATCAGTGGTACTGTTAATGAGTTCAAACATCCTATCTCTTGAAGCTTCTTCTTTGACTTCCATTTTGTCCATAAGGGTACTTCTTGGTTATATGCTCACCCTCAACTCACGTCAAGTCCTTATCTTTGTATCCAGTCCTAGGCTCACTCTCATCCAACCCTACCTCCCCTGCTCCCACTTTCTATGTCCCTTCCTCCTTTTCTGCTCTCCAAGGTTTCCCAATATCCATCTTGGCTCCAGACTCCTACTCTTCAGGTGTTGGAAGATCCTTGGGTCCACCATCTCTCCTGATCCCCTCTAGTAAGTAAGAGGGGGTGTGAGTATAAATGAAGGTCTTGCTCTACCTTTCCTTATATCCTGGCCCTCCAAGGGGGAATGGGCCCCAGTCTGGAGTCCAGGATTGCCTGGATATTAGTCTATTTCAAAGAAGGAATTGAATTCAACTATAATTATACATTGGAAATAAAGGAAGTCTCAATATATTTCAGAAGACTGAAACCCACAAGAGTTGTTCTTTGATCATAATTGCAAATGTGCTGGATTAATCAAGAAAGGATAACTAGGATTTCCCCATATATTTGGAAATTGAACAGCTTTTTTAATAAAACTGCAAAAGTGGGAAAAAAAACTGCAAAAGGGAATCTCATAGGAATAACCGGTGTGATATGAATGAAAATGATACTGCATATGTGGTATTAACATAGACTTCCAGGAGGGAGACAAGATGGTGGGGAAGTAGGAGGAGGCGCCCTTTCAACCTGCACCATAATGTGAGCTGATTACCTTCCAAAGATCTCCAATCACCCACGAAAACAGCCTGAGATAAGAATTATACACGTCTGGATCTCTACTGGAATAGAAGCAGCCAGTGCGCAGGTAAAGCTGAGTGGAAAAGTCGGACTGATATCAGAAGATAAACAAATGGAGCCACCAGAAGCGACCCATTGGGAAGTAATATCCCAGTATGAGAGTGCCTTGCACCTGGGGACCAGCATTAACTTGGGAGTCTGGTAGAAAGCACTCAAAAAGAGCAAAGGACCACGGGTGTGGGGTGGGGTCAGGGGGTGGGTAATTGCTGGGATTGGGTTGTCAGGGTAGGGGCTTAAGTCCCCAGACCCAGGACAGTTACCCCTGGCACAGAGCTAGAGAGAGTGCAGCAGAGAAACCAGGTCTCAGTTCCCTGAACCACCAGTGCACCTGAGAGTGTGCTGGGCTCCTGTGAAGGGCTGGGAGGCTCACCAGCCAACAGAAGCACAGTCTTTTTGCAGAACCCACGCAAGTGCCCTCCTGTGCCATCAGAGTCCGAGTCATGCCCCACACCCTCCCCTGAGAGAGGTGCACACAAATGCCAGCCAGGTGCTCTAGGACCGGAAAGTCCAGGCACTCCCAAGACCGGGCCAGCAGGAAAATCTGCGTGTGGTCACTGCTTGGAACTTCTCTGGCACTCTGGAGCTGCCCAGACAGCGAAAAATCCTGAGTCCCCAGGGACCGCGACTGGGAACCTGCTCTGCCAGCGGCCAAAGGGGGATTCATATGGGCTCTGCAGGCAGACTGAGGCTTCTCTCTGAGATGGAGGTCAGGGTGCAGTTTGCTTTCCTCTAAACCTACAAAAACCATCAAAAGCGGTCAAGGCAAGAGAGAAAAACAAAAGTGAACAAATATAAAAACCTCCAGAGAACAAAAGCCTGAAAAAAACAGTTTCCTTGAGGGGGGCGGGAGGACTTAGCTGAGAGAACTTCAGGGACTGAAAACCCACGTGGCAGGCCCCTCCCCAGAAAACCAACCCATAAAGGGAAAAATAATAGATGACAAGAGAACAACCACCACTACTTCATAGGACAATTTTTATTATTAATTCGTTCCCACTATTCTGGCTAATTTTTTATATAGTTAATTTTTTTATTATTATATAGAATATTTTTAACCTATTTACTCTCACAGTGAGATGTGCAGTACATCAAGTTCCATAATAACCTTCTAACCTGAAATTTTTGATACATACAACTGTGTTTTCCTTTTGCATTTCTATTTTTTAAATTTCTTTTTTTTAATTTTAGTTTAGTTTAGTTTAGTTTATTCCTTTTTTTAATTTTTATTTTCTAATATTCATATAGAGTTAAACTTCAAGGTAATCCCCTTTCCCCAATCAATGCCACCCCTATAGGTAAACCAATTCCTAATCCCCCCTTATCTTAGGAAAGTTGAGTCCTTTAACAAAGATATCAAGATACATCCAGGAAGAATCAAAACAACCTTCCTCACCCACACTGAGAATATACAACCACTCTCCCATCTTTTTCTTCTACCAGTGTTTCTGTAATTTTGTGTTTATCCTGATAGTATATAAATCTTATATGTAGGGTTCTTTTTGATGAGGTTCTTCCTTTATTTGCATATATATATATATATATATATATATATATATATATATATAATTTCTTTCTCCTGTCATATAGTTTTATCAGTCTTTTTTTTTCTCTGTGTCTGTTTGTATGCTTCATAAATCTTACCTAGGACCCATTTGGGCTAAACCTTCTCTTTTATCTCACTTTTCGTTCCTGTCTCTCTCCTTCTCTCTTTTTTTCTTTTCCTTTTCTTTTTCCTTTCATTTGGTTGGGGAACCCTGAATGCTCAGAAGCATTCCAGGGTGCACCTTGACTGCACCACAGACGATACACCCAGCTACACCTGTTCAGCCATCTCTCACCAAAATGACTAGGAGGAGGAATGCCCAACAGAAGAAAAATAGAGAGGATGGACCTTCTGCAACAGAGCTAAAGGCTATCAACATAACAATATGTCGGAAAGAGAATTCAGGCTTACAATTATCCAAGCAATAGCTAGGTTGGAGAAAGCCATGGGTGACCAAACGGAGTTGATTAGGGCCGAACGGAAAACGACCAGAGACCATGATTTCAATATTAGGGAAGAGCTGAAAGCTACCAGGGATGAGCTTCACAATGCTCTCAATGAGTTCCAATGTAATCTAAATTCTCTCAATGCTAGAGTAACTGAGACAGAAGATAGAATTAATGATCTGGAGGACAAACAGATAGAGAGAAAGGATAAGGAGGAAGCCTGGAACACACAGCTTAGAAGCCACGAAAACAGAATCAGGGAAATAAATGATGCCATGAAACATTCCAACGTCAGAATCATTGGAATCCCTGAAGGGGTGGAGAACGAAAGAAGTCTAGAAGATATAGTGGAACAAGTTCTTCATGAAAATTTTCCAAATCTCATGAATGGAACCAGAGTTTATATACTAGAGGCCGAAAGGTTTCCCCCCAAGATTACAGATTCTTGAAAGTCGTCGAGACACCTAAAAGTTAGAATGAAGAATTAGAATTGTAGGCAGAACCTCTTGAAAGCAGCTAGGACAAAGAAGATCCTTATGTACAGAGGAAAGCCCATCAGAATAACGTGAGACCTGTCCACAGAGACCTGGCAAGCCAGAAAGGGCTGGCAAGATATATTGAGGGCACTAAATGAGAAGAACATGCATCCAAAAATACTTTATCCAGCAACACTGACATTCAAAATGGATAGAGAGATAAAGAGTTTCCAGGATCGGCAAGGCTTAAAAGACTACGCAACCACCAAGCCGATACTGCAGGAAATATTAAGGGAGCTTCTTTAAAGGAGGAAAAAGCCCAAGAATAGCATTGAACAGAAATATAGAGACAATCTACGGAACGAGAGAGTTCAAAGGTAACATGATGTCAATAAAAACGTATCTATCAATAATCACCCTCAATGTGTGAATGGCCTAAATGCGCCCATAAAATGGAACGGAGTTGCAGACTGGATAAAACGACAGAACCCATCCATATGTTGTCTACAAGAGACCCATTTTGAACCTAAAGATACACCTAGACTGAAAGTGAAGGGATGGAGAAGCAACTTTCATGCCAATGTGCCTCAAAAGAAGGCTGGGCTAGCAATTCTCATATCAGACAAATTAGATTTTAAAAACTAAAGACTGCAGTCAGAGATCCAGAAGGACACTACATCATTCTGAAATAGACTATCCACCAAGATGATCTAAGAATTGTAAATATCTATGCCCCCAATATGGGAGCAGCCAATTACATAAGAAAACTGTTAATCAAGATAAAGAGTCATATTGATATGAATACACTAATTGTTGGAGATCTTAACCCGCCTCTCTCAGAAATGGACAGATCATCCAAGCAGAAAATCAATAAAGAAACAAGGGCATTGAATGACACATTGGACCAGATGGACCTCATAGATATATACAGAACATTCCACCCTAAAACAACAGAATACTCATTCTTCTCAAGTGCACACGGAACCTTCTCAAGAATAGACCACATACTGTGTCACAAATCAGGACTCAACCGATATCAAAAGACTGAATTGATTCCCTGCACATTCTCAGATTACAATGCTTTGAAACTGGAGCTCAATAACAAGTAAAAGTTCCAAAGGAACTCAGACACCTGGATGCTAGAGACCACCATGCTTAAGAATGCTTGGATCAACCAGAAGATCAAGGAAGAACTAAAACAATTCATGGAAACCAATGACAATGAAGATACTACCATCCAAAACCTATGGGATAGAGCAAAGGCGGTCTGAAGGGGAAATACATAGCCATCCAAGCCTCCCTCAAAAAAACTGAAAAATCCAGAACACAGCAGCTCTCACTACACCTTAAAGAACTGGAGAATCAACAACAAATCAAACCAACTCCACACATAAGAAGGGAAATAATCAAGTTTAGAGCTGAGATCGATGAGGTAGAAACCATAGATACAGTAGAACATATCAATGAAACTAGAAGCTGTTTTTTTGAAAGAATCAATAAGATCGATAAACCACTGGCGACACTAATCCAAAAGAAAAGAGAGAAAACTCAAATACATAATATTATGAATGAAAAGGGAGAGATCACAACGAACACCAAAGAAGTAGAAACAATCATCAGAAGTTATTGTCAACAGTTATATGCAATAAACTTAGCAACCTAGATGAAACGGATGCATTCCTGGAAAACTATAAACTAGCAAAATTGAACCAGGAAGAAATTGACAACCTGAATAGACCAATATCTAGTAACGAGATTGAAGTGGTGATCAAAACCCTCGGAAAAAACAAGAGCCCAGGACCTGATGGTTTCTCCAGAGAATTCAACCAAACTTTCAAAGAAGAAATAACACTTATTCTCCGGAAGCTGTTTCAAAAAATTGAAGCAGAAGGAAAACTTCCAGACTCTTTCTATGAAGCCAGCATTACCCTGATCTCCAAACCAGGCAAAGACCCTACCAAAAAGGAGAATTTCAGATCAATATCACTGATGAATATGGATGCTAAGATTCTCAACAAAACCCTAGCAAACAGTATCAAACAGCACATTAAAAAGATTATCCACCATGATCAGGGGGAATTCATCCCTGGGCTACAAGGATGGTTCAACATTTGCAAATCAATCAATGTGATAGAACAAATTAATAAGAGAAGAGAGAAGAAACACATGGTTCTCTCAATTGATGCAGAAAAAGCATTTGACAAAGTCCAGCATTGCATCCGTTCCTGATTAAAATGCTTCAAAGAGTAGGGATAGAGGGAACATTCCTGAACTTCATCAAATCTATCTATGAAAGAACCACAGCAACTGGGAAAAACTTGCGTTCTTTCTCTTGAGATCAGGAACACGACAAGGATATCCACTCTCACCACTCTTGTTCAACATAGTATTAGTAGTCCTAGCAACAGCAATCAGACAACAAAGGGAAATAAAAGGTATCCAAATTGGTAATGAAGAAGTCAATCTCTCTCTCTTTGCAGATGACATGATTCTTTATATGGAAAACCCAAAAGACCCCACCCCCAAACTACTAGAACTCATACAGCCATTCAGTATTGTGGCAGGATACAAAGTCAATGTACAGAAATCAGTGGATTCCTTATACACTAACAATGAAAATACAGAAAGGGAAATTAGAGATCTGATTCTATCTACAATACCACCAAGAACCATAAGATACCTGGAAATAAACCTCACCAAAGAGGTAAAAGATTTGTACTCAAGGATCTACAGAACACTCATGAAAGAAATTGAAGAAGACACAAAAAGATGGAAGACCATGCCATGCTCTTGGATCGGAAGAATAAACATTGTTAAAATGTATATACTGCCTAGAGCAATCTATACATTTAATGCTATTCTGATCAAAATTCCACCAGTATTCTTCCAAAACCTGGAGCAAATAATCCTAAAATTTGTATGGAATCAGAAGAGACCCCGAGTTGCTAAGGAAATGTTGAAAAACAAAAATTAAATGGGGGAGCATCACGTTACCTGATTTCAAGCTTTACTACAAAGCTGTGATCACCAAGACAGAATGGTACTGGCATAAAAACAGACACATGGGCCAGTAGAATGGAGTAGAGAGCCCAGATATGGACCCTCAACTCTATGGTCAAATAATCTTTGACAAAACAGGAAGAAATATACAGTGGAAAAAAGACAGTCTCTTCAATAAATTGTGCTGGGAAAACTGGACAGCTATAAGTAGAAGAATGAAACTTGACCATTCTCTTACACCGTACACATAGATAAACTCAAAATGGATAAAAGACCTCAATGTGAGACAGGAATCCATCCGAATCCTAGAGAAGAACATAGGCAGTAATCTCTTCGATATCAGCCACAGCAACTTCTTTCAAGATATGTCTCCAAAGGCAAAGGAAACAAAAGCGAAAAAGAACTTTTGGGACTTCATCAAAATCAAAAGCTTCTGCAAAGCAAAGGAAACAGTCAGGAAAACAAAGAGGCAACCCACGGAATGGGAGAAGATATTTGCAAATGACAGTACAGACAAAAGGTTGATATCCAGGATCTATAATGAACTCCTCAAACTCAACACACACAAAACAGACAATCATATCAAAAAATGGTCAGAAGATATGGACATACACTTCTCCAATAAAGACATACAAATGGCTATCAAACACATGAAAAAATATTCATCATCACTAGCCATCAGGGAGATTCCAATTAAAACTACATTGAGATATCGCCTTACACCAGTTAGAATGGCCAAAATTAGCAAGACAGGAAACAACATGTATTGGAGAGGATGTGGAGAAAGGGGAACCCTCTTACACTGTTGGTGGGAATGCAAGTTGGCACAGCCTCTTTGGAGAACAGTGTGGAGATTCCTCAAGAAATTAAAAAAAAATAAAACTTCCCTATGACCCTGCCATTGTACTCCTGGGTATTTACCCCAAAGATACAGATGTAGTGAAAAGAAGGGCCATCTGTACCCCAATGTTTATAGCAGCAATGGCCACGGTTGCCAAATTGTGGAAAGAACCAAGATGCCTTTCAACAGATGAATGGATAAGGAAGATGTGGTCCATATACACTATGGAGTGTTATGCCTCCATCAGAAAGGATGAATACCCAACTTTTGTAGCAACATGGACGAGATTATGCTGAGTGAAATAAGTCAAGCAGAGAGAGTCAATTATCATATGGTTTCACTTATTTGTGGAGCATAATAAAAAGCATGGAGGACATGGGGAGTTAAAAAGAAGTGGGTTGGGGTAAATTGGAAGGGGAGGTGAATCATGAGAGACTATGGACTCTGAAAAACAATCTGAGGGGTTTGAAGTGGCGGGGTGGTGGGCGGTCAAGGTACAAGGTGGTGGGTATTCTAGAGGGCACAGATTGCAAGGAGCACTGGGTGTAGTGAAAAAATAATGATACTGTTATGCTGAAAATAAATAAATTTAAAAAATATTTTTAAAAAACATAGACTTCCTTCAGTCCTGGGAATTCAACTTTGAATAGAAAGATTTATGGTGTTCAAATCATTCCATATTAACAGAGAATGTATTACACCTAAATCATCTCTAGAAACGCCACTTATCTCTGTAACCTCACTATGTGTCAGTGTGGACCTTACATTATGTACATACATGGAAAAATGACAAGCTGATTCTCATGCTTGCTCTGTGTGGGATCTCCATGACACTTACTAATTTAAGTCAACAGGTTCATCATACGCTTTTCTGTCAATGGACTTCTGGACAGCACCCAGACAGTGTGGCACCACCAGAAGTCTGAAAGTAGGAGAGGAAGAGTCAGAGGTAACAGGGATAGTGAGAGGAAGGGACAAAGGGGAATTGCATGAAGACAGGTGGGACATGGCCCAGGAATGTGGAGGGGGAACCATGGCCCACGGAGGAGGGGCTTTCAGTGTTGGGGCAAGAAAAGGCAGGAATCCCGAGCATCAGAGTTCTCTGAGCCCAGGGCTCCAATCTTCCTCCAGCGGCCATTTCACTTGGGAAGGTGAGTCCCCGTCATTTGGCCTGGAAATGTGGGACCCAGCCTCAGGATCTTTCAGGGAGAGAGATGGCTTGAGGGAGAGCATGCTGCTCTTTGGCAGGTAGTGTCTAGTGTTTGCCCTGTGGGGAGGTGGCCCTGAGCCATCTCTCTCAATGCCCCTGTCCCTGCTGCATTCCTCCTGCACCAGCAGGGCCTATCTCAAGTTCCAGAACCAGGCCCCAGGTCCTGCAGCCTGGAACTGACACAGAGGCACAGCTGATCTTAACCCAGAGTATTGAGAATAGAGTCCATATTCTCCCTCTGGAGCTAGCAATGTGCAGTAGGATGAGGGGTTGCTATCCTCAAGTTCACTGCCCATCCTGACACAGGATGTTAGGTGGATGGCTTCAATCCCTGCAGCCTTCTCCTACAACCAAGCAGAAATGTCATACTTCACCAAGCTTTCTTCTGCCTGTGAAGAGATGGCAATTAGTACTCGAAGGTAACATTGGTTCCTTACCAGACTGATGGAAATGATTTCATCCATCTACCATATCTAAAGCACCTTTCATTGAAAATACGATCTAAAGAGACATGCAGTAATTCATAACACATGTGAAGCTCTTTCTAGGTTTGCATTTTGACCCTGGCACCTATGTGTCACTGAACACTTTATTGGCATGGTCAAAATAAACTCTCATGATCAAAATCATGGTGCTAGATGATGTCTTGTATCAGTGTACTTTCATATATCCTGGCCTGACTGGAAAATGTTCCTAAGAGGAAAAAGAAGGAAAGAAAAAAAATTACAGTAGTGTAATTGTGTAGTATGACTATATTGGTGGGCAAATGCATCTATCTTTACATTTTTAAAAAATACTTTATTTATATATTTGACTGAGATCCCAAGTAGGCAGAGGCAGGCAGAGAGAGAGGGGGAAGCAGGCTCCCTGTTGAGCTAAGAGCCTGTTGCAGGGCTCATTCCCAGGACCCTGACATCATTTCCTAAAACAAAGGTGGAGGCATCACCCACTGAGCCATCCAGGCGCCCCTGTAACTTTCCATTTTGTATGTCAGTAGTCTTATTATTGAATGGAGTGGTGCAAGTACTACACATTATGTAGTGACATTGTCAAGTTCGGTTCATTCTTCACTCACAGAGAAAGAAGGAAGTGATTTCTTTGTGTCTGAGGTGCTGACACAGAGGCCTGCCCTGGTGTAGAGAACAGGCTCCCTGGAACCAGAGCTGCCTCAGTGCCTCCCGCTGAGCAGCCCCAGCTTAGAGCATTGCGGGGATTCCCAGGGAAGCGGGCAGAGGGCGCCCAAGCGCCTCAGGCCAGCAGGGGCACTTTGTGTGCCCATGCACCACAGCAGATTTAGGGAGCAGAAGGCTCACCATGGCGTCATCTGACGCTGCTTTCCTCACAGCCAGAAGGGTTTCTGCCACCAGCTGAGGACCCAGAGCCCCTCAGAGGGCCAGGGCTGCATTTGCAGCCAGTTCTGATGCTACCCTGGAGAGACCCTTGGGGCTTTGCAGCAGGTTGGTGCCTCCTGTGTTGCGATGCAGAAGCGGCCTTGTTGGCTGAGAGCTGAGGAAGGGGCTCTGGGTGGCTTCCAGAAACCTGCTGGTAGGTAAGCCGCCTCATTGTTACATTTTTGGTGGTGTTCCCACGGTTTGGTCCTCATTTTCCTCGAGGATATTTGAACAAGACCTATTTTACTCAAGGATCCCTGGATGGAGGGGCCGCGGGAATGCCATACCGGAGATGCCATGGTTCGTTTGTTACAGAAGCTGGCTTGTTTCTTAGGAGAAATCCTGACTCAAGAGGAACAAGAGCAGCATGTAGTAGGGAGCTGAAAACACAACTTGCTGGCTCTCAGGGTGTCTTAGAAGAATGCACTTGGGGCCCACTTGCGGATTACTGTTGCAATCAGAGCCCCAGGTAAAACAAAGTGCCGTCTAGTTTGTAACCTTCAAGGTTAGAAGTATCAGCAAATGTTGGGTTTGTTGAGAAGGAAGGAAAACTGAATGTAGGCCAAAGAAGCGGGGACTGATCCTTTGGCACATTGCGGAACTTTGGAGAGGTTCACTCTTGTCAGAGACAGGGGGCAATTTGAAAGGCTGTTAAGAACCAGAAGTGCATTGGAGGCATCTGGTGGTACAAATCTTTATGGCTTTTCATGGGTGAGGCCTGTTGGAGGAGGTGGGGGGCTGGATAGAGAGATGAGAATAGAGTTCTGCTAGCTGGAATAGTGGGACACCCATGTGCAAGATCAAGTCTATGTCCTCCTTTTGGCTCCCCATTTATGTGGAGTGGTACTGTGTCATAACACCCCCTACCAAAACCTCTTCCCTCTGCTGTGACATTCTCCTTATGACTTTGTCCCGTCTGATCAAACGAAATAAGTCAGTCAGAGAAAGGTAGGTACTATACGATTTCACTCATTTGTGGAAATTATGATATAAAGCATATGAGCGAAGAGAAATAAAAAAGAGGCACACTACGAAACAGACTCTTAACTAGAGAACAACCTGTTGGTAATCAGAAAGGAGGTGTTGGTGGGGCAGATGGGTTCAACAGACGATGGGGACTGAGTTGTATTCTTGTGATGAATGCCAGCTATTGCATGGAAGTGCTGAATCATGATTATACACCTGAAATGAATACAACAGTGTGTGTGAGTTAATTGTACTATAAATTAAAACTTCAGGAAACTTTCCTTGGAGGAATTTCAAATCAACAGTCAAGCTCTTTGTATTTAGTGGTTTTGTGTTTCAGTGCCAGCAAAGCCTTTTCTAGTTGGTATATCCCATGTTGGTTGAATGTGCATGACAGTTGTAAACTACTCAAGTGAGCCTTGAGGAACAGAGAGGTTTAAAAGAGAGAAACTCTCACCCACTCCCCTTGTGAAGGTTGTATCTCCTCAAGATTGAAACCAGTGAGCCAGCATCACCTCACTGGGCATGGTGTTAACACAAAGGATTTGAGGAACAGCAAGTACAGAACCAAAGTAAGGAGACAATTCCAAACCATATGTTGTTTCTAAACCAGGACTCTACATATGATAGGAGCCAGCTAAAAATATATATTGGCACTTGTTTGGACCGAAGGAGGGAGGGTTTCTCCATATGAAGGCCAACTCAGAATCCTGTATGCCTCCTGGAAGTGTCCTCCATGAGTGGCTATGAGCAAAATAGTAAAATACTGTGAGTGCACTGAATGAAATCAGGGAGTGTGTTTGGGGACATAGAGTACACTGAAAAACATGAAGCGTTCATTAGAGAACGTGTTGTAAGACTAGGAATATTTCCGGGACATTTCCAAACAGTATTGTTCTTTCAAAAGAACAGTTTAGAACTCTATGTGTTATCAAAAGTGGTCTGTTATGTTGTGAGTTCAGAAACCATGCATTTGGATTGGAATCAGGATTCAGTTAATAGTAGAGGTAAAGAAATGACTTTTGAATTCTGAACCATCTAAATGTCTAGAAATGCTCACAAGATCAAAATTAGTGTTTTCTGGGAAGGCCATAATCCAAAGAAGTTTCTTCCTTTTGCAAGAGACTCAGAATGCAGAAAATGACGTGTTCTTTGCACAGAATATGGAGAAGGAGCAATAGTAAGGAGAGGAATGCAGGCCTGGTCCATACATGTGGGGAAGGCTGTCTCCCCAGATGATTTGTATTTCAGTTGGTGCAGTATTAACCTTCTTGTGACCAGATGATGTATAGGTCAAGTCAGGCTTTGGTTCTTCCTTTAAAGGTGTCCCTGGACCCAACCGTCCATTCCCTGGAGTTTGGGAGTGCAAGGTTTTATTAGCAGTATTGGAGAGAGGCTTCTCGGGGGATGTTGGAGAGAATCTTTGTGATTTTTCCCAACAGAATCTCCAGGTTGCAAGGTGTGGCAGTCAAGGTAAGTGTCCCCTGGGAGTGCACTATGAAAAAGTCTGATCTACTGCCGTGTGGTTAGGTTGAATAGAGGCAATTCGATCTTTGCTTTCTAGAAATACATCCCCTTTTCCCAACTGTGGGTCCAGAGAGGCAGTGGTCGAATGCACATCGAATTCAAATCAAATCCAGTGACTATCTCCCAGGGGAAGAGACCTATTTCCACAAAGGGGTGGACTTGAGATTTAGGAGTGACAGCAATCCCTTTGACCCAGGGAGCTGGAAAGTCTCCATAGATTTTGCCAATGGAGTCCCTAGTAGTGTGTTCATTTTGTGAGACTAACTTTGAAGACAGAGGACAGTAACATACAATGAAATTTTTCTAAAACTAGCAAAACATTGCAAACTTGTGAAACGCCTGCAGGGTAAAGTGGGTTTTCTGGTCACTGTGTATACTTCAAGAGGGCTTCGCTGGGAGGGGTAATTTTTTTCTAACAGGATTTTAGCCGCAAAAGAGTCATTGGCCTTTCTCCAAGGGAAAGCGTTTGTCTAGTGAGAAGACATAGGCACATTAACTAACACTTACTTCTATCCATGAAATGAGGAAATTGCATGAAATTCAGTTGCCAAATGTCAGATGGTTCATTGAGTGTTTTAAAATGCCCAGGGGAGGTATGGGTTTGTTTCCCAAGATTGTATGTTGGGCAAGTGGGACAAGCAAGGTATGCCCTTTTTGCAGTCTTTGCAAAAGGTCTTGTAACATTTCCCTGCCAATAGTGGTTCATGAACTCTCTCAAGTTGTCAGCAGACCAATCTTTTAATGCTGGTACAGTTGTCAGGAATGGGAATTATAGAATGTGGGGCAGGGCCAGATTGTTCTTTGCTCCAAGCCTGAATTCCCTCTTTTTTATCATTTTGTTTATTTTATTTATTTAATATTTAACAAATATTTAAATATACATTTAATAATATTTAACTATTAAAAATAATTGATATTTAATATTTATTAATATTTAATAAATATCTAAATATTTAAAATATTTTATTATAATTTTTATCATTATTTAATTTTTATGTCATTAGATTTGCAACATTGTTTCTCCTTGTCTGGGCCCAATTCCTGGGCATGTCTGGTCAATATTAAAGACATCACAGCCTATATTCTTTTAGGAATTTTCAATTAGCAATAATCGAGCCTCGGATAAACCTCATTGGCTATGATACTGCCACTGGCGTCAGGTCTCACATGTAAGTCTTTAATCTCTTTTGAGTCTTTCTTAGGCATACTGTAAGGAAGCAGTGCAATTTCATTGTTTATGGGTGGCTGTCCTCTTTCCATATCATTCGCTGAAGAGACAGATCTTTTCCCCATTGTGCATTTCTGATCTCCTTTGTCATGGGTGAATTGACCATATAAGAATGGGGTTATTTCTGGACTGTCTGTTGTGTTCATTGATGTGTGTGTTCATTTTTGTACCAGGCCTTATTGTTTTGATTATGACAGCATTGTAGTATACCTTCAAATCTGGAATTTTGGTACTTCCAGTGTTGTTCTTCTTTTTCAAGATAGCTTTTGGCCACTCAGGGTCTTTTCTGTTCTGTTGGATTCTTTGTTCTGGTTGAGTGAAAACTGGTGTTGATATTTTGGTAGGATTGCATTAAACCATGGGTTCTTTTAGGTGGTATGGACATTTTAATCTTTGTTGTCCCAATTGCGGAACATGGCATTTGCTCATGAATTTGTTTCTGCCATCTTCCATTTCTTTCACCAGTGTTGGATAGCTTTCAGAGTACAGGTGCGTCACCTCCTTGGTTAAGTTTATTGCTAGGTGTTTTAAACGTTCTGCAGTAATTGTAAACAGGATTGTTTTCTTAATTTCTCTTTCTTGACTTAACTTAGGAGTGTATAAAAATGCAAAAGATCTCTGTGTATTAGCTTTATATCCTGAAACTTCACTGAATTCATTAATCCCTCTAGTAGTTACTTGGTAGAGTCTTTAGTGTTTTCTCTGTATAGTAGCATATCATCTCAAAAGAGCGAAAGTTTCTTTCCTGTGGTGGAAAACCAATGGAAATCTATGGCTGGCATGTCAACCTACAGGAAAAAACATCAGACCAGTGTCTAGAAATAGATGTATGTAATGTATGTAATGTAATCTTTTTATGAGAAGTTTACATGTAATCTTTTTTTTTTTTTAAGATTTATTTGTCTTTGAGAGAAATGGGGCAGGGGAGAGAGAGAGGATAGGGGAGAGAGAGGCTCACTTAAGATACTCTGTTGAGCCTGGGCCCTATCTCAGGGCTTGATGTCATGATCCTAAGATAATGACTTGAGCCAAAATCAAGAGTTGGGTGCTTAAAAAACTGAGTCACTGAGGTGCCCCTGAAGGCTTTATGTCATTTTTCAAAATTTGAAAAAGAAATTCAAATCAAGAACTGCTAACATGCTTTTCAAAACATTAGTCATAGTAGGCAGTACATTGTTTTTGTTTTTAGTTCTTTAATTTAATTCCAGTTAGTTAGTATATATTACAGGTTTCAGAGGTAGAGGTCGGTGATATCAGTCTTTTATCAAACACAAGGCTCATTACGTCACATGCACCCCTTAATGCCCATCACCCAGTTACTGTATCCCTCCACCATCCTCCTCTCTAGAGGCTCTCAGTTCCTTTCCTATGATTAAGAGTACTTCTGGTTTGTGCACCTCACTGGTTTCGTCTGGTTTTATTTTTCCCTCTCTTCCGCTATGATGCTCTGTTTTGTGCCTTAAATTCCACATACTTTCACTAGTATGATAGTATGATATCATATGATCATTGTCTTCCTCTGATTTATTTTGTTTACAGTAATACTTTCTAGTTCTATTGTCATAGTTCCAGTGTCATTGCAGATGGCAAGATTTCAGTTTTTGATGCCTGAGTGGCATTCCATTGTGTGTATGTGTGTATGTGTACACACACACACAAACACACATTATATAATCTTTATCCATTCATCTTTTGGAATGGATAGGAAGACTGGAATGGATTGGAAGACATCTGGGCTCTTCCCAGTTTGGTTATTGTGGACATTGCTGCTGTAAACATTTGGGTGCATGTGCCCCTTCAGATCATTACATTTTGGATCTTGAGGGTAAATAGCCAGTACTGTGATTGGTGGGTCGTAGGGTAGCTCTATTTGCAATTATTTGAGGAACATCCATACTGTTTTCTAGAGTGCCTGTACCAGCTTGCATTCCACCAACACTCTAAGAGGATTCCTCTTTCTCTGCATCGTCACCAACATCTGTTATGTCCTGACTTGTTAATTTTAGGCATTCTGGCTGGTGTGAGGTGGTATTTCATTGTGCTTTTTTTCTTTTATTTAATTGTGCATTTGAATTCTATTTCCCTGATGCTGAGTGATGTGGAACATTTTTTCATGTACCTGTTGGCCATTTGTATGTCTTCTTAGGAGAAGTGTCTGTTCATGTCTTCTCCCCATTTCTTGACTATATTATTTGTCCCTTGAGTGTTGAGTTTTAGAAATTCTTTATAGATCTGGGACACCAGATCTTTATCTGATAGGTCATTTCCAATAGTCTTCTCCCATTCTGTCAGTTGTTTGGTATGGTCCACTCTTTCTTGTGTTGTGCAAAAGCTTTTTATTTTGATGAATTCCCAGTACTTCATTTTTGCCTTTGTTTCCCTTGCCTTTGGAGATATGTCTAGCAAGGAGTTGTTGTGGCTGAGGTCATAGAGGTTCCTGTCTGTGTTCTCCTCTAGATTCCTGTCTTACATTTAGGTCTTTCATCCATTTTGAGTATAGTGTAAGGAAATGGTCCACCTTGCATTCTCATGCATGTGGCTGTCCAATTTTTCCAACACCATTTGTTGAAGAGACTGCATTTTTTCCATTGACTATTCTTTCCTGCCTTGTCAAAGATTGGTTGACCATAGAGGTAAGGGTCCATTTCTGGACTCTCTGTTCTGTTCCATTGCTCTGTGTGTCTGTTTTTTTGCCAGTACCATACTGTCTTGATTACTACAGCTTTGTAGTAGAGCTTAAAGTCAGGAATTATAATGCCACCACCTTTGGTTTTATTTTTCAACATTCCTTTGGATTTTCAGGGTCTTTTGTGGCTCTGTACATATTTTAGGATTATTTCTTCCAGCTCTGTGAAGAGTTGATGGTATTTTCATAGAGATTGCGTTGAATATATAGATTGCTGTAGGCAGCATAGACATTTGAACAGCATTCATTCTTGTAACCCATGAGTATGAAATGTTTTTCCACTTATTTGTGTCTTCCTCCATTTTTTTTGTGAGTGTTCCATAGTTTTCAGAGGACAAATCCTATGTCTCTTTGGTTAGGTTTATTCCTAGGTATATTACAGTATTGAGTGCAATTGTAAAGGGAATCAACTCCTTAATTTCTCCGTTCTTCTCTCACATGATATAGAAGTGCTGCTGATTACTGTGCATTAATTTTATATCCTACCATATTGCTGAATTTCTGCATGAGTTCTAGAATATTGGAGTGAAGTCTTTTGGGTTTTCCACATAGAGTACCTTGTGATCTGCAGAGTGAGAGTTTGACTATGTCTTTGCTGATTCAGATGCCTTTCATTGCTTCTTTATCTGATTGCTGAGGCTAGGACTTTTAGTACTGTGTTGAATAGCTGTGGTGATAGTAGACATCCCTGTTATATTCCTGTTCTTAGGGGAAATGCTCTCAGTTTTTCCCCACTGAGAATGATATTCACTAGTCTTTTCTTATTTGACTTTTATGATATTAAGGTATGTTCCTTCTAGCCCTACTCTGTAAAGACTTTTAATCAAGAAAAATTGCTATACCTGTCAGTGCTTTTTTTTTTTTTTTCATCTATGAGTGGATCATATGGTTCTTGTCCTTTCTTTTATTTATGGAGTATATCGTATTGATTGATATTCAGATATTGAGCCACCCTTGCAACTCAGGAATAAATACCACTTGGTTGCGGTGAATAATCCTTTTAATGGACTGTTGGATCCTATTGGCTAGTATTTTGTTGACAATTTTTGCATCCATGTTCATCAGGATACTGGCCTGTAATTCTCCTTCTTGCTGGGGTCTTTGTTTTGGGGAGCAGGTAATGCTGGCTTCACAGAAAGAGTTTGAAAGTGTTCCTCTCATTTCTGTTTTTTGAAGCAGTTTCAGAAGTATAGGTGTAAGTTTTTCATTAAATGTTTGGTAGAGTTCCTTTTGAGGTAGAATTCCTCTGTGAAGTCATCAGATGCTGGACTCTTGTTGTTGGGAGATTTGTGATTATTGATTCAACTTCCTGGCTGGTTATGTGTTCAGGTTATCTATTTTTTCCCATTTCAGTTTTGGTAGTTTAGACAACTCTAGGAATGCCTCCATTTCTTCCAGATTGCCTAATTGTTGACGTAGAACTGCTTATTATATGTTCTTATAATTGTGTTTCTTCAGTGTTTGTATTTCTTTGTTGTTGGTCAAATACAATTCATTATTATATTTATTTAGTTCCTTTCTTTTCTGTTTTTGATAAGTCTGGCAGGGGTTTATCAATCTTATGGATTCTTTCACGCAACTAGCTCCTTGTTTCATTTATCTGTTCTACCATTCTTTGATTTCTATTTCATTGTCTTATGCTCTGATTTTTATTAGTTCTTTTCATCTGCCATGTTTAGGCTTCTTTGCTGTTCTTCTTCCAGCTCCTTTGGGTGTAAGGATAGGTTGTGTATTTGAGACTCTTCTAGTTTCTTGTGAAAGCCTTGTATTACTATATGCTTCCCTCTCAGGCCCACCGTTGCTGCATCCCAAACGTTTTAAACCATTGTTTTCTTTTTTTTTAATTTTCATTTGTTTACATGATTTTTTTCAGTTCTTGTTTAATTTCCTGGTTGACCCATTCATTCTTTAGTAGGAAGCTCTTTAGCCTCCATGTATGTGAGTTCTTTCCATATATGTGAGTTCCTTTCATGATTAAGTTAAAAATTCACACAGCACTGGGGTCAGAGGATACCTGAGGAATAATACCAGTCTTTGGTACTGGTTGAAATGTGATTGTGACCCAGTATGTAATCTATTGAGGAGAATGTTCTATGTGTACTCAAGAAAAATGTCTTTTTTTTTTTTTTTTTTTTTTTTTTTGCTTGAGGATGGAATGTTCTGAATATATATGTGAAGTCCACTTGGTGCCCTGTGTCATTCAAAACACTTGTTTCCTGGTTGATTTTCTGCTTAAATGATAGGTCCATTCCTGTAAGTGGGGTGTTCAAGTCCCCTACTACTATTGTATTACTTTTGCTGTGTTTCTTTAATTTTGTTATATTTTGCTTATATAATTGGCTGCTCCTGTGTTAGCAACACAAATATTTATCATTATTAGATCTTCTTGTTTGATAGAGCCTTTAATATGATATAGTAGCCTTCTTCATCTCTTATGACAGTCTTTGGTTTAAAATCTAATTTTTTAAAAAGATTTTATTTATTTATTTGACAGAGATCACAAGAAGACAGAGAGGCAGGAGAGAGAGAGAGGGAAGCAGGCTCACTGCTGAGCAGAGAGCCCAATGTGGGGCTCGAGCGCAGGACCCTGGGATCATGACCTGAGCCGAAGGCAAAGGTTTTAACCCACTGAGCCACCCAGGTGCCCATAAAATCTAATTTGTCTGATAAGGGTTGCTATGCCAGTTTTCTTTTGATGTCCATTAGCATGATAAATATTTTTCCAAAACCCTCACTTCCTGTCTGGGGGTATCTTTAGGTCTAAACTGATTCTCTTTAAATAACATTATGGATGGGTCTTGGCCTTTTCATCCAATCCTATACCCTGTGCCTTTTGATTGTCCATTTATTTCATTTACATTCAGAGTAACTATGAAAAGATAGGAAGTTAGTGCCATTATATTTTTTTGTGTGTTTGTGTGACTTTTATTTATCCCCCAAGACTTTCCATATATGATTTCAAGCTCCATATTCTCTGCTGTGCAGGAGCTTTTGATTTTGATGAAGTCCCAAAAGTTCATCTTCGCATTTGTTTCCTTTGCCTTTGCAGACATAGGTTGAAAGTAGTTCCTGTGGCTGATATCGAAGAGATTACTGCCTATGTTCTCCTCTAGGATTCTGATGGATTCCTGTATCACATGAGGTCTTTTTATTTTTCAATTTTTTTTCATTTACTTATTTTCAGCATAACAGTATCATTATTTTTTCACCACACCCAGTGCTCCATGCAATCTGTGCCCTCTATAATACCCACCTATAAATGAAACCTAAAAGTCCAAAAACCAAAAAAAAGAAAAAAAAAAGGGAAGTTACTCAGCCAGGTAAAAAGAACAGAGAGAATATCATGGGACATGTAGGGAAAACAGAGCAATACGCTACATATCCTGAGTGTATCTTTTGGTTGTTAGAAAAAGCTCCACCTCAATATTGTATAGAAGGAAAATCTTCCATAAATATACATATGAAATATATATAAATAATACATACAATATACAGTATTATATAATACATATGAAATAATATGGTCCCTGCTGGCACTTCTATATTTTACAAATTTACAGATTTCCATATATATATAATCTTATAACATATATATGTATACATATATATATATATATATATTTTATATATATGTTCACATGTATATACACAAAAATAAAATTAAATATACAGAAAGGATAGAATGTATCCATGAAGATGAAAATTTAAAAAGACTTGAAGTAAACAGAACAAAACAAAAACAACTAAAAAACTTAACATACAAAAACAAGAAGTGGAAGAGAAAGAGGGAGAGGAAGAAAAGAGAGTATGATTAGGCAGTTAAAGCAAAGAGAATACTACAATAGATTCTAGGTGTATTTTGGTCTGTTAGAAAAAACTGCACCCCAAACTTATAAAGAAAGAGAAACTTAAATATTTACAAAAAGAAAATTAAATATAATGGAAGGATAGAAAGTTAAGTACGAAAGTGAAAGTTAAGATTAAAGAACTGTGGATAAAATAAATTGTTTGACAAGAAGAGAGACCAAAAAATTAAAACTGAAAGACAAAACTGTGAATGGATAAAGAAGATGTGGTCCATAATATACAATGGAATATTACTCAGCCATCAGAAATGATGAATACTCATCTTTTGGATCAGTGTGGATGGGACTGGAGGAGATTATGCTGAATAAACTAAGTCAAGCAGAGAAAGTCCATTACCATATGGTTTCAATTACTTGTGGAACATAAGGAATAACATGGAAGACATCAGCAGAGAAAAGGAAAAGTGAATTGGGGGAAATCATAGGGGGAGCTGAACCATGAGAGACTGAGAAACAAACTGAGGGATTTGGAGGGGAGGGCGTGGGGGGGATGCGTGAATCTGGTCTTAGGTATTAAGGAGGGCATGTATTGCACGGAGCACTGGCTGTTGTACATAAACAATGAATCTTGGAACACTGCCTCAAAAACTAATGATATATTTGATGGTGACTAACAACACAATGAAAAATATTTTTATTTTTAAAGCCAAGGGGAAAAAAAACCCATGAATTCTATATGCTATATTCCCCTAGCCCTGGGGATTGGGCATTCTCAGTGATCAGTAAACTTGGTGGTGTGTTCTTGCTGATCCTCTGGGTAAGGAGCCTGTTGCCTTGATTCTGTGGCATTTTTGCCCCAGGGCAGAATTGCACTGCACTTGCCTAGGTGTCAAGCTCAGTAATCTACTCCAGTTTGCTCCGGCTTTTGTTCCCTGAAGGTTCTCTGTGCCTCCTTAGAGGAGGAGAATGAAAAAGGCAGCCTCGCAAAGTCCAGGCAGGGATCCAAGAGTCTGAGGCCCCATTCCTCAGTGCACCCTCAGGGAAAAGCAGTGAATCCTTCCTGGCTCCCTGGTCTCTGTCTGCTCTGTGTGCTAACCCAGCCTATGACTAGCATTTGTATCTCAGGGCGGAACCCTGTTCGAGTCTCCAAACCCTAGAGACTCCTGCAGGGCACACCCAGGCCGCTCCTTCTGGGAGGAGAGGGGATGTTGCCTGTGTGCTGTTGCTGGGTCCCTGCTGGCACTGTGTGCTGTTGCTGGGTCCCTGCTGGCACTGTGTGCTGTTGCTGGGTCCCATGGCTTCTGGCAGCCTGGAGCTGAGAGTCCACACTGGGGCTTGATGATTCCAGCAAGAGTCCCCACTTCAATGCCTGGGAGCTCTGCCACACTCGGCAACTCTGTTATTTATGTGACCTTGGGCATCTCGAGATGACACTGTCCTACCTAGGATTCTGCCCTGCTTCACCACCTGGGTACCGTTCAAGCAGGAATGACCCTCATCAGAGCAAACTTCTAAAAGTCCTTACTTTGCAGTCCTCTACTATATCATTTTCTGGTACCTCCCTGCAGTTTATCTTCCCATATATCAATGTGAATTCACTTCTCCACATGTCCTATCTTGTAGAAAGAGGTCGCTTTTATATTTGTAGAGTTGCAGCTACTCTTTTCTTACATCTCTGGGTGAGTTCACAGGCGTTCAGAATGATTTGATAACTGTCTAACTGAATTCCTGTGACCAGATGAAATGAAGGTCTCCTATTTCACCACCATCTTAGAGTCTCTGGGAGTACATCTTAAATTGTATACATATATACATATATGTAGACATATATAGATACATGACAAACAAAAGTGAACAAAGTGTTCATTCTAGCCTGTAATACATCATATGCTTTAATCTACTTCATTTGTTTTTGATGCCGTGTGCAGCCCATGAAAATGCCCCACAATAGAAAAATGATTAAATTATTGGCAACATTTAACATTAAATAATTTAAAAAGCTGAAGCAAGCTATAATTTCGAACTTAAAAAGAGCAGAGTACCTTGTTAAGAGGAAAAATACTGTCAATGAATGTAAATATTACACTGTTTGTTGAAAAACACAGATCAAAAGGATGCACAAGCCAAAAATTGAACAAGTCCTTCTTTTGTCACAATACATTTCTGAGCTTTCAGAATGTTTACAATTGAGACATAAAGGTATACAGCAAAAATTTATTGAGCATTTGCTGTCTGTGCCAGTTGCTGACTCAAACTTTACATGTATTATTATTTCCTTAATCCCTCCAAACCTGAGATGGTATAACCAACCACCTTATAGAGTAGAAATGGAGGCTCAGAGACTCACAGTAAATTGCCTGAGGTTGGAATAAAGACATGGACAGAGGTGGAAGTCAAACCCTATGTCTCAGACAAGAGAGTTCATGGTTTGCCTTTAAGGCTGTGCTGCCTCACAGAGAGAAGCCTGGAGGATGTGTGCCAGTTAGGAAGGGCCAGATGTTACTGTGAGTAACCTGTAACCCTGTGCCTTAGCAGCTTTTATTAGGGAAGTATGTTTCTAGCACCTGCCACATGTCCAAACGGTCTTCATGGGGCCAGGATAAAAGAGCACCCACCATAGGTAATTGCCAGGTGCTATATGAGATGGATGGAGCAGGAGCCAAACTCAGTCCCAGGTGTTCTTTTCGAGATGGCACTTCTCACTGCCTCGCACATCTTACTGGTCAGAGCATGTCTACAGGACTGCATCCAACTTCCTGAGTCAGAGGACAGCTTGGCATCCTTTCTGGAGCCACTTGGGGCCACCACATGGTGCCAGTCCATCTGGGGTACGGTGCAGGGTTGGAGGGACGTGGGTTATTGGTAGCAAATGACAGGAGGCCTATGTCAAGATGGGTCAGTGTTCTCCTTCATCACATAGGATTTATAGGGTTCAGTCTATTAGGCATAATTTTGTTCTCACCACATTTCCAGGATATTCTCAGCCAAAGACATATTTGATTACAATTGTATCATGCTCATATCATTCAGTTCCAATGTAGCTCTTTTTTTTCTATTTCTTTACTCCTATATCATTGTTAGAGGTACTTCTCTCTGTCTAAACATATGGGAATTTCTGGTTAGTTTTATATCAGTGATTTCTAGCACATTATGTTATCTCAACATGTTCTGTGTGATTTCATGCCTCTGAAACAGATTGAAATTACCCTTTTGGCCAAAGTAAATCGGGAGCATTTTTGTAATGGTCTCTGTGCCTAAAATCAATGTGTCCTCCGCAGTGGATGTGGATGTGGACAGATGTATGGAGACAGCTGTGGGATTCAGATGGTTTGCCATCAAGACCTGTATTTCATGGATGCTCTGTAGACTGCATTGAGTTGCTGAGAGAGGGCTGGAACCTCCTACTCTGGTTGTGTAATTGCTTGTTGTTGCAGTTTGGTCCTGCTTTGCTTTCTACATTGTTCACCTCGTGGTTCTCGGACAGGAGATTGGAACGGAAGGAGAGAGCACCCAGAAGAGGGAACAGGGACTTTGGTTGAAGGGAGCAGAAAACAAGAAGTCTTCCAAGGGTGGCTTATTTATTATTATCATTATCATCATTATTGTTATTATGTCCCATTAACCAACATATACAACATCATTAGTTTCTGATGCAGTGTTAAAAGATTCATTAGTTGCATGTAACACCCAGTGTTTATCACCACACCTGCCCTCCTCAGGACCGATCACCCAATTACCCTTTTACCCCATCCCTTCCCTCTTGTAACCGTCTGTGGGCTTTTTTTTTTTTTTTAATGTTTAAGGAACATTTGCTTATCATTTCCTATAAACTATCTATTCGTTTATTTTTCCTATTTTCCTACCAAGTTTGGTCTTTTTCTTCTTTGAGAGTTCTGGATATGTTAGATATATATTAGATCTCTGTTGTAGAAGTTGCAAATATTTTCACTCTGTACCTCATTGGTAATATCTGATCCCCATTATCCAGCCTGGAGCTAATTTCTGAAGAAGAGCTCCTTCTCCAAATAAGCCAAACATGGGCAGAAGGAAACTGAATTCCTGTTTCTTGGGTGTCAGGCACGTTCTGGGTGCTTTGTGAACATTCTCTCACTTATCGTTTCTGAAATATCTTTCAATATTATTTCTTACCTGAAAACTATAGGGCTAACGTGTTATAGATTTCATTGTTTCTCAGCTTTTATAAAGGTGATATGGTACATAAAACCATGGAGCTGCATCTTGAAATCATACCAGTAAATATTTCTGCATTGAAATATATGAATATGTCTACTGATTAGGATAAAGACTACACAGAGTTTCACTTCCTGATAGGTCAGGTTTTGCATCAAATGAAATATGAGAAACAGTTTTATTTTTCAGAGCTTCTCCAATTTTGGAATGGGGGATAGGAGATGTCGGAGCTCTATCACCTTTACATTATAGGCAGGGGAAAGGAGTTCTGGTGTTTTATAACCGAATACATCCTCCGACTTTTACCCTTTTCTTCTTTTTCTCTTTGTTTTGGCAGGAAGGGAGGAGTGAACAAGCTGGAGAGTTTGAGGATTCAAGTGAGTACCAGGAAAAGTGCGGCATCTCTCCACTTCTCTTCTCTCCACCTTCTTGCAGCCAGGGTGAGACTGAGATGGGCAGCCCTTCAGGGACCCCAATATGCTTCATAACGAAAATTTAACCAACATCCTTTAGACACTTGTTCAACATCTGTTTGGAGAAAGAGCTGCTTGCTGAGTGGGGAAGGATTAAAAAGAAAGAGGTGACAGTGTGCAGCCTCATCCCTAGAGTGTCAAGCAAAGCACCTCTGGCCCAAAACTCGCATCCCCCTCTCAGTCAGAAGCAAAGCCCTGCAGTTGGTCTGATCTACTTTGCTCAGGTAGGTGGTTAGCAACTTCCTCCTTTGACTCCTGTGTCCTTTATGGGTTTCTTAGACAATATTCCAAATTACTTCCAGCCACACACTCTCCGTCTCTCCAAGAATTATAATCCTGCACTTTTCTTTGTCTTATTACATTTCTGGTTCCCTGAACAGATTATCCCCCAGACAAATATTGTACAGGCCCTGGTCTGTAATGAAATATTTTGCCAGAGGGCTTGTTTTGCTTCTTTAACTCCACTTATCAGGCTGCATGGGGCCTCCTTCAGGACTGAGTTTTATGGTTTTTATATTCTGGTTTTTCACGACCTGTCTCCTTTCTCAATCAAAACCGAACTACCTTGTCTCCTTGTGCCTTAGTGCACTACTGAAAATCTAGTAAATGAGGAGTGACTGGATTAATGATCCGTCTTTACAACAGTTGCAGTCTTTGAATGATACCTTAGGTCAAAAGTGCTCTAATGACAAGCAGGTATTTTAGACCATAGCGTGGAGGTAGAGGGACTGTGAACTGAGGACTTTTACTTTCATAATGAGCACACCACACTCTGCTCAGTCTCACTCAGTTAGGGGTCCAACCCTTGATGTATTTTGGCTCAGTTCATGAACTTTAAGTTGTCAGACTGAGCCCCATGTCAGTGCCAGGCTCCCCATGCAGTGGGGAGCCTGCTTGAGATTCTCTCTTCTCTGACTCTTTCTCTTCCTCTGCCTTCCCCTCCAAACTTGTGTTCTCTCTCCCTTGTTCTCTCTCCCTCTCTCAAAGATTTTAAAATGGGAAAAGGACAGCAAATATACAGAAAACTTCAATCTGGGGCAACTGGATGGCTCAGTGGGTTAAGCCTCTGCCTTCAGCTTGGGTCATGATCTCAGAGTCCTGGGATCGAGACCCACATCAGGCTCTTTGCTCAACAGGGAGCCTGCTTCCCCTGCTCTTTCTCTGCCAGCCCCTCTGCCTACTTGTGGTATCTCTCTCTCTCTCAAATAAATACATTTTCTTTTAAAAAAGAAACATTTTGGGGCGCCTGGGTGGTTCAGTTGTTAAGCATCTCCCTTTGGCTCAGGTCATGGCTCAGATCACACCCCACATCAGGCTCTCTGCTCAGTGGGAAGCCTGCTTCTTCCTTTCCCACTGCCCCTGCTTGTGTTCCCACTCTCACTGTCTCTCTCTGAAAACAAACAAAAATCTTTAAAAAAAATCCAATCTTATTAGTAATGAAAGGACAAATAAGATTAAAGTGATTTCACTTTTCACATTGGCAAAGGCTTAAAACCTCATAACACCCAGTGTTACTTGCTCTTTTACTGTCTGAAAGGGTTTTTGTAATTTTGGTGTTATTTCTTCCATAAATGTTTGATAGGATTTGCCAGTAAAACTACTTGGATCTAGGACTTTCCTTCTGGTAAAGTTGTTAATAATTATTTCAATTATTATAATAGATATAGAATCATTCAGATTTTTGTTTTATTTTGTGGTGTTATATATATTTTTTAAAGATTTTACTTATTTGATACAGAGAGAGAGAGAGATCACAAGTTGACAGGCAGGCGGAGGAGGAGGGGGAAGCAGGGAGCCCAATCTGGGCTCAATCCCAGGACCCTGAAATCATGACCAAAGCCCAAGGCAGAGGATTAACCCACTGGGCCACGTGGGTGCCACTAAAGTATATTTTTCAAGGCATCTTTCCATTTTCGTTTACATTGTTGAATCTGTTGACATAAAACTGCTCATAGTATTGTCTTGTTATCTTTTTTTTTTAAGAAGATTGATTTATGTATGTTAGAGAGAGAGTGTGAGAGATTGGTACAGGCATAGAGGGAGAGAGAGAATCTCAAGCAGGCTCCTTCCTAAGCACAGAGCCCAACTTGGGGCCCGATTCCATGACCCTGAGACCATGACCTAAGCCAAAACTGCTGAGGCAAACACTTAATCAACTGAGCCACCCAGGTGCCCCTAACTTTTTTAAGTGTAAGATATGTAGTGATAACTCTTTTTTTTTTTAATTTTACTTATTTATTTGACAGGCAGAGATCACAAGTAGGCAGAGAGGCGGGGGGGGGGGGGAGAGGAGAAAGCAGGCTCCCCGCTGAGCAGAGTCCAATGCAGGGCTCAATCCCAGGACCCTGGGATCATGACCCGAGCCGAAGGCAGAGGCTTCAACCCACTGAGCCACCCAGTTTCCTCTGTAGTGATAACTCTCTTTTCATTTCTGATATTGGCACACAAAAATTTTATATTAAAGGATGATCATCCAGGTGTTTTGTAAAGAATTAAAAAGAAAAGAAAAACAAGCCTCCAACAAATAAAGATTAGTAAACTAAAAAACTTTATCATCTTGACAGAAGGAACTACTACATGGCCCTTAAAATTATAGGAGAACTCTGATGAAATAATACTGCATGCTTATAGAGATAACTAAAGTTTGAAAGATTCATAATAACAAGTGTTGTTGAGGGTATGGAGCAAATAGAACTTTTTAATTAATTAAATTTTATTTTCAATTCTGGTTAGTTAACATAAAGTATAATATTAGTTTCAAGTGTAGGATTTAGTGATTCAGCACACAGTACAAAATCCAGTGCTCATAAATGATTTCTCATGAGTGAAATCATATGATATTTGTCGTTCTCTGACTTATTTTGCTCAGCATAATTATGCAATTGGAACTATTATTCAATTTTATTCAGCTTCCACTGTGGTAGGAGTATATGTTAGGCATTAAAAAACTGTGTGGTAATAACTTAATCAAACTTAAACTATGTACACCATTACAATTCTGCATCTCTACTCCTGAATATATACCAATCATAAAATCTCTGCAAGTATTCAGCAACAGACATGTACTATAATATGTATAGCAACTTTATTCATGTTATCCCAGATTGGAAACAATTTCATTCTCACCAAAAGTAGAGTGAAGTACATTTTAGGTATGTTCAAAGAATGGGATTCTACAAAATGATGAAGAATAAACTATTGGTAAAGATACAATGACATGTATAAATCTCACAGGCATTATTTGAAGAGAAGTGAGATACAAAGATGCACAGACTGTATGACTCCATTTGTATAAGTGAGAAGGCAAAATTGATCTATGGTTTTAGAAGTCAGAATAATGGTTACTGATGGCAAGAGAGATAAAGGTAAAACTTAAGACCAGTTAGCGGTAAAGGCAAATTAACTATAGGAAAGAGAAAGTAAGAAAGCAATCCCATTTATAAATGGATCAAAAAAATAAAATACCTAGAGTCTAATTAATCAAGGAGGCAAAGACCTGTATACTGAAAACTACCAGAAACTGCTGAAAGATATCGAAGAAGACACAAACAAATGGAAACATACTTCATGCTCATGCGTTGGAAGAATTACCATGATTGAAATGCCCATACTACCCAAAACAATCTATAGATTCAGTGCAATTCCTATGAAAATTCTAATGGTGTGTCATGCATCCTCTTTCCTGGATGAGAGCAGCGGTCCTGGTGTCAGTATTCTGCTCTAAAACACATGAACCCTCACGTGGTCCTGCAACCACTTTGCAGGACTGGCTGGCAAGTGTGGCAAGACCCTCCCTCTGACCAATAGTGCAGATTGACACCGTAGGAGTCCCCGAAAGGCTCAGACATGGATGGGCTAAAAGCAGGGTTCAGATGGAAACATGCTAAACTAATGGGGAAGAGTATGCAGAATTTGCATCAATATTTAAGTTAAAGGTTGAGAGTTCCATTATGTTTCAGGCCAAGGGAAGCTGCTAGAGTCAAGACCTAGAGCTTGAGGAGGATTAAATATTCACCCACCTCTCTGAGCGGAGGCAGTGAGGTGAGAAACTCTGGGGAGGGTGCGAGTGTTGTATTCCTCATCATGGAGTGCGCATTCTTCATGTCTGGGGTCCATGACAGAGCCAGGTCCCAGGTATCTGGCTCCCTGTGACAGTTCTCCTGCAGGCCAGAGGTAGATGGGAGCCTTCAAAACCCGAGCCCTGAGGGCCTGGGTTTCCTGGCCTGGGCAGCTGCTCAGAAACCAAGCAAGAGCCATCGATCCTGCAGGAACCGCATCGACCCATGGAGGGGGAGAACGACCTGAGCGAACATCCTGAGGTGGCTGAATCAGCTGTGGGGAGCAGCCCGGTCCCGACTTGAAGGGAGGTAAGGAGGACACAGAGGTCCATCCTTGTGTCTGTGCGCATTAAGGCAGGTACAGGGATGCCTTGGACCTAGGGTGGAAGGAGGCCCATGGGACTTAAATATGCATTTACACGGTGTGTCAGCAGAGGGCAGTGTGGCCTTACGTGTGTGTGTGTGTGTGTGTGTGTGTGTGTGTGTGTGTGTGTGTCTGCAGGCATGCGAATGGGCTGGCTTACCTCCTGCTCACAGCAACCCCATTAATTTAGGAATCTGAGACCCTCGTTTACAGAGACAGAAACAAGCATAAGGAGATTAAATAAGTTGCCTGATCACAAAGCTCTAATGTGATAGAGCCAGAATGGGAATCTGAGCAGACTGGCTCTAGAGTATGCATTCATTGATTCCCTGTGTGCTGAGTGCCTATTGTGTACGGGCCCTGTGCTCTACTGGTGATACCAATAATATCAACAGAGTTAATCCCCAGCATATATTGAATGCCCACAGAACTCTATCTACAGTAATAGTGAAAATGGTGATGACAGGCATACCTGGGCGGCTCAGTCAGTTAAGCATCTGCCTTTAACTCACATCATGATATCAGAGTCCTGAGACTGGGCCCTGTATCCATCTCCCTGCTCAGCAAGGAGTCTGCTTCTCGCTTTCATTCTTCCTTAAACAAATACTATACATCAAACACTGTCCTAAGCACTTCACAAAATTATCTCCTTTAATGCTCAAAACCACTATATTCATCATTCTCATTTATAGACTAGAAACCCAAGGCACAGGGTGTAAGCAACACAGCTGGGTTCACACAGCCAGTAAGAGGCTGAGCAAGGATTCAGACCCAGGCAGCCTGGCCCCAGAGTCTGCAGCACACTGTCCTCCTACACTCTGCTATGCAGTCACAATTGTCAGCCAAAACTAAGAACCATCTCTGGATCTTGTGACGCTTAACTAACAGAAGTCATGTCCCTGGCAAATAGTAAGGCTGTAAGAAATGAAAATCATCACCATCAATCTCCAGGATGCTAGTCTTTCAATTCACAAAGAGAAGAAAAATACATTTCTACTTGTATTGTTCTACAAGTATGGAAAAAGGCTTCCCCTAAATTACTCTCCTTGGTTCTTAGAACACTCGTAGGATACACTGTTTTTTCTTTCTTTTTTGAAAGATTTTATTATTTATTTACTTATTTGTCAGAGAGAGAATGGGAGAGCATAAGCAAAGAGAACAGCAGTAGATGGAGAAGCAGGCCCCCTGCTGAGCAAAGAGCCCATGGCAGGGCTGCATCCCAGGACTCATGGATCATGAGTTGCACCATAGGCACACACTTATTAACCAACTGAGCCACTGAGATGTCCCAATCCACTGTTTTTCTTCTAATAAGGTTAGCATATAGAACTCAGCATGTCCCAGGTATTTTTCTGTGTGCCTTATGCCTGCATTTAATCCTAAAATCACTCAGTCCTATACCTCAGTGAGGTAAGTAGTAGTACTATCTCTATATTACTGGTCCATATAAGGTAAGTAATGTGCCCAGGGTGACAGAGCTAGCACATAGTGGTGCGGGGATGAAACTCTGAGACTCTGGTTTCAGACTCTGAGCTTTCTAAACCTCTACTCTGAGGGCGTCTGTGTTGGAGGCAATATGGCTCACAAACCTTGTGATGAGTAACAGAGACAGTAAGTACCAGAGCCAGAATGCAAGCCCAGGCCTGTCTGCTACCACTGTCTCTAGTAGTTGATTTCTCTGACTTCCGAGTGGCCTGATGGACATCAACTTGAGTTGGGGCGTAGAAGACATAGGCTCTAGTCCTGCCAATAAAACAACTGGTCAACAACAGGGAGATCTTGAACTTATCCCTTTGCCGCCAACCTTCATCTAAAAATTAGGGAGTCATGCTCACTCGATCTTTAATGTCCTCTAATTCTAAGCAACTGTTTTCCAGGATGAACAGCAATTGTGCTTGAACGAGAGAATGCAGCATGTTTCTTATAGCTCAATGTCAATCCCACCCCCACCCCTGTAGAAAACGCTTCTTTTGACCCGAAACAAATCCTACAGGTGCCATGAAGTGCAGCTCAAATGCACAGCAGCCAGAAACACAGCCACTTCTCTGGAGGCCTCTCAAGCTTCTAGTCCCTTTCCCTCACCCTTACTGGTAAGAACCGTGCACACACTACTCTGTGCTCCTGAAATACTGAGTTTGTGCCTCTAGTATAACGATTCCTACATTCACTGACAGCAGTAGCATGTGTGCATGTGTGTACCTATGTGCGTGTCCTTAAGAGCACAGACTGTACTCCATGTATCTATGCTTGGAAAGTTACATTATGTGGATCATATACATAAGTGCCAATACCTGACCATTTTGTCCTACAATGATGACAATTTAATATGGCGCAACCTAACACACACTCATTAAATATAAGCATATTTCCTACTGTGCAACAGGGCATCCCTGAGAAAACTTGTGCTCTACAAGAGGGGCCAGTATGCTTCTTTATAAGGGGACCACATGGTCAATACTTTGGACTTTACTTGCTAAAGATTCTCTGTCCCAAGGATTCCACTTTGCCATTGGTGTTATCAAAGAAGCCCTAAACAATCTGTTAATGAATGAGTATGGCAGTATTCCAGTAAAATCCCATTTTAAAAAACAGGCTGAGGGCACCTGGGTGGCTTACCAGGATAAGTGTCTGACTTTGGTTCAGATCATGATATTCCAAGATCGGGACTCATTTTTCTCAACTAAATTTTTTGTCATATTCATAAAATTCAGAGTTAACTTTCAGGGGACACGATCTAAGATTGCTGTCGAAATTGAGTGGACCCTCCTTGATAATTATAGTCACTATTTGTTGCTAAACTGCCAGACAGACCTATTTGTTTCATAGCACCAGGTGGTATTTTTAGTCTACTTCTATCCAGGAATGTTAAACAGTACCCAAATAGAGGCAGTCACATGGGTGATAAGATCATCACCATCTAGTGATTCTCTTGCTGCCAAAGAACTGATCTAGAACTGGAAGGAGCTGTGTATTTCATCTCACTCATTCAGCTTGTACTGAATGCTTGCCACAATGCCACACACAGGGCTAGGTACCAGGAGATAGCAGAGCCCCGACTCTCACTCCAGCTTGGAAAATTTTAAATTGCTTATTATCTAACAGATCTAATTCAGTGGTTCTCAACCAGGGTGATTTTATGTCCAAAGGATATCTGCAACGTCTAGAGACACCATTGGTCACCATAAGGGAAATCCTATTGACGTCTACTGAGTCGAGGCCAGGGGTGCTTCTAGACATTCTGCGATGCACAGAACAGCTTCCACAATGAGAATTATCCAACCCAGAATGCCAAGAGCCAAGACTATACCTACTGGGACACTTGATCTAACTTCATCTCCCCATTTTACAGACAAAAAAACTGGGGCCAATGTCAATGATATACTCAAGATCATCAATTCTTCTGCAGAGTCTATAGGTCCTGGTTCTATTCTGCGTGCAAGAGATCTTCAGTTTCCCTTTTTTGAACTGAAATTGAGGACTAATTTTTCCATGTTTGTCCTTTCCTCAAAGCAATGAGTTCTTCAGTGCCATCCTGGTGGAAAGCAGCTTTAGACAGCAACAGAAAAGCATTCACGTTTGATCTGCATGTTTCACTGCAGGAGACGGGCTCTACACTTGAGTGACACAGATACTTTGGCATGGTTGCATATGGCTTCTGGATTTTATTTGAAAGGAAGGATGCTGTGAAGAAAAGCTTAGACTCATGAAGTTCCATTTATTATTTCTTTTTCTTATTCATCACAGGATCAAAAACCTGGAGTGGACATACAGTGAATTTGCAAGAAGATATGGGATATATCCTTGCTCTACATTTTAGCATTCCTCCTCCTCAGCCCCATCATATATCCCAGCAGGTCAGCATTTGTTCTGATTTGGGGGTAGACAGGGTAGAAGGAAGCAAGAGCTGAGTTTAGAGGTAAGGGAAGTTGAAAGCTAATCCATGGTCTATATCTAACCATGACCTACTCCATGGAAAGGGGGAGTCTGCTTCTCCTCCTCTCCTTGGTGGACTGAAACCAAGAATCATAAGCAAGAATCCTTTTTTCCTAGATGCCTGGCAAAGAGCTCAGCTCTGTCCTTTGTGGGATCAGTGGTTAATGATTCCTTCTGGGAAATTCAGCTGTGCCATTATCACAGTGAGAAGGATCACCAAGTCCCAGAAAGCTTCTGAGTGAGTTCCACGTGGGCTATGCCCCCAGGGGGATCCTTGAACCATTCCTGGAAATCGGAGGCTCTGGACCACTGAGGACAAATCAAGTCTGATTGGTGATGTATTCAGACTCTCTTGTAGTCACTGAAATCTGTATAGAAACAAAATGGCTCTCATGACTTGATGTCAGAATGGGAACCCACACTATCTGACCTGGGCACAAGGCCACAAATGACAAGGCAAGAAACAATGCTTAATGTCCATTTAGCACTTCACGCTATGTTCTGAGATAAGAAACACACATGCACTATCTCTTCTTTACAGCAACTCTAGGAAGAAGACAGCATAATAACTCCCACTGTCTATATAAGAAAACCGAGGACCCAGAAATGAGGTTTTCTTCTCAAGGTCATACAGTGACGTGGCAGAGTGTGAACTTGGAATCACATCTGCCTGATGACAAAAAATGCTGCACTCTCATTTGAGGGCTGGAGGCAGGTAGAATCTCACAGACAAAAATAAGGCTTCTCTCCTGATTTTGTAACTAGGATGTTGGTCCCTTATTCCAATACACACATATACCCCTTGAAAAGAGAGAGCAGTCCTAACAAAGCAGGACATTAAGAAGCTAAATCCTGAGTTTTACTGACCAAAGCAGAACTGGCAGAATCTATTGCTCTGATCCCATCTGATCTGAATGCACTGCTCCGTGAATATGGGATCCGGCACCATAGGCCTGTGTGACCGGCAGTTCTAGGCTGCATGCTCCTGGCATCCATGCTGGGCACTGTACTATATCATTTTCCCTCCCATACAGGCGTCTTCTTCCCCAGTGGGCTGTGCCTTCTTAAGGACCCAGATCCTTTCACTCCTGCTTCAAACCCTCTGCACTGGCTGCCATGATCCCTCAGAGAAGATCCTCCTCCTCTGGAGTCTCTCTGTCTCTACTGGCTCCTCCTCCAACCTCTCTTCTGGAATGCTCTGACAATGCAAATTAAACGAGGTCACTCCAACTTTAAAGTCCCTCAAGGACCCACTGTCTTTCAGCACAACATCCAAAGTCCTTCCTAAACTCATCCCTCACCCTTCCCTCGCCCACTTCTGGCTCTCCAGCCACGCCCTGTTACCTGCAGCTTCACAGCGGGTTCTTACTCCCCAGTTTTTAATCATGCTCTTCACAACACCTGCAATATCTTTTCCTCACCTTATTCGCCTAACACTATGGCCTTCGCAGAATTACCTCACCTCTCTGAAACAGAAATGGGTAGAAGTGGGTTGTTCTGGGAGCTAGTAAAAAAGAGTAAGAAAATGGAATGAGGTCAAACATTTCTTGACATGTTCCAGGCATTTTATATGTACCATTCCATCTAATCATCATCAACAACCCTAAGGAACAGCCCGAATTGCTTGCCTGTCACAGGGTTATTAGGTCCCGAGTGTCACACAGGTAGAAGGTGATGGAGTCCAGGTAGCCAGGACCCAACAGCTCCAACACAAAAACCCTTTCCACAAGACCTGGTCCCTGGGACCTACCAAGGCTACATAATTAATGTGCTGGCCCAGAAGGGGTCACCCACGCATGAGATCACGAAGCTCATGAGTAAGTGGCATCATGGAAAACACAGGGCCTGGAAGGGGCCAAATGGAGCATCTCGTGCTTCATGCTCTTTATAGCGGAAGAACTTTCCTATGATAATATTAACCACAATGTTGAGTAATAATAAAAATACCATTTCTACACGGCTCCCCATAGGCCATCTTCTCTGTGAATTTACATATGTATACATTTTTTTTCATTTAATCCATAAAACAGTCCATTTTACAGACGAGAAAACCGAGGATAGAGAGGTCAAAAAACATGCCTAAGGAAGCACAGGAGCACAGGGGAGAAATAGGGTGATAGTCTAAGGCTATTTGACTCAAAGCCTGTTCTCGGAAAACGCAGGCTATCCTCCCTGTACACTCTTTCACATTATATGCCACCTTCCTCAATGAAGTTGCAATGGCCTTTGTCTGTCGGTATAGGACCCACCAGGAGAGGCCGGCAGGCTGTCTCTCAAGGGACCCCGCTGGATTCATTCATTCCTTGTGCCTCACAAACCCAAGGACTGAGGACCCTACAGTCAGGGGTGTTCAGAGAGACTGAGGCTTACTGGCAAAACTTATGAAAGACAAGCACAATTGACAGAGTGAACTCTCGATAAGTGTGTCCACTTACAATGATTATTGGAAAGGCCAAGAAGACCAGAGTGCCTCTGCTGCCATGAACAGCACATTCATTCCTTGTCTGGAGCCAAATGACAATCGTGTGCCCATGAAACCGACATTTGTGGAACCTCTGCACAGCAGTGAGCAAAAGCAAGTATAGCAACAAGGTGGTTAGGTGAGCACATCACCATCTAAACTATGCTGAGCTTCTGTGGGTTGTAGGTGACAGAAGATCACTTGCATTTATTGAAGTAGAAATGAGAGTTTCTTATATTAAAAAAATGGGGCTATCTCACAATATACCTGGACAAGAATTAAACTGTGGTCTTGAGAGGGATAGAAGTTAAGAACAAGAAAAACAGAAACCATGAGATTCTCTTTCTCTCAAATATTATATACATATGTATGTGCATATAGATAAATCTATCTATCTATCTATCTATCTATCTACTCTGTAAATTTTAGTTGTTAGATGTAGAAATGACATATATTTTTATATATCTGTTTCTCCTAATTCCTCTCTCTCCTCCCACAGTCTGTCAGATCACCTTTTCTCTATACATCAGCTTCACCCTTTTTTTGTGTAAGTCAGAATTCTTGCTTCACAGAAACTGGTTCTGACTAAATTTAACAGAAAAAGAATTTATTGGAAGGTTATTAGGAAGGCCAAAGATCAAGACAAAAAAAATAAAAATACAACAGGGATAAAGGGAAGCTCGACAGCCAGACACCACCAACATTCCACTGCAGACCAAGCCTGCTAAGGACGCCACTGCTGCCGCTCCTGCGAAATCCTGTCTCAGCTTGTCCACCCTCCCCACGTGCTGGCACCAGATGCCACGTGAACCAGACTCTACATCACCCCTAGCAAGCTTGTGAGCTTTTGTTATGGAAATATGCAATTGCATATAATATACACACATACTGTACACACACACACACACACACACACACACACACACACACACACACACTATGTAAACATACAGATACATACATATACACACACCCAAATAGAGAGAATGGTATAAGGAACTCCCATCACTAACTTAAATAATTCTCAGCTCACAGCCCATCCCCACAGCCCCCATCACATTTTGAAACAACTATCTTCATCCTATCATTGAACCCATGGCTACATCAACACCTGTCTCCAGAACAGGCTTACACAACCTTGGCATAACCCACACCTTGGACCCCATCATTCTTTGCTGAGGGCGCTGTCCTGAGTATACTACGATGCTTAGCAGCACGCCTGGTCTCCATACATGAGGTGCAGAGAGCCTCTTCCTCACTTGTGCTTATGACCACCGAGTGTCCTAGACTTTGCCAAACATCTAGGGAGCAAAACTGCCCTTAATGGACACACACATAGATATGCCCGCAAAACTATACTCACTCTTTAAACATTTCAAAATAATTTCGCAATATCATGACATGTCAAGTCACAGTTCAAATTTAGCAGATTGGGGCGCCTAGGTGGCTCAGTGGGTTAAAGCCTGTGCCTTCGGCTCATGTCATGATCCCAGGATCCTGGGATCAAGCCCCGCATCTGGCTCACTGCACAGCGGGGCACCTGCTTCCTCCTCTCTCTCTGCCTTGCCCCTGCCTACTTGTGATCTCTGTCTAAATAAGTAAAATCTTGGGGAAAATAAGACATTTAGCTGATTATGTCATAAATATTTTGACTCTCTGTATTTGTTAAATCCTGAGTGAGGATAAGACCCATACCTTGCAATTGGTTAACAAGTCTCTCAAGCCTCTCTTAATAACAGGCCTCACTTTCTCCCTCCTCTTTCTTTACCCTTGCAATTTATTTTCCTAAGGCAACAGGCCCTGTAAGGGTGCCTGGGTGGCTCAGTTTGGCAAAGCATCCGACTCTTGGTTTCAGCTCAGGTCCTGATCTCAGGGTCCTGGGATTCAAACTCTTGTTGGCAGAGAGCCCAATGTGAAGCTGGATCCCAGGACCCTGGGATCATGACCTGAGACAAAGGCAGAGCTATAACCCACTGAGTCCCCCAGGTGCCCCTATTTATTTCTTGAATCCACCACTGACACCTATTACATGTCAGACATGGCTCTGAGTGTTTTATTAACGTTAAATATCATTTCATCTTTACAATCATCTATGAAGTGGGATTATTATCACCCCCATTTCTTCCTTCAGGAAACTGAGACCTACAATGGTAGAGTAACACAGCTCCTAAGACGCAGAGCTAGGATCAGCTTGGGCCTGAGCATCATGTTTTAAATCACTATGATTAGTCTCCAAGAACCTACAAAAAGTCCAAGTCCTCACCCCAAACCTTGGTTTTCCCCACCCTACAGTCCCCACGTGGCCCGAGATTCAAAGACATTCTCTCAGTTCCTGTAACAGTACACATCCTTCCCTGCTCTCACTGAACACCTTCCCACATCCGCCTTTTATTTCTTAGCCTTCTGGTCTCAGCTTCAACACTACTCAGTAAAGGATAAACTCTAATGCACGCTGTAGTTTTCAGCACTCAATGCAAAAGAGTAATGATGAATTTCACGGATCATTATGTCCTTCCTGTCTTTTTCAACCAGTTGGTGAGTCCCTCACACATCCTGTCAGTCCTACTGATCATGCTTTCCAGTCACTGAAGGCCCACCACCCATCCAAAAGGCCATTACCCCTACACACACACACACAGACACACAAACACACACTCACACACTCCTATTTGGCCCTATCTCAGGTGCACAGTGGAGATCCTGACAACCCCTAGTGGAATGTAACTATTCAAGAGGGAGAACCGAAACTTCTCCCTCATCAAAACTACAACTTACTCGCTTCATGTCGGGCTTTTAGCAGGACTTTTTGGTCAAGAAGGCCGAAAGTTCATGTGCCTGGTTCAGGCCGCATTCCCACTCCCCCTTTCTCACAACACACTTGAAATAATTAGCAGCTCCATAAATGAAGTCCTGCTCTGGGCTCCTCTCAGATGGGAAACGAGGGGCGCAGGAGCTGACAGATACCTTTTGGCAATCCAGTGTATTCCTGAGACACAGGCTGCCTCCCAGCAAGGCCCAAGACCCCAAGGACACAGGGTCCTGACATCATGCCCCACAGGTACCTCTGCACAGAAGCATCTTCCCAGGGGCCGCTCAATCTGTCTTCCTCTGCGTCGACCTTGAAGAGGATGTACAGGAGGTGAAAAAGAGTGTCCTCAGGCCAATGGCCATGGGTCTGGAGGTTCTGCACCCACTGGGGCAAGGTTGCGGGATCCGGAGATGCCATGCAAGCCCCGCACTCAGCAGAGGCATCTTGTTGACCCGCCCCCTGTCAGCTATCCTAACAACCCTCCCCCTCATTGGCGCCTGTGCCCACATGCTGATTGGACAGTTTCCCAGCTCCCTAGCCCTTTGGAAAGCATCACTGGAAAGCTCTTTGGACCCTGCCCACACAACCTGGGTCACCCAATATCTCTCCTTCCCCATTCCCACCTGGTAGGGCCTGGGTCACACCACCATCATTCTTCTCTGCTGCTGCTGTTTCTGAGTTTGGCCTCTCTGACTTCCACAAGCTTTAGAAGGCTGTAGAGAGTACAAACCCAGCTTTCTCCCATTGGATTTGCTTTAGTGCCCTTTTCAAAACACAGTTGGGCTTATTTGTGGGGACTATTCCTGGGTTCCTTGTTCTGCTCTGTTCTTATAAAAATAAATTTTTTTTGAAGATTTTATTTATTTACCCGACAGACAGAGATTACAAGTAGGCAGAGAGGCAGGCAGAGAGAGAGGAGGAAGCTGGCTCCCTGCTGAGGGGAGAGCCCAATGTGGGGCTCCATCCCAGGACTCTGAGATCATGACCTGAGCCAAAGGCAGAGGCTTTAACCCACTGAGCCACCCAGGTGCCCCTGTTCTGCTCGGTTCCATGTTTCAGTCCTGCAAATAGCACACAGCCTTCCTTATTTTAACTACTAAGTTCTGAAACTCTGTAGACTGTGTTCACCCATTAGTATTATTTTCAAAATAGTTTTTGAAACTACTCTACTTCCTTTGTCCTTCCACATACATTTTGGAATATTTTTGTCTATTTCAACAAAAACAAACAAAGCTGACAGGACTTTGATAGGAACTGCATTAACTCTATCAGTCTGGGGAGAATTGACATCTTTACAATGCTTAGTCTTCCAAATAACGAGCATGGTGTATTTCTCCATTTATTTATATCTTTGACTTCCTGTATCACTGCTAAATAGCTTTCAGCATGGGATGCCTGGACAGGCACTGTTAGATTTATCCCGAAGTACTTTCTTTGTACGAGTAATTGTGAATGTGTGTTTGATTGTGGAGCCCACATATTCATTGCTAGCATAGAGGAATACAAGTTACTTTACATAAGGTAAGAATTACTTTGTCGTACCCTCTTATGGCATAAGGCCTGAAATTAAGATTCTGTAATAAGGGCTGTCTTGACACCTGAAGATCAAGGAGGGACTCAAATGGCATCATGCACGTTCTCCTCTCCCTATCACAGGGGAGGTCTCTTAACCAAACACCCTTCTCATCACAGGGACCAGACTTAGAACCTACTGGTTTTTGGGGAGTAGTGTTCAGTTCTCTAGAAGCCCACTGAATTTTTCAAGGAAGCAACTCATACCCTCCCATGGGAACCAGGACTTGCCTGCCCTCTTGTTTCAACCAAGTCTTCCCTTCCAAGGCCCTGCTCCTTCTCCTTGTTCCCAAGTGCAATCTCTGTGCAGTCCTGCACCGTGTTTGGTATCCTCTCCCCTGAAGTGTAAGTATATGTGACTAGTAAACTGTTATTAATCACATGTAGCAGGTGTCAGGGGATCCCCAAACATCTGGAGCAGGTCTCCTCAGGCCTCATCAGGGACCTGAGGAGAAGGTGATTCAAACAAGAGGCATCACAAACAGGGTGTCCCCACATTAAATGAAGACATGGTGTCAGCTTGACCTGCTGCTTTGCTAAGTCACTGGCTTCAGGGGTGACAATGACGATCTGGGAGGGAACTGGCAATCACTGGCAAGCTGTGTTGGCTCATGTTCTATTCTCTCAAATGGAGGTCGCCATCCATTTCCAAAATAATACCCCATCCTTGCCAAAAAGGTGAGAATGAATGAGAATTGACTATCTGGGGGAGAGGTGTCACCTATGTGGCCTGCATTGGTCTCCAAGGCTCCCCCCTGATGTTGGCAACTGCAGGACATGCTGACTGGTGTGCTTGAGTTCCAGGGACTGGGTGATGGCCCAGTGTTTGGGGCTGATGTATGGGTCTATGGGGGAAAGTGCACCTCAAGCACAGTCCTGGGGCTGACCCTCTGTGTTGTTGGTGCAAAGGAGGGAGACCGCGGCCCCAGGGAAATATAAGAATGGCTCCCTGGCTGCTTCCCGAGTCACTGTGTTTCAGGCATTGGGAGTGGCCTTGCCCGACTCCGAGCTGCCACTCCTCTCCCTGTAACCATGTGTCTTCCTGAGCCCTTAAGGTTTTCAGGTAGACATCCATGGCAGCCCAGGGCCCACCAGCTGAACAAAAACAGAAAAGTGGAGGGGGGGGGCATTTGGTGTTCCACTTCTCTCACAGTGCCAAACACCTCACCAGCACACTTGCCTTTCTCGTAGTGTTGTTGCTCCCCGGCTCGTCAATAGACTAATCTTGTGATTCAGGGGCTTGAGGCTCTGACTCTGGCCATGGACAGAATGATTTTCCTGGCTGTAGACTCGAACACTGGGAGATGGACTGGCATTCCCACAAGAAGAGGATGGCCATCTGTGGGCTGACCAAACCAGCTCCCTTTCCCCCTAAACATGCAGAACATGTGCGCCATGTGATTAGATGGGGACAGAAACATGGCTTTGTGTGGTTAGAAATGAAAATCTATCCTGAGGAAATCTGTAGAGAGGGAAAAGGGGGGAAGGGAAACAATCTATACTGAGAGAAGGTAGGGCTGTAGCAGAAGATGGTTTTGCTTCATCAACGACTAGACTGTGGGTCTTGTGCCTTTCCACTGACCACCCCCTTGCCTAATCTGTTTGGCACAAGATCCTGATCCTCAGGATTATGGGGGAAACATACGGGGGACCCCTGTGGTACAGTGAGGGGATCAATTCCCACTTGACTTACACCAGGAGACTTGAAACCATACAACCATTGCCACAACGGAAGCTCCAAGGCTGATGATGCTGATTTGGGACACTCTGGAAAAAAAAACCCGAGAAAGAGCAGCAGGGTAATGAGACATTCCCCCACCTCACAGGGGTTTCTTCTTCAAGGAAGAAACAGACCTAAGCATAGGAGGAGTGGAAGAGAGAAATCTGAATACAGGTGGCAGAACCCAACACCCACCTACCATGACTAATTCAACATAGGTTCAAAATTTGACCCAACTGTAAATCCAAAATTTACAGGGGCACCTGGGTGGCTCACATGGTTAGTCAATGACTTTAGCTTGGGTCTTGATTCCAGGATCCTGGGATAGAGCCGCATATCAAGCTCCCTGCTGGGCAAGGAGTCAGTCTGCTTCTCCCTCTACCTCTCCCTGCTACTCCCCCTGAGGCCTGCTCTATCACACGTACTTGCTCTCTCTCTCTCTCTCTCTCTAATAAATAAATAAAATCTTTGAAAAAAAAAGAAATCCAAAATTTACTAAAATAATTTAATTGGCAAAAATAAAAGGAGGCCGACTGGCTTTTGTGCCTCTACATCATAGGTTCTGAATGAACTTTAATGTTGCTAGGAGGCACTGGTTGCCTAACCTTAATGGACTTATTACGAGGGCTCAAATCCTGTCTATAGCAAATATAATAACCATATTTTCTATCCTCTATATTTAATGCTTTGACATCTCAGGCCTTGCTGACTTCGGAGGGACTGTCCCTGGCAGGCTTACTGAATTCCTAGAGATGGTCAGCAGCTTGCCTGCCAGCAAACCTTTCACCGGTAAAGCAACCAAATCAGAGGCTTTACCCCCAACCATCTCTTGTAAGAAACTCTTACACTCTGGGCCACTATGCCCTGCCCTGATCACACCAGGGGCAAGGACAGGCTACTCCAGACACCACTGTGTCCCAGAACCCACTGAGATGACACAAACTAGGCAGTTCTAAACGTGCTTACCCGGACTCCCCTGCCCCTTCCCACGGAATCCATGATAAACGGTCTTCCCCCTATTGTCCCTTCACTTCCTCTTTTTCTTGACTAAGCCTAGTGCTTCCCGGGGCGGCCCTCCATGCCTCCCAGCACCTCCTTTCATGGGATCTGTGAGTCCAAAAACACTTTTTCCGTTGTGAGAGTTACTTGTATATCTGCCTGTCTTATCATACCTGATTAAAATAAACCCCAGTCCCCTTAAATCATCTGAGACACCTGAGGGGCTCAGTGGGTTAAGCTTTTGGCTAAGGTCATGATCTCTGAGTCATAGGATTGGGTCCCAGGTCCAGCTACATGCTCGGGGTGGAGTCCACTTGGGATTTTCTCTGCCTCTGCCCTTCCCTTCCCAACATCACCCCCTACCCCCACTCCTTTGCTATCTCTCTCTCTCTCTTGCTCTGTCTTTAAAATAAAGAAATAAAGTCATTTAAAAAACCATGAGGGATGGGGCACCTGGGTGGCTCAGTGGGTTAAAGCCTCTGCCTTCAACTCCGGTCATGGTCTCAGGGTCCTGTGATCGGGCCCACATTGGGCTCTCTGCTCAGTGGGGAGCCTGTTTCCCCACACACCCCCTTCCTCTCTGCCTGCTTGTGATCTCTCTCCGTCAAAATAAATAAATAAATGTTTTTAAAAAATAAAAAAAAAAAACAATGAGGTAGTCCAACCAATTTAAAGATGGTGAATACTTCGCTATGATAGATTTGGCCATGATGTTCTGATCAGTGCCTATTTCAACATCCTCACAGGCATGTGTGCCTCAACCTTGAAGGACACATAATATACCTTGTTATACAAAGGGCATCGAAACCGCTCTGCTATCATAGGCAACCTTTGTGGGTAGGAACTTACTACACCCATCTTTCTCGAGGAACATAGGTGTGACATCACATTTAAGACATCCTACTGTGGGACGCCTGGGTGGCTCAGTTGGTTGAGCGGCTGCCTTCAGCTCAGGTCATGATCCCAGCATCCTGGGATCGAGTCCCTCATTGGGCTCCTTGCTTGGCGGGGAGCCTGCTTCTCCCTTTGCCTCTGGCTGCCACTCTGTCTGCCTGTGCTTGCTCTCGCTTCTCTCTCTATGACAAATAAAAAAAATGTTAAAAAAAAAAAAGACATCCTACTGTGAGGAAATTTATTTGGCAAACTTGTTAAGGACCTACAAATGTGGGCGTTCCTCGCTGGCTCTGTCAGGTAAGTGTCTGCATTCAGCTCAGTTCCTGATCTCAGGGTCCTGCAACAAGCCTTGCATCAGGCTCCCTGATCAGTGGGAAGCATGCTTCTCCCTCTCCCTCTGCCCCTGCCAGCCCTTCTATTCTTCTCTCTCTCTCTCTCTCTCTCTATCAACTAACAAATTCAATCTTTAAAAAAGAAAAAAGGACATAGAAGTCCAACATCTCTCAGTACTTTTTGGGTTCTGAGGCAACATATTCCTTGTTTATAAATTTTACAGAAGCCAATTTAGGCTGTTACTTGTCCATGAGCTCACACTGAAGGCAGGAGGGTCTCCCCTCAAAAAAGGCAAGTAAAAAATGTGCAAGTAAAAATGACCTGTTGAGGGTGATGGGGTGGCTCAGTTGGTGAAGCATCTGCCTTAGTTTCAGGTCCTGATCTCAGGATCCTGACATCAAGCCTGGCAGGGGGATTCCCTGCTTGGTGGGGGGCCTGCTTCTCCCTCTCCCTTCCACCCCCTCTTCCAGCCAGAGCTCTCTCTTAACTACATAAATAAAATCTTTTTTAAAAATCACCTGTTAGTACCTAGGAGAAAAGGCTTCAGTAGCCTCCTCTCTCCTTCCTGGAGTCCCTGGACCATCCATGCTATCTGTCAATTGTCAAGGGGATCTCAATGCAAGAAACAGCCCTCCTTAGCCCTGGGTTATAGACCATGAAAGCAGCAGTTGCTGGCCATGCACAGGGCTCTCCTGGAAATTGAGTCTCTCACAGGCTCTGAGCCTTCCTATCCAGCTGTCTATTATTCTCTGGGTCATGGCACCCCCACCAGCTTAATAGAGTCACCAAGGCCTACTTGCTACAGGCTGAAGCCAAAGTCTGCTTATCTTACCTGCAGGTGGATGTGGAGGCTTCTGTCCACAGTGCATTGCCAGATTCCATGGTGCTGGAGGACTTCAGTTCTTCCTTCTACCCCTTGGCCACCCAGGGTTTTCCTTGGGATCAACTGCATGAACATCTATGGAAGATATTACATTTTGGTTTTGATGACCACGTCTCCCTCCTGCTCACATGACAGCTTCACGTCCTGGAGAAGCACCTTTCCTATGCCTTAAGGGTCTCAGATGAAATGGATGTCCAAATATCAGAGTCCACTGTGAGGGAAAGCCTGAGTTTGAGTAAGATTCAGATGACCTCAAATGGCCTCACTCCATGTTCTCTTCCCACTCTGCTCCCACAGATCAGATCCTCTGGCCAACAAGGCATCCTAAGCACAGGTACCAGGTACAGTTCTTCCCCAAGTAGTAAGTTCCAGTTCCCTGACAGCCTGTGGAATGATCCAGCAAGCCAGTCATTCCCTCCTGCAGGAAGTAGGGCTCACCTTCACTCTCCTCTTACTACATAGTCTGCACCCACAGCCCTTGTCCATTCTGTTCCCAGGTGCAACGTCCCCCATGGCCCTGCATGATGTGTGTGTCCTCCTTCCCTGGGCCATGAGGATAGGTCGGTAACAAATTACGGTGGATCTCAGCTATGTTGCATGCGGACATTGCATAGCTTTAGGGTTGGAATCCCTCCCTTCGCCTACGGGTGAAGAAGAGGATGAAATCTTTCTCACTTGTACCTTTGTCAAGGCACAAAGAGGAGGCTCATGGACTTGAAGTTATTTGGATAATAATCTATTTGGGGCTTGCAAGAATTCACCTGGAGCTAAAGGGCAGCCTTTATGTGAACGATGAAGAGGAAGGGAGGCTGCAAAGGCAAGGGCTTGGATGCTCTCTTAAAGGTCAAACTCCAGGCAGTGGGGAAACCCTCCAGTTATTACAGCAGAGAAGCAACATCACATGTTCATCTCAGTTCTTCCTGACAGCAGAGTTCAGAATGGATTTAAGGGAGGCTAAGAGTGGAACCAGCAAGATTGTTAGGGAGTCTACTGCACCAGTCTGAGACAGCAGTGGGTGAATCACAGCACTGACAACAGGAAAGCAGGGAAGGAATGACCATATTTGGCAGGCTGTAGAGAGAGAAGAATGGAAAATGGACTGAGGTCCTTAAAGAAATCTGAATGGATCCTTTCCAAGGTGCAATGGAATAATTCGCCTCGAAGGGCAAAGGAAGATTTGAAGGGGCTTTTGAAGAAATGAACAAGGGAGTTGACCATGGACATTCCAGGTAAAAACCGCTTACATGCTAATCAAGGGGAGCTATTTGCATAATGTAGGGTAGAACCATAAGCAGCTGGATTTTCTTTTAAAGAATAAGATGGGATTCATTCCCATTTCAAATGGTCTCCACGGCAGAGTGATTTGGAGGGAAAAAAAAATAAAACAAGTCAGGGAATACAATACTCCTAACTAGAGAAATATACATAAGGCCCAAGAGGACTCAGGTTACCCATAGAGTGCTTTTGCAGACCACAGAAAAGGAAATGATTTTGAAAAAATAGAAACTAAAAAATAAGCTAACAGAAATGAGACTTACCTGGGAAAAGCAAACTTGCCTTTTTTTTTTTAAACCTTATATTCATCTTGTACTTTCGTGCTATTCACTTTGTTTCCCATATAAGGAGTGTGTACTCGTTTGATAAATTTGGAAGACTAAAACGAGTTGATGTGTTCCCTAGATCAGATATACGAAGACACCTGACCCTTGTGAAAACCCTAAAGCATTATAGACATTATTGGAAGAATCCTTTGACCACAGTCCCCAAGCCCAGCAGTGTCGACTGCCCTAACAAAGTCACCACTGTTCTGGTATCTGGGTGGCTCAGTCTGTTAACCGTCTGCCTTTGGCTCTGGTCATGATCCCAGGGTCCTAGTATCAGGTCACAGGTTCCCCTGCTCAGTGGAGAACCTACTTCTCTCTCTCTCCCTCTGCTCTCCCCCTGCTTGTGTGCCCCTAATTTCTGTAAAAAAAAAAGAAAGAAAGAAAGAAAGAAAGATAGAAAGAAAATCTTAGAAAAAGAAGTCACCACTGTTTTCACTTTGGCAAATACTTCCGCAGTTATTAAATGACCCCTTTTTTTGTTACGTCATACAATACTATGTTTATTAAGCTGAAAGCAGAACTGCAAATAGTTTACATTTTGAAAAAGGGCATTTGGGGTTAAGGTAGACACAGAATGACTTGGGATCTTCAAAGCATGGTCTCGTCTCTGGCTTGACAATCATCTATTTCTTTGAGAGGTCTTTGGCCGCCATTCCAACCTTCTTGGCAGGTGACAGTATATAGGGCGTGTATCTGGGTAAAGAATCAGAGATAACATGTAGAAGAAGGTGCTCCAACCCATCCATTTCCGGTCCAGGTGGGTTAATAGGAGACACAGCTGTGGTTCGGGGCTTGACATCTTTTTTTCCGGGTGTGGATCCCAGGGTAGCATTCAGTCGTGGTGGGCCTTGTTTCTTAGGCAGTTGTCCTGTTCCTCCTGAATCTGGGGGTTTCATGTCATGAGCAGGGGAGTTTGGTGATGAAGAAGGTGAATGAGATTCCGCTTCTAGAAACTGGACAAAAAGTCCTGAAAAAGAATTGGCCACAGCTTGGTGATTTGTCTTCCCAGTAGCATTGGGGGCACTTCTGGATCCAGGCTCCCCAGTCACCCCACTGGGCACACCCGCAGGCTCATGACCACGCAGCTGCCACAGCTGGTCTTCTTGGATCCCCAGTGTGCTTGCCATAAACCTCAACGCTTCTTGCCGTTCCGCATCAGCTGCCTGGAAAGATCCCACGAAGAGTCTCCTTAGGAGGGTTTTGTCCACCATTCCTTCAGCCTTACTTACTAAGGTCAAGAGTTTCTTCTGTGTGTCCTCCAGTATTTCCTGCTGGACCTCATTCTGTTTCTTGAACTCTTGGAGTTGGTCCTCCTTCACCTGCAAGTCGGCATTTGTTTGATGCCATCGTCCCTGTAACGACTTCAGTTTTCCTTCTAGGGTGTCTGCCTTTTCCATCCATTCAGCGAGTTCCAGCTTGAGGTTCACTAGCCTTCAATCATAGTGCCTTCCCTCTTCCTGGGAGGCGGCAAGCCGGAGCGCAGCTTCCTCTTTCTGCTGGGTGACCACGTGCAATTGCTCCCGCAGCAACTCCACCTGCAGACTGGCTCCACGGTTGCCCTTTTCCATGGCAGCGGAAGACAAAACCAGTTTTCCCTGCAGGACCGTCACTTCCTCTCTTATCTGAGCCACTTGGTATTCTGAAGCCAAACTTTCCGGGCAATGAGAATCTTGGGCTTCTGCAGCGAGGTGCCATCCTCTCTCCAGCTCCTGGGTTAGGCGCAATTCTCTCTCATGTAACTGGTGACCCTCCTTCTGGAGGGCACAGGTTTCCATTTCTTTCTGTTTCTGTGCCAACACGACATCATGTCTCTCCTGTTGACCCAAAACTGCCTTTTCCTGCTTTGACTGAATGACGTCCATATGCCAGTTCAATTCCCCCCTCTCTACGTGTTCTTTCTCTCGCAGCAGTTGCTCCAGAGAAAGTGCCTTCTCTTTGATCATGGCAGGCTGGGATTCCTCCTCCCTCTGCATCTTTGACAGCAGCCGATTTGTCTCTTGCAAGGCCTGTTTTTCCATGTTCTTTTCTCTACATGTTTCCACCATCTTTCCATTTTCCTCTTTCAGCCGACACACATCCATTTCAAAATCTGCTATCCTCTCCTTCAGGCTGGTGACTGCCTGCCTCAGCAGCTCATTCTCACTCAGTTGGCCCCTGAGCTTCTCCTGTAAAGAAAGCAGTTGCTCACTTTTGGCTGGGATTCAGAGGTCCTGAGCCTGAGGGAAATCTTGTAGAACAGCCTGTTTCTCCTTCTGCTGCTCCATGTGGGAATCGGAATCGCTGTGTTCCTGTGGCTTGCCTTCTCTTTCCCCCGTAGCAGCCCCTGAAGCAATCCGTCTCTGCTGATCTTCCTGGAGGGTTTCAATCTTTTTACCTTTTCCTTGCCCTGATTTTCTGAGCTCTTCTACCTCCTCTCAGAGCACCTGAGAAGACTCACTCACTCGGTCAGATTTCATAGCCTTCAGAGAGTCAGCTGCCTCTGCAGAGTCGCTGGAGGGCCGGAGGAAAATCGTGTCTGGGTTTCCTAAAAGGTGCTCCTTGGCATTGCAGAGCTCCCTGGTGCGGAGCTGAAGTTGTGCTAGTTCCTTCTCTAGCTCTTGTAATTTTATTTCATGTCCTTGGTAAGTGTGGATCTGGTCAAGAGAGGTCGTCTGCAGTTTCAAAACCTCGCTGTTGGTGCAAGCCCATGCCTGGAGTTGTCGCAGATCTCTCTGAAGCTGGGATGACTCACGCTTCATATTTTGGACCGTGGTCAGCACCTGCTCTTTCCACTCCTCCATGATCGTCACCCGCTGTCTTAATGTGTCCCGTTCCTGTGGAAGCTGCTGGAACTGATCAATAGAAACTCCTCCAACCGTATTACCAGTACTGGGTGTCTGCAGGATTGTCCTTAAAGTCTGGCATTTTTGACTTAATGCATCCACTTCCAGGTCTTTTTCTCGAATAATGTGTGACAAATTCCAAATCATTTCTCTAAACACCTCTATGTCACTGCTTTCTATTCTAGTGGACAGTTTTTGATTTTCCTCTTGCATCTTCATCTGGAGTTCCTCTTCTTTGGCAGCAAGTCGATTGGTCATTCTGTGATAGTTCCTTTTCAGATTGCTATTCTCCCTCGTCTTCTCATTTAGGACCACCAAGACCTGTTCACTTTTCAAAGTACACTCTTGCAATTGGCGCTGAAGTTGTTCCACGTGCCCATTCTGGCTTTGAGAAGGCCCAGAGATTTTCCTAGAAAGATCCTGAATTTCCAAATCCTTTTACTGGATAATTTGAGTGAGTTTCCCAATCTCCTCTTTGGAGAGCCGATCCATCTGTTGATAGTCTCTAAGTTGTTGGCAGTGAGGTCTGCTAGCTTCTGCCGGTGGGTGTTTTGCAACCCCACCACCTCCAGCTGATGTTTGTCCAGCTTCCGCTGCTGCCGCTGCTCTAGGTCCCTGATGTGTCTCTTCAGTTTCCACAGTATTTTTGTGTTGATGGTTTGGTCCCTGGGTGGAACACTGGCACAACTTCCAATGAGTCACTTCAGCCTCCAATGTTTCAATCTCATGGAGGAGTCTACTGATCTGTGTCTGGGTTAAGATGACATCAACCAAATCCCTGGCATCCCCAGGGAAAGTCCCTTTCCCCAGCACTGTCTCTTAATATCAATGTCCCTGGTCAAAGAGGTTTGGCTGCTGTCCACGGCCCCTAGGGAATGGCCTAGGCCAGAGCCCAGCCTACCAGCCCAGGAGAACATCTGACGGTCATACAACTGTCCTGGTCCACGGTACAAAAGGGTCCAGCCCAGTCGGACTACCCCGCCAAGTGTCCCAGAACCCCAAGCTGCGCAAGGCTAAGAATCAAAAGACTACAGACTTTTCCAGGCAACCCTTGCATGCCCCTGCCCCGCCCCTTCTGTGAGCTCAGGTGTACCTAAGTATACAGAAGTTACCAGGCAATGCCTGCATGCCCCTCCCCCACCCCCCTCTCCAGAGCTTCCTTGTGCCTAAGCATACAGACCTTTCCAGGCAATGGCTGCATGCCCCTTCCCTACCCCTCACCCCCCCACCCCACCTCCTGCCGCTCACTCCCACACGCCCCTGCTGGTCAGGTACCTCCGAACAGCCAAGGCTCTCTGGCTACTGGTCCGGGTCCCTGTCCCCACAGCTCATCCCCACAACTTCCCACCCAGGCCTGGGCCCATTGTCCTCCTTGGTACCTGTCCAGGGTATGCCCCTAGTGCATGATCGCGCCTGACTGTACCCAGGTGCCTGCCCCCAGAAAATGCACATGGCCCTCTACTTCCCCTAAGTGGGATCACAATACACAAAGTCCTGTGGTATGGTCTTTCCACCCAATGGTACATTTTTCATTCTGGTGTAAATTACAGGGTCACATACATCCATCCAGCTAGGAGAGAGGATCATCAGAGAACTTCCAGAGGTCTGTATCCGCACAGAGGATGGCCCTCATGGAGACTTTGTGTATTTCCAGCCTCCAGTGGCTCCAGAGTGCTCTGTCCCTCCTTGCCCCATCAGTTCTGCAGGGACAGCTTGGTCATGATTTGCTCTGGCAGTTCACTGGCCACTGCCCATACTGCGCCTCTATCACCACCCGCAGCTATGCACCTAGACCAGGCAGGCGGTAGGGCAGAATGGTGGATACGCCTGGTCCGCGGGTCCTCCGCCTGCACAGAGTGGCAGGTGTGCAGCAGCAGAGGCCTGACTCCACCCCCCTTGCCAGTCCTGACTGATGCTAGTCCAGGAGATAGGGTTAGGCCCCGCGCTGGCAGCTGCCCCGCGGGAGCCCCGCTGCCCACCCCATCGCCACGATGAAGAAGCAATTCTGCTGCATGAAGCAGCTGGCCAACCAGACCCTGGCCTGTAAATACGCCCATTCGGGCTGGGATTGTGCCAGGTGAGGTCAGGAGCCAGAACGGGAGGGCTGGCGGCTCTCCTGGTGGCGAGCTCCCGTCCCCTGCCACCACCACGCACCAGGCAAAAGGGGTCCTGGTCTCGGTCTGCACCAAGCCACAGACTGGAGGCCAGCTTGGGCCGGTGCCAGACTCTGGGAAGAGCTACTTGGTGGACTGGCCTTTCCAAGACGACCCCTGCAGGGGGTGTCCAGCGCCCTCTGTCCTGGCCATGCCCAGCATCGCCCTGGGGGGACTGCACCTGAGCCTTCCCCTGCCCCGCACACCAGGGTTTGCCCTGGGCGAAAACTCTGGGCACTGATATGCCTGAGGCCTCATGGACGCTGTCCTCTGGGGGAGGTATTCTCTGCCTTTCGGGGGCACCCTACCTCTACAGATCCTCAGCCTCCAAGTGCCTAATTGCAAGAAAGAAGTAATTGGAGGTCCGGGCCCATATGATCTGCCTCCGGAGTTCCTGCTATCCATGGAGAGACCGTAGAGGTGCTGCTGCCTCCAAACCCAGGCCACTGGGAGGATAGAACTGTGGAAACGCTTTGGCCGACTTTTAGGTTTATTTTTCTTTTTATTTTTATAAAGAGCTTTTAAAAAATCCTTTCTCCCTCTGGGTTTGGATGCAGATCCTCTCAAAGTTTCTTTGGTTTCTGCTTAATGCCTGACGGGAAACAATATCCACTATGAAATGACAGCAGACACCAGGGTTTGTAGACCATCTGGCTGTTTGAATAGGAATCACTCACTGGTGGTTTTGAGAGCTCCTGGAGGTGATGGTCATATGCCCAGTTATCTGGGGCACAGCTTTCAAGGTCTTTAGGGCTGCTGGCTGTTCTGGACCTACTGACTGCTTATTCTGGATGAGATACCCAAGTGTGTCTTCCACAGCTATTGCTTTTTTGTTTTTTCCCCCAACGACTGGGTCAAATGGGGAGTGAGGTTTGGCCAAAGCACATGTGACAGTTCTTCTGGTGTACCTGTACCAAAATGCTTTTCCTTCCCCTCTCATTTTCTAAACTTGCAATTGAGGGTTTGCGGATCCCTCTCCCATAACTTTGCGCTTAGTGGCTTTGTTTTGTGTTTAATTTGGTTGCTACTCCACTCCATGATCTTAGTGTGCACTGATCCTCTTCCAGAGTTGATGCCTGTCCCCTAAAGCCTAGCAGTGCCTCCTTTGCCATCATTTGTAGGAAAAGATAGAAATAATGCCAAATGGCAGGTAGACAGGGGAGCAGTCATAGAGGTTTGAAATGTAGGTGATGTTTGGTGGGGTGAGGTCCAGAGCCGATTTTGAGAAAGAGTTCTTGAGACCTCTTTGGTACAAAACGGTGGTTTTATTAAAGCATGGGGACAGGATCCGTGCACAGAAAGAGTGGCATCAGTGTTGTGGGGGGAACTGATACACCCTTGAAAGGTGGGGGAGGTAAAGAGAGGGAAGGGTTTCAAAAGAACTTTCCTATGCTAAGGAAGACCTACAAGATACTGGAGACCTTGCCATTGTCAAGTGGCAAGTGTCAAGTAGTTTTACCCTCTAGCAGGGAATGAACATGAAGATGGTTGGAACAGGCATTCTTTTGTTTCAAGGGGACTTGAGTTTTTTAAAAAACCCTTTGGACTTATCCAAAATACCTCCACTAAATCTGTTCTACCCTGTGCTATTTGCCGTCCTTACTACTGGCAGACAACCTTATCCTTAAAAGGGGTACCTAAGACTCAGTGTACCTGGACCAGAAATGAAAATGTCAGATGTATTCCTGATCAACCCAACTATATGACACGAAGGAGAAAACAAACCTCGGGACCAATTTGAAAGGACGTGGGGCTGAGAGGAGGCATTTCTCCAGTCGCATCTGTTCCTACTGCACACGATCTGCCCCTGCATTGTGATCCAGCTCCTTCCGCCACACGATGGCCACTGAGATACAGGCACCACTGACTGATGGACCACAAAGACCTCCCTGAGCAAGCACAAGGCTCTGTACAGAGAAACATGGAAGCAACCTGGACTTGTGGGACCTGCAGTCTATTCGGTCCTGGTTCTGCCACTAACCGGACCTGTCTCATTTCCTGTGAGAGAAGATAAAACTGTTCTTGATCGTTAACCGAGCAGGTGAGGGATGAAATCAGGGAGCAGCTATGAAAGGCCTTTGTACATATCACTATCACCAGCCTTGCACATCTCTAAATTGTACTGAAGACACTGTCACGCTGACAATAAAATCTTCGTGATTGTGAATACAGCAGACACGGGGGTCGAGCGCTCACAGTCCCACTGGCAGGGTCTTCCACTCATGCAGAGGACACGTCGATAAGGGTTTTTATCAGTAGCCCTGTTGATAACATCAAAGGATGAGAAGCCAGGCACCCATTCTTCACCGGGGATCTGGTGATGTCAAGTACGTGGCTGACGGTGGCAGCAGGCGCAAGTAGCTGGGGACAGGCGTGGGAGAGAGGCAGTCACCTATTAATATATTTTTAACATTTTGAACCAGGCGGCCACCTTCACAAATGAAACAATTCGGGAAAGAAGAGGGCGAATGTTCACTTACATTTAATCTCCAGAAGGTGGTCTCCATCCCAGTCCCAAGATTTAATTTGACAATGACATTCTGTCTTCTGCAGAAATGCCCTTATCAGCTGACTGACGCCATAGACTCAAGCAAAATATCCTGAGAGAGAGACACAGAGACAAGTTATCGCTCAGTGAGATCAGAAAGCATCCCTGCAGAGCCCGCCCTAGGAGAAGAGACAATGAGGATTCAGCTGCTCTTCTTTGGGGTCAGTGATTTTCCTGTGGACCAATGGGAGAAACCATGACTTTCACATTCGATTCTTTTTAACTTACACATGCTGGAACCAAAGTAACTACAATCTATTTAATGATTTAATGGTGGAAATAAAGATCTTAGAAATAAAAATGTCCCTTGGGCCACCTGGGTGGCTCAGTCGGTAAAGCATCTGCCTTTGGCTCAGGTCAGGATGTGCTCCCTGCTCTAATGACAGCCTGTTTTTCCCTCTCCCTCTGGCTCTCCCACTCATGCTCTCCTTCTCCAATAAATAAATAAATGAAATCTTTAAAGATTACCATAAAATGTCCCATGATTGTACACAGGAAAGACAAGTGTTTTACATCAAAACATCAGATCTTAATATTCCTCTTCGAAATATGCTTTTCGTGCCCAGGTGCAAACTACTGAGGACTCAGCTCAACATCAACATGCGAGATCAAGACGATATAATATTTTGCGGTCAGAATATGGGGCAGATAAATGTCCAAGCAAAATGAAATAAAATAAAGACGTATTTCTTACCATGTTCCCTTCATCTCCAACTTGTGTGGGTAAAACTCTATGCTTATAAACTGACCTCACAGACTGACTGCAGGAGAGGAAGGCACGAGCAAACATTGCCCCCAAAATGGACTTATTCAGCTCCAGGGTGAGGAGCGTGGGTAAAGGAGATGGCGAATAAAAGGGGGAAAGGAAGATAAAATCTGTGTTCTACAGCCCTGTTGCTTAAAGTGTAACTATCTTAAGAACAAAACCTGAGCAGCATTTAGAAATATACTGCAATGTGATATAGGAGTTCTGTGTCTATTGATTCTCCTAATAAATCATTTGAGCTTGTAGTTTATAGGTTATCTTGCATTTTATTTCTAGGAAATCTTTTTTGTTGTATGTTATACAGTATCATCCACAACAGACTGGATGTTGAAACAAAAACTGAAAAGATGCTCACCACACCCTACTTGGGAAGCACTCTGGACATGCCAGCCCATGCAGAGAAAGAAGGTAGGCAGGCTGCTGACTCACTGCCTCAGGGAACCCAGGTCCCCAGGGCTCCAAGGGGGGGCCACGCCTCTGGTTACGAAAGCTGCCTCAGGAGCCCCGAATGGAGGCTTCAGGCCTCTTAGCCAGACTCTTCAGGCCTTGGTCCCATCTTCCTAAAGCCTGGGTTCACCCTCAGCTCAAAGGAAGGTCCTTGTCCTTATTGTCACTTTAAACTTTCTTTGCATTTCTTACAAAATATACCCAGAGGCTCTATCTTTTTGGCCAGGATTCCCTGCATGCCCAAGGATTTGGGGTCATTTGGCTAATTTCTGAATCTGATCGAGAATGAGTCACCCTCCCATCTCAAATCTTTTCATTGCCTTCCTTGATAGAAGTGACTTGCAGAGCCTAATAGTGTTATTATCACTTTAATATGGCCAAAAAGGTGATTCCTTATTTGGACAGTTCACTGTAAAAGATACTAGAAATTGTTCTTAAGCATATAAAAATGATCCTTAATTTCAGCCCCCAAATAAGAGGAATACAATAACATAAATATATGTAAGATCACATTTTTTGCATAACAGATGAACCACAATGAAAAGTTCCCTGTCCCGGTGAGGATGTTTCATATGCCACCAGAGAGAGTGAACACTGGAACTCTCTCTTTTGAAGAAGGAACCCCTAAAACCTCAGGCCTCTGGGCTGATGAGGGGACATTGGGAGGGAGGGAGTCACTTGCCTCTGTTAATTTTGGAGGCCTTCTTCTCCTTCGAAAGTCTTATAAAATGCTGGATAGAAGGATCATGCCAGTAGCTGACGCTTACTGCTGACCTAGAAGGGAAGAAACGAGGCAGGTGAGGGGAGGTCAATAGGTTCGGGCCCAGTTCTCAGGAAGCAGGTCAAGGAGGACAATCAGCTACCTCCAAAGGTCATCAGAGGCACATTTCATGCACCATTACACACCTCAGCAGACTCAGCCATCTGTCTTGGTGCTCACGTATACAGCCCCTCACCGTTCCACCCCTCGCCAGCAGCCGTTTCTTCTCTTTATTTGCTCAGGTGCGTAACTCCCTTCCCAGGACCCTACAGAGCACAGCACCTCACCTCATACCTCACCTAGAAGACCTGCCACCATTTATTCTCTCAGGCAAACTCACTGGCAAGAGCCAGTCAGACAACTCTGCTCGATTCCAAGTTCTATGTCTATGGGAAAAGAGCTCCAAGATTGTTTCCTAAAACTCACTTGAATGACTTCCTAAGCCTTTCCCCAGCTCTGTAATAGGTACCACTCCTTCACATCCCTTAGGCAGGTCACAGTGGGAAAACCAGCAACCAATAAACATAATAGCTACAACCTAGAAAATGGTGCAGTAGCCTGAACTCTGATCTACACAACCTGGAAAATGCTATGGTAGCCTAAACACTCCCTGGTGTACGCTACAAGGAACCAAAATTTTAGTGTTCTAAACCAGGAGCTGAAGCCCAAATTACCAGTGAAGGTCTTCTGCCAACTGTGAGGAACCAGCCTTAGGGAAAGAAGAAGTAGCAGAGGGAGCCTGGATCTCTAAGGCAATCTGAAGCCATTTTGACCTTTGCCCTTCAATGGGTATCTTGGGAATTAAGAAACATCTTTACCATTTAAACCAAATGGTATGCACGGTCAGCTCTTGGTTTCAGCTCAGGTCCCGATCTCTGGGTCCTGGCATCCAGCCCGGCGTTGGACTTCATCGTGAGTCGGAAGTCTGCTTCAGGATTCTCTCTCCCTCTCTCCACAAATATCTGTTTAATGGACACATGTATAAACTCGCTAAATTGTTTGACAGGTGAATTGTGTATAATAATATTAAAAAAATGCTGTTATAAGTGAAAACCCAACCCTCCAAAATTTTTAGTAGAAGGTAATTTAGTTTTCAACAAATTCTCACAGTTACCAAAGGCAAAAGATTGTATTTTCAAACACAAACTGTAATAGAATTAAAAGGAACTTAAGATGACAGTTTTTCATTTAAGGTGTATTGTTTAGCAATGTCTAACAGCAGGTATTTCATTCTCATCTACATGGTCAAAAAAAAAAAAAAAAAAGGCCAAAACACAGTCAATACATTGCTCAGTAAGTATACTCTTGGGCATGTATTCTAAAGAAAGAAAACCCTATTTTCACACCAAAACCTTTACGTAAGTGTTTCTAGCAGCTTTATCTGATCATAGCCCAAAACTGTAAACAACTCAAATACCCTGCAATGGGTGGAGATTATAGCCTCAGTATGTCCACAGTATGGAATACCAACTGAAGAGTAAAAAGGGATAACTAGTACAACACACAATTTGAATTCACCTTAAATAAATTATGATTAAGTGAAAAAAAGTCCACACTTAATGGGTAACATATATAGGATTCCATCTACAAAACTTTCTTGAAATGACAACATCAGTGGAGAGAGTCCAGATGAGTGGTTGCCGAAGAGGCTGGGAGCAGAGGACGGGACTGTAGGGATTCTTGTGACGGACTTCCTCTGTATCTTCACTGTGATGGTGGCATTCCAAACTACATGTATGGTAACATTACCTACAACTAATTACGCATACACTCTCTTTCTTTCTCATTTCCTCTACCCGACAATGTCACAGATAGGTCTAAGTAAAACTTGGGAATTTAAATAAAGTCTGGATTGTGCCGGTGTCAAGTTTCTGGATGTGTTACTGTTTCCTACAGTCATTCAAGACATTATCACCGGGAAAAACAGGATAAAGGTTATAGGAGATGTGAGATGTCTCTAGTATTTCTTATAACTGCATATAAATCTACAAGTATTTCAAGATAAAATTTTTTTAAAGTTAAAAAAATTTCCACATAGCATATTTGCACTGCTACCTCTACAGAATACTGGTAGCTCACATATTCTGAGGCTGCATCACTTTTGAAGTCTTTCAATATATGAATCTTCTTTATGGGGTATAAACCCTACACACAGCAGACCAAAGAAAAGTGATTTCAAACAACCATTAGCTACTGATTCTTAAACACCAGAGAACAAACATAAGAAAGAAATTCAGCACTGAAATCTTCTACATTGAGCTGCAAAAAACAATCTCTAGAGGTGGATTTAAATTTTTAACCAAAAACCCTGGAACAATCTCTTCAATCAGAAAGGTATGGTACAGATGCAGCCATGCCTTCGAGATTGTAGGACACACACAAAGGAATACACTTTATTATTAATTCCAAGTTTACCAAGTCAGTTCAAATCACCAACCTAGGTTCTTAGCACCTTGACACCTTCAACTCCCATCTGATAGGATATCTGGTTAGTGGAAATCTTTTGGGAGCCTGATTTGTCTCCTAACGCCACATAAAGCATGCAAAGCTATCCCCTTTCCACCTGGTGACCTACTGATGGCACCCAGCAAGTCTTCACATGCAATGGATGCTGCCAGAAAAAGAAAGGCAGAGAGTAAAGGTGGAGAAGCATTCCGTCCCATTTCAAAGTACCAAGCAACAGTAAAGGAGCCATCTGAAAACTGTAACATCCTTACATTATCTGAAACTTATAAAAGAAAGAAAATCAAGACGGGCACATACTCTGGTCCTTTTGCACCCTGAAATTACAGGTAACAAGACAAAGGACAGAAAACATAAGAAAAGTGTATAAAGGCACTAAATGAAAGGAACACCAAAGTTCAAATTATAACTCTGGGAACAATGTCCAGAAGATTATACTTTCTTAACATTCCAACACAGTTAACAAACAGAAGAATTTCAAACAGCTAACAAACATACAAAAAGAAGTTTATACTTCTGGATAAGGAAAATGTACAGTAAAAGATTCGAATACCATTTACCACCCTCCCATTTTCCACTCTCTTTTCTAGACCTGAAACCTGATAACCCCAAACTGTTGGTATTCTACAAGAAAATTGGAATTCTGTTTATGCATGCTAGATCCAGTATCAACATGGTTGTATGTCACACAAAGCTAAGTCAAATAACAACAACAAAAACAAAAAACCCAAGATGCAAAAAGATACGTAAAGTACTCCATTTAAACAGATTTTCCAACTAGAAAAAAGGTTTATGCAGATGATGAATTCATACAAATATGTACCAAAAAATACAGAAATATGCAAAGGAATGATATAGATCTCCTTCAATAACGGTGGTTCAGAAAGGCACTGAGGGAGAAAAAGAAGACATGCTCACTGTTTCAATTCCTGCAAATTGTTCAGTGTTTGAATATTTTATTTTTATTTTTTTAAAGATTTTATTTATTTATCAGAGGGAGAGAGAGAGAGAGAGCAAGCACAGGCAGACAGAATGGCAGGCAGAGGCAGACGGAGAAGCAGGCTCCCTGCTGAGCAAGGAGCCTCATGTGGGACTCGATCCCAGGACACTGGGATCATGACCTGAGCCAAAGGCAGCTGCCCAACCCACTGAGCCACCCAGGTGTCCCAGTGTTTGAATATTTTAATCAAAACGATACAAACCAGGGATGCCTGGGTGGCTCAGTTGGTTAAGCGGCTGCCTTTGGCTCAGGTCATGATCCCAGTGTCCTGGGATCGAGTCCCACTTCAGGTTCCTTTCTCGGTGGGGAGCCTGCTTCTCCCTCTGCCTCTGCTGCCACTCTGCCTGCTTGTGCTCGCTCTCTCTCTCACTCTGGCAAATAAATAAATAAAATATTAATTTAAAAAAACTATCCAAATCAAATGCACAAAAAGAGTTATTAACATTTCTTAAATTTAGGGAATGAGTATTACTTCGTCTTTTTCTATTAGTTTAAAAGATTGTCTTTCCAAAGGTTTCAAAAACGGAAAACTACATTAAGTCAAAGGAAAAAAGAAGAGGCAAATTCTACCAAGAATCAAGAAAAAGATATCATTACAAGTCTTATAGATATTAAAAGGATAAGGGAAACTTACAATTTGTGTATGTGTCAGCTTAGATGAGATGTCTCAAAGAATTTCTCCAATTATCAAAGGTTACATAAGAATAGGTGAAGTACAAGACCTATATATATTTAAAATAACTGATCTGTACTTAAAGACTTCAACAATTAAAACAACAAAACCAAAAGAATACCCCCACCAAGACAACTTCATTGGTGAATTTCTACCAAAAAATTAAGAAAGAATTCTTCACCAATTCTTCCTTCCAAAAAGAACACCCTTTTCAACTCAGTGTTATGAAGTCAGCATTATCAGAACACCAAAAATAAAGACAACACAAGAGAACTATCCAGCTCTCTCAAGAATATAGAACCAAAACTCCTTAAGAAATTAGAAAATTGAATCCAGCAATACATAAAAAGGGTAAAACGTAATAAAGCATTGAGTTTATACAAGGAGTGCAAAGTTCTTTCATACCTGAAACATGAAAATGCTAAAATAAATACAATATTATTGACATATTACCAACAACTGGAAATAAAACATAAAGTACAACTTAATAGCATAAAAAACACATTAACTATTCAGGGACAAATGTAAAAAGAGATCTGTACGCTACAATATACGAAACACTGATGAGAGAATCAGAGACTTAACTGAGTAAGAGCTATACCATGCTTGTAGGTGAGAAAACTTATTAATGTTAAAATCAATTTTCCTCAAAATGACCTGTAATTATGATACACAACACAGCAGTCGCTAGTTACATGGCTATTTACATTTGCACTTAATTAAAATCACATAAAATTTAGAATTCGTTTCCTCAATTTCACTAATCACTTTTCAAGTGCTCAAGTCACATGTTGTCCATCACTGCCATACTGGACAGTGTAGACGGGAAACATCCCCCTCATTACAAGAATTCTTATTGCTACTGGACATTGCTAGCTACAGAGTCAATGCAATCCAGTCACAATCTCACCAAATTTCACAGAAATGAGGATGAGAAAAGAGGACCTCATAGACTCTAAATGAGTAAGAAAGTAATTTTTTTTAAATTCTGAAAAAGTAGTACCCAGCTGAGGGACTGATGTTACTGGATTTCATGATTTATGATGACTGCTAATAGTAATTAAAGATGGTGTGGTATTGGCAAAAACACAAAGTTCAGATACATATACACGCATACATAAAATCATTTGATTTTGAACAAAGATACCAATTTAACTCATTAGAGAAAAGAGAGTCTTCAATAACTGGTACAGATAAAGGAGGGATGTCCACAAATAAAAATTAAGAACCTCAATCCATATTCTTATCCATATATAAGAATGGATTAAATACCTAATTGTAAAACTAAAGTTATTATAAAACTTCTGAGAAAAAATAAAGGAAAACCTTTAGGACCATGTCTATGCAAAGATTCCTTGGATAAAACATAAAAAGCAGGGGCCCCTGGGTGGTTCAGTGAGCTAAAGCCTCTGCCCTCCGCTCAGGTCCTCATCACAGGGTCCTGGGATGGAGCCCCACATCGAGCTCTATGCTTAGCAGGGAGCCTGCTTCCCCACACCCCCCTCTCTCTGCCTGCCTCCCAGCCTGCTTGTGATCCCTGTCAAATAAGCAAAATCTTCAAAAAAACAATACATAAAAAGCATAACCTGGGGACGCCTGGGTGGCTCAGTTGGTTAAGCAGCTGCCTTCGGCTCAGGTCATGATCCCAGCATCCTGGGATCGAGTCCCACATCGGGCTCCTTGATCCGCAGGGAGCCTGCTTCTCCCTCTGACTCTGCCTTCCACTGTGTCTGCCTATGCTTGCTCTCGCTCGCTCTCTCTCTGACAAATAAATAAATAAAATCTTTAAAAAAAAAAAAACCATAACCTGCAAAAGAAAAAAATACATATATTGAGTTTCAAAAAATTAAAAATCTCCATTTTCTGAAAGAGGGCATTTCCCCAGGTTTGAGAAATAATTGACACATACCACTATAAAAGTTTAAGGTGAACAGCATGAAGATTTGATTTATATATGTCATAAAATGATTACCACAAGTTTGGAACAGCCATCATCTTCTCTAAATACAATAAAAAGGAAAAAAGTTCTCCTTGGGTAAGAACTCTCAGAATGTACTCCTTTAACAACTTTCCTATACATAATACAACAGACTCATGGTCATGATGCTGTACATTTCATCCTTAGTACTTATTTCTAACTTTGCATTTGTGCCTTTTGACCACCTTCCTCAAATTCCCTCTCCCACTGAAAGACACCACGAAGGAAATGGAAAGCCAATGACTAGGAGAGAAAATATGCAAAATATGTATCTAATAAACTGTTATTTGGAATATATGGAAACCTGTATGAAAGCTGAGTAATAAATGCAATGGGCAAAAAAATATATCTGAAGGCATTTCCCCAGAGATAGATGGGTGACTTGCATAAAAACACATGAAAGGATGGGGTGCCTGGGTGGCTCAGTGGGTTAAAGCCTCTGCCGTCGGCTCGGGTCATGATCCTAGGGTTCTGGGATTGAGCCCCACCTAGGGATCTCCACTCAGTGGGGAGATTGTTTCCCCCTCTATGCCTCTGCCTGCCTCTCTGGCTACTTGTGATCTCTGTAAAATAAATTGAATCTTAAAAAAAAAAAAACACGCATTAAAAGACACTTATCATTAGTCATTAAGGCAATGCAAATTAAGACTACAAAGATAGACCATTAAATCTATTATATTGGTATTACAAAAGGACCAGCAATGTCAAATACTGAGGATGCACAAACGGAATTCTACACTGTTGATGATGGAAAACAAAATGGTTCTCTTGAGGATGATGCAAATATTATTACTGCTTGTAATTACAGGGTTAATAAGTTCATGAACATTCACAGACCTGTACACCAAGAAGGATTAATCTGACTATTCTGTATATCTAACCTTTAAAAAAAACATCCTTTTCTTAAGTATTTTCTTTAAAGTATTTTAACATTTCAGTTTTCGAAACTCCATTCAAACTTCTCTAACAAATACTCTCATCATGTACTTCTAAATGTACTTCTGAAAGCCTCATATAACCATACTGATCAAACTTCAACTCCAAGACAACCAGATGTTTCATATGACGAGACAATCCACTATTTCCAATGCATATTTTGTAGAGCTAATCTCATAAACTTCAAAAAGGATAAAAGCATGTAAAGCATTCTGCCTCTGCCAAAGTACTACAGGAGCTCCACAATCATCTATGAAGAAAATCATCCGAGAAGAATCATCAGAGGAAAGGAGTGAAAAAAAAAGGAAATCTTAGGGAGTTTTATGCATGTGATGGCAACAACTACAAATCACCATCCACATTCATACATCTCTCCCACTGGGAGACATTAGGTCCACAGACAAATCAAGAGAAAGCTAATTGACACCCTGAATCCCTTTGTATCAAATTTCCCTGTTGTGCAAACCAAATCACAGGGCTTCCTATGACAACACCCAAGTATTAGAAGTCTAAGATAGTTCAGACTGTAACGGGGAGTATTTCACGGAAGTGCTTTCTACAGAGAATAATGAGAGCTGGAATTGAGAAGAAACAGTTCTTATTTCATTATGAAATACACACGTGTCTACCACAGTTCTGAATCTTCAATGTAAAGAAACCATAAACTCTAAGGCATAATAGCACTCATACTGCAGAGTACAGAGGAATGCCTCTTATCATCTTCCTAATACTTGGTCTGTCAGAAATGTGATACGACTTCGCAGAAGAGGACAAAACTAGTCGAGAAGTCTAGTCCAGGTTCTATTACTACTAACCTGTTTCATGACTTGGGGCCAGTCACTTAAGCTCACTGGATTCCTGGATGTAATGACTGGATAAAATGATCTCTAAGGTCCATTCTAAAGCAATTTTTCCATGGAGGAAAAACAGTACCCGGGGCAATTCAAAGAATTCTAGCTCTTCTGGGCCAGCTGCAACTATAGTCATTAGGAATGTAGATTGAACATTAGTTCAATTTATAAAAATGTTCCTTATTTATTTCCCAACAGACTACAGGCTTTAAGTAGAAAGCACAGTGCTGCTCAACAAACCCTAAGCACAAGAAACATGTAGAAAACAACACCAAGGACCATCATAAACTGCTAAAAGCCAGGGATAAAGAGAAATCTTAGAAGCAACTAAGACACACCTTGTAGACAAGGAAAAAGGGGGGTGGGAGATCGCAGCAGATTACTCATCTGAAATAATGAAACCCAGAATGGAACACCACCTTTAAGCTACTGAAAGGAACAAACTGAACCCAGAATTCTATACCCACTGAAAACGTCTTTCAAAACAAGGACAGAAACTGGAAGCCTCATACACCGTTGGCAATATGAAATGGTGCAGCCACATTGGAAAACAGCCTATACTTCAAAAGGTTAACGAGTTACCATTTGTCCCAGTGATTCCGAGTCTAAGCCTAAATCCCAGAGAAATTAAAACATGGATCCATACAAAAACGTGTACACTCACGTTCATGGCAGCATTATTCATTCATAGCCAAAAGGTGGTTTACCTATACAACAGAATATCATCTGGCTATTAACAGGTGTAGGTACTGATACATGCTACAACATGCATGTTTCCAAGGTGAGCCTTAGAAACATGATGATAGTGAAAGGACCCAGTCACAAGAGACCACATGTCATCTGATTCCATTTATACAGAATACCCAGAACCCTGAATCTTTAGAGAGAGGGTTTATCAGGGGTTCCCTAGCACTGCGGATAGATGTGTGCACTGGGACTGGGGGCACTCTGAGGAAAGGAAAAACCAAGGGGATTCCTTTTGGGGGTGATGAAATGAGGCCACAGTTCATAATTCTGCCAATACACTCAAGACCAATGAACTGCACACTTTAACTATATGAACCATACTATATATGCATTATAGCTCAAAAAGCTGCTAGCAGAAGAAAATCAAAATAAAAACTGAGAAATAAACAGAAGAATCAATCACCGGCAGACGCAAACTATAAGAATGTTACAGGAAGGGGCCCCTGGGTGGCTCAGAGGGTTAACCCCTGGCTTCAGCTCAGGGCATGATCTCAGGGTCCTGGGATTGAGTCCTGCATCAGGCTCTCTGCTCAGCAGGGAGCCTGCCTCCCCCTCTCTCTCTGCCTGCCTCTGAATGAGCTAATGTGTAACTTTTCTGAAGTGCACCTCAAATTCTCTAGCTTAGGTTAACAAACATTTAAAGACAATTCATTCTAGTATGTAACCTTCATAAAGGTGTGTTATTAAAACGTAAATTTCTCTCTAAAATAACCCTCATTTCCAGAGATAGGCGAATCTGGACTAGTTTATTTGAAAAACAAGTCCAGTTTTAACAAATGTGGCCTAATTATTTACATAAGCTCAGCAAGAACAGTGAGCAATCATATAGATCTTTTAGAATCTGCTTTACTGGAACTTCTTATAAGGAATTTCTAGGTTGAACTTTTTATAGCCTCTCCAGGCCAGAAGCCAAGCCATGTACTTGCCATCAGACATGCCTGCAATACCTGTGGATTTGGGTGAATTCCTCTTCTTGAGGTTCCCCAGGGTATCCGGGTTCCAGCACCTGCCAGAAAGTGACATTCTTTACTCACCTGGTGAGGCTGCTGGGAACACTGTAAGCCAGGTATTGGGCCAACAGTTTCAAGGGGCTTTATGGCTCCAGTTTTCAAAAAGGCAACCTTACTTCCTTAAAGCTGTCTGGTCATATCTGAGTTGTTCTTTTTGTCTTTCTCAAATAGGGCATTCCAGTCAAAGCCTTGGCAAAATATCCCATGTTTCCCATGGTGTTCTGTTACAAGGAGAACAGATTCTTATTGAACTTATTCAAATGACTGATTGCCAAGGAGGAAAATACTTACTGAGACCTTTTGAGTTTTAGAGGGTTCAGATAGAGAGAAAAGTTGAAGGCTTTATTTAGAAATAAATATTTTTACATTGCTCTAAGTCACAGACCTCTTAAGAATAAAGTTTCCTTAGTCTGGAAGAGCAAACCTTAGAGAAGCAGCAATGGTTAAAAGGACAGCCCCAACAGAGGAGCAGAAGCCATGTTTTCCCTCCAGGAAGGAGGGGTTAAACCAGTCAATGTCAGGCCAAAGAAGAAAGGGAATTTCCCTGAAACAAAGGGAGTTTGGGCAGCTGCCTGGGAATATTCCTCAAAGACTCCATCTCAAGCTAGACTAACCCTAGTCCCCTCCAGTTATAGCCATTAACACAGAAATGAGTAAAGGAGAAGCACCCCCCCCCCTTTTCTATGAGGAGAAACAGAGAGAGGGAAAGTCAGAGTCCCATTTCCTAGGGGTGGCCTAGCAACCTGGGTTTACTAGAAGGTTTATTGACGTAATTATCACCCAATATGTCAGGAGGGAATTGACTAGCTCACTCGTTCAGGCAAACACATTCAGCAAAATGCCCTTAGGTCGGGGTCCTGGTGTAGAGCAATGATGGCCTAGGCATGAACAATGAAGGCACCCTAGGTTCATTCACCCCTTTTCCTGCACAGGAGATCTAACTGATAGATCCCACTGAGGCCATGCAGTGTTACAGGAGCTCAGTCCTCTCCTAAGTTTTGCAATCCAAATTATTTCCAGTGCGTTCAAAAGCATCCCATGGTAGAGTTCTTGGGACTGAAGAAGCCTACTAAGGCCATGCTCCCAGAAAAGGAACGAAGGTCCATTACCAAATCCCCCCTGATGCCTGGGTGGCGTCCCACACAGGATATGTCAGAGCTGCCCATATGTCAAAAGCCACCCTCAAGAAGGTGTCCCTCAAGACCGCGCTATTGCTCACCATTCTACCTTCTCAGGAAGGCATTCCTGCCATAAAAGTCCCTGGAGGGGTGTCAGCACCCCTCTTCTTCACCATTGCATCCTAGGCTACAGATGGGTGCCTGGTGAATGGACTAGGATATTGTGCCATCCTATACTCTAAAAGTTGTGTGGCTGCCCTGCAATTTTTAACCCATGGGAAATGTTTGGCAAGGGGAAATTACCCAATTTCATAGCTTTATGTCATTTGGAGAAGACACTGATGTGAAACAGTAAAGACTGAAACCAATCATGGTCTATGTGACATTCCAACACATGGGGTCCTTACCGCTCACTTCCCTAGGAAACGAACCCTGGTTGCATTTTAATTCAATCAGGGGCTACTTTTGGCCATCTCCCAGTGGCAGTACAATGGCAGGAAGTGGCGAGGCCAGGCATGTGGAGGAGATCACATTAGATCAATCAGAAAGAAAACTCACATGGGAGTCTTAAGATTGGCAGCTGTCCTTCCTGGTGACTGAGGTGCCCAAGAAAGACAACTTTATGTAAGAACAGGAATAAAGAGAGGACATCAAGTTTCTGGGTCTTATTACCATTCTGGCCAGTGTACTAACTTCCAGCCAAAAAGCTGATGTTTTCTTCCCTGTGGAGTAGCCACGGGCTAGAGGATTAAAGCCTGAGCAACTGACATGCAAGTGTTCCAATAAGACCATACTCCTTGAAAAGCCCTGAAGTAAGAGTAAAGGAAGAAGCGAGAACGGACTCACCAACTTTGCACCAAAGCTCAGAGTCCAAATGTAAAGACTCACAGCCCAAGTTGGACGCCAAATGATGAAATTCTAGAACATAGGTGAGGTTTGGTGGGGTGTGGTCTGGAGCTCAGTACCAAGAAAGGATTCTTGAGGCCACTCTGGTGCAAAATGGTGATTTATTAATGTATGGGGACAGGACCTGTGGGCAGGAAGAGATGCTTCCCTGGGGTTCTCAGGAGTGGTCTATTATATATTTGTAAGGTGGGGAAGGGTTTAGGCATGGTGTCAGTCTCTAAGGAATTTTGGAAGCAAGGTTTCTAGGACCTTGAGGGGCCAGATATTTTGGGGGGGACAGGTTATTCACTACTAGTAGTAATACCTTTTTGTGACACCCTTTACATGTCTATCAGTAGGCCATATGCTTGGGAATGATCATCAGACTATCTGGCATGTTCAGAGATAAAGTTTCCAAAGGAATTGTTAAAGTGCTCACAGGGTCCTGGTGAGGGAGAGGGGGTCGGTCAGGCTAGGACTGCCCTTTGCCCTTAGCAAGCCCTTAAGGTGGGGGTAGTTGAGTCCCTAGAGGAGAGTCACTGCCTGTTTTAAGGGCTTGTCAGGAGATAAGGAAATTTAATAATGTTTCTTCTGCCTCTGTTTCCCATATCAGTGTGATTTTTATCACAGTATGATAAAAGCAATGTAAAACGTCTCACTGTGATTTTATACTGATTACATATTGAACTGATAATATTCTGGATATAAGTGATTAAACAAACTAAATTTCTTAAAAATGATTTCATCAAAGGACACCTGGGTGGCTCAGGTAATTAAGCTTGAGCTCAGGTCCTGATCTCAGAGTCCTGAGATCAAATTCCACATCCAGCTCTTTGCTTACCAGGGAGCCTGATTCTCATTTCTGCCTAGCCTGCCTCCGCTGCCTGCCCCTCCCCCTGGATTGTGCATGTGCCCACAGGGGCTCTCTGGCTTGAGAGCACATCTGCTCTAGCTCTTGCTCTCACTCTTGCTCTCTGACAAAAAGTAAATAGAATCTTTAAAAATAATCATTTTGCCTGCTTTTTACTTTCTCACTGTGGTTAATGAAGCTTGAAATTTCATGTGGCCTGCAATGTATATACTTACATTGGACAACACTGGGGAGTCAGAACTTCAAACAGGACATTTGTAATACCAAGAGCAAAAAAGAGCTTTACATTTACATACACAACACATTTTAGAGGATAAATATACTCTCCAATCTCAGCTAAGAGCTATTTAAATGCTAACTTGTTGTAACCAATATAAACAAAACTTTACAATCTCAATGTAACTGTTATTTAAATTTCAACATTGCAGAATTTGATTTTTGGAACTTATTATGAATACTGCTTTTCAAACGACTAAAGTGATACCAGCTCATCTAAACTATCGACATTATAGAGAAGCATACACACACTCACAAAAGAATCCAAAAGAATCCACCATGCTACTGCTCAGAATATTTTGATCACTCATTACTTCCAGGTAAATGTATTAAGTGATATGAAATATTAAAGTGGGGTCATATGTTTTCTCACTTTGAAACTTGTTTTATTCTAATACTGTGAACACTTCCTTTTATTATAAATTCTTTCTAAAACTTCACATTTTAATTTGAAATAACTACAGAACCACAGGGTGTTGCAAAAACAGTATGAAGTCCCATATAATTTGCACCCCATTTCCCAGATAGGGTTGCATCCTCTGGATTACAGTACATGAAAACCGGGAAACTGACACTGGAACACATTTGTACCATTTTAGGTCACCTTATCACAAGTGTAGATTCAGGTAACAACCACCACAATCAAGATCAGATTTCATCAACACAAAAACGTTCCCTCTTGGTAACCCTTTCCAGTCACAACCAGCCACCCCACCCCCAACCTCACCAGCCCTAACCCTTTGATGACTGCCAATCTAACTTTGTGATAACAAAAACGTGAATGGCTGCCTACAGTGTGTGACCTGTACAGACTGGCTTTTTTTCATTCAGCATCATGCCCTTGAAATCCACACTAGTTGTTGCATGCATCCAGAGTTTGTTCCTTCTTAATTGCTGAGAAGTATTCCATCTGGTATGGATGTGCCACTCCTCTACAGAAGGACATTTGGGTTATTTCCAGTTTTACCATACAAAAAGTAAAGCTGACATTTTTAAGACCTGCAAAATATTTGTAACTATTACACAGTTTTGTATCAATTCCCTGACCTCTATGTAGACTGTTTTGTTTGTTTGTTTTTAATTTGCAGCAAGAATTACTATCAAACTCTACTTTTTGGGCCACAGACCCTTGTGGTCTTAGCAAAAGACCTGCCCCTCATGAAGCATACTACCAAAATTTAATGATTATATGGGCCAGGAAGCTATTTTTTGTTGTAACGACGATGTAACAAATAAATTTACACAGAAAATGTATATGCAGAGAACACTAATTCCTAGTGAAAATGCTGGGTCACAAGCTACAAATATTTTTAAAGGAATTGCTACCAACTGGCCTTCAGAAAATGTAAAGCAGCTTATCTTAGCCACCAAGGCTGTTACAATGTCCACTTCTTACTAGATGCACTAACAATTTTGTAGTCTTTAAAATTTGACTTCACAAAAAGATTGTTTTGTATTGAAGTAATAGAAGTTATATATTTCTCATGTTTCTGGACTTAATTTGTCATTCTTTAACTACCTATTCATATTCTTTGGCCAATATTCTATTGAAAGGTTAGTTTACTGACTATCAAACTTGGCTCAAACATATGTTAAAAAGAAACATCCTTTAAAACCACATGTATCTGAAATCAAACACATATTAATGGCCCAAGACAATATCTGACTTTTCAATGTGGACGATAAAAATTTAGTGGATATGGTTCCCCAATTGATAAGTGCTCTTCTACTACACACAATGTCTTTATTAAGAAACCGCATCTAATTCCAGCTCTAAGTGAAAAAAAATGAATGCAGCGAAGCCTTGGTGGTTCAGGCACTTAAGCAACTGACTTCAGCTCCCGTCATGATCCCAGGGTCCTGGGATCGAGTCCCGATTGGGGCTTCGCACTTAGCAGGGAGCCTGATTCTGCCTCTGCCTGCCTCTCTCCTTGCTTGTGCTTCCTCATTCTTCCCCACCTCCCCCGACAAATAAAATCATTTTAATTAATTAATTAATTAACTAAAACGTGAATGCATATCACTTCTCTTAAATTCCCTGTGAAATACCAAGACGTCAATTTTCTGTAACAATAAAACTATCTCCAGTTTCATTAAGAAACATGGCTGGCCTCTCTTTCGCATTTAAGGTCATCTAACCAATAGTTCCCAATAGCGCTCTCTAGACCAGCACTAGCAGCACTAACATCACCTGGTAACTTCTAAGAAATAAATGCAAATTCACAGGCCCTACCCCAGACCTACTTCATAAAAAAAACCCAGAAGGTGGTGCGTAGAGCCGGAAATCAAGCAATGTGTTTCAACAAGCATTCCAGGGGATTCCGATACATAGGAACATTGGAGCTCCACAATGTTAAACAAATTTAGTAGAAAAACATTAAATCTGGATTGTCTTCCATACTTTTTCTTTTCATGAAAGACTTCAGAAAAGTTAATCATGCCACAGATCCTAAGAATCCAGAGACATATTTTCATTCTCCCCCAAAGCAAAACAAAACAAAACAAAACAAAAAGAAAATTGGAAACTGGATGTTAGCTTTATTTCCTACAAAAAGGAATCCCTAAAACTATGAAGTGATCACAAAAAAAATTTCCTTAGAAAAGAAAAACACAAAATGAACCACAGAGAACCAACAGGTCAGAACTGATGTCTTTCAAACCAGAGACTCAATTAGTTTTGTATCATACACTGCCTGATATCCCCATTTCTACATGGAACTACAACCTATAGCACGTTCAAAATTCAATGAACTAGCATATTAAACAGCACCAGGAAAACTATAATTATGCAAATATTTGTGGTCCAGGGAATAAACAAATAAATTGGTCAAATAAAAGTAATTCTGCATGGGCAGAATAAAAGTGACCTTTATGTTGTTTTGTCCCCTAATTCCATCCAAGCATGTATTACCACCTTCACAACCAAAAGAAAGGAGAATCAGGAATATATGGAATGACACAGGAACATACCCTACAAATACATCACTTATTTTTTAAATTTGACCAATGTGCTGATAATCTCTCTCCTTCGCAGGATAAAAATTCAAAAGAGGCTTTGGTAGTACCAGATAAACCGAGTTCCAACCTTCATGCTTATTAAAGTTTGAAATTCGAAGTGAACACATGGATATTAACCTGGTTACAAGCAGGTGTTACTACGGTAGCTACCTCCTATCCACCTGGGTAAGTGCCCCATTTCCCTCCAAGTAAGACCTTCTAAGCAGGGAGCCCAATGTGGGGCTCAATCCCAGGACCTCAGGATCCTGTTGTGAGCCAAAGGCAGATGCTTAACCAACTGAGCCACCCAGGCACCCCAAGACCACAGAACGGTTTGGTTTTAACTGAAGGTCGTTTTAAGCTGAATTTTTATTTCTTGAAACCTCGAATATTCTGGCAGACTTATGATTTTCGACAACTTTTACTTCTAGAAAAGAATGAACAGTGTATAAACCTTCTACCGTACATAGGAAATCTCATCTCTTCTCAGAAAGCAGTCATCAGGTTTATGTTTGGTTTTCTTTTGTTTTCTCCCTGACTAACTACCAAGTACTCGAGAGATTTGAAGATCCAATACAGGCTGATAATACTGGCAGCCTACACCCCCTTTAATTTCCTGTCCCCCGCAAAAGTAACTTCAACTAAAAATGTATTGCAAATGCTCTTAATATGAAGTTTTAAGTAAGATTATTTTTTTTTAATTTATTTTTTATTTTCAGCATAACAGTATTCATTATTTTTTTTAACGTATCCCTTCTACCAGTTTCTTTTCTCAAACAAAGGATCACTTAAATAGTTTTTCTAAACTGAGAAAGGGAGGGAAAAGAGAGCATTATCTAACCCTGTTGAAAAATTAAAATTTCCTTTGTTTACCTTATGATTTCCATTATTCCTGATTTCTGACTAACACTGCAGGTTTCTTGCAGTGTCTTTACTGACAATTCTTCTTTGACAGGACTCAAATCAGTTAAGGGTCAGACGCTCAGGATCTCAGGGTCATCAGACGGAGCCCCATGTGGGGCTCAGAGTCTGCATGAAGACTGCTTAAAACTTTCTCTCTCCCTCTGTCCCCACCCCCCTCAAAATCATTAGGCTTCTTTGTTCTGTTTTGTTTTCTTTTCAAAAGGTCCTACCCTCAAAAATGGTAAAATGTAATAGGTGATCCAATAAAACTTCTGTTCAAGTGTTAAACGAATTGTACATGATATGGAGGGTGAGGTAAGGCAATAAAAATACAACTCGAGTGTTACAAAGATGAGCTACACCTGACTGGATTGATGAAAAGGCTTCCCGAGACATCTAGGAGTCCAAATGGTAGTGAGGCAGGACACAGAAGCAAAGTAAAGCATTTCAGAGAAAATCCAGAGGAAGAGAAGGTGTGAAGGTATGGAAATAAGGTCCCATGGTCCAAGCCCAAGACAAAAGCAGTTGGCAGGAAACACAGACCCCGATATGTGGAGGGCAGATGGGGATTGGTGGCAGTCTGCTTGCAGAAATCCTAAAGGAACACAAAAGAACTGAATCAGGAGACCCTCGTGATGCTTGGCATTTGGACTTTATTTCAAAGGCAACGAGAGGGGCACCTGGGTGGCTCAGTGGGTTAAAGCCTCTGCCTTTGGTGCAGGGCCTGATCCCAGGGTCCTGGAATATAGCCCCACATCCGGCTCTCTGCTCAGTGGGGAGCCTGCTTCCTCCTCTATCTCTCTCTGCCTGCCTCTCTGTCTACATGTGATCTCTGTCAAATAAATGAACAAAATCTTAAAAAAAAAAAAAGGAAAGAAAGAAAGAAAGAAAAGGCATGAAAACTGCCAGTGGACCAAGCAGAGAGAGTTGGATTTGCCTGCCTCGGGCCTGGACGCATAAGGCTGGTGATGGTTATTATACAGTAAATGGGAGTTACCAGCCTGTGGGAAGAAGTGGAAAAGTGTGGATGACCTCTGAAGTGAAGGAAGAGCTGAAAAAGGATGGAGGAGGGAACAAAAAACTAACGTGTATTGGCCTGCCCAACAAATGACCTCCAAGAATCATAAATCCCAGATTCAGTAAGGCCTTTCCCCATATACCCACACAGACCAACTATGTCTCCCATGGACTCACTTATTCCAAGGGTGCGCCTCCCACCACTGAAGACCTTTTTTGTCTCACCTTTTCAACATCCGTTTGGTTCCCTGAAAGCAGGCATTTTCTCTCCACTTCACCAATGACTTGAAAGAGCAGTGACTGATAGAACTCTACAACTGAGGAGGCAAAAGCTTTCTCTGTTTATGGACTGTAGAAAAGTTCCACACACCAGGCTTGATCCTTACACTACAGCTGAAAGAAGACACCTGTGTTCAAATGAACACCTTTTGTTCATTAAAAAACTACCTGTTTTAATGCACATAATTAAAAGGCACCAAGGAGCTATCCTATTTCTAGAATGTCTAAGGGTCTACAAGCAGAGTGGAGCTCTAAAATAGTCTGAGGATGAAACAGCAGCACTGGTCAACTCACAACCACACACTCAAACACGGATGACTCTCCGTAAGGCCAGCCCAGGAGTGCATCCAACTGGATGACTACACGTACACCAAATTCAGGAACATGCACAACAGCTCCCCAGCAACGGCATTCAAGAACCGTGGCAGAAGTGACCCTCAAGTGGGTTATCACAGACACTGGGATCCTGGGTGTAAAGTCGCATGGTGTGTTCCCCTTGTGGAGGTTCCTCAAGCTTTTGGCTTATGATCTGTGCACTTCTCTGTATATATGCTGAGGTTCAAAAAGTTTACTTAAAGGGGTGCCTGGGTGGCTCCATGGGCTAAGCATCCAACTCCTGACTCTGGCTCAGGTCATGACCTCAGGGTCCTGGGATGGAGCCCTCAGTCTGGCTCCTGGCTCAGTTCAGAGTGTACTTGACATTCTCTCTCTGTCCCTCTGCCCTCCCCTGCCCCCAAAGAGACTCTCACAAGGAAACAAGCATATTTAAGATAATAAATAGGCCTTAAAAACAAACAAACAAAAAACCCCTTCCCTCAAAAAGAAGAAGAGAACTTCCCCATGGGGAGGAAGACAACACAACCAAAGGGGCCCAGGTGACAGAGCCATAGAGAAACTGAGAGCCAAAGAATACAGCATGTTTCAGTTCAGACTGCAGAGGAGACATCCAGGGATCCACTATTACCTGAAGTTCTAACGAACTGAGTTAGTGTTGACAACTTCCTCACCCAGCTGCCATTTACCAAAAGAGTTTTGTTTTTGGTTTTGGTTTTGGTTTTTTTGGTCATAAAGAGAGAGAAAAAGCACACAAGCAGGCAGAGAGGCAGGCAGAGGTGGAGAGAGAGGCAGGCTCCCCGCCTAGCCAGGAGCCCGATGCGGGACTCCATCCCAGGACCCCAGGATCATGACCTGAGCCGAAAGCAGTGGCTTAACCCACTGTGCCACCCAGGCGTCCCTACCAAAATTGTTTTTATTCATCTTGGAATTTCTTCAGCATTGACTGAAGCACAGGATGAACCTACGTCACTGAAACCTCCCATCCCAGCAACTAACAGCATACACTGACAAGTTAGCTGGCCTGGCCTCAGAAAATGGCAGGCAACTAAGGAAAAGCAGACTAGCCTCTACACAAAGGTCTCAACTTTACATTATCCTCAACCCAATGAGCTAAACGGCAAAGCCTACAGTAATAACCTACAGAATTAACTATCCCTTGCCCCAAGAGAGAGGAGATTGTGTGCTGCCCAAAAAGACAAATGTGTACCTTAACGCTGTCTAGAAAGACACCCATCACCCCACTGCAGAGATCATCAGAAAACAAACAAACACAAACTGACAGTTCAGCTTTCCAAAAAATTACACTTTCTTTATCCAACCCCAACGTTTTTCTTCAAACACAAGAAAGGAACACACATTTGCCGCTCAAAACAGGAAAAGTACAACAACCAGCATAACTGTACATCCACCACCAAATCGCTCAGGAGAAGAAAACGTAATTCAGGACAGGCAAATTAAAACCACTCTACACATGGTCAAAAGAAAATGGCTAAACTCCTCCAATCCACAGAAAAATCCCTGCTTCCTCTCTTTTTGAGCCCATCCATACCAATAACCCAATGGACACAAGTGTCAAACCAATCCAGCCCGTTAGAAATGAGACAAAAACTTGGACAAATGTCCTCCCTCAAGTCATGCTGTGAATAGGACCCCTTTGCACTGAACAAGAAATACACACAACCAAAACCACACATCAACCACCTGCAAATACAATAAAGCCATCCTCAACAAGATGGAAAGAGGACCTCAAGGATAGCCCTCCACCCTCTCCCACACCTTAAGCAACAAAAGTCCTTCCACCAAAGGTAACCCAAATCTTCAAGTACCTGGTGGAGGTGCCTTCCCTCACATGGCAGAGGCTGCCTATCAAGGCTTCAGCACAGCTTCTGAGGGTGCAGGTGCTCTAAGCCCAAAAGCCTTTCTCTGCAGCAGGTTCCCTGGTCTTTCTGGCCTTCTGAGGAGTGAGGAGTGGGGGAAAGGGGAGGGAAGAGACAGGGATCCAGTTAAATAGGAGAAACACCAAAACACAGGCACTGGTGAGCCCTCACAATTTCGCAGGCATCCAGTGCTGCAAACTTGGCTCAGAGACCACCCACCCACCCTTTTCAGGGACCAAAGCAGGGACCGGGGAGTGCACCGGGCGTCCCCAAGGGCACCCCGCAACCTCAGGGCCCAGACCATGCTACCTCCAACAGGCTTCAGAGATGGCAGCGGCCCAAGAGAGGCCTTGGTGGGCGCGGGGAGCAGGCTGACTTGTGGACCGCAGCGTGGGGCTGGGGCGGGGCAGCAGAGGAGACTCTGGCTGGATCTGGACGGGGCACGCAGAGGCAGCAAGAGGCCAGTGGTGGGGAGTGGGCCAGCTGCTTCACTCTCCCCTCACAGGCTGGCGCCCTCCCTCCCTCCTCACCTGGGTAAATCTCCCTTTGCCTGGGAGGAATGGCCATGGCGGTGGTGGCGGCTGAGGGCCGCTGAGGAGCCGGCGCCAGGGCTGCTGACCAGAGCCGCCAGCCCCTCGCGGGAGCGACCGCGCCCGCTGACCCCACAGCCTCCCCCAGTGCCGAGGATCTCCATTTTAGCAGCATGCGCCTCCCTGGACCCTGAGTAGCCACGGAGACTGGTCGTTGCCAGCCCCCTCTTGCCCCCAGCCCTCCCTCCCCTTCCACCCTCTCAGCTCAGAGCAGGTACCTGGTCGGGCTCTCCTTATAGCGCAAGGACAAGGGTGGGCTCTACCCCCGCCCGCTCCCCCGTACCAAAGGGCAAAGTGGCGCCACTGGAAGGAGAAATGCCATCCAGGAATTGCTCCCAAACCTGTCCCTCCCTTCTCGGCGCCAGTCCTCAACCCTACCTATGCCCTTCCTCAGTTGCTGGCCCTCGCTGGAGCTGCCGCTGCCGCCGCTTGCGTGGCCCCCGCCGCCGCTTCGCCGCCGCCGCCATCTCCGTTGCTGCCAGCTGCGCCGCACCCGCCGCTTGAGTCGCCAACACCGCTTGAGCAGCCGATGCAGTCTGCACCGAGGCCGCTGTCTGCTCCACCGCTGCTACCGCCGCCGACGCCGCCGCCGCCGCTGCCGCTGCTGGAGCTGAAAACGCCCAAGCGGTTGCGGCTTGTGCAACCTAGCTGTCTGCGCCAATGCCGCTTGCACCGCCCACACCGTCCTCTGTGCCGCCGCCAACACCGCCTGCGCCGCCGCCACCGCCATTTGTGCCGCCGCCGCGGAAGCCACCTCCATCTGCAGGGCCGCCGCATGCGCTGCCAACCCCGCTGTCCGCACCACCACGGCTAACGCCGCCAACACCGCTTATGCTGCCGCCGCCGTCCTCTCTTGAGCCCTCGACGCCTCAGCCGTTGCCACTTGTGTAGCGGACGCTGTCTGCGCCCACGCCGCTTGCACCTCCGACGCTTCCGCCGCCGACACCGCCTGCGCCGCCGCCGATGCCGCCTGTGCCGCCGGAGCCACCGCCCTCTGCACCGCCCCGCTTGCACCGTCGTCGACCCCGCTGTCTGCACCGCCGCTGCTACCGCCGCCGCCACCGACTCTGCCGCCGCCCCCGAAGCCGCCTTGTGCACCAACGCCGCTGTCTGCCCCGAGGCCGCCTGAACCGCCGACGCAGTCGTCTGCACCGCGGCGGCTTCCGCCGCCGCCGCCGCCAATGGCGCCGCGACCAAACCACCGCCATTGGCACCGCCGCCAACGCCGCTGTCTTCACCGCCGCTCTTACCGACTCTGCCGCCGACTCTGCCGCCGCCGCCGCTACCGTCTGCGCCGCCACCACCGACGCTTCGCCGCCGCCGTCTGCACCGCCGCCGCCACTTGAATCCCGACGCCGCTTGTACAGCCCAGGCCGCTTGCGCCGCCGACGCCAACGCCGTCCCCGCCTGTTTGGCGACGCTGCCGCCTCTTCTCCGGCCAACGCCCTCTGCACCGCCTCAGACGCCGCTTAGGCCGCCGATGCCCCGGCTGAGCCTTCGCCGCTTTGGGGGCTGACGCCGCTGGCGGCGCAGATGGTGTCGGCGGCGGAAGCGGCGGCGGCGGAAACGGCAGCATCTGAGGCGCAGGCGGCCTCGGCGGCGGAACAGTGACGCCGCAGACAGTGGCTTCGAGGTCACCAAGGGGCGTAGCTGCACAAGCAGCTTCGCCTCCGAAGGCCTCCAGGGCTCAAGCGGTGGCGGCAGCGGCATAAGCGTTGGCGTCGGCGGGGATAGCAGTGGCAGCGGCTTCAGCGGCGGCACAAGCGGCGTCGGTGGCGGCGCAGACGATTTCAGCGGCGGAACCAGCAACGGCTCCGACGACGGCGTCAACGGTGCAAGCGGCCTCGGCGCACAATGGCGACGGTGCAGACGGCAGCGGCTTCAGCGGCGGCGGTAGCAGCGACGGTGCAGACTGCGGCTTCGGCCGCGCAAGCGGCGGTGCAGACAGTGGTGGCTTCGACGGAACAAGCGGCATGGGCGGCGGCGCCAGCAGTGTTGGCGGCGGAAGGGGCGGCGACATAGACGACGGTGTTAGCGGTGCAAGCAGCACTGGCGAAGACAGCTGGGCTGCACCAGCGGCGACCGATTGGACGTCCAAGGCTCAAGCGGCGGCGGCGGTAGCAGCGGTGGAGCACATAGCGGCGACGGCGCAGACTGCATCGGCTGCACAAGCGGTGTTGGCGACTCTAGCGGCAGCTGCGGCGCAAATGGCAGCAACGCAGATGGAAGCGGCGGAGCGGCGGCGGGGGCTGTGCAAGCGGCCGCTGCGGGAGCTCGAGGGCCAGCAACTGAGGAAGGGCAGCGGTAGGGCTGAGGACTGGCGCTGAGAAGGGCGGGGGGCCGGGTTTGGGAGGACTTCGTGGAAGGCATTTTCCTTCCAGTGGCGCCACTTTGGGCTTTGGGAGGGGGGCGTGCGGGGGTAGAGCCCACCCTCGTCCTTGTGTGATAAGGAGAGCCCGACCAGGTACCTGCTCTGAGCTGAGAGGGTGGAAGGGGAGGGAGGGCTGGGGGCTAGAGGGACCTGGCGAAGACAAGTTTCCGTGGCTATCCAGGGCGGAGGGAGACCCGCGCTGCTAAAATGGAGATCCTGGGGCTGGGGGAGGTTCCGGCAGCAGTGGGCGCCATCGCTCCCGCTGGAGGCTGGCGGCTCTGAGTGCAGCAGCCCTGGCAGCTCCTCCTCAGTGGCCCTGGGCCACTGCCACTGCCTTGGCCATTCCTCCCAGGCAAAGGGAGATTTACCCAAGTAGGGAGGAAGGGAGGGAACCAGCCTGGGAGGGCAGAGGGAAGGAGCTGGCCCATTCCCCGCCACAGGCCTCTGGCTGCCTCTACATGCTCCCTCCAGATTCAGCCAGTGTCTCCCCTCCCGCACCCCCTCCCCCCAATCCCAAGCTGCAGTCCACAAGTCTGCTGCTCCCTATGCCTGCCTTGGCCTCTCTCAGGCCGCTGCCATCTCCGCTGCCTGTGGGAGGCAGCATGGTCTGGGCCCAGAGGTTGTGAGGTGCTCATGGGGGCGCCCCGTGCACTCCCAGTCCCTGTTTCAGTCCCTGGAATGGGTGGGTGGGTGGTCGGTCTCTGAACCAAGTTTGAAGGACTGGATGCCTGGGAAATTGCAAGGGCTCACCAGTGCCTGTGTTTTGCTGTTTCTCCTCCTTTTTAACGGGATCCCTGTCTCTTCCCTCCCCTTTCCCCCACTCCTCACTCCTCAGAAGGCCAGAAAGACCAGGGAACCTGCTGCAGAGAAAGGCTTTTGGGGTTAGAGCATCTGCACCTTCAGAAGCTGAGCTGAAGCCTTGATAGGCAGCATCTGCGATGTGAGGGAAGGCATCTCCACCAGGTACTTGAAGATCTGGGTTACCTTTGGTGGAAGGACTTTTGTTGCTTAAGGTGTGGGAGAGGGTGGAGGGCTATCCTTGAGGCCCTCTTTCCAACTTGTTGAGGATGGCTTTTTTACATTTTCGGGTGGTTGATGTGTGGTTTTGGTTGTGTGTATATCCTGTTGGGTGCAAAGCAGACACATGTCCAATGAAGACATATAAATGGCCATCAGACACATGAAAAAATGTTCATCATCACTCCCCTCAGGGAGATTCCAATTAAAACCACATTGAGATATCACCTTACACCAGTTAGAATGGCCAAAATTAGCAAGACAGGAAACAACATGTGTTGGAGGAGATGTGGAGAAAGGGGAACCCTCTTCCACTGTTGGTGGGAATGCAAGTTGGTGCAGCCTCTTTGGAGAACAGTGTGGAGATTCCTCAAGACATTAAAAATAGAACTTCCCTATGACCCGGCCATTGCACTCCTGGGTATTTACCCTAAAGGTACAGATGGAGTGAAAAGAAGGGCCATCTGTACCCCAATGTTTATAGCAGCAATGACCATGGTCACCAAACTGTGAAAAGAACCAAGATGCCCTTCAACGGGTGAATGGATAAGGAAGATGTGGTCCATATGCACTATGGAGTATTATGCCTCCATCAGAAAGGACGAATACCCAACTTTTGTAGCAACATAGAAGGGACTGGAAGAGATTATGCTGAGTGAAATAAGTCAAGCAGAGAGAGTCAATTATCATATGGTTTCACTTATTTGTGGAGCATAACAAATAGCATGCAGGACATGGAGAGATAGAGAGGAGAAGGGAGTTGGGGGAAATTGGAAGGGAGTTGAACCATGAGAGCCTATAGACTTTGAAAAACAATCTGAGGGGTTTGAAGGGGCGGAGAGGGTGGGAGGGTGGGAGGTTGGGGGAACCAGGTGGTGGGTTTTAGAGAGCACTGGATTACATGGAGCACTGGGTGTGGTGCAAAAATAATGAATATTGTTACGCTGAACATAAATAAGAAATAAATTTTAAAAAAACATTATTCCATTGTGTGTACATGTATATATATACATATGTGCTTATGTATACATATACTTGTGTATATATGTAGTTTTCCAGTTTGTGGCATTGTGAATAGAGCGAAGAACATCTGTGCAATAAATTTGCATAGTTTCATATGGAAAAAAAAAACAAAAAAAGAAAAGGTTGACTTTCAGATATAGAATTTAAGAGAGTGTAACCTTGGGAAAGTAATTTATAACCCTATCTATTATATAGTAACTACGTAGGTACACAAGAAAATATACACATTTTATCTCAATAAAATGCATTTTATAAAGTTTATGTAGAAATATGTAACATTTGATGTAAAATGCATAAATATTGAAGTATTAAGTAGAGCTGATATTATTCCCAGTTTACAAATAAGAACATAATGATTGATTTGTCTGCAGTCTGACAGTGTTTAGGTGCAACGATTAAAAACCAAGCTAAATCTTTTGTCTCGATATTCGTTTTACATCACATGTCTATTATGCGTAGGCAGAAAGCATGACACAATTTGAATCCCCATTTTTCTATGTACTTAATAATCTTTCTTGATTTGAGTGTATTGGGGAGCTCAAGTCCAATGAAAGCCTACATTTGTGAAAATTTCACATTTCATCTGTGAAATGAAAAACAACATTTGTGGTAAGAAAGCCAATAGAATTTTGTTGCATTCTTGATGCACACTCCGTGGAGTAGCAGCTAAAAGAGAATCATTGTATAATTAGAAAATAACATCAAAATTAAACAGCAGTAAATAAGTAAATAGACATATGCTTTCCACTACCCAGTTTAATAATTAAAATACAGTCAGATGAAGTGTGCAAATATGTGTATGTAGGGGGGAAACAGAGTGAAATATAGTCTCAGGAGATCTGGCCTTGATGTTTAGGCTACCTTTCAAAACCCAGGGGGAGGATCTACTTTCTATAGTTACCACATTATATAATTTAAACCTTAATTTTCTCAAGAAATTGCACAATACTCCAGCAAAAGGGAATTATAGCTATCTATACACTAGGAAAACAAAAAACAAAATACATTCAATTAAAGCCATTTCCCAAGAACTCCAGATATAGGTTGAATGGATAAAGATGTGGACAACAACTGTCATTCTTCTGTATCCATATGTTAAAGAACTGAAGAAAAACCATGTTTAAAGAATACACTGGGGTGCATGGGTGGCTTAGTGGGTTAAAGCCTCTGCCTTTGGCTCAGGTCATGATCCCAGGGTCCTGGGATCTAGCCCAGCACTGGGCTCTCTGCTCAGCAGGGAACCTGCTTCCTCCTCTCTCTCTTTCTGCTTGCCTCTCTGCCTACTTGTAATCTCTGTCTATCAAATAAATAAATAAACTCTTTAAAAAAAGAAGACACAGGAAGTACAAGAATGGTGCCACACCAAATCAAGGATATAATAAAAATAAAATTAGAATGAAATGAAAGTTGCATTATAACTGAAACAAAATATTCTCCAGATGAGCTCAGTGGTAGTAATAGATGAAATAATCAGGGAATATAAATAGAGATCAATTGAGATTATCCAGTCTGAAAAACCAAAAGACCTATAAATGTAGTATACATGTTGAAGAACTAAAGTCACTCAATGTATGGTCTCTAACTCCATGCAATAAAATAAAAGTGGTTTACATAAGGAAACAAAAAATTCACAAGTATGTGGAAAATAAATAACACACTCCTAAATAAGACATGAGTCAAAAAAGAAATCACAGTAGAAGTTAGAAAATACCTTGAGATTAATGAAAGCCAAAAATCGGTCACTTGCTCCTCTCTTGAAAGTGAAAATATAAAATACAAAGTCTTATGGGATACAGTTAAGTTTTTGTTTTTTTGAGGGAAACTTAGGATTGTAAACATATATTTAAAAAGGAAGAAAGTGTTACTTTCATAACCTATCATCTTAAGAAATGACAAAATGAAAAACAAATTAGGGGCTTAGAGGTGGCTCAGTTGGTTAGGTGACCAAATCTTGGTTTTGGCTCAGGTCAAGATCGCGGGGTTGTAGGGTCGAGCCCCGTGTTGGGCTCTGTACTCAGTGAGGACTGCTTTTGTCCCTCTGCTCTTCCCTTCTCACTCACTCTTTCAGTCTCTCAAATAAAGAAATAAAAATAAAAACATGATAAAGGAAGAATGAGTTAAAAGGCAAGCAAAAGGAAAGAAATTTTGAAAGATGAGATCAGATATAAATGAAATAAGACACAACAGAGAAAATCAATATATACAAAAGTTAATTCTTTTTTTTTTTTATTTCACAGACAGAGATCACAAGTAGGCAGAGATAGAGGAAGGCAGAGAGAGAGGAGGAAGCCGACTCTCCCAAGAAGTGGAGAGCCCGATGCGGGGCTCGATCCCAGGACCCTGGGATCATGACCTGAGCTGAAGGCAGAGGCTTTAACCCACTGAGCCACCCAGGCGCCCAAGCTAATTCTTTTTTTAAAAAAAGATTTTATTATTTGTTTGACAGAGACAGATCACAAGTAGGCAGGAAGCAGGCAGAGAGAGAGGAAGGAAGCAGGCTCCCTGCTGAGCAGAGAGTCTAATCAGGGGCTTGATCCCAGGACCCTGAGATCATGACCTGAGCCAAAGGCAGAGGCTATAACCCACTGAGCTACCCAGGTGCCCCAAAAGCTAATTCTTTAAAGAGATGAGCAATTGACAATTTTTTGGCTATTCTTACCAAAAATAAGATAAAAATACCAAATTATGAAAAAATCTGGAATGAAAGAGAGGCATTCCTATTAGCCTTATAGAAATAAAAAGAATTAAATTGCAATATGAGGAACAATTGCATGCTAATAAATTAGAAAACTAAAGAAATTTGGCAGGTTCCTAGAAAGACTCAAATTCCTTAATCTTAACCCCAAAGTAGACAATCTGAATGGAACTTAAACAAGTAAAATAATCGAACAGGTAATCCAAAAACTTTCCATAAAGAAAAATCTGGGACCATATGCCACATTGGTGAATTCTGTGAAAACATTTAAGGAAGATTCAAAAATCATTCAAAAAGTAGAAGTGGAGAGAACACTTCGCATTCATTCTGTGAGAGTCCGTATTAGCCAGATCCCAAAACCAGGTAAAGATAACACAAGAAAATGAAATTATAGACCAATATCTCTTAGAACTGTAGACACAAAAGTCTTCAATGCTAATGCTAGTAAACTGAATTCAGCAACTCATAAAATGCTATGGACAAAGAGGATTTATCTCAGGGATGCAAAGTTTGCTCAAAATGTGATATTTAGGGGCACCTTGGTTGCCCAGTCATTGGGCATATGCCTTCAGCTCAGGTCATGATCCCAGGGTCTTGGGATCAAGCCCTGCATAAGGCTCCCAGCTTGGCAGAGGGCCCGTTTCTCCCTCTCCAACTTCCCCTGCTTGTGTTCCCTCACTCATTGTCTCTCTCTCTCTCTCCCTCTCTTTTAAATAAATAAATAAATAAATAAAATTATATTTCATCACTGTAATTAATATACCATATTAAATTAATAAAGGGTAAACCACATGATTACCTCCATAAATATAGGAGAAAAAAGTGGTTGAATGTCAACACCATTTGGTGATAATAATCTGTCAACTGAATAAAAGAGAATTTTCTTAATGTAATAAAAAGCTGTATATGAAAACCCACACTTACACATTTAATAGTAAAAGGCTAGATGGTTCGTCCCTAAAGTCAGGAACAAGAAAAAAAGCCTGCAATTGCCACTTTTATTCCACATTTTCTTGGAAATTCTGTCTTGGGTATTTAGGAAGAAAACGGAATAATAGCAGTATGAATAAGAGTGGAAGAAGTGAAAATGTCTTTTTTATTCATAAGATACTATAGAAAAAAATTCTTCTGTAGAATTCTTCTGTAGAACAAAATTAATCTGCAAAATTGCCATTAGACCTCAGTATGTCCAGCATAGTTCCACGATGCAGGGTCAGTACTCAAGACAAGTTGTAGTCTTATTCACCAAAATTGAGCAGCGCAAAAATGAGATTAAGAGATTAAGAACAATCCCAGTTACAAAAAACATCAAACCTTAAATGATTTAGGAATAAATTTGACATAATCACAAAAGTCATACATACTCAGGCAAACTCATACTGAAAAGACCCATGATCACAAAACTCAGGCACTGAAAATGCAGCCCCGTAAGGGGCACACGAGGGGTCCAGAGTCCATCACTGCTTGTGGGGCTCCCAGGCTCCACCTCGCCGGGCCCCCAGGTCACCAGCAGTCCTTCGCGCCCCCAGCTAGCACACCCACCCAGGCAGGCGCACCGACAGCTTGACACATGCCATGAAAGAAAAAAGTGGTTGAATGTCAACACCATTTGGTGATAATAATCTGTCAACTGAATAAAAGAGAATTTTCTTAATGTAATAAAAAGCTGTATATGAAAACCCACACTTACACATTTAATAGTAAAAGGCTAGATGGTTCGTCCCTAAAGTCAGGAACAAGTCAGTGCAGCGCCTGGCCCTGCCCCTCATCAGTCACTTGGAGAAGGCGGTGCAGGTTGGAGGGAGACTGGCAGGGAGACTGGCAGCTGCAGTGGTGCAAGCGGAGGTGGCCTGGGAGCTTGAGTCCCAGGGGCTGAGGTCCAGCTGAGGTTGGGCCATTGAAGGGCTCGGGGAAGGGAGGGGGACTGCGTTTTTTCCTCCCAGCAGTTCCACTTCCCGCTTGGGCCGGGGGTGTGTGGGGGGGTACAGCATATCACTGACCCAGTACCTGCTCAGAGCTCAGGGGGTGGAAGGGAGGGAGGGCTGGGGGCTTGCTGTGGGCCAGGGACAGGTAGAGGCTGTGGTGGGGAAATACACACAAAATAGACACAACCAAAACCACACATCAACCACCCCCAAATGCAAAAAAGCCATCATCCACAAGTTGGAAAGAGGGCCTCAAGGATAGCACTCCACCCTCTCCAACACCTTCAGCAACAAAAGTCCTTCTGCCAAAGCTAACCCAGATCTTCAAGTATCTGGTGGAGGTGGCTTCCCTCACATTGCAGATACTGCATTTTAAGGCTTCAGCGCAGCTTCTGAAGGTGGAGACGCTCCAATCCCAAAAGCCTTTGTCTGTGGCAGTTTTGCTGATCCTTTTGGCTTTAGGAGGAGTTAGGAGTGGGGACCTGGAGCAGGAGAAAAGTGGGGATAAACAGCAAAACACAGGTGCTGGTGAGCCATAGCAATTTCCTAGGATTCCTGGGCTGGAACCATGGCTTGGCCCACCACCCACCCACTCTTTCCAGGGACCGAAACAGGGATTGGGGAGTGGACAGGGCGCCCCCACTGGCATTCCACAACAGCTGGGCCTGGACCATGCTACCTTGCACAGCTGGGGTCATGGTCCTGGGGTCCTGGGATCCATCCCTGCATTGGGCTCTCTGCTTAGCAGGGAGCCAGCTTCCTCCTCTCTCTCTGCCTGCCTCTCTGCCTACTTGTGATCTCTGTCTGTCAGATAAATAAAATCTTTTTTAAAAAGAAAAGAAAAGAAAAAGCACTTAATGGGAGCTGAATAGATTTTGTTTTGCTCTCCGAAACAGGGAGTTCCATCAAATGGCATGAAAGTTTAGAAATGTTATTTAAAGCAGTGTGATTGTGATTAATTTATGTGACCTGTTTTTTTTTTTTTTTTTTTTTTTTTTTTTCATGTAGAATCCTGCAGAGGCCAAACCTCTTTGTTGTGGTACTGCTTTGAGTGTTCCCTTAGATGATGTTCAAGTAAATGGCTAGGAAATGCCTAAGAACTTGAGAAATTTACCAGTGAAGACCAAAACCAAATTCAAGTTTATACTGCTGTATTGCAGGTAATAATTATATTCTAATGAAATGCATTTCAGTTTCTACATGTTTCTTACAAAAAAATCTGATTTACCAAATTTTGAAAGCACATGAGATGTTTTGATTTTAAAAGCCATAGAAATGTTCGAAGTTTGTTCCAGAGTTACAGATGTTGAGAGTGACATTCCGATTTTTAATGAATCTAGGAGATTACTGAAGTCAGACTGTTTTAGGAAAGGGTACTTCTCTCTTCTCTTTAAGGGTTTTCATGTAATTTTTTGAGGTCTCTGCTTGACTGGGATTTGAACTCAGATTTCCAAGATCAGAGGACTTAACACTCTGAAAAGTGGCACCAAATTTCTGTGGCCTTTTTGTTTCATCTTTTTTTAAATTAATTTCTTTATTTTCAGCATAACAGTATTCATTATTTTTTCACCACGTGGTTATTGTCAGTGTTTAGGTGTTGGAGAAACATTCTTGAAGCCATCTTTAATTGGAAAGCAGACCCCATTTGGGCTTTCTTAGGCTAGAAATGGGATTCCTGTGGGAAGGGGACTTTCAAAAGGTCTTCATCCAGGTGTCATGAGGTATAGAAACAGTTGGTTAATTTCCCTGCCATCCTAGTTACTGCTCTGTGATCTTCCTGGGTCTTTTTCTTGTAATTCTCTTTTGGTACTGCAAAGATTTCATACTTTCTGTCTTGCATATTGGTATTGATGACAGTAGAAAACTTGTTGGGTTTGGATGCTGAGGAGGAGGTAAGAATTTGGGATTTTAGAACAACCTTTTAATATCTTAAAAGGGGTGCGCCTGGGTGGCTCAGTGGGTTAAGCCACTGCCTTCGGCTCAGGTCACAATCTCACGGTCCTGGGATCGAGTCCCACATGGGGCTCTCTGCTCAGCAGGGGGCCTGCTTCACTTCATGTCTCTCTGCCTGCCTCTCTGCCTACTTGTGAGCTCTCTCTGTGTCAAATTAATAAATAAATAATCTTTAAAAAAATCTTAAAAGGGATTCGTTAACCTGTTGGCTCTTGTAGAAGTTAGGTTTTATAGCTCTGAGCTTATTTCATATTTGTATTATAACATCACCCTCTCCAGTGGTCTAACCCGTGGTCATTTTGGAGTTTGTTCATCATTTTGGTCTTTATTGCCATAATCGACCAAGTCTAGGAAGGAAGTCAGAGTTTGATGAGTGGTAGGTCCAGTAGGACACAGAACTGTATTTACCCTTTTAGGATAGAACAGGTGTCACTGAATTGGGTGAGGAGAATAATAACTTCCTCAAAGAGCATTTATGGAATTTTTAGGAGGGGAAAGGTACTGGTCAAGATATTGGTGAGGGGTGGGGAAGGAGTTGATTAGAAAGGCACTACGATGAGCAGAATCAAGTTTTACAGCCTCGGAGACAGGTATAAATAAGGTGCTGTCTGGGGGATGAGAGCAGTCTGGCTAGGGGAGTCAATTCGAATGCCTCCTTTTCCTTCCCATTTCTTTTGAAAAAAGGAATCAATTTCTACAAGATCCCCTGCCAACTTTTCATTGTTATTGCCAGGTGTACTTTATGTGTTGAATACTCCAGGTGGATTCGTGGAAGGGATTCATAAGGTCTGCTCTGGAGCAGAATGGGAAGGAGGTCAGATGTGCCAGAGGAACATGTGAAGGGAAGCAGGAGGAAATACTGAATAGGATCCTCGGAGGTTCAGGGAGCAACAGAGATGTATATTGGGTGTGTCAGTCATGTGGAGGGTCTCTTTGGGTCTTGGATACACTCCTTTTTCTAACTGTGTCATCGCAGTCTGCCCCTGGCTGGTGATTATTGTGTAGTTTCATGGAGGTATGATTTCCATCTTGTCGAAGTCACTCATGCTAAGTGCACGATTCATTGAATTTCAGTTGTTTTAAAGACTTGTGCAAGCATCACCACAAACCAGTTTGGGAAGATTTCCATCCTATCCTGTGGTTGGCTCCTGTTTGTTCTGTGATACAACGTAAGAGCCTGCTGAGAGAACTCTACCCTAAGCCTTTCAACATAGGAAATAAAGTGGTGTATATTAAAGGTGGCTGTGGGTGGGGAGGAAAATCTGTCCCTTTCCTCTGTGATTAGAGGAGACGGATAAAGTAGGGTTTGCCAGTGTCATAAAGGATGATGCCATCGGCTTTTAGGATGAGCTACCCCTGCAAATGAACAACTTTACTTAAGCCTTTTGTGAAGTGGACGTTCTTGAGTGTTGAGCAGAGTAACTTCTTAGACTCGGTTTTAGATTCGATGTACTTTGCTTCAGTCTTGCTGCTTCTCTAAATCCAATCATGTCTTTTTTGGAAGCAGAGATGGCCAAGCTACTGCTGCAGCAGGAGATGATTAGTGCCTCTTTGATCATAGTGCCGCATTTGAACCCTCAGCTACCGCTTATGTGACACTCACTAGAAAGTTGGTAAAATTTGCTGTTGGGTAATTCCCATGGATTTAGAACTTTTATATTTTTCAGTGCCCAATTTTATTGGGATTCTAGGGTCAACTCGAGTTTATTTGCACACCATCTCCTTGAGAAGTTTGTAGAGCTTTTGCAGGGAGAAGTGAGGAATTTACTTTAGATGTGTCATAAAATTATGTCTTAAAAGGAAAAAAAGTTGGTACTCAGGATATTGCATGAAAAGTTGGTACACTGTTTTGTTTGTAAAACATTTCCTTTCTTCTGGAGCTTCCTCATTTTTTGAAGTTGTAAGTTTGGACATTTCTCTCCTCAAATTCAGGTAGCCTGACAACTCAATAGCCCTTGGATAGTCATGAAGTACTTTAGAAGTTTTCGAGGTAAACATTCATCCTTAGCGAGACATGAAAGTTCGAATCTTGCCTCAAAAGTGCATCTCTCGGGGCGCCTGGGTGGCTCAGTGTGTTAAAGCCTCTGCCTTTGGCTCAGGTCATGATCCCGGGGTCCTGGGATCGAGCCCCGCGTCAGGCTCTCTGCTCGGCAGGGAGCCTGCTGCTTCCTCCTCTCTCTCTCTGCCTGCCTCTCTGCCTACTTGTGATCTCTGTCTGTCAAATAAATAAATAAAATATTTAAAAAAAAAAAGTGCATCTCTCTGAGGTAATGAGTTTCAGATTGAAAAAAAAAAAAAAAAGGACAACTCCCAGAAAACAGGGCTGGGGTGTAGCTAACCTGGAGTAGAGCAAGGCTTCTTCCCTGTGGTTTGTGGGTCATCCACCACAGTGGTTTTGCTCCTTAGGGCACATGGGTTTTACTGTAGTGTTTGTCTTTAATAAACCTTCTCCATGAAATACATGGAAAAACTACATGTCTTCTGAGCCATCTAATTTACCCAACCTTTTGGCTTCTATGATCGCCCTTATCCCAAAACGGTGATAATTTTGTTTGTATTTGCTATTTGAACTTAGTGATTTATTGATACTGACTGGATCTTCTGTCTACTTGGTAACCTTCCAGTAAATTACCTGGGTAATTGTTCTTATTTGACAGGTTTTTCTGGAGCATACCACGAAATGGGCTCTGGTGTCTAGTGGTGGAAAAACAGACAATGTCCTTGTTCTCATTGCATTTGGAATACTGTGGAGAAGAAGAGAAATTCAGCAAGTAAACAGAAAAGTGAAATAATTGTGGCCAGTGGCAAGTGTTTTGAGAAATCAGAGCAGAATGTGAAACTACACAGTGATGAGAAACTCGTTCTAGACAGTGTTAAGGTACACCTTTGCCTTTTGGGGCAGCGTGCATGCTCCTTTCTTTTGGGGGCAAGGGGTAGTTACTTCTGTAGGTTATTTCTGAAGACTCTGCCATTTAGCTCCTGGGGTTGGGGAGAATTAAAGGTGGAACCTTCGTGGACAGGCTAGTCAACCTTTCCTTAGTTGCCTGCCACATCCTGAGACCAGGCCAGCCAACTTGTCAGTGTATCCTGTCAGTTACTGGGATGAAAGGTTGGAGTGCATTCCTCATGTGGCATAGGTTTCTCCTGTGCTTCTGTCAATGCTGAAGAAATTCCAAGATTATTAAAAGCTCTTTTGGTAAACGGCAGCTACTTGAGGAAGTTGTCAGCACTAACTCAGTTCAGTAGAACTTCAGGTAATAGTGGATCCCTAAATATCGCCCTCAACCCGCAAGGACAACAAGAAGCCCCAGTTCAGATGTATCTTCTCTCTCTTTATTTCTGCAAGTCTACACACTTATATACGCTTACCTGACCAGTCAGCGAGCAGGGTACAGGAGGGAGTGAATCAGGCTGCACACCTAAACCAACAACTTTGCTAGCAACCAATGCTGTTTGCTTCCTCTTTGGGCATTCTGCTTAGTCTCATGAGGCAATCCTAACCTGGCAACTAGCCAGGCGCCATATTTTAATGGCGGAGGCCGCCCTGGCCAGGGGCCTGCCTCTGACATCTCCCCTTTTTTCTATTATGGCAGGGATTGTGGCTGTCTTAGGTTGTCAGTGGCGGAGAATATCCTTACCCATCATCAGACGGCAGATATCAATGATCTGCATCCTGTCTTAGGTTGGTATATTTCCCCCACCAATCTTACCCATCGTTGACTACCGATCCAGCATACTTAGCCACACTTGGTGGGATGTTCCAGCCTCGATGGCTAACAAGTCCTGCACCATGGCTTGCTATTGCCTATGTTGCTGTCGCCTCCAAATTTGCAGTTTCCTTACTAGCAGAATCAAGCCCACTACGAGAATTATCATCAGACAAATTACGCTAGCCGCTTGTTTCATAAAGGTTAACACATCTTGCAATGTTTTGATTATCTCTGGGAGGGTTGCCAGCTCATCTCTGGTGTTCTTTATCCTTGTTATGCCTAGTAGCAGGTGCTGAGTGTAGTTTTGGAATTCTGCGGACTGATTCCCCCACAAGTATTGGGAGAGCTGTCAGGAGACATTCTGTAAGTCACTCATATTAGTATAAGCTATGGGAGTTACACAAATTGCCGGGAAGGTTGCTATACATCCCAGTCCCAATAGGGCCCCCAATATGTCCACTTGTTCTTGAACCAAATCCACTCTCTGGTTGACTATCGGGATTCCTGCTTGCAGATGTGCATTGATCTGAGACTGTTTGAAGGACAGCCGCCGTTCCTTCTGCAGGGGTGTTCACAACTTCTGCAGTGGGTATAGTTGTAGCAAGTGAGACTGCTGCTGCCGTGGCAGCTGCTGTAGATATAGCCAGTGCTGTCACAACTGCGGCTGTGATACCAAAATCTCTCTTCTTTCTGGATATCACCACCGGTAACTTGTCCTCTGGAATGGAAACTGGGATAGGAACATGGGTAGGGATACGTATAATCACAGCCAGCTTGAAGGCAGTTACATTCCAGCACTGGGAAAGATAGCAATTCTTAGTGCAATTAACGTATCATTCAGCTCGCTAGCATTTGTTACGAGGAAAAAGAACGGTGGCGAGACGCATATGGGAGTGGGCTGATAAGTAAAATTATTGGGACAAGACACATTAACTGTTGCCTCAAAGGTACTAGAGTCATTTTGTTTATAAAACAGTTGAGGAATTTGCCATTTAACATGGACACTGCTGAGATATCAGCACATGCTCCTAGCAAGTTACAGACCTGCCATGCATCAAAGGGAGAGGAGGGAATATGAGAGAAGAGATAGTCCCTGGTAAAGGATATGGCCATGCTTTAACCACTGCCCACAGCTCTCTGGCTTGAGTCAGCCACAGGAGGTGTAGCATCCCCAGAGTTATCATCAGCATCTTCAGCATCATGACTGGTGTTCGGAGGCAAGGCTGCATGCACCAGCCGCTCTGGAATCCAAATTGGAGCCTCCTTTTCCTGTGGAAAAACACATACAGACCCCCTACTCCATACTAACACTGGATGTGCTCCATTGCACTTTCCTGTGAGGATGTCCTTCCAAAGTAATAAAGGCTTAGGGGGAGCAGCAGCATCACTTCCATGTCTGTCTGCAGCTGATTTACCCGTTTGGTCCATCATTGAAAAATTCAAAATAAAGAGAATGGCGTTGAGCTTATCTTTAGGGGACCTGAAGGTGTCCCCTATTCCCCCTTTTTGTTTATAAAGCGCATTTTTTATTGTAAGATGTGCACACTCCACAAAACTCTGTCCTTGTGGGTTATAGGGTATTCCATGTATCAAGTGAAGTCAAGTTGTTGTAGGAAGGCTTTAAAGGATTGTGAGGTGTAGGCTGGGCCATTGTCTGTCTTTAACTGGCCTGGCTTTCCCCATGCCACGAAAGCCTGTAGGCAATGGGCGATAACATCTCTGGATTTTTCCCCCCGTATGCACTGAGGTGAAAATTATCCCAGAGCAGGTATCTACAGAGACATGAACATATCTTAACTTTCCAAATTCTGAAACATGTGTGACATCCATTTGCCATATATGATTAGGTAACAAACCCTTAGGATTAACCCCCAAGGATGAGTGCAGGTAGTAAGGTCACGCAATTTCTGCAGGAGACTACTATGTCCCATGCCTGTGCTTTTGTTATGTTAAATTTGAGGCAAAGAGTTAAAGCATTCACATGGAACAGCTTATGATAATGTCTCACCTATTGCACTGGGTCCTCAATGGCAAAGACAAATTCTCCTCTGGTTAAGGAGTCTGCTAACCGATTACTTTTTGTCAGGGGGCCTGGTAAGGTTGTATGAGCTCATATGTGGCCAATATAAAATGGAGCCTTCCTGTCCCAAACTAATGTTTGGATTTCTTGTAATGCCTCAGAGATAGTAGACCTGGCATTAATAGAACCCACATTTTCAATGATAGAGACAGCTTGCACCACATATCTACTATCTGATAAAAGGTTGAAGGGTTCTTGATGAAACATTTGAAATGCTTTTATCACTGTGAGCAGCTCGGTTTCTTGAGGAGAGGAGCTTTGAAATAGGAAGGTCCAACTCTCTTCTGTGGTAACTATAGGTCCTACTCCTTGCTTAGATCCATCAGTGAATATAAGCCTTACATTACTGAGGGGTTTATGGTGAGTGATCCTAGGGTATATGATTGGATTGGATAAACTGAACTGTAGCCATGGATGTGATGGGTAGTGGCTATCAAATTGAGTGCACGATATAGTTATCAAAATGGCTCAGTCATCATCACAGGCTGCTAGGCACTTTATTTGTTCCTGCGTATATGGTGATATTATAGTATCTGTTTGTTTACCAAATGCTGCTATACTAAGTTTAATCCCTTTAAGTATAATTTGTGCAATGGCACTTGGGTACCAGGGCAAGACCTTCCCTGGAGAGTGGGTCAAACTAACCCATGATATGGGGCCAGATTGCCAAAAAACTGCAGTGGGAGCTCGTTTTTCGGCAAGGATACAAAATAGCAAAGGTTTGGAGTAGTCATTTCTGTCTATCTGAGCAGCTTCTAGCCTTTTCTGGATCAGACTGATGGCTTCTTTTGCCCCCTCAGTCAACTGACGAGGAGAGGTGAGGTTAGGGTCTCCTTTAAGTGTCTCAAATAAGGGTGACAATTCCTGATCAGTGAGTTTTAGATAGGGCCTCATCCAATTAATATCTCTTAACAATTTTTGAAAATCATTTAACGTGTTTAGGTGATCCGTCCGCAGGGTTATCTTTAAAGGTCTGACTTTAGTATTCTCTAACCTAGTTCCCAAATACTCTTTAATGGGCGTCATTTGGACCTCTTCTGGTGCTATGTGTAATCCGAATTTCTCAAAATGTTTGAAAAGAAAGGAAAGGGCCTTCTCAATATATTGTTCTTTTTTATGGCACAGCAAAATATCATCCATATAATGATACACAATGAGCGGGGGAAATTGTGTTCTAACCTCCTTCAGGGCTTGGTCCACATATAATTGGCACATTGTAGGGCTGTTGGCCATGCCCTGAGGCAATACCACCCACTCATAATGTTGATCCAGACAAGAATGATTAATGGTAGGTACTGTGAAAGCGAAACATTGGGTGTCCTCGGGGAGCAATGGGATGGAAAAGAAACAGTCTTTAATATCGATTACCACAGAGGGCCAACCAGAGGGCAGGGCTGAGACTAAAGGCAGCCCCCAGCTGTACTGCTCCCATGGCCACCATCTTTTCATTAACTGCTCATAAGTCATGTAACAATCACTATTTCCCCGACTTGTTCTTAATCACAAAAATAGGCATATTCCATGGTGATGTGGAGGGCCGAATATGCCCGGCGACAAGTTGCTCTTTTACTAACGTGTGGGCAGCTTCACATTTTTCTTTAGGCAGGGGCCACTGAGGAACCCACATGGGTTTACTGTTTTTCATTGAATTTTTAGAGGTTCAGTGGCCCCTAAGAAAAACCCAGCCCTGGCCCACCTATTCTTTGAGAGAAGTAATTAGTCAAGGGAATAGGTTCAGGGGTGCCCTGCAGCTGTTTTCCTAGGCCTCCCGTTCCAGGATAACCAGACTTAGTCATTAAGGCTTGAGCTTCCTCAATATAGAATAATTCTGGAGTCAACTTCAGGTTCATTTGGGCCAAGACATCCCGTCCCCACAATGAAATGGGAATCTTAAGGACACATGGCTGCACAAGTCCATGGTGGCCTTCATCATCCTTCCATGGCAGTGTAGCTGCACTTCACATGGGGCTATGAGCAATCCCTAATCCTCAAAGTGTTTGATCAGCCTTTTGCACAGGCCAATCCTTAGACCAATCAGCTTCATTGATGATACTGCGATCTGCTCCAGTGTTCAATAAGCCCATGAATTTCTTGTCTCTTATCCAAAAAGAGTAAAAGGGTCTATTTTCCATGCCTAGCGTGACGCATGCTAGAGGAACTCCAGATGAACAGAACCCCTTCTGTCCCCGCGTAACCTCATGGCTTCCAAAAAGCTTGTGACAACTAGGCAATACCAGGATTTGAGCTATCTTATCACCTGGACTAATAGCTGTAATTCCACGTGGGGAGAATACCAGGATTTTCACCGTTCCATTATAATCAGCATCTATAACACCGGGGTGAACAAGGAGTTCTGATAACGCCATCGAGCTCCGTCCTAGCAAGAGGCCCACGGTGTCCTCAGGTAATGGACCCTTAAAATCTGATTCGACTACCTGGGTCCCCATCTCTGGAGTCAGTATGAGTCTGGTGGTGGCACGGATGTCCAATCCTGCACTCCCTGTTGTGGCTCGCCTTGGATCGTTGGCGGATAATGCGAGCGAGCCACCTGTTGGAGCACCCCATACATTTGAGGGCCCTGGGGTGTGGGGCCCCCCTTCCCATTTTTTGACCCTCTTGGAGGCAGAGAGTTTCCTTGTATATCCCTTATTGAGCGACATTCATATGCCCAGTGGGCACCCTTCCCACATCTTGGGCAGATACCTGGTTTTTTAGGCTCTTGATAGGACACCTTTCTCTCGGGGCACTCACGCTTAAGGTGTCCTGGCTCCTTGCAGTAATAGCAAACTCCAGGAGTACCCCTATGTTTATATTGTTGAGCTCCCTGAAATCCTTGTAAACCTTGAGTGATAGCTGCAGCCATAACCTGCCCTTGAATAACACTGTCGTTGATATCCCTGCAAACTTTAATATATGTACTCAAGTCTTTGCTTTTCCAAGGTCTGATGGCTTCTTTACACCATTTATTAGCTTGCTCATAAGCCAGCTGTTTTATCAATGGCATGGCTGCCTCTACCTCCCCAAATATTTGACCAGCTGTTTGCATCAGCCTCGCTACCAAATCAGCATATGCTTCATTTGGTCCTTGTATTACCTTAGACAGCTGACCCTGTAAATCCCCACTGCCTTGAATTGTCTTCCATGCTTTAGTGGCCACCACGGCTATTTACAGATACACCGCAGGGTTGTATTGTATTTGGGCCTGCTTTCCCATGTACGGTCCTATTCCCATTAACATTTCTAGGTCCCACTGAGGATTTCCAGCCGCTGCATTACGGCGGGCAGTGTCCTCTGAGTATTCTTGCCAGGCTGTTTTCCATACTAGATATTGCCTTCCCGACAAGGTTGTGCAGGCTAGGTTACCCCAGTCTTCAGGGACTAAGTTCATTCCTGATATGGTCTCTAGCAAAGATACCGTAAAGACTGCCTGAGGGCCATACTGCATGACTGCTTCCTTTAATTGCTTAACTAGTTTACAATCAAGAGGCTGATGATACCGCTGGTTGTTTTGGTCGTCTAAAACTGGAAAGGCAGAGGCCAGGTCATGATCTCTCCAGCTCGAAACCCTGCCACTACCACATGTGGTGCAGCAGTACAAGCTCCTTGGCACGCCATAGGATTATACAGCGGAGGGGCACTAGGTGTCGCTGGAGTCGATAGTTTCAACTGTTCAAAGTTGCAATGCATTTTTCGGCCTAACTCCTCCCCTGACATTTCTTCTTCCACTTCACTAGAACTATTCCCCTCTGAGGCATGAGAAGACCGATCCTCTTTCACTTCCTCCAATGCCAATGCTCCCTCTTGTAGAGCTGATTCATATTTGGGTTTAGGCCCCACCAGTCATCCCCGGACTAAGGTCCATATTGCCAGGGACCCAGGTGGCAAAGGCGTTTTATTGTCCTGTTTCTTCAAATCCTCCCCTAAGTGGTCCCATTGAGGTATGTTTAGCAAGCCTTCATCTAGGAACCATGGAGCCGCCTTTTCCACTGTATTCAAAAAGGCCTGAGCAGTTTTTGCTTTTAGTGAAGTTCCATTGGCTTTCAGCAGGTCTTTTAAAAACTCTTCCAACCGCACTTTAGATACTTCAGATGCCATTATGAACACACAGACAACAGACGTGGACGTTAAAGACAATAACTAACACATCAACTTTTTACACGCATATACTTCAGTCGACATTTACTTCCTGCTTTACCGTGGAATTCCCACTTTTGAACGTGGCCTTTACTCCCTGCTTTACCGCGGAATTCCCACTTTTGAACGTGGCTAATGTCCCCGCTTACCTGCGGAACTTTACTCCCCGCTTTCCTGCGAATTACCTTGCAAGATTCCTTTATTTAGTTCCCGGGTGCCGGCGCCATTTATCGCCCTCGACCCGCAAGGACGACAAGAAGCCCCAGTTCAGATGTATCTTCTCTCTCTTTATTTCCGCAAGTCTACACACTTATATACGCTTACCTGACCAATCAGCGAGCAGGGTACAGGAGGGAGCGAATCAGGCTGCACACCTAAAAGAACAACTTTCCTAGCAACCAATGCTGTTTACTTCCTCTTTGGGCATTCCGCTTAGTCTCATGAGGCAATCCTAACCTGGCAACTAGCCAGGCGCCATCGTTTAATGGCGGAGGTCGCCCTTGTCGGGGGCCTGCCTCCGACACCTAAATGACGTGTGCTGCAGTACTTTGGCTCTCACTTTCTCTTTGGCTCTTTCAGGAGGGCCGTTTTGTGGGTGGCGTCTTCGCCCCCATGGTTCCCTCCTTCCTTTTTAGGTAAGGAGGGTTTTGTTCTTGTTTTTGTTTTTGTTTTTTTGTTTGTTTTAAAGGTTTATTTATCCTTTTAAGGATATTTATTTATTTGAGAGTCTCCATCGGGGGCATGGGGAGGGTAGAGGGAGAGAGTAAGAATGTCAGGTACACTCTGCACTGAGCCAAGAGCCAGACTGAAGACTCCATCCCAGGACCCTGAGATCATGAAGTGAGCCAGAGTCAGGAGGGGGATTCTTAACCCTCTGAGCCCTGAAAATGGGCTGAGAATATGTAGTAGAACACTGCTGACTGTACTGTTTGTCACTTGACTCATTCAGAAAATTACACAATTCCTCAAAATAACATGCCATGCCATCATTAAAATCAGTAGTCCCAGGCAGGAGAGAGATTGTGAATGACTGCTCCCCACACAGGGCACTGGTGTCTGGACAGGGTCTGATGGAGCACGTGTAATTAAGCCTTTGGTCTCTGTGTTGTCACGTGTGGATTTAGCTTTCCAGGGTATGCATTGCTGTCTTTATTTTGTCAGCACACTTCTCTCCTGCCTCAGGAGCCTGGGAAGGGGCTTCAGCCTGGGGTATGGGCAAGAGGCCAGGACTTTAGGAGAGGCTGCTCCAAAGCTCCTGGTGGCAGAAGAGCAGAAGGGAGCAGGGGAACTGGTGCCAAAAGAAAGAGGCCCGCTGGCTCCCAGGGCACTCCAAGCCTGGAGGCATAGCAAGCAGCACTGGCAGTTGCAAGACTCAGTGTGGGGAACTGCCTACCTGGGAACGGCTTCGGGACTGGGTCCCCACTACAGCCCCTTAAGGCAGACTTGCAGGGCCTGGAGCCCATCGCCACTTGCCGGAATCACACGCTCCACCTCGCTGGGCCACTAGGTCACCAAGAGGCCCGCATGCCCCCAAGGAGCACACACTCCATGACATGCACTCAGTAGAGGCAGCGCAGGTGGGAGCTGGTCTCAGGAGACTGGCAGCTGTGGAGGCTCAAGGGGTGGCGGCGGAGGCAGGGGCGGCACTGAAGGGTGCTCAAGGCCAAGTGGCCTAGGTAGGGCTGAGGTCCTGGGCTGTGAAGGGAGAGGGGCGGACCACGAGGACTCCACCTATGGCGTTACTCCTCCAAGCAGTGCTGGTTTCGGCTTTTGGGGGGTGGGCGGGGGTACAGCCCATCCTTGACCATGGGCCACAAGAAGAGCCTGACTAGGTACCTGCATGGAGCAGAGGGAGTGGAATGGGAGGAAGGGATGGGGGCAGGCAGGGACTGGCACTGGCTGGACTCTGGGGTCACCTGGGGTGGGGGGAGGCAGGCATTGCTAAGATGGAGTTCCCGGGGCTGGAGGATATCCTGGCGCTGGGGATGTATCTCTCCCGCTAGGGATCGGGATTGGGGCTGTTCCCACTGCTGCAGCCCTGGGGGCTCTTTCTCAGGGGCCCTCCGTGACTGGGGGGCTCAGTCAGTTAAGCATCTGCCTCTACCTGGCATCCTGATCTCAGGGTCCTGAGACTGAGCCCTGCTCAGAGAGGAGGCTGCCTCTCCCTCACCCTCTGCGTCTGCCCACGACTTTTGCTCACTGTCTCTCAAATAATAAAATCTTTTCAAGAAAGTAAATATAAAAGTTTATTTAGCATAATGTTGAGAAAAACAAGTTCAATCTTTAAGAAAAAATGATGATAGTGATAGGTATAAGTATCAGTTTAAACTAGCTTTGTATGACGGATCTCGATGAATCTTTGCATCCATGCCCTGAGAAATGAATCCATGCTGTCCCCACATCACAGAGAAGGACACAGAGGTTTGGAGAGGTTAAGTAATTATCCAGGCAAAGAGTAGAAATTGGAGGAATGGAAACTGGTCCTGTTCTCTTCCAGAGGCTCAACTGGCAACTTGTTTTTTCCATTTCCTTAATAAACATAGACTTTTTAGACTACGAACCAGTGCTATATTCTGTCCCTCCAGGATTCTCCCCAGGCCCCATCAGAGAGGGCTCTGGGGCCAGATTCTCCCTCCCTGTTCCAGGGGCCCCGGATGACTCCTTCTGTCTGCTCAGAAAGAAGGACACAGAGCTCTGGGGAGGGACCCTTCCTTGGCCGCGGGTGTCCACCTCTGCTTGGCTTTCCCATGCCCTGCTGGAAGGTGAAGTCAGAGTCAGAGGTTGAGAGGTGGCTGGGGAAGGAGGAGGAGGCCAAGGGCATCCCAGCCTGGTGATTCCACTTACCTGCCAGACCATTCTTCCCAGGTCCATCCAGCATCCCATTGATCTGCTGCAACTTCTGCTGCTGGTGCTGCTGGTGCTTCCAGATTCCTGACAGCACCAGCAGGAGTGTAGGAGGGATCTGCCCTGTGGGGACCCAGGAATCTTGTAAGATGCCTCCAGCCCTTTCCACAGGTGCCCAATCCCCCATTCCTTTCAGGGTGCCCCGGAGCTCAGTTGCCCAGTCCTGTATAATCCCTCACTTGATCACCTTTCCCACAGTCCAGGAATCTCTCAGTCTTGCCAGGGGCCCAGAGCTCACCCCACAGTTCATGGGGTCTTCCTGCCATCTGGTGCCGGAATGCTGATGTTGGCAAAAGGCAGGGCATATCACAGGCCGGAAACAGGAGGGACCTGTGGTTGTCACCTGGGCTGCCATTAACAGGGGTGAGACATGAGGCACTGGATCTCCAGAGACACTGAGCCCCTGGCGTTGATGATGTCAATGTCTGCGTGTTCTCAACATGTGACTTCTTCTTGTCCTCCACACATTTATGGACATGGTCATGGACACTCCCAGTTCAGTGAAGGAAATGAGCACCAGGCCAAACAGAAGGTAAGCAGGACAGCTGGATCTCAAACTCTAGGCACCCGGATTGTCTCCAGGGGCCACAAAGTGTTTCATAGATGGGAGACTGACACTGGCTTTGGGGACCCCTCCTCAACTCCATGACTGATCTCACCTATTTGAGGCCCCCAAACTCTATTCCCTGCTTCTTTCCCTGCTCCCGATTCCAGTTCTAATCAAGGTGCCTCTGGCCATCTTCCATGGAAGTCCCTGGCCCCCTTACAGGTTGGGCCTCTCTCCTGTTCCCTTTTGGGATAGTCTGACTCCACCCCTTCCATAGCTGGTCTCCTCCTACAACCAGAGCAGCCCATCTCTGGGGTTCTTGAGGTGGACAGCGGCATCTAAGCAGAATTGAATACTTTGTTTTGTTATCCTTGTTTTGTTGTTGGCTTATTTTTTATGGTTTCTGTATGTGTATGTTTAGGATATTGTTGTAACTGAGGGTGGCAGGAGTGGAAGTGGGTGCGAAGGATGGGGTGGCTGGGGAATGGGCATTGGAGAGGTATGTGCTTTGGTGAGTGCTTGAACTGTGTGCGACTGATGAATCACAGACTACCCCTGAAACAAAAACTACATTATATGTTAATTAAAAAAACAAGCTGTTGTTCTATTTAAGCAGTACTAGAGTGGTTCCTGTTTACAAGAAATTTACACAATAATAAATTGGTGGTTTGTAGAGCACTGAAAATCAGCTGTCTTGGGCCAGAAAGAGTTGAGGAAACATTTGAGAGTCCTAGGGAGACACAGTTTAGGAAGTTCAGCTCAGGACAGGCCCCAGGAGAGAGGATAACAAGGGGTTTGTCTAGTATCCTGGGTCCCGGGCCCTGCCCACCTGCTTGGCTGTCCCCACCCAGCACAGATGGAGCTGCCAGCTCTCTGGGTGTTATCCTAGATCCGCCAGGGGAGAAGCTGGTGAAAGTCTTCTCTTAAAATGCTCTCATTCCTGGAGGTCCTAGAAGATGACATGAGAGTCTGATTGGACTGTTTCCCTGTAAAGTTTCCTCATGTAAAGCCGAAGCTAGTGCGTAGGAGGGTCACAAAGAGAAGTGACAGATCTACTCTGTCAGAGGTGTTCCAATGTCTCAGCCAATTGGGGATGATTTTGAGATCATGAAGTCTTCTCAGACTAATACCGGAGGATATTCCAGCCCAGAAGACATATTTGATTTCAATTGTATCATCCTCGTATCATTCAGTTCCAGTGTTGCTCTTTTCCTTTTCTATTTCTTTTTTATTTACGATTTTATTTACTTATTTGACACACAGAGAGAGATCACAAGTTGGCAGAGAGGCAGGCAGAGAGTGAGGGGAAAGCAGGCTCCCTCCTGAGCACAGAGCCCGATGTGCGGCTTGATCATAGGACCTGATCATGACCTGAGCCACCAGGAGCCCCTCTTTTTTCTATTTCTTTACCCCTGTTCCCATGATAGAGGTACTTCTCAATTTCTAAACGTATGGGAATTTCTAGTTCACTTTTTATCAGTGATTTCTAGCACATTATATTACCACAAGATGCTCTGTAGTTGCCTGAATTGATGCGTCTGAAACAAAATTGAAATTTCCCTTATGGCTAAAGTAAATGGGGCGTATTTTTGTAATGGTCTCCTATGTGCCTAAAATCAGTGGATGTGGATGTGGACAGATGTATGGAGACAGCTATGGGATTCAGATGGTTTGCCATTAAGATTTACATCTTGTGGATGTTCTGTCTGTGTTGAGTTGCTGAGAGAGGCTCGAACCTCCTACTCTGGTTGTGTACTTGCTTGTTGTTGCAGTTTGGTTCTCCTTTGCTTTCTACATTGTTCAGCCAGTGGCTCTCAGACGGGAGTTTGGAAGGGAAGGAGAGAGCGCCCAGAAGAGGGAACAGGGACCTGGGTTGGAGGAAGTAAACAAGAAGAATGGCTAAAGATCCAGAGAGGATCTGTCGTTCCAATGGCGTGTGTTGGGGTATCAGGTGGGAACGGGCTTTGTACCAATGAGGTCACGTGTGGCATCCATGTTGAGCTACTAGGGGCAAAGGCAGGGGATTGGTCGAGAGATTAGAATGTTTCTCAGTTGCTAAGGAAACGTTCAAACCCGGGAAGGCTTGGTGGAGGATGGATTCTCCACACCAACTGCTCCTGAGAGTTTACTTTACCTGCTAATGTGTCCTGCTGACCTTGTCCTTACTAACCTGCTGACCTCCTAACTTTTCTGAACCGTGCTACTTCCCCTTGAGTACTTAATCTGACCCTGACACTGCCTGACACTGTCCCTGACCCCTCCTCCTGACCAACACCTTCCCCATCCTACCCTCAATTTCTTCCCTATTCCCCTCCCTAATTACCACCCTGCCCCTCCCCACCCCTTCCGTACACCCCCACCCCACCCTCCCCTGCCCCCCAACCATCTCCACTTCCTCACTGGGCCCACAGTGCCCCTTAAAAGGACCAGGACATGATGGTGCAAAGGCTACTCTTCTGGCTTGTCTTGCTCCAGGATCCCAGTTCCCCAAACCCAAATGTGAGTAAATTTGACACTTCACTAATGTCTTCCTTCTTCTCCTTCTTCTTTTCCTCCTTCTTCTTCTTCTTCTTCTTCTTCTTCTTCTTCTTCTTCTTCTTCTTCTTCTTCTTCTTCTTCTTCTTCTTCTTCTTCTTCTTCTGATATGATTTATTTGAGGAATAGAGAAAAAGGGCTCATGTGTAGGGGGCAGAGAGGGTGGGAAAGAGAAAATCCCAAACCAGCTGTGTAGTGAGCACAGAGCCCAAAGTGGGCCTCAACCTCAGGACCATGAGATCATGACTTGATCCAAACCAAGACTTGGTCACGTATCTGACTGAGCTACTTGGGTGCCCATAAGCTGCTAGTGGTTTCTTCCTTCCGACTGGGTTATTTAATCACAGCTTTTTCATGGGGTTCTTGATGGTAACCTCAGAAGAACGAGAGTTCTTCCTGATGACTGGGCACCAGAGGGCACGTTTCAGGGTCAACCTGAAGGTGTTGAGGCCACAGCCATTTCCCTCATGTTTTGGGTCCTGTCTGTGCTGCTGAGTCCAAGAAGCACAGCTTTGGTAGGATGGAAACCTGAAGGCACCAGGTTTATAGTGTCAGGAGGAAGGATTTGTGAAGATAGGAAAAGCCATTGAGCTCTTTGTCCTAAATAGGGGGCTTGTGTGATATGTACATTATATCTCTTTAAAATTGTCTTCAAAAATGTCAGGAACTCTAATTTAGTAGGAGCTAGGGGTGCTAGATTGTCGCCTGGGATCCTGGTGAAGATCCTACTGCAAGCCTGGTAAATTCAGGGTCCAGCTTCTGTTTAGTTTGTTTTTGTGTCAGCACATTGTTTATATTTGTAAAGTTTGACATCCCTGGGTATCTTAAGCATTGGGTTTGGGACTAGAGTGTTAAGAAGTGAAATATCCTTTTTGCTCTGCTTCTTGGTTGGAGGCTGTCCCCAGGGACTGTGTGTCCCACCAGGTCCATGGAGACCTGAGAATCCCACAAGACACTAATAGACCACAACCTGCTGGGATATATGTCACAGGAAAATCACTAAGAGTGATGTGATCAGGAAGTGAATGAGTTGTTGTCCTTTCTTTGACCAATTACATGCAGTGTGTTGATTTTCCCAAAATAAGAAAGTTCTGTATTTCCTTAGGATTGTCCAAATATAAAGAAATACGTGGTTCCCAGCATGAATATTTCACTCTGCCATGAAAAAGTAAACCCTGTACCCCCAGGAGAAAGAGAGAGAGTCAGCCAACAGTTAGGGAACACCCCTGGAAATAAGTAGACTACTTTAGATCCGCTTGCACCAGATTATGAAAGAGGATCTGGAAGTGTCAGTAGTCAAGAAGGATGCTTGTATTGAGGCAGACCCATCCCACATGAAGACCTCTAGTCAAAGTAGACCCCATTCTGTTTCATTTGAGTCTTCAGAAGAGGGAATTTCTTGGTCGTCTGGATTGGAATCATTCCCCTCTACCTGGGCTGCATCTCATGGATCAGTTCACCTTTCTCACCCTTCCTCATCTCTGAACTCTTGCCTAAATGAACTGGTGTTGCATTTCCCACCTCCACCTGCTCATGGCCACTGTCGGAGAACCTAGAGTTTTTGGCCCCACTGGCTGTCCTCTAGTTAAGACTCAGCTACTGATATCAGCATCCAGACAGCTGCCAGATGTACTGAGTGCCCACAGATGGGCGTGTTTTACATTCCTGACAAGACAGCCTCTGTCTTTTGTGCATTTGATCCCCATGACCAACCATTGTGCTGACAGCTACTGCTCTCTTCCAGACAGCGGCTATTAAAGGCAGTGTACGTTTCCCACCAGCACACATTTTCCTGACCTCAGCTGTGAGGGCTGAAGAGGAAAATGTTTTAGACTTCAGGAGCTCATTTCTAGAGAGGTGTGTTTGCACAAAATTCAAGCTTGGTGTGAATTAGTATGAATTGCATTGTTAGTGTCTTTTCTCCTGAAATACTTCTAAGTGTAGTTTTTGTAAAATGATGTGTTCCTAGCCTCGGTGTTTGTATCCAGGAATTTTGTATTAGAATTCACAGGCACCTGGGTGGTTCAGGCAGTTAAGTGTCTGCCTTAGGCTTGGGTCATGATCCCAGGGTGCTGGGATTGAGCCCTGGTTGGGCTCCCTGCTCAGCTGCCACTCAGCTACTCAGTCTCCCTCTGCCTTTTCCCATCTCTCTTTAAAATAAATAAATACATTCGTTAATATTTTCCCTCTTTAGAAAGTTAAATTTTAAGTTGCTCTTGCATGATTTACTTACAGTACCAAGAAATAGGAACATGAATTGCTTCCATTGGCTTTTTGGAGATACTAACCCTCACAGATATGCTTAGAACATACATGATCACCTGATTATGTACTTCAGAAATCTGACATCTGGGTTTGTGATTTAGAATCAGAGTGAGCATTGAAAGAAAACAACAATGTTTTCAGAAACTAATCAGTAACTCTGATTTATTTTTATTGGGCAATAATCACATGACGTATTAACGAGCAGCCTTCTGTCTCTCTCACTTATGTCCTAATCTATAAACATGTGTCCATATAATGTGCTCATTTGTACCTCTAGTACAAATTCTATTCATGCTTTCCCTCATTCGTCCTTAAATTTTGGGTGTAGTTTTGGAAATGGTCCAAAGGAGTTTTTCCAGGTCCTCCATGGATATACAGTAGAAGTCACTGACTCCTTACCTATTCTAAGTTTACATTGACTTACCTTGTTTATTTTATGTTGGCTTATAAATTCTCAAGTTCTGTTAGCTATAGAAAAAACAGTTGCAATGTGCTTGTAGATAAAATAAAATCTATTAAGATTTGTCTTTTAGATTTTGCCTGCAGCTTTAGTGTGTCATAATGTATATATGATCACAACATCTTTTCAAAGAATACTTTTTGTTGATATTAGACATAGGGAAGCAACAAGGAAGCCATCATCATGGTAGGTTGGTAAACACACTCATCACTGCCAAAAGTTTGCCCAAGCTCCTTGGAAATGCCTCTGTGCTCCTTCTCCTCCAGGAGGAGCTAGTTAAGAGGTATGCTCACCTCCTGGAGGCTGACTGAGGGTTTGTAAAGTTGATTTTTTGTGACAGATACACAGTAAAAGTCTTTGAGATTCCTCATTGTCTCAAATCGTATTTCAGCTTGTCCTTTCCTTGCCTGATCATTTCTGTCTTGGCCCTCATGGGACTGAAGTTCTGTGGAAGCTTCTCATTTTAACTGCCTTCTCGGGAACTTGTGCCTTTCTCATATACATCTGGAGAACCATCCTCGCTGTAAGTATATTAATGTACCTTCTGTACTTTCATTCATAAATAAGCAAAATTGTTAGAGCCCCTGGACATTTTTATGTCTATTCAGTACTACAAGTTTCCCTCTAATATGTCAATTTTGATTATCACCTAGATTGATGTAGTTTTAAATTTCTATTGAAGTGCCTTCTTGATCCATATGTTCTTTTTTTTTAAGTTCAAGCATAATTGGCAAACAGTGTAATGTGAGTTTCAGGTGTACAACATGACTCCGCAATTCTGTACATTTCTCAGTGCTCAGCAGAAGAAGTGCACTCTTCTTTCCCTTCACCTCCTTCACCCATCCCTCCACCCACCTGCCCTTCCACCCATGTCTTCTTTAGAAGTGGGCTGTTGAATCTCTCTCTCTCTGGTCATTTCTCCAGCTATCTTTCTGTTCTCGATCTCTAGTTTAAGTCAACTGGGGTCTGAGAGCATAGTTCCGGTGATTTCAATTCCTTTGGTGGTTCACATGTGTTGTATGGCCCCGAATTTTGGCTCTCTTAGTGACTGTTTCATGTCAGCCCGAGCAGAATGTCTATACCTCATTGTTGAATGAAGTATTCTGCCAATGTGTAGTGGATGGGGTGGAAGGGTGATGCTGGTCCGTTCACCTGTGTTCTCATGGATATTCTGCATCTCTGGGTCTGTCCATGAGGGATAAGAGGACTTTGAATTATCCAGCTGTAGGAATGGATTCATCTGTTCCCACCAGCAGTATTTTCAGTTTCTGTTTCATGTGCTCTGACACTCTGTTGTTGATGCATACGCATTAGAAATTGTTGTGTCTTTTTGGAGAATTGACCCCTTCATCTTTGAAATAATGCCCGCCATTATTCCTGACGGGTTTCCTTACTGTGTGGTGTGTGTTGAAGGACCATTTCACTGGCAACAGATTTCTAGCTCGATGTTCCTTTAAACAGTATAAACACTTCATCCTTCTTGATGGCATGGTTTCTGAAAAGAAGTGTGATGTCATCCTTATCCATTTCTCTGGAGTAAGGTGTTACTGCTCACCTCTCCCCTTCCAACACCCACTCCCAATCCCTGCTCCAGATTTCCAAAACATTTTTTTTTCTTTAATGATCTGTAGCTGAATATTCTAAATTAGGAAACATTGGTGGTTTTGGTTCATTGATTGTGTGTGTGTGTGTTTTGGTATTTATCCTTCTTTCAATGTTTTGATTTTCCTGGATCTTGATTAGGTAACTCCATTAATTTCAGACAATCCTCTGTCATTATTCCTTCAAATAGCTCTCCGTCCACTCTCCTATAAGAATAGGTATTCCTGTTATGTGTGTGTTACACATTTTGTAATGACCTATCAGTCTTGAGTTTTCTGTGTTGTCTGTGTAATTTTTGTCTTTGTGTTTCTCTTTTGGAAGTTTCTTTCCTGTCAATGATTCTTTCCTCTGGTTTATTTTGAGTCTCTTCATGAAGCCAGCACAAGCACTCTTGATTTTTATAATGGTGTTGTTGTCTTTCTAGACAACATGTTACAATCTTAGAGTTTCCTATCTCTGCCCACATTTACCATCTCTTCTTCCTCTTGCGCACTTTTCCCTTAGACCCAGTATCTTACATCAAAGAGACTTGAAAGTCCAGCCTGCTCTCCCCATCACTTCTGCCACAGGAAGTGTGATTCTCGTGCTTGCTGTCATGGTTTTACCTGCAGCATGCCTTGTAGGGTTGTGTTGAAAGCTAGATACTGCGTCCTGCTGAAGGAAGGGAGGTAAGTGGGAGTTAGGGTGAGGTTTTCTGCTTCTCTGGCTCGGAGATAGACTGAGGTCCTCACCGGTGAGACAGGGAGAAGATGGCACTGGAGTTGAGGATTTCCTTCACCTCTGTGGCTGAGTCTTTGGGAAACCCCCATTTAGACTCTGGAGACATAGTTTCATTTGAGGGCAGACCTTTGTAAGAAGAAAGAACTCTTTTGAGTTTCTTTCTCCGTGGGACTATTCCCCCTCTCCCTCACAATGGAGAAAACTTCCCTTCAAAGAGAACAGAAAAATATTATATATTTGGTGTAGCCATCGACCTTTCCACTTCCCCTGCCCATGAGGCTGGTGATATAGGCCACAGGAGCTCAGAGGTTCCTTATCAACATGTGAAATTAAAGGAATAACCATGGCTTTCTGATTTCCCTCCCCTGATGCACTCTCCCCAACAACATACTATGACTGGTTTATGATAGCATGGTGATATTCCAATATCCTGGCAAGATTTGCAGGTTGGCCCCAGCCTCTCATCATCCTGTAAACCTTTTAAAACAGGAAATATGTTAATGGTGTCAAAGTGAGGTCTTGCCTAGATGTTGTTGAGCTATAATAACATGAGGGTGACTCAAATCTGAATTGCCTCACTTCCCTTTTTGGAACCATCAGCTGTCATTTCTGTCATGGCTTATGCTTCATCTCATAATGGGCCACTCTTTATCTCATCTGATGGCTTTTACTTCTTTTTGATGACACTGCATTTAAACAGTCTGGGAAACTGCATAGCACCTGATATGTCATAACTGTGTGTGAATTCAGCAAACAGCCAACTCTTTGTAAGGTTTCAAGATAGCTTTGTAGAGAAGGAAAGAGGTGGCATATCCTTGACACAGCCTTTGCTCCCTTGCCTGCCTGCCTGCATTCTTTCCTCCTTCCTTCCATTTTATTTCTTTCAGTATTTTAAAATAGTGCCAAATTCTGTACTTCAGTGCAGATACTAGGTTGCAAAAATGTGAGGGAAATAGACTAAGTGAAAAAAGTCCAGTGGAGAAAGTCAATTATCCTTTGGTTTCACTTATTTGTGGAACATAAGGAACAGCATAGGGAATATTTGGAGAAAAAAGGGAAAAATGAATCGGGGGGGGGGAGAATCAGAGGGGGAGATGAACCATGAGAGACTATGGACTCTGGGAAGCAAACTGAGGGTTTTAGAGGAGAGGGGTATGAGGAGCCTGGTGATGGGTAATAAGGAGGTTACCTATTTCATGGAGCACTGGGTGTTATACACAAACAGTGTATCCTGGAACACTACGTCAAAAACTAATGACAGAAGGGCAAGATGGCGCGGGAAAGTAGGAAGAGGTACCTTTTCAACCTGTACTCTAAAGCGAGCTGATTACCTACCAAAGAACTCTGGTCACCTATGAAATCAGCATGAGATCAGAATTTTACACATCTGGATCTCAACAGGAGCAGAACGCCAATGGGCAGGTAAAGCGGAGTGGGAAAGGCGGACTGATATTGCAAGATACACAAAAGGGGGAGGGAGCCACCAGAGCTGACCAGTTGGAAAGTAATACCCTAATACAAGCGAGCGTGCCCAGTGTCTGGGGACCAGCATTAACTTGGAGACTGGTTGAAAGCACTCCAAAAGAGCAAAGGAACGTGGGGGGTAAATTGTTGGAATTGGGGCAGCTAGGGACAGGGGCTTAAGTCCTCAGTCCCAGGACTGCCTCCCCTGCCTCTGAGCCAGAGAGAGTGTGACAAAGAAACCAGATCTTGGTCCCAGAGCTGCCAGCAAACCCTAGATTGCGTGGGTTCTGGCTCCTGTGAGGGGATGGGAGCCACACAGGATGGCAGAATGTGTGAGCCCTGCTACAGAGCCTCTAATGTGCATGTCCCTCATCCTCCCCTGAGAGAGGTACAAAGGCCCTGTCAGCGCTCTTTGATATGCGCCATTGTTTCAGAGCCTAACAAACGCACCCCAAAATATCCCACAAGAGAGGTGCGCGAAGGCTCAGCCTGGTGCTTTCAGACCTGCACTTGTTCTCAGAGCCTGAGACATGCACGTGCCTCCCCTGAAAGAGGTGCATGCAAGCCAGGTGCTCTTAGACCCAGAAAGACTAAGCACTCCCAGCCTGGGCCAGCGGGAAAATCTCAGTGTGCGATTGCTGCTTAGAACCTCTCTGGCGGTCTGGAGATCCCAGACAGACGCCGCTGCCATGCTTTTGGGTACAAGCAGAAGATCCTGCGTCCCCAGGAACCATGACTCAGAACCTACTCTGCCAGCAGCCAAGGAGAAGTTTATATGGGCTCTGAAACACCCACAGAACAGACTGAGGCTTCTCTCTGAGAGGGAGGTCAGGGTACAGTTTGCATTCCTCTAAACCTACAAAAACCATCAAAAGAGGTTAAGAGGAGAGGGGGGTAAAAGGTGAAGAAACATAAAAAGCTCCAGAGAACAAAAGCCTGAAAAAACCGGTTTCCTCAGAGCCCACCCCCTAGACGGGGACTGGAGGACTTAACTCAGGGAATATTACTGACTGAAAACCAACGTGTCAGGCACCTCCCCAAGAAAACCAACCAGGAAAGAAAAAAAAAAAAAAAGACTACAAGAGAACCACCAACACTACTTCGTAGGACAACTTTTATTTTTAATTTGTTCCCACTATTCTGCCTCATTTTTTGTATATAGATAATTGTTTAACCGATTTACCATCACAGAGAGCTGTCCAGCACATCAAATTCCATAAATTTCCAACCTAAAATTTTGTTGCATACACCTGTGTTTTTCTTTTGCACTTCTATTTTTTGAATTTTTAAAATTTTTAGTTTAGCTGAGTTTATTCCTTTTTTATTGTTATTTTCTAATATTCATATAGAGTTAAACTTCAAAGAAATCCCCATTCCCCAATCAATACTACCCCTAGAGGTAAACCATTTTTAATCCCTTTATCCTAGGAAAGTTGAGTCCTTTAACAAAGATATCAATTACATCCAGCAAGGATCAAAACAAACTTCCTTGCCCACACAGAGAATTTATAACCACTCTCCCATCTTTTTCTTCCACCAGTGTTTCTGTGTTTTTGTGTTTGTCCTGATAGTATATAAATCTTACACTTGGGGTTCTTTTCAACAAGGTTATTCCTTGTTGCATATATTTACATATTTTTCTCTTGTTATATACTTTTATCATTTTTTTTTTTGTCTTTTGTTTGTATACCTCATAAATCTTTCTTTGGGGCGCATTTGGGCTGAACCTTCTCTTTCATCTTCCCTTTCTTTCCTGTCTCTCTCTATCTCCTATTTTTTTCTTTTTCTTGTCTTTTTTCTCTCATTTTGGTGGGGAATCCTGATTGCTCAGAAGTGTTACAGAGTGCACCCTGACTGCACCACGGTCGATATATCTAGCTACATCTGTTCAGTCATCTCTCACCAATATTACTAGGAGGAGGAATCCCAACAGAGAAAAATACAGAGGATGGACCTTCCACAACAGAGCTAAGGGCTATCAACATAGACAATATGTCGAAAAGAGAATTCAGGTTAACATTTATCCAGGCAATAGATAGGTTGGAGAAAGCCATGGATGACCAAACGGAATTGATTAGGGCCTGAAAGGAACCAGACCAGATGGTCACAATGTTAGGGCAGAGTTAAAAGTTACCAGGGCTGATGTTCATAATGCTCTCAGTGAGTTCCAATCTAATCTAAATTTTCTAAAACCTAGGGTAACTGAGAAAGAAGATAGAATTAGTGATCTGGAAAACAAACAGATAGAAAGATCAAGAGGAAGCCTGGAACAAACAGATTAGAAACCACAAAAACAGAATCAGGGAAATAAATGATGCCATGAAACGTTCCAACGTCAGAATTATTGGAATTCCTGAAGGGGAGGAGCAAGGAAGAAGTCTAGAGGATAGAGTGGAACAAGTCCTTCATGAAAATTTCCCAATCTAGTGAATGGAACCAGCATTCATGTACTAGAGGCCAAATGTTCTCTACCCAAGATTATAGATTCCAGAAAAACATCAAGACACCTGATAGTCAAATTCAGGAATCATAATTGTAGGTATAATCTCTTGAATGCCGCTAGCACTAAGAGGCTCCTTACTTACAGAGGAAAGCCCATGAGAATAGTATTAGACCTGTCCACAGAGACCTGGCAAGCCATAAAGGGCTGGCAAGATATTCAGGGCACTAAATGAGAATAATATGCAGCCAAGAATACTTTATCCAGCAAGACTGACATTCAAAATGGATGGAGAGATAAAGAGATTTCAAAACCGGCAAGGCTTAAAAGATTATGCAACCACCAAGCCAACGCTGCAGGAAATCTTAAGGGGGGAGTTCTATAAAAGAGGAAAATTCCTAAGAATAGTATTGAACAGAAATATAGAGACAATCTACAGGAAGAAAGCCTTAAAAGGTAGCACGATGTCAATGAAAACATATCTATCAATATCACTCTCAATGAAAATGGCCTAAATGCTCCCATAAAATGGCAAAGGGTTGCAGATTAGATAAAACGGTAGGACCCATCCATATGTTGTCTACCAGAGACCCATTTTGAACCTAAAGATGCACCCAGTCTGAAAGTGAAGGGATGGAGAAGCATCTTTCATGCCAATGGGCCTCAAAAGAAGGATGGGTAGCAATTCTCATATCAGATAAATGAGATTTTAAACTAAAGACTGTAGTCAGAGATACATAAGAACACTACATAATCCTTAAAGGAACTAACCACCAAGATGATCTAACAATTGTAAATATCTATGCCCCCAATATGGGAGCAGCCAATTACACAAGAAAACTGTTAATCAAGATAAAGAGTCATATTGATATGAATACATTAATAGTAGGAGATCTTAGCCTGCCTCTCTCAGAAATAGACAGATCATCGAAACAGAAAATCAATAAAGAAACAAGAGCATTGTATGACACATTGGACCAGATGGACCTCATAGATATATTCAGAACATTCCACCCTAAAACAACAGAATACTCATTTTCCTCAAGTGCACGTGGAACCTTCTCAAGAATAAACCACATACTGGGTCACAAATCAGGACTCAACTGATACCAAAAGACTTAGATGATTCCCTGCATATTCTCAGATCACAATGCTTTGAAACTGGAGCTCAATCACAAGGAATAGTTCCGAAGGAACTCAAATAACTGGAAGCTAAAGACCACCCTGCTTAAGAATGCTTGGATCAACCAGGAGATCAAAGAAGAACTGAAACAATTCATGGAAACGAATGAGAATGAAGACACTTCGGTCCAAAACCTATGGGATACAGCAAAGGTGGCCCTAAGGGGGAAATACATAGCCACCCAAGTCTCCATCAAAAAAATTGAAAATTCCAGAACACAGCAGCTGTCTCTACACCTTAAAGAACTGAAGAATCAACAACAAATCAAACCAACTCCACACATAAGAACGGAAGTCATCAAGATTAGAGCTGAGATCAATGAGGTAGAAACCAGAGATACAGTAGAATGTATCAATGAAACTAGAAGCTGGTTTTTGGAGGAATCAATAAGATCGATAAACCATTGGTCACACTAACCCAAAAGAAAAGAGAGAAAGCTGAAATTCATATAATTATGAATGAAAAGGGAGAGATCACAATAAACATCAAGGCAGTAGAAACAATCATCAGAAGTTATTATCAACAGTTTATATGCCAATAAGCTTAGCAACCTAGATGAAATGGATGCATTCCTGGAAAACTATAAACTCCCAAAATTGAATTAGGAAGAAATCAACAACCGGAATAGACCAATGTCTAGTAATGAGATTGGAGCAGTGATCCAAAATCTCCCAAAAACAATTGTCCAGGTCCTGACGGATTCCCAGGGGAATTCTACCAAACTTTCAAGGAGGAAATAACACCTATTCTCCTGAAACTGTTTCAAACAATTGAAGCAGAAGGAAAATTTCCAGATTCTTTCCATGAAGCCAGCATTACCCTGATTCCCAAACCAGGCAAAGACGCTACCAAAAAGGAGAATTTCAGATCAATATCACTGAGGAATATGGATGCTAAGATTCTCAGCAAATCTTAGCAAACAGGATCCAACAGCTTATTAAAAAGATTATCCACTATGACCAGGTGGGATTCATCCCTTAGCTACAAGGATGATTCAACATTTGCAAATCAATCAATGTGATAGAACAAATTAGTATGAGAAGAGAGAGGAACCACATGGTCCTCTCAACCGATGCAGAAAAAGCATTTGACAAAATCTAGCATCCGATGCATTAAAACGCTTCAAAGTATAGGGATAGAGGGAACATTCCTGAACTTCATCAAATCTATCTATGAAAGACCCACAGCAAATATCATCCTCAATGGGAAAAAGCTTGCAGCCTTCCCGTTGAGATCAGGAACACGACAAGGTTGCCCACTCTCCCCACTCTTGTTCAACATAGTATTAGAAGTCCTAGCAACAGTAATCGGACAACAAAGAAAAATAAAAGGTATCCAATTTGGCAATGAAGAAGTAAAATTCTCTCTCTCTTTGTGGATGACATGATTCTTTATATGGAAAACCCAAAAGACCCCACCCCCAAACTACTAGAACTCATACAGCCATTCAGTAATGTGGCAGGATACAAAGTCAATGTACAGAAATCAGTGGATTTCTTATACACTAACAATGAAAATACAGAAAGGGAAATTAGAGAACTGATTCTACCTACAATATCACCAAGAACCATAAGACACCTGGGAATAAACCTAATCAAAGAGGTAAAGGATCTGTACTCGAGAACTACAGAACAATCAAGAAAGAAATTGAAGAAGACACACAAAGATGGAAGACCATTCCATGCTCTTGGATCAGAAGAATAAACATTGTTAAAATGTCTATACTGCCTAGAGCAACCTATACTTTTAATGCCATTCCAATCAAAATTTCACCAGTATTCTTCAAATACCTGGAGCAAATTATCCAAAAATTTATATGGAATCAGAAGAGACCCTGAATCGCTAAGGAAATGTTGAAAAACAAAAATAAAATGCGGGGCATCACGTTACCTGATTTCAAGCTTTACTACAAAGCTGTGATCACCAAGACAGCATGGTACTGGCATACAAACAGACACATAGACCAGTGGAACAGAGTAGAGAGCGGCGATATTGACCCTCAACTCTATGTGCAAATAATCTTTGACAAAGCAGGAAAAAATATACGGTGAAAAAAGACAGTCTCTTTAATAAATGGGGCTGGGAAAACTGGGCAGCTATATGTAGAAGAATGAAACTCGACCATTCTCTTATACCATACACAAATATAAACTCAAAATGGATAAATGACCTCAACGTGAGACAGGAGTCCATCCGAATCCTAGAAGAGAACATAGGCAGTAATCTATTCGATATCAGCCACAGCAACTCCTTTCAAGATATGTCCACAAAGGCAAAGGAAACAAAAGCCAAAATAAACTTGGGACTTCAGCAAAATCAAAAGCTGCTGCAGAGCAAAGGAAGCAGTCAATAAAACACAGAGACAACGCACGGAATGGGAGAAGATATTTGCAAATGACAGTACAGACAAAAGGTTGATATCCAGGATCTACAAAGAACACCTCAAACTCAACACACACCAAATAGATATTCACATCAAAAAATGGGCAGAAGGTATGAACATACACTTCTCCAATGAAGTCATACAAATGGCTATCAGACACATGAAAAAATGTTCATCCTCACTAGCCCTCAGGGAGATTCAAATTCAAACTGCGTTGAGATATGGCCAAAATTAACCAAACGGGAAACAATATGTGTTGGAGGGGATGTGGAGAAAGGGGAACCCTCTTCCATTGTTGGTGGGAATGCAAGTTGGTGCAGCCTCATTAGAGAACAGTGTGGACATTCCTTAAGAAATTAAAAATAGAGCTTCTCTATGACCTGCCATTGCACTACTGGATATTTACCCCAAAGATACAGATGTAGTGATAAGAAGGGCCATCTGTACCCCCAGTGTTTATAGCAGCAATGGCCACAGTTGCCAAACTGTGGAAAGAACCAAGATGCCCTTCAACGGACGAATGGATAAGGAAGATGTGGTCCATATACACTATGGAGTATTATGCCTCCATCAGAACGGACGAATACCCAGCTTTTTTTTTTTTTAATTTTTTAAAGATTTTTATTATTTATTTATTTGACAGAGAGAGATCACAAATAGGCAGAGAGGCAGGCAGAGAGAAAGAGGAGGAAGCAGGCTCCCTGCCGAGCAGAGAGCCCTATGCGGGACTTGATCCCAGGACCCTGAGATCATGACCTGAGCCGAAGGCAGCGGCTTAACCCACTGAGCCACCCAGGCACCCCCGAATACCCAGCTTTTTTAGCAACATGGATGGGACTGGAGGAGATTATGCTGAGTGAAATAAGGCAACAAACAGAGTCAGTTATCATATGGTTTTACTTATTGGTGGAGCATGGTGGACATGGGGAGTTAGGAGAAGGGAGTTGGGAGAAATTGGAAGGGGAGGTGAACTATGAGAGATTATGGACTCTGAAAAACAATCTGAGGGGTTTTAAGTCTTGGGGTTGGGAGGTTGGGGAAACCAGGTGGTGGGTATTAGAGAGGGCATGGATTGCATGGAGCAGTGGGTGTGGTACAAAAACAAAGAATACTGTTAGGCTGAAAATAAATAAAAAATAAATTAAAAAAAAAACAAGAAAAAAAAACTAATGACAGACTGTGTGGTGACTAACAAAAAAAATAGCTAGGGAAATAATGAATTAAAGGATATCTTTTCAATGTCTGCATGATCCCTTGTTAAAATTGAAGAGGTTGAACATTCATTGACTACTATGTGAATAGAATTTGGGGGCAAAAATAAGTTAAACACAACTTGTGCTCTTTATCATAAATTGATTGTAAACAATGATGACTTCATAAAAAATTCTAATTTTATCTTCCTTTTTAATCCTGTGAATTCATGCTGCTAAGCAAAGTGATTGTTGTAATATCTTTGGATTATAATTGTGGTAATATCTGTACTATAGATTATTACTCATAATATGTTTTGTCATCGAGCTTATCTTTGTTTCTTCCTCTCTTAGATAAAGCCTCGACAATACGAAGGTAAGATTTGGGGCTTCAGTTTTCTTTGCCAAAATTTCTCAGTACCCGTATTTGATGTGTTTTTAATTTGATGAGGGATAAATATGGTGACTTCTGATGTCTCACTGACTTAAGACTTGAAAATGCTTCTCTTCCCCATGTGGAGTCTAAGTGACAGTGTGGAGGGATTTGCCATCTCTAAGAGACCAGGAGAAGGAACTCTTCGTGGGACTAGGGAGAATACAAGGTGTAATTTTGCAGAGACATGTTTAGGAGGCAAGTGATGATGACAGTGTGAGGTCTGGAGTGAGTACTTCACCATGAGCTGGCTCTTGGTGAAATGTCAAAAGGAGAAAACTCTCTGAGTCTAGCAAAATGGCTACACATAGGGAAGAAGGCAGATATTGCCATGCAGAGCGTGTGTTACAGGAGAGAAGTAAACTGTGGTTTTAAGTCTGAAGTGGAGGGGTCGTTGCCTGCCAGGGGAGAATGAATGGAATAAAGCCTGTGCCAGCGGGGATAATGGATAGTGTGTGGGGATCATGGATTGTGGTGATTCCATGGTGCTGGCTGTTGACGGCCTGGGTGGCCACCTGGCACTTAGGAAGCCATTGAATGTCGTTGTTCGTTGTTGTGAGTGTGGAAGTGGTTCTGGTGAGAAGAGAGGTCTCAGAGCAGGAGAGCGCTCACGGTGGGTCAGGAGAAGAGAAGTTTGCACTTTGAGGCAAGATGAGAGAATTATTTTTTAAGAGATTCTGTTTATTCAGTAGATATATATATAGAGAGAGAGCACAAGCTGGCAGAGTGGGAGGCAGACAGAGAGGGAGAAGCAGGTCCTTGCTGAGCAGAGAGTTGGATGTGGGATGTGATCCCAGGACCCAGGATCCTGATCCCAGCAGAAGGCAGACCCTTAACCAACTGAGCCACCCAGGTGCCCTACGATGAGAAAATTAAGTGGCTCTTAGAGGAGTCTGTGTTCTAGACCTTACAAGTGTTATGCAGCTGCCATCAGTCTCCTCATGAGTGTTGTTTCCCTTTAAGGGTGCAGGGTAACATTTTCCTGTTGTGATGAAAAAAGCTTGTCTTCTCAGGCTTGTGCATTATCCAGGGCCTCCAAAGACTCTCTGTAACGTGGAGATTGTACCCAAATGTGTTTATAGCAGAGAACTGGTCCTCCAGAGCCCCCAGCCTGGGGTCCATGAAAGGCGATCTGGGAGCAGCAGAAAGTTTCCGAAGGCCTGTGAGTTGTCACTCACCTGACATCTTGAGCTTTCCTTGTGTGGAATTCCAAGTAGGACCTGGAAGTAGACGATCCACTGAGCAGAAACAATGTATAGTTTGCTCATTATGTGTTGTTTGCAGGGACCTGCTTTTGTATCTGAATCACTGGAGGAGAGAGATGTTAGTTGCTAGGATGCTTGATTTTTTGGTCACATCTCTGGCGATGACATTAGCATATGCAAGGTTGGAATTTTCCAAGAATGGTGCTTACAGGTGGGAGAAAAATGAGAAAGCTTTCGATTGTTTCTTTTTTTATGTTTGAAAAACATTTTAAGTAGGAATCTCACTGATATAGAATGTCTTAGGTTTCAAATGCTGCTACAACATGCTTCCTTCAGGCACAATGGGAATGCTAGCAAGTTAGTGACACCCAAGTGTCAGAGAATGTACTCTGGTGCTAATATATTGGGATTATTCAATGTCGCTGTTTTTGCTAATTATCTTAAAATTCTTTTTTCTCCTTTCAGTTACTTTAGACCAAATCAAGATGAAGATTAATAACCTTAAAAACGAAAACAGGGATCTTGAAAAAAACATAGCGAGTTGGGAAGAGAAGGTATGTGTACCCTTTCAAATATTTTTTTGTGATTTCATATTGGTTACTTACCCTCTGGTAGTTCATTCTATCGATCTATATCATGCAACCCAGAAATGGTCCTTGAGTAAGAGAAGCTTCACAAATGTAGAGTACTGCCTCTTTCTTTGTCACAAAAGGAGAGGCACAGATATAGGTTTCTTTAACATGCTATTTTGGACTTCTGATACTTTTTCATATTTTTTGTAGGCCAGGGAAGCAAAGAAGCAAGCGGAAACAAAGAGAGAACATAAGCATTCCCTTGCTGGAGTACGTAAATTAAAAGTAAGACTCCTTTCTTTGCCTGAATTGTGTTCTAACAGCAGAAATAAAAGTAATAAAATATTATTATTATTATTAAAATTATTATTATTTCAAAGATTGATTTGAGAGAAGGAAAGAGTGAGGCGAGGGGGTCTGAAGGAGACAGAGAGAGAATGCCAAGCTGACACCGTGCCGAGTGTTTCGCCTGATGCGGGGATCAATCCCATGACCCTGAGATCAGGACTTGAGGCAAACGAAAGCAGGAGTCAGACACTCCACAGACTGGGCCACCCAGGTGCAACCCAGGTGCCCCAAGGAATGAATCACTGTTACTCATTCAATATGTTTTCTTGAAGGAGAACATCAAAAAGGTGGAAGAGATTAATGAAAATTTGAAGGACTCCCTTCATTGTAAACAGGCTCTCTTACAAGCTCAGAGAGAAAAGAATATTAAGAATGTGGATGTGGTGAAAGTTAGGTGTTAGTTGTACTATAATGTGGCTTGGGAGGCTTTTGGTTTATTTGGGTGAGGTGAGTGCAGTGTACTCCTGTGCTGTTTGCGCAGTAGAGCGTGGGCATCTGGGAACAGAAACCTCTACTGAACCGTGAACTGTGATTTCTCTTAGGACCACCCCGATGAGATTTGCAATTTCAAGGCCTAGGAAGTATGGTTTATTTCACAGCTGGGTAATCATCACATCATTCAGTGCTGCCCTCCAAGTTACATAGAAAATCCCACAAAATATGTGAGCAGTGAAGGATGATAGCAAGCCCAATATGTGTAGTAGAATATTATTTTATATCAGTTCCTCTAAGAAAGCCATTTGTGCGTTTTTTGACATGAACTAGTTTCCTTACTTGCCTCTTATTCCATTTATGCCTCAAGGGCTTTCTTTGTTGCCCTCCATGATCCTGTCCTGTTAGGTGCCCACATATGTCTTTTCTCAAATCTGTCTTAAAGGCCCAAGATGCACTGGCGGATCAAGAGTTGAGAGCCTTGACATCAAAAAACCAAGAACTGAAAGGTACCTTGTTTTGGGGGATGAAATCTCCATATGGTGGCAATGAGTTTGCATCGGGCAGGGAGAGAATGCCTTTCTGCCTTCACAGCGTTGCCCTTCTCCTTTCCCCATTGAAATCAAGTTCTCAGGTCATGGCACAAACATAGAAAATTAAACTCATCCTTTACAGAAAGAAAAACATTCCTGGAAGAACAGTGTTCAAAAGAAGCAGAATTGAACCTGCTAAAGAAAAAATTGGATATGGCGGGGGAGTTCTCTGAAAACCGAAAACTGACTGCAGAAGAGTAAGCTATTGCTGTGTTGTCATAGATATTGTTGTATGAATTTTCGTGACGGCAACTATTTGGATCTTCGGGAATTGGATCTTTGTGTACTTTTGCCAAATGCATTCTGTAGAATTGGGCTGCCATTCCTGTCTTGATTTGTGTAACCTGAATTTTCCTTTCTGTTCTAATGACTTGCCACATGTTATTGTGTGATTCATTGGGGAAGAAGGGGGAAGGTACCAGCATTAATCACTTTGATACGTGGATCCCCTCTGGATCAGTCTACATTTCCCTATCATTTTAACTCTCATCACATGCTCTGACCACTCCTGCATTAGGTCCATTTCTTGTTCAGTATGAGACTTGGGTCCAGAACATGGAGAGAAAAATGGAATTCTCTTCCTGCAGAAACAGGGAAAGTTTCTTTGTGGAAAGTGTGCTGGGGCTCCAGCAATACTGGGTCCCTTTATCTGGTGTACAACTGAGATCATTCGCTGAAGCCCAATACCTTAGAAGGCCAGGGTATTTTCTGTCCACCTGATTTTCTTTTTTTTTTTTTTTTCTATCTCTTTCTTTCTTTCTTTCCTTCTTTCTTTCTTTCTTCTTTCTAAGAGATTTTATTTATCTATTTGACAGAAAGAGACACCGCGAGAGAACTCAAGCAGGGGGAGTGTGAGAGGGAGAAGCAGGCTTCCCGCCGAACAGGGAGTCCAGTGTGGGGCTCTATTGCAGGACCCTGGGATCATGACCTGTACCAAATACTTTTAAGCAGATAATTACTGAGCCATCCTGGTGCCCCTCCACACGATTTTCTAGGTGTATGTCTCTTGGATCCCAACCAAAGCCTGCAGTTTCACTAAGTCTCACCTTTGCTGGCGGATGAGAGCTTCACTTGTTGCATTCCAACCTGTCGCCAAAAGGTTGCTTGTTAATTTACTTTGTATTCACTTGCCTGTTCTAGAATTCACTGATGTGTCCTCCGGAAAATGGCTCCCACTGCCAGGCTGGCTTTCTCCTAGGCTTCCTTCTTCTCCATCTGATTATCATGTTTCTTCATGTGCCCTTTAGAAATTGGGTGCATTCACTCACAAGTTTGCTCTCTTGTCCAGTGTGTCCTTTTATTTCTCAGGAGAGATAAGGATGTTGGAGTCCCTCATTCATGTGGAAAAGCAAAACTGTTCCCTGTCTACCCTGGAGACTCAGCTTTGTGTTATTCCTTCCCACATCGGGGGTGGGGGCCACTCTCTCTCACAGGCACTTGGGTTCTGTTCATTGGTAAAGACCCACTCCCCTCACTCTTTCCTTCTCTCAAATCAATCTTTGAAATAATATTAATTTTAATAATAATAATATTTCATTACTTTTATTTCTGCTGTTAGAACACAATTCAGGCAAAGAAAGGAGTCTTACTTTTAATTTACATACTTCAGGACCTTCTTGGGGCAGGCCCAATGTACTGACCACCTTTCTCTCTTCAACACCATATCCCTGAGCCACGCACTGACTGCCGCTCCAGAAGACATTTGCTGAAGGATGGTTGAGAGACCAGAAGCAGATGCTCCTGTCCTTCTCTTTCTAGAGCTTTTGTCTGTCCCTAAGTCTTTCTGCATGAGATTCTTGACAAGTGTCCTGTTGAAACCTTGTGAATGAACACCATGAACAAAAGAGTTGAGGGCAGCCCAGCAGACCAAACTTTCTAAGCATCATCGTTTGCTGCCTTCACCATCCATGAAGCTGGTTTTGGTGAAGAAGGTTGACTTGGGGCGCCGGGGTGGTTCAGTAGGTTAGAGCCTCTGCTTTCGGCTGAGTTCATGGTCCCCCTGGGATGGAGCCCAGCATTGGGTTCTCTGCTCAGTGGACAGCCTGCTTCCCCCCCCCCCCACACTCTGCCTACCTCTCTGCATACTTCAGATCTCTCTCTCTCAAATAAATAAATAAAATCTTTTTTTTTTTAAATAAAGTTAGAGTAACTGGAGTTGACAGATTTACATCTGAACTATGTTCCACTGAGATAACACCCTGAGTATGTGACAGTTCACATGGATTATTTGAGGACATATTTTCAGCACTAAGATTGGCCTTTTCCTATACCAGGATCTTTCACGAGGGGTCAGCGGTTGTACTTCTAAAGCCTAGAGATGTGTGGGAGTGAGTTTCCATACCAGTGAAGCCATATTCTGGAAGTTCCTTTGGGCTGAATGTGGGGGCACAGCCTTGGTCTGAGGATCAGGGCTCCCCACAGAGACTAATGATGGGCCCCTATTCATCCTAATGAGTGTAGCTCGTCAGGCTTGGCTTTTCACTTTGAATTGAAATGAGCCTTCACCATCTCAAACCAAAGATGCATTCCAAGAGGGCACAGAGTGCAATATTATTTGGTGACATGGTGAATGAATTAAAGTAGACAAGTAAAAAGACAGCCCCGATTGCAGGGAGCTTGGCCAGCAGCAAAAGTTCGATGTTTCTTCAACCCTAAATGGGGCCTTCATTCATTTCCCTGTTGTGTTGTCAGTCTGTGCTTTTGGCGGGGACATTCCAACATAGGCCATCAGGTGTGCTAGAAGAATAAATGGCAAAAATTCATTACCGTGGCTACTGGACAATGTATATATCTCTCCCATCTTAGGAAGCTAGAAGAGAAACTGTATGAATTGAATGCAACTAAGAATGAGCTGTTAGCTGCCGATAAATATCTGAAAGTAACTGAAGAAGAAATGGAGAAGTACAGGTAAGTTCAGACACTACATACTATTGGCTCCTGAAAAGTTCCCTTTGGATTTTTTTAAATTTTTTAATTTTCTTATAAACCTATGATGTATTCTTAGCCCCAGGGGTACAGGTCTGTTATTCACCAGGCTTACACACTTCACAGCACTCACCATAGCTCATACCCTCCCCAGTGTCCATAACCCCACCATCCTCTCCCTACAACCTTCCCCCCAGCATCCCTCAGTTTATTTTGTGACATCTTGTTTCATTTATTCTTTTCCTACCCCACAACCCCCCACGTTGCATCTCCACTTCCTCATATCAGGGAGACCCTATGATAGTTGTCTTTATCCGGTCGACTTCTTTCGATAAGGATAATTCCCTCTAGTTCCATGCACGTCGTCGCAAATGGCAAGATATTTCTTTTGATGGCTTCATAGTATTCCACTGTATATATATATACCACATCTTCTTTATCCACTCATTTTTGATGGACATCTAGGTCCTTTCCGTAGTTTGGCTATTGTGGACATTGCTGCTATAAACATTCAGGTACACGTGGCCCTTCAGATCACTACGTTTGTATCATTAGGGTAAATAGCCAGTAGTGCAATTGCTGGGTCATAGGGTAGCTCTATTTTCAGCTTTTTGACAAACCACCATGCTGTTTTCCAGAGTTGGTTGCACCAGCTTACATTCCGACCAAAAGTGTAAGAGTGTTCCTTTTTCTATGCATCCTCGCCAGCATCTGTCATTTCCTGACTTGTTAATCTTAGCCATTCTGACTAATGTGAGGTGGTATCTCATTGTGGTTTTGATTTGAATTTCCCTGAAGCCAAGTGATGTGGAGCAATTTTTCATGTGTCTGTTGGCCATCTGGATGTCTTTGCAGAAATGTCTGTTCATGTCCTCTGCCATTTCTTGATTGGATTGTTCTTTGGGTGTTGAGTTTCTGAAGCTCTTTATAGATTTTGGACCCTACCCCTTTATCTGATATGTTGTTTGCAAATATCTTCTTCCATTCTGTCAGTTGTCTTTTGGTTTTGTTAACTGTCTCCTTTGCTGTGCAGAAGCTTTTGGTCTTGATGAAGTTCCAATAGTTTGTTTTTGCCTTCGATTTCCTCCCTTTTGATGATGATTCTAGGAAGAAGTTGCTGTGGTTGAGGTTGAAGATGTTGTTGCCTGTATTCTCCTCAAGGATTCTGATGGATTCCTTTCTCACATTGACGTCCTTCATCCATTTTGAGTCTATTTTCCTGTGTAGTGTAAGGAAATGGTCCAGTTCATTTTAATGCATGTGGCTGTCCAATTTTCCCAACACCATTTGTTGAAGAGACTGTTATTTGGACATTGGACGTTCTTTCCTGCTTTGTTGAAGATTAGTTGACCATAGAGTTGAGGGTGTATTTTTGGGTTCTCTCTTCTAGTCCATTGATCTATGTGTCAGTTTTTGTTCCAGTACCATTCTGTCTTGATGATGACAGCTTTGTAGCAGAGCTTGAATTCCAGAATTGTGATGCCACCAACTTTGGCTTTCTTTTTCAATATTGCTTTGGCTCTTTGAGGTTTTTTCTGGTTCCATATAAATTTTAGGATTATTTGTTCCATTTCTTTGAAAAAAAATGCATGGGATTTTGATAGGGATTGCATTAAATGTGTGAATTTCTTTGGGTAGCAAAGACATTTTCATAATATTTGTTTTTCCAATCCAGGTGCATGGAACCTTTTTCCATTTCTTTGTGTCTTCCTCAGTTTCTTTCATAAGTACTTTAGAGTTTTCTTAGTATAGATACTTTGCCTCTTTGCTTAGTTGTATTCCTAATTATCTTGTGGTTTTTGTTGCAGTTGTAAAAGGGGTTGACTCCTTAATTTTGGTCCTTTTATCTTGCTGTTGTGTAAAGCAATGCAACTGATTTCTGTGCATCGGTTTTATATCCTGACACTTTACTGAATTCCTGTACAAGTTCTAGCAGATTTGGAGTGACGTCTTTTGGGGTTTCCACATATAGTATCATATCATCTGCAAAGAGTGAGGGTTTGACTTTTTTTTTTTTTTTTTGCCGATTTGGATGTTTTGATATCTTTTTGTTGTCTGATTGCTGAGGCGTGGACTTCTAGTACTATGTTGAATAGCAGTGGTGATAATGGACATCCCTGCCGTGTTCCTGACCTTAGCGGAAAAGCTCTCAGTTTTTCTCCATTGAGAATGATATTTGCAGTGGGTTTTCCATAGATGGCTTTGATAATATTGAGATATGTGCCCTCTATCCCTACACTTTGAAGTGTTCTGATTAGGAAGGAATGCTGTACTTTGTCAAATGCTTTTTTAGCATCTATTGAGAGTATCATGTGGTTCTTGTTCTTTTCTTAATGTATTGTATCACATTAATTGATTTGCGGATGTTGAACCAACCTTGCAGCCCTGGAATAAATCCCACTTGGTGGTGGAGAATAATCGTTTTAATGTACTCTTGGATCCTATTGGCTAGTATTTTGGTGAGAATTCTTGCATCTGTGTTCATCAAGGATCTTGATCTGTAATTCTCTTTTTGGATGGGATCCTTGTCTGGTTTGGGGATCAAGGTGATGCAGGCCTCATAAAACGAGTTTGGAAGTCTTCCTACCATTTTAGTTTTTTGGAACAGTTTCGGGACAATAGGAATTAATTCGTCTTTAAATGTTTGATAGAATTCCCCTGGGAAGCAATCTGGCCCTGGGCTTTTATTTGTTTGGATATTTTTGATGACTATTTCAGTCTCCCTACTGGTTAAGGGTCTGTTAAGGTTTTCTATTTCTTCCTGGCTCTCTTGTGGTAGATAATATTGTCTCTACTAGTACACCCACTTCTTCCAGATTGTCAAATTTGTTGGCGAAGAGTTGCTCATAATATGTTCTTATAATTGTTTGTATTTCTTTGGTGTTGGTTTGATCTCTCCTCTTTCATTTGTGATTTTATTAATTTGGGTCCTTTTTCTTTTCCTTTGATAGGTGTGGCCATGGGTTTTTCAATCTTATTAATTCTTTCAGAGAACCAGCTCCTAGTTTCATTGATTTGTTCTATTGTTTTGTTTATTTGTTTGTTTGTTTGTTTGTTTTCAAAGATTTTAAGTATTTATTTGACAGAGAGAGAGATCACAAGTAGGCAGTAGGCAGAGAGGCAGGTAGAGAGAGGGAGGAGGAAGCAGGCTTCCCGCTGAGCAGAGAGCCCGATGTGGGGCTCGATCCCGGGACCCTGGGATCATGACCTGAGCCGAAGGCAAAAGCCCAACCCACTGAGCCACCCAGGCGCCCCTGTTTGTTTCTCTTTCATTGATTTCTGCTCTGATCTTTATAATTTCTCTTATCCTGCTGAGTTTAGGTTTTCTTTGGTGTTCTTTCTCCAGCTCCTTTAGGTGTAGGGTTAGGTTGTGTATTTGAGACCTTTCTTATTTCTTGAGAAAGGCTTGTATCGCTATATATTTTCCTCTCAGCACTGCCTTTGCTGTGTCCCACAGATTTTGAACCATTGTGTTTTCATTGTCATTTGTTTCCATGAATATTTTTTTCAGTTCTTCTTTATTTTCCTGGTTGACCCATCCATTCTTTAATAGGATGGTCTTTAGCTTCCTTTCTCTGTCATTTGAGTTCCTTCCAACTTTCCTCTTGTGATTGAGTTCCAGCTTCAGAGCTTTGTGGTCTGAAAATATGCAGGGGATGATCCCAATCTTTTGATACCGGTTGAGACCTGATTTGTGACCCAGAATGTGATCTATTTTGGAGAATGTTCCATGTGCATTAGAGAAGAATACATATTGTTGCTTTGGGATGGAATGTTCTGAATACATCTGTGATGGTCCAGTGTGTCATTTAAGGCCTTTATTTCCTTGTTCATCTTTCGCTTGCATGATCTGTCCATTTCAGTGAGGAGAGTGTTAAAGTCCCCTACTCTTCTTGTATTATTGTTGATGTGTTTCTTTGATTTTGTTATTAATTGGTTTATATAGTTGGCTACTCCCATGTCAGGGGCGTAGATATTTAAAATTGTTAGATCTTCTTTTTGGAGAGACCCTTTGAGTATAATATAGTGTCCTTCCTCATCCTTTTTATTATAGTCTTTGGCATAAAATCTAATTGATCTGATAGAAGGATTGCCACTCCAGTTTTCTTCTGATTTTCATTAGCATGGTAAATTGTTTTCCACACCCTCACTTTAAATCTGGATGTGTCTTAGGGTCTAAAATGAGTTTCTTGTAGGCAGCATATGGTTGGGTATTGTTTTTTTATCCATTCTGATACCCTGTGTCTTTTGATTGGGGCATTTAACCCATTTACATTCAGGGGAACTATTGAGAGATATAAATTTAGTGCCCTTGTATTGCCTGTAAGATGACTGTTACTGTATGTTGTCTCTGTTCCTTTCTGATCTACAACTTTTAGGCTCTCTCTTTGCTTAGAGGACTACTTTCAATATTTTTTGTAGAGCTGGTTTGGTGTATGAATATTCTTTTAGTTTTTTTTTGTCCTGGAATGTTTTTACCTCTCCTTCTATTTTCAATGATAGTCTAGCTGGATATAGTATTCTTGGCTGCATATTGTTCTCGTTTATTGCTCTGAATATATCTTGCCAGTCCTTGCTGGTCTGCCAGGTCACTTTGGATAAGTTTGCTGTCAATCTAATATTTTTACCATTGTATGTTACAGACTTCTTGTCCCGGGGTGCTGTCAGGATTTTCTCTTTGTTGCTAAGACTTGTAAATTTTACTATTAGATGACGGGTTGTGGACCTATTCTTATTGATTTCGAGGGGGGTTCTCTACACCTCCTGGATTTTGATGCTTGCTCCCTTTGCCATATTAGGGAAATTCTCTCCAATAATTCTCTCCAATAGACCTTCTGCTCTGCTCTCTCTTCTTCTCCTTCTGGAATCCCAATTATTCTAATGTTGTTTTGTCTTATGGTATCACTTATCTCTGGAATACTCCCCAAGTGGTCCTGTAGTTGTTTGTCTCACTTTTGCTCAGCTTCTTTATTCTCTGTTATTTGGTCTTCTATATCACTAATTCTTTTTTCTGCCTCATTTATCCTAGCAGTAAGAGCCTCCATCTTTGATTGCACCTCTTTAATAGCTTTTTTGATTTCAACATGGTTAAACTGTGGTTCTTTTATTTATCCAGAAAGGGCTTTTATATCTCCAGATAGGGTTTCTTTAATATCTTCCATGCCTTTGTAGCGTGTGGCTAGAACCTTGGGAATCGTCATTTTGAACTCTAGATCTGACATATTACCAATGTCCATATTGATTAGGTCCCTAGCCTTCGGTACTGCCTCTTGTTCTTTTTTTTGTGGTGAGTTTTTCCACCTTGTCACTTTGTCCAGATAAGAATATTTGAAGGAGCAAATAAAATAATAAAAGAGTGGCAAAGACCCCAGGAATGTGTGCTTGAGCCAAATCAGAAGAGACCCCAAATCAGGGTGGGAGAGATAGGGGGTAAAAGGAAGTTCAGGGAAAAAAATTTTTAAAGAATAAAAATAATGAAATAATATAAAAAAGAAAAATATATATACATATTAGACTGGTGACTAGAACAGGGTCATTCACTTAATTTTGGGTGTATTATTGTCTCTTACAAGAAATTACCTCCCAAAATTTTAAAGAATGGAAAACATATATAAGAGTAAACACAATGAAAGGACAGAATATGACTATTAAGATGAAAATAATTTTTTTTTTAATTTCTAAAGAAAGAGTTGATATGTAAGTTGGTTGGGAGAATAAAGAAAAATAAAGTGGAGAAGAATTGCTCAGGCTGGAGAGTAGAACAAGCCCGGTGGTAGATTTAGGGTGTAGTTTCATCTATTAGAAGAAGTTGTACCCCAAATTTTTTAGAAGAAAAAAACCCTACGTGTATACAGAAACTGAAGTTAGATACAATGAAGGATAACATAAAACAATAATAATGAAGGTTCGAAAAAGATTTTTTTAATGAAAAGTATTGTTAAGATAAACTAGTTTAAAAAACGTTAAAAGAAGAAATGGTAAAAGTTAAAAAAAATTAGCTGAAGATAAAAAAGTAAAGTTAAAAAAATTAACTTTGCAAGACTAAAGTATCATGAGGAGAAAGCCGTGAATTCATGGTTTGCTTTCCCCTCCTCTGGTATTCCGCTGTTCTCCTTGGTAAGTGAACTTGGTCTTGACTGGATTTCTTGTTGGTCTTCTCAGGAGGGGCCTGTTGTAGTGATCCGCAGGTCTCTTTGCCCCGGGCGGAATTGCACCACCCTTTCCAGAGGCCAGGCTAAGAAATCCGCTGGGGTCTCTGGGGTCGCTTTCAGGAGATTTTGTTTCCTGAACACTTTCCGTAGAGTTCCAGAGATCAGTAATGAAAGTGGCGGCCTCCCAATCTCTGGCCTGGAGGAGCTGAGAGCTCAGGGACCCATTCCTCAGTGCGCCCTCAGAGAAAAGCACTCATCATTTCCCTCTCCCTGGCCTCCGGCTGTGCTCAGACCTCACCCACGCTGTGACCAAGTGTCTCTGTCTCTGGCACACAGCTCCACCTGGAGTCTCTGAAACCCTTAGATCGCTGAGCTCTTTTGGGGAGATTTCCCCAGATCCTGTGCCATGGATTACGGTTCAAGGTAACGCTGAGTTGAGAGGTCACTCCTTGGCTCTCTTTCTGTGTCCGGCTTCCCTGCTCTAATACATGCATGTTCTATGACACTCAGACACCCCTGGGCCTTCTGTGACCCTGCAGGACCTGGGTGCACGCTGTCCCTGCACGGGCTTCAGCCCGGTTTAGCCTCTGGAGCGATATCCCTCAGTGCGCATCGCTTTTAAAATTCCTGGTTTTGTGCTCTGTTGCTTGTCAGAAGCTGGACCCTCCCCCCAGGGTCTCTCTTCCCGTCGCTTTGGATTCACTTCTCCGTGGGTCCTACCTTTCAGAAAGTAGTCGATTTTCTGTTTCTCAAATTGATGCTCTTTTTCTCTTGGATCTCCTGTTGGATTTGTAGGTGTTTGGAATGTTTTGATAAGCTATTTATCTCGTCTCCTGCTACCTGATGTCATCTCAGCCTGCTGTTTCTCGACCATCTTGACTCCTCCCTCCCTTTGGATTGTTAGTCTTTGTACATTTTGAGGACTCAATTAAGTAATATACACTAAAATTTAGAGGATGTATCCAGAGCAAATTAACTGACACAGAAAGATAAGGCACAAAACATATCCGGATCCCCAGTTTGGCCTGACTGTGGAAACTAGCTCCATACCAGCGTCCTTGAGGTGGTGTTTGGAGGAAAACAGTTTGTCCTAGGATGAGTCCTTCCCATAAGCCCAGTAGTGGCATCTGATGGTGCTGGTCTTTGCAAACCTGGGAACCATAGTGAGGATAGAAGTTAAAGGAGAATAGAGCTTCATGACAAAAGACATTTGTCATGTGATAACTGAGGGAAAGATTGAAAACGGGTAAGGAAGTTTTGTCGGTTTTGATCCCGCAGGCAAAGAAATATGATGAAGGAAAGGCTGTAAGAACAGCTTTGATCCCACAGTCCAATTATAGTCAGGTGAAAGTGTTTCCTGTGTCAGGATCAATTGTATGAGGGGACAGATAAGAGGAGGATGGCCACATTGGCAGATGATTGAAAATCACACCCAGTGTTGTGTTTTGTCTGATGAAAACAATTATCCCCCTCACAGACAAGAAGTGGAAAAAATGCGGGAAGAGCTGCAGGAGTCTAACCTCACCTTCAACCACAAGGTAATGGGACTTGTGTCCAACACACTGACCCCTTGGCGCCCCCTGCAGGTGATGGTCGTGGCCCTTAGAGCCCTGAACATGGGTTTCTGGTGTGTTGGCTTTTTCAGATCGCAGTTCAAGAGAGGAACGCTCTGGCTAACTGGGTAAGTATTTTCCTTTTCCTCATCTTCGTTTGCGGCACAGTTGGGCACAACTGAAGGTGGGTGTGTTTTTCTGCCGCAGATGAAGGCTCGGTATTGGGAAACAAGGATGATGCAGCAGAGCAGGGAGAACGCCTACCTGAAATACAGGTGTGAGAGTTTAATGTGCGTTTTTACGGGTGTTTGGAGAGGTAACAGCTATGCTGTTTACTGCGTAGGAGAGGACATGGTGTTGTAATTCTTAGAGATGTCCATTCTTTTTCTGTGTTCAAGACTGCGCATGATGCAAAAGGAGATGCTACCTGTGGGATCCGTGAGGCGGGAACTGATGCCGGGAAGGCCTGAGTCGCAGAAGCCTGTGTGGCAAGGTAGGGAGCACAATGTGAAATGCAGCAACCTGATTTCTGCTGTGAAACCACACGGTGTCCTTCCTGTTCCTGTGGGTGATTGCTGTGTGTCCACCTCCAGCCTGCAGGTTGTCTGAAGGGGTGACAGGAGGGTGCTTTTCTTATATGTCCCCAGGCAGCAGGACACTTGCCCCCGTGACAGGTGGAGCTCACGCCACTCCACACCTTCCCCCTGCTACCCCCTTTGGAAGAGCTGAGCCTGAGAAGGTGCGAGACGAGCGCCCTTTCCACTTTGACTCAGTGGTCAAACCTTGACAAAAAAAAAAAAAGACTATTTGTGAAAAAGGGCATTTATTTACTCATTATGGAGGTTTCTATATTTTTGTTTTATTTGTCATCTATAGGACCATATTGAGCAATGAAATATATATTACTCCTCTCATGTTATCGGTGCAATGCCATAGCTTTATTGCTCAATCTGTCTATGATTTCTTTTTTCGTGACTATACAAATGTCAAAATCTGTTTCTTCCCTGAAATGTTTATTTGTTGGCCAGTCACGCATTCTAGGTCCCAAATGCAGGATGGACAAATGAACCATTCACCTGTGGCCTGAGAAGAGAACATGGGCTGTTCATGTTGAGGGTTTGTGGATGTCCCCACACAAGGCTATTCTCACTTAGGTGTTTAATCTATGAAGATACAGTGATTTTTTTCTGATGTGTGTTGAGCACCCCAATTTTAGTGTTGATAGCCAGTTGTACCCCGACCTGTTTACACGTGATGGGTTACTTACAGAAACACTGGAACCAGGGCCCTGGAGTGTCTCAGGCAAGAGGAGACTGGTGTCTCTCGTTGCAAAGGACTCACTTGAGTCACGGGTGAAACCTTCTGATAAGGGACCCAAGTGTGGGAAAGAGTGCAAGATGGGGAGAGGAAGGCATGGAGGGCACGAAACCAATATAAAACTCTGACCTTTGTCTGATCTAGCATCTAGAGTGGTTCCCAGGATGAACAGCAGCACTAGCCCTCAAAGCAACCCAGAGATGCATACGGTAAGTGCTTGGGCATTTTTAGTTGTGTCCGTTTCTGAAATGGATTGCAGTGTGGACAGGTCCCTGTCCTAGCCTGTGGCCTTGGTGTGTGTCCTGCGATCATCCCTTTCAGAGTGCACGCTGTTCACCCAGGAGCCTCTGCCTGCTCCGTTAGAGATCTTCAATTTTGTGCTTCCTCCCAAAGCTGTAGATGCTTTGAGACACGTGATGGTAGGATGCTCACCTCATGCATCTGTGTGTGTATGTGTGTGTGTGTGGACGTGCGTGTATGTGTGTGTGTACATAACTGAAGGAGGGTGACATCTCACCCCACAGTGAAGTCAGCTAGTCCAGCTGACTCCTTGCCGTTTGCTTTCCTGTGGGAGCTGGAGCATTTTTACTATTCGGGTCAGGAGACTAACCTGGGAGGGTATCTGCAGAGGTCCTCAGATGGAAAATGGGAAAAGCCAAGACCGCGTCACACTTGCCCCACATGCTTTGGGCAGCTTGAGTGTTTGTGGAGAAGGTGAGCTGTGACCTCCCGTGCGTCCCATCTGAGTGGATGAAGACAACAGCTGGAATCCCTCCAGTTGGCCCCTGGGTGAGATGATGATGAACTCTGGCAGGTGCCAGGTGTGTCATAGAAAACACCCCCTGGAGCAGCAGCCCTGAAGAGGGAATCCCAGTGACTCTCTGCAAGGCCCACACCTCACACGTGTTTTACTTGTGCTTCCATGAGCGGGTTCTGATGGGGTCTGATGGCTGTGCCAACTCATAGGGTCTCTCCCGACCCATCTTGGGAGCATTGCCTGTGCTCTCCAGACACACTGGCTCCCATTTGGGGGTATCGAATCGGCCCATCAGTGGGTCTCAGTACCAAAGACTAGGCATTTGCTCTGTGCCTGAGCTAAGGACTGTCCAAATGTCGGGGACGTAGATCCACAGAGCTGGTCTCGCTCACTCAAAGGGGTCCTGTTACTCTCAGAAAGCACTCTTCCAGGTCCTCTGCAGGACTCCGGACACTCCTATCTCGTCAGCGGTGTCTGTGGCCAGGGACAGCCCTTGTGGAGTGTAGGAGATCCCATTGTCAGGGAGGGAAGCAGAGCTGTTCAGGGGGGATGCTGGTGGGCTTCCGGCTGACCCATAAGCACCTGCACTTCCACGTGTGGACAACAGGCTTTCCACGGCCTATCATTGTGTTTGTTCTCAATGTATAGAAGGAGCTGCTCTGTTTGCTGTGATGGGGGAGGTGTGGTCCCAGCTGTAGATTCTGGCCTGTCATGAATGGAGTTTTTTCCTTAGTTGATTATCCTTGGTGTCACACTCTTGTCTCTGTCGAGGTGTGCAGATCTATATTAACATGTGGTGACAGTAGTTTTCCCCATGGAATCTCTTCACCCCAGGTGCTAGGTGAGACACAGGGGGCGGATAGCTGTTCTGGCACAGATGCTATAGTATTGGAACATGGTGGTGGGGAAGATGTGTGTGCGGATGTGTACCCCTGCCTGCCCACAGTGCACTCCGGGGAATTAACTGGGGGAGGAGGGCCCCTCCCTCCACAGTGAAGTCTTCTGGCAGCGCGACTCCCTTTAGGTTACGTTCAGGTGCACTGGTGTTGTGCTCATGCTGGGGATAGATGGGTCTGGGAATCCTCACAAACGGAAACTGGGGAAAACTCTCTCTGCATTTTATACTGTCTCCTTTGCAGTCTGCAGTGTTCTCAGGGCATGTTTCACAAGTCATCTCCATTTTACTTCTGATGGAAAATGTGCCTTGCAGAACCAGCCCACTTAAGACCCTTTCTACAAGTATTTTGAAGTGTCAAAGCTCTTATGTGCACTGTCGTAATCGCACACTGGGTCACACGTTCTGAAGGGGGACATCAGTGATTACGTGCATGATCACTGCCTCCCAGCCCTTCAGCTGGGTTTCCAGGAGCAGGTCATTTGGTCCTAAGTTACTGTGAGAGTTGATTTCTTTTCTCATCACACATGTGGAGTTTTCCACTGGGAAGCATATACCCTTTTGTGAATTCTCTTATATAGCCTTCCCATCTTCATTTCCCATTGTACAAAATTACTCTGGAACTCAGTAGGTTGAAATTTCCAAATGGCTGTGTTTTCAGACAAACACAGGGGACGCCTGTGTGGCTCAATGTGTTAAAGCCTTTGCCTTAGGCTCAGGTCATGATCCTATATCCTAGGATCAAGCCCCACATCAGACTCTCTGCTCAGCAGAGAGCCTGCTTCCCTTCCTCTCTCTCTCTCTGCCTCTCTGCCTGCTTTTGATCTCTCTCTGTCAAATAAATAAAATCTTTAAAAAAAAAAAAGACAAGCACAGCTGCTCAGTGTAAATAAAGGTTTTTGATATCATGTCCCTTGGACGACACTGTTCCAGTGCCCCTGTCAGACCACAAGGCCCTAATTCCTCAAGTGTCTTTGTAGCCATGGACAGAAACTGTAGAGAGTAGAGGACCCCTTTGTCAGGAGCGAGGCAGCATGGGTAGAGTCAGGGACTTATAGGCCAACGATTCCCCTCAAGTGGCTCGGAAACTTTGTGGAGAAAGGACATTCAGTTTCATCACATTCTCTCTATTCTGCTCAAAGCAAAATCTTCTCTGGTGGCTGAGGAGGATAGAGGTAGTATTGTCCAGGATTTCGATGCCTCCGTGTCTGGAATGTGCTGCTTTAGTTTGCAATGATCCTTTTTCATCTTGAAGACACTACTTATTGCTGGAGAATGTGGGCGGACATGGGCAGTGATGTGTGGTGACAGGCTATTCCTATAACAGCCATTGCCCTCTCCCCGCTCATTGTACTTGCCCCAGCTGGGAGGGGCATGTAAGTTTTCTAGCATGATGCAGCTCTCCTGGAAGGTGGTATTGGAGAAGGAGCCGGATGCTGAGAGCTCTTTGTTTTGGTTTCTTTTCTTGGTGTTGCAACTTTTGTCTGTTTTGCTAAAATATTTTCTTGTCTGTTCTGCAGGTCGCTAGAGGTATGAGAGAGTTCCCTCATTGCCCAGGGCTCCTCCGTATGCCCTACCACATGGGGTGGAATGTACCAGACTTCCCTCCTCCTCATCCACCTCCACAGTGGTCGACATGGGGGCCTCGGCCACACCTCGTTCCTCCACCACAAGGTGAGATGATCTGAATTGACATGGGTCATAGAGCTTATTCATAGTTGAACCCCTTCTGTCGGTGGAGAGGATGGAGAGGTGGTACCACAAGGTTTTGCAATGCAGCAATAAGCCCAAGTGAGGACATGGTAACATTCCTCCACTTTGTCTGACGTCCATATCATGGACTGTCTGGTTCACCATAAAGAACTGGGCAGCAGGCGTCTACTATGGAGCAGAAAAGTGACATTCCACAGAGGACAGACATAGAAGCATTGCCCAGGTGCACTACACAGACACGATGTTCTGGGCTCTGGGCTGGATGAAGCACAACCTTCACATCAGTCTCACATGTGGAGACCCCCAGTTGTCCAGCATTATAGATTAGTTCTGGAAACATATGTCCCAGGCAGAGTGGTCGTATCTGCGAGGGTGATGGACAGTTCCCGCCTTCGTCCACAGGGGTCAGGGGAGTACTGTGAGAAACATGGTGGACCCTCCAGAAGGAGAAAGGGAAATAGGCTGGGGCAGGGGTAGAGGGTTGGCTTGAATCCTGTGTGGTCGTCGCCAGTCTGAAACCACCTCTGTCCCTTGTCGGCCTTCGGTCCCAATCAGAAGCCTGTGGAGCCCAAGGGGACAATAGCAGCACCGTGCCCGAGAAGGTCCCAGAGAAGAACCAAGTAAATGCTGGGGTGTTTTCAGTTGTACCCATTTCTGGAGTCCTGTTTCTCTCTGGGCAGCACAGTGTCCTGACCTGTGTGTGTTGGGTATACCCTGGGGTCTGTGTGTGGTGTCGTTTCCCGTTCAAAGTGGCAAGTCTTCATGCAGAGCTTACAGGCGTCTATTTCCAGATCATCACCTTCTGGTTGTGTCAGTGGAGCAAAGGCAGAGTTTGTGTTCAGGGCTTGACATTCAAGGGGAAACCAGGCTGGGGACGCTGTATGATTCTGAAGTTCTTCAGGACACACGTGCTTGTGCCTGGCTATTTGCACACACTAAGCAGTGGGCAGGTGCCATTGTTGGGAAGGAAGTGTCTCCGTTGCACAATGGCAGACATCTGTCTCTTACCGTTGTGCACATCCAGCATCTGCATACGTTGTTCTGGGAGGGAGAAACACCTCTCATTTCATCTGCAGTGTGTAGGGTTTAAGCTGTCATTTCCTTAGTTGTATAAACGCCTGACACAGGTCTGTGGTCCCTTCATTGTTCATTAGCGTAGGGGTCTGCCCTTGTCCTCTGCAGTTTAGAAACTTGTAGGTAATGCTCTTGTCTGATCTGGGAGGTGAGAATGAAAGAAAAAGTGGCAGATGCCGGAGGCAGGTGTAGAGGGTTTGTTGGAATGTTGCCCAGTCACTTCCAGGTGGAGAAGCTTCTGTCTTTTCCATGGTGTGGGTCAGATATAGATGCTTGTGCGTCCTTCACAAGGACCAGCGGTGCTGACCACAGGCCTCTCGTGGCATGAGGGAGTGAAGACTGCTAAAGACATGGTAACTTTCTTCTGGTTGTTCTGTATTTAGAATTGATGGACCTTGTCTTCCAGTCATACTGAGAGGGTTGTAGGCTCCTTGTGGTGGCAGAGACCTGCCCTTCTCCGAATGCTGGGCACAGCAGGTTTCACACACATATGATATGGAGACGATGCTCTGTGCTCCAGGAGGGATGAGGCCTTAATGTGAGGAATTGAAGGTGTGTGTCTGAGAGAAGGGAGGGACACACTGATGACAGGACATAGACCGTGTGTTCTGTATAAGGGAAGAACTAGAGATGTATCCAGAAAGAAGGGAGGGAGCCCTGAGTCACACAGAAAAAGGAGGTTGTGGATGCCCAGAAGGCCTGCGGTGCTCAGGGAGAGGCTGTGCTTCTCTCAGGGAGGGTGAGGCCGTTCCTGGCAGGCCAGCAGCTTGAGAGTGAGTGTGAAGACACCATGCCGTCCACACCGACTGCAGCATGTGTTCACTCACACAGTGTGGATCACACCTTTATTTGTCTCAGAAATTCATTTTTGCCATGAGGCCATTCACTCATAGTCTGTGAAGAGCGTTGTTTCCCTGAATTTCTGAAAATTCTGAACCATGTGAAAGAGTGTCGTGGAGATTTGGGAAATTTAAGTTGGTCTTTGGGGATTCTTGTCTGGCTGACTTTAAGTCCCGCAGTGAGAAAACATGAAGACAAGACGGAGAACCAGTGAAGGGTGGCCGCCCTGGCCTCAGCCCAAGTCAGACTGTTAGTGGGAGAGTCAGGGTTGGCCAGGAGCAGCCCTAGCTTGAGCCCTGTCACCAGGCCTCCGCATCGGCATCACCACCCTGTCTATAGCTGTGCATTTCCCTGGGACTTCAGTCCCAGTGTCCAGATTTGCCTGTATTCCAGATTTCTCAGTCCAAATACCAGCTCTCAGTGGGGCCTTCTCAGAGCCTTAGCTTTTATTTTAATCTGCCATAGAGAGAACATATTGGATTCTGAGGTCACTAGAACAATAGGAGTTGAAGTACATAAAGAACCTGCTGGGCTCCTGGGCGACTCAGTGGGTTAAGCAGCAGAATCTTGATTCCTGCTCAGATCATGATCTCGAGCTTTAGAGATTGAGGCCCAAGTTGGGCTCGGTGCTGAGTGTGGAGCCTATCTGGGATTCTCTCTCTGCCTCACCTTCTCCCCCATCCCTCTTCGCTCACAAGTTTGTGCTTTCTCTGTCTCTGTCTCAAAAAGAAATAATAATAATAATAATTGGAAAAGAATCTGGGCTCTGACCATTCACCATTCTCACTGTTTAAATGAAAATAGCTCCATGCCAATGAGCATCAAAAAATGTTTGTTTAAGTCCATAAAATACACTAAGAGTGTAATACCTCAGCCCCGGTAGTGGCAATTCTCATTTCAAAGACAAGGCAAAGAGCCCCCTTTTTTCTATTAAATGTCAGGTCCTAGCCACAATGAAGTAAAATATAGTTAAGAGAACAGGTACAATCAGATATTTCTATGTGAGATGTGAAGACAGTTATTGTCTATTACATACAGACTCACAGATGTGGCCACACACCCAAGTGTTCATCCAAGGCCTCAGATACAGTATGGAAGGCAGAGAGCATTTAGGAAAACATAAGATCCCATTGTACTAACCCAAATCCTCTTGCCTTACAGGGTAATCATTTTGTAATCTGAAGACTTCCTTGACCTCCAACAACCAGGCTCCAATGAGTTTATATGAATGTTTCTTCCTGGTGGTCTGAATGCTTTCCCTGCCCATCCTGTACCCTGTGCTTTGTCTCTCCTGGTATCTCCTCAATAAACTGTTCATGGTTCTGTCTCTGTGTCAGCATCTCCCTTCAGTGGGACCTACAGTCCCTCTCCTTCGAGGGCACAGGGTGAAGCCTTCAGACAGATAACACCCTGGCAGCAGTGGGGGGATGGAGGATAGAGCAAGATTACCCTTCATGGTACTCCTACGGCAAGGGACCCCAGGAACCTTTCTGGGGAGGGGTCCCAGGTTGAATTTAGATCTGCTGGTGTTTGTATTAACTCTGGTGACCGATCCTCTTGAGCACATGGCACCTGCTTGTTTAGGGAGGTAGTGATCAGCGGGACAGACAGTGAGCAGAAAATGAAGTGTCTTGTGAGCCCTGAGAGCCTGGTGAGGAGGCCCTGCATTAAACCAGGTTTTGTGCAAGGTTTTCACCTCACCAGCTGCCCTCCAACCACAGGGGGGCCTTGAGTGGAGCTGATAGTGGCAGTGTTTGTGGTAAGACCCATGATGCCCCACAGTCCTCCCACAGTTTCCCTGTTGAGGGATGGGCAGGGCAGAGCTCCCAGACAGGAGACCCATCCCTTCTTCAGCAGCAGGAGGATTTGGGTGTGTATGCTTCTGTCCCCTTTTAGGCCCTTTTTTCCCATTCCCTTCTGCAGCAGAGCTGCTGGATCCTGCAAAGCCCTCCTTCTTCCCAGGTCATGGGGTCCAGCTCCATTCTCACTGCCGCAGGATAGAGAGCCAGAGCTGTATTTCCAGCCGGTTCACCCGATGCCCTGGGGAGACCCTGGGCCTTTGCAGTAACTTCCTGCCTCCTGAGGTGTGACAGAGAAGCTGCCTTGTTGGCTGAGTGTTGAGTAGGGGGCTCTGGGAGCTTCTCCCAGAACATGCTGGTAGGTGAGAAAGTACAGTAGGCGATGACATATTGGGGCTCTTCCCAGGGTTTGGTCCTCATTGTCCCTGAGGACATTTGAAGACCCTATTGTACTCGGGGGTCTCTGGATTGAGAGGTCACGGGACACTGCAACAGAAATACTGTGGTTGGTTTTTTACCAATGCCGACTTCTTTCTGGGGAGAAATCGTGACTCAGCTTCAGAGAAACTGGAGCTACATTGGGTTGGGCCAGGAATGCAAGAACCATTGACCTTCAGGACCTTCTAGGAGGAGGAGCTGGGATCCCGCTCTCTGAATTCTGCTAGACCCAGTACCCCAGGTAAAAGCACAGACTGTCCTGCACTGATGCTTTTATTACTTTTCAGTGTTTATTTTTTTCCAACAATGTTACAGTACTTGGAAAACAAGTGCAAACTTGACAGGTCCCTGATTCCATAAACCTTTCATTTTTTTTAAGGTTAAATTTACAAGGAAAACAGGAATTGTTTTATTTATCCTTTCTCGTGATCATTGGAAGGAAACTCATCAATAATATCTTCAAAACGTGCCTTTTACCTCATCTCCTTTTCTCTGTTTTCTTTTTTAATGATTTTATGCAAGTACAGTGGTGAGGAGGGGGAGGCAGAGGCAGAGGGAGAAGGTGACAACACTGAGTGGGGACTCCAACGTGGGACTCGATCCCAGGATCCTGACATCAAGACCTGATCCACCCAGGTGCCCCTGCTTATCTCTTTATTTTCAACTGAGATTTGCCATGTTTTCTAATTTTCTCATGAGCCGGGAACAATCTTCAGCAGTTTTAAATTGGTTAAAGAGTTCAGGAAGAGCTCTTTCGCAGGATTCCACTGAGATTTCTTCTGTTCAAAGTGTCAAGACCACTTCTCAATATGCAAAAGATTGTACTAAGCAAAATCTGTGAATCAGCATTTGAAAAAGCTGCTGCTATTTGTTGAAGATATTAAAATAGATGCTTAGATCTACCGATTCATGCACTTCCCACTTTTTTCTTTTCCTTTGTTGCTTATTTCTAATTCAGATATCATATGCATAGCTCTTCCTGAGTTTTCCATGCCTCACACGTACCTTTAGGTTCCTTTGTGACTTGTAAAGAAAACAGACCTTCTGGTGAGCGTGCAACTTTGTGTCCCTTCAGAATTTGTTGTTTACATCTCTATTAACGTTTTGCACCCATTTAAAACTATCATGCCACCTTGACATATTACAAAAGAAGTGTAATCTATATGCATCCATATGATTTCATTTAATTATAGTGTATTTATTGGAGATTTTCTGTTTATGACTAAGGCCTGAGAATATCTCCCAAGTCCATTAAATTTGGAAAAATCATATATCCTAAGTATGAAATTTTGAAAGTTTGCATATTGAAATATGGAATATGAAAGATGCATGTTTGCATCTCCTAAATGGAGATGATGTCCCTCTTAAGGTTAGTTTCTGAGCAAGGTGCAAGTGGACGTAATCATTGTGAGGGAAGAAAAAATGTCTTCCATTCTTTTCCAAACATGCTGCAGTTGCTCCATTATCTTATGTCTGGATATGGGCAATTATTTTTTCTTTTCAAATTTTTATTTAAGTTCTACTTAGTTAACATGCAGTGTATGGATATAAGCAATATTTTGACGGTATCCTTTTTTTAACCATTTTTTGATTCCATAAATTAACATATCCTTATTTCTTCTCCAAGCTAAGAAAATCAACCAATGTATCATCTATCTTTATGACCCAATTCTTTATTTTTAGGATTTTATTTATTAATCTGAGAGACAGAGAACGAGAGAGCATGTATGGAGGGGGTTAGGCAGAGGGAGAAGCCGACTCTGCTGAGCAGGGAGCCTGCTGCATGGCTAGATCCCAGGACCTTGAGAAATGACCAGAGCAGAAGGCAGGTGCTTAAACCTCTGAACCACCCAGGCACAAGATTCCATTTATTAGTTGGACAGACAGAGATCACAAGTAGGCAGAAAAGCAGGTAGAGAGAAAGGAGGAAGCAGGCTCCATGCACCGCAGAAAGCTCGATTCAGGGCTCGATCCCAGACCCCTGGGATCATGACCTGAGCCTAAGGCAGAGGCTCTAAACCACTGAGCCACCCAGGTGCTCCCCTTATGACATTATTTTTTTTTTATTTTATTTCTTAGTTTTACAGAGAGAGAGGGCACAAGCAGAGGGAGTGGGAGAGGGAGAAGCAGGCTTCCCATAGAGCAAGGAGCCCGATGTGAGGCTTGATCTCAGGACTCTGGGATCAGGACCTGAGCCAAAGGCAGATGCATAACAACTGAGCCACCCAGGCGCCCCCCTTACGACATTCTTAATATGACATCTCTTATAATTGAAGCTTTTCCTCACTGATGGGCTTTACCTGTTTTCCCGTCAATAACCAGGGGATAGCATTTACTTTGAATATTCTCAATAGTGTTTCAGGTCTAATGTTGTAGTAGCATTACAAATTATTTTTGAATTTTGTTATACATATAAGACTACATCTTACTATCACTATATGATTAGGCATATAAACACTATAATAATCTATAATACTCTAAATTCAGAATCTTTCCAGAGATTGGGCTTTCAATATTTTCTTGTGATCCCCTAAGATGTAAAATGTTTATTGCACAAAACTTAACATCTAAATAACTCCCAAAATATTCTTTCATTTTAAAGTATTTTTTTTATTTGCTACAAACCACAACAGAATAAATTATGAGTTTGAGTAATTTGTGACCTTTGTTTTGAAAAAAAAAAAAAAAAAACCTTCATGATGAAATATTACATCTTCATTGAGAACAGATTCTGTTTCTGTTCTGTGATAGTGAGCCAGAGATGGCCCCTGTGTATTGGCAGGCTGCAACCCCTGAGCTAAAGACCTGTGGCTGGTGCCTAAGTCAGATTTGTTTTCTACACATCTAGTCTTTTAAAAACATAACCCTGCAGAGCAGATGTTAAGGTATTGACTGCCTGCCTCAATTCTGTATGTCGTGAAACTGTGACCAACATTTTCTTATCATAAATAAAGTCAGTGAGTCAATCAAGCAATCCAGATTAATCCTTCAGTTCTAAAAGACCCTGAACAACTGTTGGCCTTCTAAATCCCTGAGGCAGAGACCCCGCACCCCATCCAGGCTGCATAAAGGCATTACTTAGGCTCATGTGTACTCACTTCAATATCCCCAGTATTGGAAGGATTAATACTGTGATGGGCCACCCCTCTTGCAAACCTGTCAGTCCCCCAGGATATGGGGGTTCTATGTTACTGTCACATCTTTTTCCATCAGCCTGAAACTCATTGAACTCACTCTACATCCTTCCAGTCTTGGAATGTCTTTATAAAATGAAATATTTGATTATCCAATTACTGCTGAAGAGGATGAAGGGGAGGAAGAGAAAAATGAGGTATCATGAGAATAATTGAGCCAGCCAACATGAATCACTTGGCCACATGTAATTTTTTTAACAGGTTCAGCCCTGGTGTAAAATATCATATCCTTCATTTTTCATGTTTTGAGGAACCTCTACACCATTTTCCAAAGTGGCTGTACAAACTTCCATTCCCACCAGCAGTATGAGAGGGTTCTCCTTTCTCCCAACTTCTCCAACACTGGTTGTTTCTTGCCTTGTCAGTTTTTGCGGTTCTACCTGCTGGAAGATGGTATCTGTGTGGTTTTGATTTGAATCTCCTTGATGGATAATGACGATGAACAGTTTTTCATGCATCTGTTAGCCATTTGTATGTCTTCTTTGCAGAAGTGTCTGGTCCCATCTTCTGCCCATTTATTGACTCAATTATTTGTTTTTTGGGTGTTGAGTTTGAGAAGTTCTTTATAGTTCTTGGATATCAGCCCTTTGTAGTGTCATTTGCAAATAAGTTCTCTCATTTTGTGGGTTGCCTTTTTGTTTTGTTGACGGTTTTCGTTTGTGGCACAGAAGTTTTGATCTTGATAAAATCCCAAAAGTTCATTTTCACTTTTGTTTCCCTTGCCTTTGGAGGTGCATCTAGGAAGGAGTTACTGTGGCTGAGGTCAAAGAGGTTGCTGCCTGTGTTCTCCTCTAGGATTTTGGTGGATTCCTGCCTCAGTCTGAGCTCTTTTATCCAGACTCAGACTTTTCACGACAGACAACAAAGTGATGGTTGGCAGCATGGGTGAAGTAGGTGATAGGGATGAAGGAGCTGCTTGTCCTGATGAGCCCTAGAGAATGCATGAATGTGTTGAATCCATCTGTTGTATTCCAGGAACTAATATATGTGAACCATATTGGAATTAAAGAATTACAAAAAAGGAAAATAGTTTGCAAACTGTGTTAGGTGTATGGAAATGTTTAGTCCTGTCTTTTCTATTTGGTTTTGTTGGTAAGTCTAAACCTATTACAAAGTGAAAAGTTTATTAGTAATCTTTTATTTTATTTTTAAATGCATAATGTAGCATAATTATTCCTACCATTACTTACTAGTAATTGCCACCTATTCTCTTCTATTGTTTTATTTATTTATTTATCTATTTATTTATACTATTTAAACATTTTATTTATTTATTAGACACAGAGAGAGAGATCACAAGTAGGTAGATAAGCGGGGGGAGGGGGGGAAGAAGGACCCCGCTGAGCAGAGAGTCCGATGCGGGTCTCCATCCAAGGACACCAAGATCATGACCGAGCCAAAGGCAAAGATTTAACCCACTGAGCCACCCAGGCACCCCTGTTGTTTTATTTAAATTATAGCATTTATGTTACCAAAATTGAGTAATACACAATATAGAAATCACAGAAAGAGCAATTACAGATGTTTTACGTTAAGGTAAAACATATATGACATTTTGTATTCTATCATAATGTAGTTTTCTAATCTAGAATGGGTGTGTCCTTACATGGCGCTCTATGAAGTTGGTGCCTGCCATTCCAGGGGCTAATTACTCATGGAGGGAAAAATCATGGTTGTAATACTAGAATGATTAATACCAACAAAGGCTATTTAGAGGTTACTGGAGGGGATAAAATAGAGTTGATATGGGGGGACCACCTTGGTGGCTCAATTGATTAAGCATCACAGTCTTGATTTTTGCCTCAGGTCATTATACCAGGGTCATGAGACTAATCCCAAATCAGGCGCCACATTGAGCATGGAGTCTGTTTAGATTCTCCCTCTCGGGTGTCTGGGTGGCTCGGTGGGTTAATCCTCTGCCTTCAGTTCAGGTCTTGATCTCAGGGTCCTGGGATCGAGCCCCACATCATGTTCTCTGCTTAGTGGGGAGCATGCTTCTCTCTTCTCTCTACCTGCCTCTCTGTCTATTTGTGATCTCTTTGTCTGTCAAATAAATAAATAAAATCTTGTTAAAAAAAATTCTCCATCTCCTTCTAGCCCACCCCACCAATTCAGTCTTTTTTCTCTCGTTCTCAAAAAAATATGTATAAGTATATGCATGTATGTATGTATAAATGGTTGATTTCAAGATACACAGTTAATTGTTAATGTTTATAGGAAGGGAACATAATTAGATTTTTAATTTTGTCACTACTGCAATCTACTGTCAATTGTTGTTCAGCTTGTAAAGCTGCACTTACTAATACTGATTTCAAGGATAGTGAACACTCTTAAGCCTCAGATCCTATGACTTCCAAGACTGCAAGGAATAGGAATTTTTTCCTGGAGGACAAAAGTGTTCATTATTCCTGGCACAAGGTATACGCTGTAGATAGTCCTCCATCCCTTGTTAAAGGTGCATTTTTTTTTTGTTCCTGGCAAGATTTGAAGAGTGCTTGCAAGAAGAGTTGCTTGAGGGGCGCCTGGGTGGCCCAGTGGGTTGAGCCGCTGCCTTCAGCTCAGGCCATGATCTCAGGGTCCTGGGATCGAGTCCCGCATCGGGCTCTCTGCTCGGCGGGGAGCCTGCTTCCTCCTCTCTCTCTCTCTGCCTGCCTCTCTGCCTACTTGTGATCTCTCTCTGTCAAATAAATAAATAAAATCTTAAAAAAAAAAAGAAGAGTTGCTTGAACTGAAACTTCTGGAGTGAAAGAGTGGGGTTGGAGTAGTCATGGGACAGAAATTACTTGTTATTTAAGAAGTATCAGTCTTGGGACTGTAAGTGATCAGGAAAGTAAGGCATCCTGGCAGTCATTTGGTGTATGATGGGCAGCACTACACTAATTTCTCAATATTTCAGATCCAATGGATCATGATAGGGAGGAGGAGAGGAGAGGAGAGGAGAGGAGAGGAGAGGGTTGGTGCCCTCTGGTGTCTTCACTGGCAAGCCCTGTCTTGTACACACAGTGGCTGCCTTCACAGTTGCCTGCAGCTCTTTACCCGAGGGTGTCCATTGGCTTCCTTGGCTTCTTTGGCCATGGCAGTGAGCTCGGGAGCCAGGTAACCAATGTCCATAAGAGCAACACTCATCCCGTGCAGGTCTTTTTGCACTTGGATGGGATGACTCAGGGCTGTTCTGCATGTATTTAAAATGTTCCCAGTGGATGGAGACAGAGTTGCCCAAGCAGTGACCTCTAAACTAACACCCTGTCTTCTGTGTTGGCTGCCCTCCTTCTTCACATCCTAGCTCCCATCATTTCTTCCCACCAAAGATCCTTCCAGAGAAACTACTTATACTCACATCCTTGTCTTAGAGTCACTTTCTGAGGCACCCAACCCCTCATAACTCCTGGTGCTGCCAACAATGGTGGGTGTTGTCTCTCTGTGCCCCAGGAGAGGATCTACCTTTTAAAACACACACATTCTTGGGAGATCTCAAAGCTCAGTCATGAGAACCAACTTACATTTTTCCCTTGTGTAGGAGAACTGAAAATCTACGCATGCAAGGCAGTAGAGTGACCTAGATAATAGTGAGATTATTCAACTTGTCACACAAAGTGGAATGCTCAGGCTGGAAGGAGACATACATTGTAGTATCATTATCAGTGGTACTGTTAATGAGTTCAAACATCCTATCTCTTGAAGCTTCTTCTTTGACTTCCATTTTGTCCATAAGGGTACTTCTTGGTTATATGCTCACCCTCAACTCACGTCCAGTCCTTATCTTTGTATCCAGTCCTAGGCTCACTATCATCCAACCCTACCCCCCCTGCTCCCACTTTCTATGTCCCTTCCTCCTTTTCTGCTCTCCAAGGTTTCCCAAGATCCATCTTGGCTCCAGACTCCTACTCTTCAGGTGTTGGAAGATCCTTGGGTCCACCATCTCTCCTGATCCCCTCTAGTTAGTAAGAGGGGGTGTGAGTATAAATGAAGGTCTTGCTCTACCTTTCCTTATATCCTGGCCCTCCAAGGGGGAATGGGCCCCAGTCTGGAGTCCAGGATTGCCTGGATATTAGTCTATATCAAAGAAGGAATTGAATTCAACTATAATTATACATTGGAAATAAAGGAAGTCTCAATATATTTCAGAAGACTGAAACCCACAAGAGTTGTTCTTTGATCATAATTGCAAATGTGCTGGATTAATCAAGAAAGGATAACTAGGATTTCCCCATATATTTGGAAATTGAAAAGCTTATTTAATAAAACTGCAAAAGGGAAAAAAAAAACTGCAAAAGGGAATCTCATAGGAATAACCGGTATGGTATGAATGAAAATGATACTGCATATGTGGTATTAACATAGACTTCCAGGGGGGAGACAAGATGGTGGGGAAGTAGGAGAAGGCGCCCTTTCAACCTGCACCCTAATGTGAGCTGATTACCTTTCAAAGATCTCCAATCACCCACAAAAACAGCCTGAGATAAGAATTATACACGTCTGGATCTCTACTGGAATAGAAGAAGCCAGTGGGCAGGTAAAGCTGAGTGGGAAAGTAAGACTGATATCAGAAGATAAACAAATGGAGCCACCAGAAGCGACCCATTGGGAAGTAATATCCCAATATGAGAGTGCCTTGCACCTGGGGACCATCATTAACTCGGGACTCTGGTAGAAAGCACTCAAAAAGAGCAAAGGACCACGGGTGTGGGGTGGGGTCAGGGGGCGGGTAATTGCTGGGATTGGGTTGTCAGGGTAGGGGCTTAAGTCCCCAGACCCAGGACAGTTACCCCTGGCACAGAGCCAGAGAGAGTGCAGCAGAGAAACCAGGTCTCAGTTCCCTGAACCACCAGTGCGCCTGAGAGTGTGCTGGGCTCCTGTGAAGGGCTGGGAGGCTCACCAGCCAACAGAAGCACAGTCTTTTTGCAGTACCCATGCAAGTGCCCTCCTGTGCCATCAGAGTCCGAGTCATGCCCCACACCCTCCCCTGAGAGAGGTGCACACAAACTCCAGCCAGGTGCTCTAGGACCGGAAAGTCCAGGCACTCCCACGACCGGGCCAGCAGGAAAATCTGCGTGTGGTCACTGCTTGGAACTTCTCTGGCACTCTGGAGCTGCCCAGACAGCGAAAATTTTTAAGTCCCCAGGGACCGCGACTGGGAACCTGCTCTGCCAGCGGCCAAAGGGGGATTCATATGGGCTCTGCAGCCAGACTGAGGCTTCTCTCTGAGATGGAGGTCAGGATGCAGTTTGCTTTCCTCTAAACCTACAAAAACCATCAAAAGCGGTCAAGGCAAGAGAGAAAAACAAAAGTGAACAAATATAAAAACCTCCAGAGAACAAAAGCCTGAAAAAAACAGTTTCCTTGAGGGGGGCGGGAGGACTTAGCTGAGAGAACTTCAGGGAATGAAAACCCACGTGGCAGGCCCCTCCCCAGAAAACCAACCCATAAAGGGAAAAAAAAATAGATGACAAGAGAACAACCACCACTACTTCATAGGACAATTTTTATTATTAATTCGTTCCCACTATTCTGGCTAATTTTTTATATAGTTAATTTTTTTAATATTATATAGAATATTTTTAACCTATTTACTCTCACAGTGAGATGTGCAGTACATCAAGTTCCATAATAACATTCTAACCTGAAATTTTTGATACATTCAACTGTGTTTTCCTTTTGCATTTCTATTTTTTAAATTTCTTTTTTTTAATTTTAGTTTAGTTTAGTTTATTCCTTTTTTTAATTTTTATTTTCTAATATTCATATAGAGTTAAACTTCAAGGTAATCCCCTTTCCCCAATCAGTGCCACCCCTATAGGTAAACCAATTCCTAATCTTCTCTTATCTTAGGAAAGTTGAGTCCTTTAACAAAGATATCAAGATATATCGAGGAAGAATCAAAACAACCTTCCTCACCCACACTGAGAATATACAACTACTCTCCCATCTTTTTCTTTTACCAGTGTTTTTGTAATTTTGTGTTTATCCTGATAGTATATAAATCTTATATGTGGGGTTCTTTTTGATGAGGTTCTTCCTTTATTTGCATATATATATATATATATATATATATATATATATATATGAAGGGATGGAGAAGCAACTTTCATGCCAATGTGCTTCAAAAAAAGGCTGGGCTAGCAATTCTCATATCAGACAAATTAGATTTTAAAAACTAAATAATATATATATTATTTCTTTCTCCTGTCATATAGTTTTATCAGTCTTTTTGTTTGTCTGTGTCTGTTTGTATACTTCATAAATCTTACCTAGGACCCATTTGGGCTAAACCTTCTCTTTTATCTCAATTTCCTTCCTGTCTCTCTCCTTCACTCTTTTTTTCTTTTCCTTTTCTTTTTCCTTTCATTTGGGTGGGGAACCCTGATTGCTCAGAAGCATTCCAGGGTGCACCTTGACTGCACCACAGACGATACACCCAGCTACACCCATTCAGCCATCTCTCACCAAAATGACTAGGAGGAGGAATGCCCAACAGAAGAAAAATAGAGAGGATGGACCTTCTGCAACAGAGCTAAAGGCTATCAAAATAGACAATATGTCGGAAAGAGAATTCAGGCTTACAATTATCCAAGCAATAGCTAGGTTGGAGAAAGCCATGGGTGACCAAAAGGAATTGATTAGGGCTGAATGGAAAACGACCAGAGACCATGATTTCAATATTAGGGAAGAGCTGAAAGCTACCAAAGATGAGCTTCACAATGGTCTCAATGAGTTCCAATGTAATCTAAATTCTCTCAATGCTAGAGTAACTGAGACAGAAGATAGAATTAATGATCTTGAGGACAAACAGATAGAGAGAAAGGATAAGGAGGAAGCCTGGAACACACAGCTTAGAAGCCACGAAAACAGAATCAGGGAAATAAATGATGCCATGAAACATTCCAACGTCAGAATCATTGGAATCCCTGAAGGGGAGGAGAAAGAAAGAAGTCTAGAAGATATAGTGGAACAAGTTCTTCATGAAAATTTTTCAAATCTCATGAATGGAACCAGAGTTTATGTACTAGAGACCGAAAGGTTTCCCCCCAAGATTACAGATTCTTGAAAGTTGTCGAGACACCTAAAATTAAGAATGAAGAATTAGAATTGTAGGCAGAACCTCTTGAAAGCAGCTAGGACAAAGAAGATCCTTACGTACAGAGGAAAACCCATCAGAATAACGTGAGACCTGTCCACAGAGACCTGGCAAGCCAGAAAGGGCTGGCAAGATATATTCAGGGCACTAAATGAGAAGAACATGCATCCAAAAATACTTTATCCAGCAAGACTGACATTCAAAATGGATGGAGAGATAAAGAGTTTCCAGGATCGGCAAGGCTTAAAAGACTACGCAACCACCAAGCCGATACTGCAGGAAATATTAAGGGGGCTTCTTTAAAGGAGGAAAAAGCCCAAGAATAGCATTGAACAGAAATATAGAGACAATCTACGGAACGAAAGACTTCAAAGGTAACATGATGTCAATAAAACGTATCTATCAATAATCACCCTCAATGTGAATGGCCTAAATGCGCCCATAAAATGGAACGGAGTTGCAGACTGGATAAAATGACAGAACCCATCCATATGTTGTCTACAAGAGACCCATTTTGAACCTAAAGATACACCTAGACTGAAAGTGAAGGGATGGAGAAGCAACTTTCATGCCAATGTGCTTCAAAAAAAGGCTGGGCTAGCAATTCTCATATCAGACAAATTAGATTTTAAAAACTAAAGACTGTAGTCAGAGATTCAGAAGGACACTACATCATTCTGAAATAGACTATCCACCAAGATGATGTAAGAATTGTAAATATCTATGCCCCCAATATGGGAACAGCCAATTACATAAGAAAACTGTTAATCAAGATAAAGACTCATATTGATATGAATACACTAATCGTTGGAGATCTTAAACCGCCTCTCTCAGAAATAGACAGATCATCCAAGCAGAAAATCAATAAAGAAACAAGGGCATTGAATGACACATTGGACCAGATGGACCTCATAGATCTATACAGAACATTCCACCCTAAAACAACAGAGTACTCATTCTTCTCAAGTGCACACGGAACCTTCTCAAGAATAGACCACATACTGGGTCACAAATCAGGACTCAACCGATACCAAAAGACTGAGATGATTCCCTGCACATTCTCAGATCACAATGCTTTGAAACTGGAGCTCAATCACAAGTAAAAGTTCCAAAGGAACTCAGACACCTGGATGCTAGAGACTACCATGCTTAAGAATGCTTGGATCAACCAGGAGATCAAGGAAGAACTAAAACAATTCATGGAAACCAATGACAATGAAGATACTACCATCCAAAACCTATGGGATAGAGCAAAGGTGGTCTGAAGGGGAAATACATAGCCATCCAACCTCCCTCAAAAAAACTGAAAAAATCCAAAACACAGCAGCTCTCACTACACCTTAAAGAACTGGAGAATCAACAACAAATCAAACCAACTCCACACATAAGAAGGAAATAATCAAGTTTAGAGCTGAGATCGATGAGGTAGAAACCATAGATACAGTAGAACGTATCAATAAAACTAGAAGCTGGTTTTTTGAAAGAATCAATAAGATCGATAAACCATTGGCGACACTAATCCAAAAGAAAACAGAGAAAGCTCAAATACATAATAATATGAATGAAAAGGGAGAGATCACAACGAACACCAAAGAAGTAGAAACAATCATCAGAAGTTATTGTCAACAGTTATATCTAATAAACTTAGCAACCTAGATGAAACGGATGCATTCCTGGAAAACTATAAACTAGCAAAATTGAACCAGGAAGAAATTGACAACCTGAATAGACCAATATCTAGTAACGAGATTGAAGTGGTGATCAAAACCCTCGGAAAAAACAAGAGCCCAGGACCTGATGGATTCTCCAGAGAATTCTACCAAACTTTCAAAGAAGAAATAACACTAATTCTCCGGAAGCTGTTTCAAAAAATTGAAGCAGAAGGAAAACTTCCAGACTCTTTCTATGAAGCCAGCATTACCCTGATCTCCAAACCAGGCAAAGACCCTACCAAAAAGGAGAATTTCAGACCAATATCACTGATGAATATGGATGCTAAGATTCTCAACAAAACCCTAGCAAACAGTATCAAACAGCACATTAAAAAGATTATCCACCATGATCAGGGGGAATTCATCCCTGGGCTACAAGGATGGTTCAACATTTGCAAATCAATCAATGTGATAGAACAAATTAATAAGAGAAGAGAGAAGAACCACATGGTTCTCTCAATTGATGCAGAAAAAGCATTTGACAAAGTCCAGCATTGCATCCGTTCCTGATTAAAATGCTTCAAAGAGTAGGGATAGAGGGAACATTCCTGAACTTCATCAAATCTATCTATGAAAGACCCACAGCAAATATCATCCTCGATGGGAAAAAGCTTGCGTTCTTTCTCTTGAGATCAGGAACACGACAAGGATATCAACTCTCAACACTCTTGTTCAACATAGTATTAGTAGTCCTAGCAACAGCATTCAGACAACAAAGGGAAATAAAAGGTATCCAAATTGGTAATGAAGAAGTCAAACTCTCTCTCTTTGCAGATGACATGATTCTTTATATGGAAAACCCAAAATACCCACCCCCAAACTACTAGAACTCATACAGCCATTCAGTAATGTGGCAGGATACAAAGTCAATGTGCAGAAATCAGTGGATTCATTATACACTAACAATGAAAATACAGAAAGGGAAATTAGAGATCTGATTCTATCTACAATACCACCAAGAACCATAAGATACCTGGAAATAAACCTCACCAAAGAGGTAAAAGATTTGTAATCAAGGATCTACAGAACACTCATGAAAGAGATTGAAGAAGACACAAAAAGATGGAAGACCATGCCATGCTCTTGGATCGGAAGAATAAACATTGTTAAAATGTATATACTGCCTAGAGCAATCTATACATTTAATGCTATTCTGATCAAAATTCCACCGTATTCTTCAAAAACCTGGAGCAAATAATCCTAAAATTTGTGTGGAATCAGAAGATACCCCGAGTTGCTAAGGAAATGTTGAAAAACAAAAATTAAATGGGGGAGCATCACGTTACCTGATTTCAAGCTTTACTACAAAGCTGTGATAACCAAAACAGCATGGTACTGGCATAAAAACAGACACATGGTCCAGTAGAATGGAGTAGAGAGCCCAGATATGGACCCTCAACTCTATGGTCAAATAATCTTCGACAAAACAGGAAAAAATATACAGTGGAAAAAAGACAGTCTCTTCAATAAATGGTGCTGGGAAAACTGGACAGCTATAAGTAGAAGAATGAAACTTGACCATTCACTTACACCGTACACATAGATAAACTCAAAATGGATAAAAGACCTCACTGTGAGACAGGAATCCATCCGAATCCTAGAGAAGAACATAGGCAGTAATCTCTTCGATATCAGCCACAGCAACTTCTTTCAAGATATGTCTCCAAAGGCAAAGGAAACAAAAGCGAAAAAGAACTTTTCGGACTTCATCAAAATCAAAAGCTTCTGCAAAGCAAAGGAAACAGTCAGGAAAACAAAGAGGCAACCCACGGAATGGGAGAAGATATTTGCAAATGACAGTACAGACAAAAGGTTGATATCCAGGATCTATAATGAACTCCTCAAACTCAACACACACAAAACAGACAATCATATCAAAAAATGGTCAGAAGATATGGACATACACTTCTCCAATAAAGACATACAAATGGCTATCAGACACATGAAAAAAATTCATCATCACTAGCCATCAGGGAGATTCCAATTAAAACTACATTGAGATATCGCCTTACACCAGTTAGAATGGCCAAAATTAGCAAGACAGGAAACAACAGGTATTGGAGAGGATGTGGAGAAAGGGGACCCTCTTACACTCTTGGTGGGAATGCAAGTTGGCACAGCCTCTTTGGAGAACAGTGTGGAGATTCCTCAAGAAATTAAAAAAATAAAACTTCCCTATGACCCTGCCATTGCACTCCTGGGTATTTACCCCAAAGATACAGATGTAGTGAAAAGAAGGGCCATCTGTACCCCAATGTTTATAGCAGCAATGGCCACGGTCGCCAAATTGTGGAAAGAACCAAGATGCCTTTCAACGGATGAATGGATAAGGAAGATGTGGTCCATATACACTATGGAGTGTTATGCCTCCATCAGAAAGGATGAATACCCAACTTTTGTAGCAACATGGACGAGATTATGCTGAGTGAAATAAGTCAAGCAGAGAGAGTCAATTATCATATGGTTTCACTTATTTGTGGAGCATAATAAAAAGCATGGAGGACATGGGGAGTTAGAGAGAAGTGGGTTGGGGTAAATTGGAAGGGGAGGTGAATCATGAGAGACTATGGACTCTGAAAAACAATCTGAGGGGTTTGAAGTGGCGGGGTGGTGGGCGGTCAAGGTACCAGGTGGTGGGTATTCTAGAGGGCACAGATTGCAAGGAGCACTGGGTGTGGTAAAAAAATAATGATACTGTTATGCTGAAAATAAATAAATTTAAAAAATATTTTTAAAAAACATAGACTTCCTTCAGTCCTGGGAATTCAACTTTGGATAGAAAGATTTATGGTGTTCAAATCATCCCATATTAACAGAGAATGTATTACACCTAAATCATCTCTAGAAATGCCACTTATCTCTGTAAGCTCACTAGGTGTCAGTGTGGAGCTTACATTATGTACATACATGGAAAAATGACAAGCTGATTCTCATGCTTGCTCTGTGTGGGATCACCATGACACTTACTAATTTAAGTCAACAGGTTCATCATACGCTTTTCTGTCAATGGACTTCTGGACAGCACCCAGACAGTGTGGCACCACCAGGAGTCTGAAAGTAGGAGAGGAAGAGTCAGAGGTAACAGGAATAGTGAGAGGAAGGGACAAAGGGGAATTGCATGAAGGCAGGTGGGACATGGCCCAGGAGGGTGGAGGGGGAACCATGGCCCACGGAGGAGGGGCTTTCAGTGTTAGGGCAAGAAAAGGCAGGAATCCCGAGCATCAGAGTTCTCTGAGCCCAGGGCTCCAATCTTCCTCCAGCGGCCATTTCACTTGGGAAGGTGAGTCCCCGTCATTTGGCCTGGAAATGTGGGACCCAGCCTCAGGATCTTGAGGGAGAGCATGCTGCTCTTTGGCAGGTAGTGTCTAGTGCTTGCCCTGTGGGGAGGTGGCCCTGAGCCATCTCTCTCCCTGCCCCTGTCCCTGCTGCATTCCTCCTGCACCAGCAGGGCCTATCTCAAGTTCCAGAACCAGGCCCCAGGTCCTGCAGCTTGGAACTGACACAGAGGCACAGCTGATCTCAACCCAGAGTATTGAGAATAAGGTCCATATTCTCCCTCTGGGGCTAGCAATGTGCAGTAGGATGAGGGGTTGCTATCCTCAAATTCACTGCCCATCCTGACACAGGATGTTAGGTGGATGGCTTCAATCCCTGCAGCCTTCTCCTACAACCAAGCAGAAATGTCATACTTCACCAAGCTTTCTTCTGCCTGTGAAGAGATGGCAATTAGTACTCGAAGGTAACATTGGTTCCTTACCAGACTGATGGAAATGATTTCATCCATCTACCATATCTAAAGCACCTTTCATTGAAAATGCGATCTAAAGAGACATGCAGTAATTCATAACACATGTGAAGCTCCCTCTAGGTTTGCATTTTGACCCTGGCACCTATGTGTCACTGAACACTTTATTGGCATGGTCAAAATAAACTCTCATGATCAAGATCATGGTGCTAGATGATGTCTTGTATCAGTGTACTTTCATATATCCTGGCCTGACTGGAAAATATTCCTAAGAGGAAAAAGAAGGAAAGAAAAAAAAATTACAGTAGTGTAATTGTGTAGTATGACTATTTTGGTGGGTAAATGCATCTATCTTTACATTTTTAAAAAATATTTTATTTATATATTTGACTGAGATCCCAAGTAGGCAGAGGCAGGCAGAGAGAGAGGGTGAAGCAGGCTCCCTGTTGAGCTAAGAGCCTGTTGCAGGGCTCATTCCCAGGACCCTGACATCATTTCCTAAAACAAAGGTGGAGGCATCACCCACTGAGCCATCCAGGCGCCCCTGTAACTTTCCATTTTGTATGTCAGTAGTCTTATTATTGAATGGAGTGGTGCAAGTACTACACATTATGTAGTGACATTGTCAAGTTCGGTTCATTCTTCACTCACAGAGAAAGAAGGAAGTGATTTCTTTGTGTCTGAGGTGCTGACACAGAGGCCTGCCCTGGTGTAGAGAACAGGCTCCCTGGAACCAGAGCTGCCTCAGTGCCTCCCGCTGAGCAGCCCCAGCTTAGAGCATTGCGGGGATTCCCAGGGAAGCGGGCAGAGGGCGCCCAAGCGCCTCAGGCCAGCAGGGGCACTTTGTGTGCCCATGCACCACAGCAGATTTAGGGAGCAGAAGGCTCACCATGGCGTCATCTGACGCTGCTTTCCTCACAGCCAGAAGGGTTTCTGCCACCAGCTGAGGACCCAGAGCCCCTCAGAGGGCCAGGGCTGCATTTGCAGCCAGTTCTGATGCTACCCTGGAGAGACCCTCGGGGCTTTGCAGCAGGTTGGTGCCTCCTGTGTTGCGATGCAGAAGCGGCCTTGTTGGCTGAGAGCTGAGGAAGGGGCTCTGGGTGGCTTCCAGAAACCTGCTGGTAGGTAAGCCGCCTCATTGTTACATTTTTGGTGGTGTTCCCACGGTTTGGTCCTCATTTTCCTCGAGGATATTTGAACAAGACCTATTTTACTCAAGGATCCCTGGATGGAGGGGCCGCGGGAATGCCATACTGGAGATGCCATGGTTCGTTTGTTACAGAAGCTGGCTTGTTTCTTGGGAGAAATCCCGACTCAAGAGGCACAAGAGCAGCATGTAGTAGGGAGCTGAAAACACAACTTGCTGGCTCTCGGGGTGTCTTAGAAGAATGCACTTGGGGCCCACTTGCAGATTACTGTTGCAATCAGAGCCCCAGGTAAAACAAAGTGCCGTCTAGTTTGTAACCTTCAAGGTTAGAAGTATCAGCAAATGTTGGGTTTGTTGAGAAGGAAGGAAAACTGAATGTAGGCCAAAGAAGCGGGGACTGATCCTTTGGCACATTGGGGAACTTCGGAGAGGTTCAGTCTTGTCAGAGACAGGGGGCAATTTGAAAGGCTGTTAAGAACCAGAAGTGCATTGGAGGCATCTGTTGGTACAAATCTTTATGGCTTTTCATGGGTGAGGCCTGTTGGAGGAGGTGGGGGGCTGGATAGAGAGATGAGAATAGAGTTCTGCTAGCTGGAATAGTGGGACACCCATGTGCAAGATCAAGTCCATGTCCTCCTTTTGGCTCCCCATTTATTTGGAGTGGTAGTGTGTCATAACACCCCCTACCAAAACCTCTTCCCTCTGCTGTGACATTCCCCTTATGACTGTCCCGTCTGATCAAACGAAATAAGTCAGTCAGAGAAAGGTAGGTACTATACGATTTCACTCATTTGTGGAAATTATGATATAAAGCATATGAGCTAAGAGAAATTAAAAAGAGGCACACTACAAAACAGACTCTTAACTAGAGAACAACCTGTTGGTAATCAGAAAGGAGGTGTTGGTGGGGCAGAATGGTTCAACAGACGATGGGGACTGAGTTGTATTCTTGTGATGAATGCCAGCTATTGCATGGAAGTGCTGAATCATGATTATACACCTGAAATGAATACAACAGTGTGTGAGTTAATTGTACTATAAATTAAAACTTCAGGAAACTTTCCTTGGAGGAATTTCAAATCAATAGTCAAGCTCTTTGTATTTAGTGGTTTTGTGTTTCAGTGCCAGCAAAGCCTTTTCTAGTTGGCATATCCCATGTTGGTTGAATGTGCGTGACAGTTGTAAACTACTCAAGTGAGCCTTGAGGAACAGAGAGGCTTAAAAGGGAGAAACTCTCTCCCACTCCCCTTGTGAAGGTTGTATCTCCTCAAGATTGAAACCAGTGAGCCAGCATCACCTCACTGGGCATGGTGTTAACACAAAGGTTTTGAGGAACAGCAAGTACAGAACCAAAGTAAGGAGACAATTCCAAACCATATGTTGTTTCTAAACCAGGACTCTACATATGATAGGAGCCAGCTAAAAATATATATTGGCACTTGTTTGGACTGAAGGAGGGAGGGTTTCTCCATATGAAGGCCAACTCAGAATCCTGTATGCCTCCTGGAAGTGTCCTCCATGAGTGGCTATGAGCAAAATAGTGAAATACTGTGAGAGTGCACTGAATGAAATCAGGGAGTGTGTTTGGGGACATAGAGTACACTGAAAAACATGAAGCGTTCATTAGAGAACGTGTTGTTAGACTAGGAATACTTCCGGGACATTTCCAAACAGTATTGTTCTTTCAAAAGAACAGTTTAGAACTCTATGTGTTATCAAAAGTGGTCTGTTATGTTGTAAGTTCAGAAACCATGCATTTGGATTGGAATCAGGATTCAGTTAATAGTAGAGGTAAAGGAATGACTTTTGAATTCTGAACCATCTAAATGTCTAGAAATGCTCACAAGATCAAAATTAGTGTTTTCTGGGAAGGCCATAATCCAAAGAAGTTTCTTCCTTTTGCAAGAGACTCAGAATGCATAAAATGACGTGTTCTTTGCACAGAATATGGAGAAGGAGCAATAGTAAGGAGAGGAATGCAGGCCTGGTCCATACATGTGGGGAAGGCTGTCTCCCCAGATGATTTGTATTTCGGTTGGTGCAGTATTAACCTTCCTGTGACCAGATGATGTATAGGTCAAGTCAGGCTTTGGTTCTTTTTTTAAAGGTGTCCCTGGACCCAAGCGTCCATTCCCTGGAGTTTGGGAGTGCAAGGTTTTATTAGCAGTATTGGAGAGAGGCTTCTCGGGGGGGGTTGGAGAGAATCTTTGTGGAGATTTTTCCCAACAGAATCTCCAGGTTGCAAGGTGTGGCAGTCAAGGTAAGTGTCCCCTGGGAGTGCACTATGAAAAAGTCTGATCTACTGCAGTGTGGTTAGGTTGAATAGAGGCAATTCGATCTTTGCTTTCTAGAAATACATCCCCTTTTCCCAACTGTGGGTCCAGAGAGGCAGTGGTCTAATGCACATCAAATTCAAATCAAATCCAGTGACTATCTCCCAGGGGAAGAGACCTATTTCCACAAAGGGGTGGACTTGAGATTTAGGAGTGACAGCAATCCCTTTGGCCCAGGGAGCTGGAAAGTCTCCGTAGATTTTGCCAATGGAGTCCCCAGTAGTGTGGTCATTTTGTGAGACTAACTTTGAAGACAGAGGACAGTAACATACAATGAAATTTTTCTAAAACTAGCAAAACATTGCAAACTGGTGAAACGCCTGCAGGGTAAAGTGGGTTTTCTGGTCACTGTGTATACTTCAAGAGGGCTTCGCTGGGAGGGGTAATTTTTTTCTAACAGGATTTTAGCCGCAAAAGAGTCATTGGCCTTTCTCCAAGGGAAAGCGTTTGTCTAGTGAGAAGACATAGGCACATTAACTAACACTTACTTCTATCCATGAAATGAGGAAATTGCATGAAATTCAGTTGCCAAATGTCAGATGGTTCATTGAGTGGTTTAAAATGCCCAGGGGAGGTATGGGTTTGTGTCCCAAGATTGTATTTTGGGCAAGTGGGACAAGCAAGGTATGCCCTTTTTGCAGTCTTTGCAAAAGGTCTTGTAACATTTCCCTGACAATACTGGTTCATGAACTCTCTCAAGTTGTCAGCAGACCAATCTTTTAATGCTGGTACAGTTGTCAGGAATGGGAATTATAGAATGTGGGGCAGGGCCAGATTGTTCTTTGCTCCAAGCCTGAATTCCCTCTTTTTTATCATTTTGTTTATTTTATTTATTTAATATTTAACAAATATTTAAATATACATTTAATAATATTTAACTATTAAAAATAATTGATATTTAATATTTATTAATATTTAATAAATATCTAAATATTTAAAATATTTTTATTATATTTTTTATCATTATTTAATTTTTATGTCATTAGATTTGCAACATTGTTTCTCCTTGTCTGGGCCCAATTCCTGGGCATGTCTGGTCAATATTAAAGACATCACAGCCTATATTCTTTTAGGAATTTTCAATTAGCAATAATCGAGTCTCGGATAAACCTCATTGGCTGTGATACTGCCATTGGCGTCAGGTCTCACATGTAAGTCTTTAATCTCTTTTGAGTCTTTCTTAGGCATACTGTAAGGAAGCAGTGCAATTTCATTGTTTGTGGGTGGCTGTCCTCTTTCCATATCATTTGCTGAAGAGACAGATCTTTTCCCCATTGTGCATTTCTGATCTCCTTTGTCATGGGTGAATTGACCATATAAGAATGGGGTTATTTCTGGACTGTCTGTTGTGTTCATTGATGTGTGTGTTCATTTTTGTACCAGGCCTTATTGTTTTGATTACTACAGCATTGTAGTATACCTTCAAATCTGGAATTTTGGTACTTCCAGTGTTGTTCTTCTTTTTCAAGATAGCTTTGGCCACTCAGGGTCTTTTCTGTTCTGTTGGATTCTTTGTTCTGGTTGAGTGAAAACTGGTGTTGATATTTTGGTAGGATTGCATTAAACCGTGGGTTCTTTTAGGTGGTATGGACATTTTAATCTTCGTTGTCCCAATTGCAGAACATGGCATTTGCTCATGAATTTGTTTCTGCCATCTTCCATTTCTTTCACCAGTGTTGGATAGCTTTCAGAGTACAGGTGCTTCACCTCCTTGGTTAAGTTTATTGCTAGGTGTTTTAAACGTTCTGCAGTAATTGTAAACAGGATTGTTTTCTTAATTTCTCTTTCTTGACTTACCTTAGGAGTGTATAAAAATGCAAAAGATCTCTGTGTATTAGCTTTATATCCTGAAACTTCACTGAATTCATTAATCACTCTAGTAGTTACTTGGTAGAGTCTTTAGTGTTTTCTCTGTATAGTAGCATATCATCTCAAAAGAGCGAAAGTTTCTTTCCTGTGGTGGAAAACCAATGGGAATCTATGGCTGGCATGTCAACCTACAGGAAAAAACATCAGACCAGTGTCTAGAAATAGATGTATGTAATGTATGTAATGTAATCTTTTTATGAGAAGTTTATATGTAACCTTTTTTTTTAAGATTTATTTGTCTTTGAGAGAGATGGGGCAGGGGAGAGAGAGAGGAAAGGAGAGAGAGAGGCTCACTTGAGATACTCTGTTGAGCCTGAGCCCTATCTCAGGGCTTGATGTCATGATCCTAAGATTATGACTTGAGCCAAAATCAAGAGTTGGGTGCTTAAAAAACTGAGTCACTGAGGTGCCCCTGAAGGCTTTTTGTCATCTTTCAAAATTTGAAAAAGAAATTCAAATCAAGAACTGCTAACATGCTTTTCAAAACATTAGTCATAGTAGGCAGTACATTGTTTTTTTTTGTTTTTTTTTTATCATTTGATTATCCTTTTATTTTTTTTATTTTTTTTAATATAATTTTTTATTTTTTATAAACATATATTTTTATCCCCAGGGGTACAGGTCTGTGAATCACCAGGTTTACACACTTCACAGCACTCACCAAAACACATACGCTCCCCAATGTCCATAATACCACCCCCTAAGTGACTCTTAATCTCACAAAACAAACTGAGGGTTGCTGGGGGGAGGGGGTTTGGGAGAAGGGTGTGGTAGTACATTGTTTTTGTTTCTAGTTCTTTAATTTAATTCCAGTTAGTTAGTATATATTACAGGTTTCAGAGGTAGAGGTCAGTGATATCAGTCTTTTATCAAACACAAGGCTCATTACGTCACAAGCACCCCTTAATGCCCATCACCTAGTTACTGTATCCCTCCACCATCCTCCTCTCTAGAGGCTCTCAGTTCCTTTCCTATGATTAAGAGTACTTCTGGTTTGTGCACCTCACTGCTTTCGTCTGGTTTTATTTTTCCCTCTCTTCCCCTATGATGCTCTGTTTTGTGCCTTAAATTCCACATACTTTCACTAGTATGATAGTATGATATTATATGATCATTGTCTTCCTCTGATTTATTTTGTTTACAGTAATACTTTCTGTTCTATCGTCACAGTTCCAGTGTCATTGCAGATGGCAAGATTTCAGTTTTTGATGCCTGAGTGGCATTCCATTGTGTGTATGTGTGTATGTGTACACACACACACAAACACACATTATATAATCTTTATCCATTCATCTTTTGGAATGGATAGGAAGACTGGAATGGATTGGAAGACATCTGGGCTCTTCCCAGTTTGGTTATTGTGGACATTGCTGCTGTAAACATTTGGGTGCATGTGCCCCTTCAGATCATTACATTTTGTATCTTGAGGGTAAATAGCCAGTACTGTGATTGGTGGGTCGTAGGGTAGCTCTATTTGCAATTATTTGAGAAACATCCGTACTGTTTTCCAGAGTGCCTGTACCAGCTTGCATTCCACCAACACTCTAAGAGGATTCCTCTTTCTCTGCATCCTCACCAACATCTGTTATGTCCTGACTTGTTAATTTTAGGCACTCTGGCTGGTGTGAGGTGGTATTTCATTGTGATTTTTTTCTTTTATTTAATTGTGCATTTGAATTCTATTTCCCTGATGCTGAGTGATGTGGAACATTTTTTCATGTACCTGTTGGCCATTTGTATGTCTTCTTAGGAGAAGTGTCTGTTCATGTCTTCTCCCCATTTCTTGACTATATTATTTGTCCCTTGAGTGTTGAGTTTTAGAAATTCTTTATAGATCTGGGACACCAGATCTTTATCTGATAGGTCATTTCCAATAGTCTTCTCCCATTCTGTCAGTTGTTTGGTGTGGTCCACTGTTTCTTGTGTTGTGCAAAAGCTTTTTATTTTGATGAATTCCCAGTACTTCATTTTTGCCTTTGTTTCCCTTGCCTTTGGAGATATGTCTAGCAAGGAGTTGTTGTGGCTGAGGTCATAGAGGTTCCTGTCTGTGTTCTCCTCTAGATTCCTGTCTTACATTTAGGTCTTTCATCCATTTTGAGTATAGTGTAAGGAAATGGTCCACCTTGCATTCTCATGCATGTGGCTGTCCAATTTTTCCAACACCATTTGTTGAAGAGACTGCATTTTTTCCATTGACTATTCTTTCCTGCCTTGTCAAAGATTGGTTGACCATAGAGGTAAGGGTCCATTTCTGGACTCTCTGTTCTGTTCCATTGCTCTGTGTGTCTGTTTTTTTGCCAGTACCATACTGTCTTGATGACTACAGCTTTGTAGTAGAGCTTAAAGTCAGGAATTATAATGCCACCACCTTTGGTTTTATTTTTCAACATTCCTTTGGATTTTCAGGGTCTTTTGTGGCTCTGTACATATTTTAGGATTATTTCTTCCAGCTCTGTGAAGAGTTGATGGTATTTTCATAGAGATTGCGTTGAATATATAGATTGCTGTAGGCAGCATAGACATTTGAACAGCATTCATTCTTGTAACTCATGAGTATGAAATGTTTTTCCACTTATTTGTGTCTTCCTCAATTTCTTTCGTGAGTGTTCCATAGTTTTCAGAGGACAAATCCTATGCCTCTTTGGTTAGGTTTATTCCTAGGTATATTACAATTTTGAGTGCAATTGTAAAGGGGATCAAATCCTTAATTTCTCCGTTCTTCTCTCACATGATATAGAAGTGCTGCTGATTACTGTGCATTGATTTTATATCCTACCATATTGCTGAATTTCTGCATGAGTTCTAGAATATTGGAGTGAAGTCTTTTGGGTTTTCCACATAGAGTACCTTGTGATCTGCAGAGTGAGAGTTTGACTATGTCTTTGCTGATTCAGATGCCTTTCATTTCTTCTTTATCTGATTGCTGAGGCTAGGACTTTTAGTACTGTGTTGAATAGCTGTGGTGATAGTAGACATCCCTGTTATATTCCTGTTCTTAGAGGAAATGCTCTCAGTTTTTCCCCACTGAGAATGATATTCACTAGTCTTTTCTTATTTGACTTTTATGATATTAAGGTATGTTCCTTCTAGCCCTACACTGTAAAGACTTTTAATCAAGAAAAAATGCTATACCTGTCAGTGCTTTTTTTTTTTTTTGCATCTATGAGTGGATCATATGGTTCTTGTCCTTTCTTTTATTTATGGAGTATATCGTATTGATTGATATGCAGATGTTGAGCCACCCTTGCAACTCAGGAATAAATACCACTTGGTTGCGGCGAATAATCCTTTTAATGGACTGTTGGATCCTATTGGCTAGTATTTTGGTGACAATTTTTGCATCCATGTTCATCAGGATACTGGCCTGTAATTCTCCTTCTTGCTGGGGTCTTTGTTTTGTGGAGCAGGTAATGCTGGCTTCACAGAAAGAGTTTGAAAGTGTTCCTCCCATTTCTGTTTTGTGTGTGTGTGTGTGTGTGTGTGTGTGTGTGTGTGTGTATCAGATTTTTTTTATTGGTGAGTAGTTGAAACAGTGTCAGAAGAATAGGTGTAAGTTTTTCATTAAATGTTGGTAGAGTTCCTTTTGAGGTAGAATTCCTCTGTGAAGTCATCAGGTGCTGGACTCTTGTTGTTGGGAGATTTGTGATTATTGGTTCAACTTCCTGGCTGGTTATGTGTTCAGGTTTTCTATTTTTTCCCATTTCAGTTTTGGTAGTTTAGACAACTCTAGGAATGCCTCCATTTCTTTCAGATTGCCTAATTGTTGACGTAGAACTGCTCATTATATGTTCTTATAATTGTGTTTCTTCAGTGTTTGTATTTCTTTGTTGTTGGTCAAATACAATTCATTATTATATTTATTTAGTTCCTTTCTTTTCTGTTTTTGATAAGTCTGGCAGGGGTTTATCAATTTTATGGATTCTTTCACACAACTAGCTCCTTGTTTCATTTATCTGTTCTACCGTTCTTTGATTTCTATTTCATTGTCTTATGCTCTGATTTTTATTAGTTCTTTTCATCTGCCATGTTTAGGCTTCTTTGCTGTTCTTCTTCCAGCTCCTTTGGGTGTAAGGATAGGTTGTGTATTTGAGACTCTTCTAGTTTTTTGTGAAAGCCTTGTATTACTATATGCTTCCCTCTCAGGCCCACCGTTGCTGCATCCCAAACGTTTTAAACCATTGTTTTCTTTTTTTTTTAATTTTCATTTGTTTACATGATTTTTTTTTTCAGTTCTTGTTTAATTTCCTGGTTGACCCATTCATTCTTTAGTAGGAAGCTCTTTAGCCTCCATGTATGTGAGTTCTTTCCATATATGTGAGTTCCTTTCATGATTAAGTTAAAAATTCACACAGCACTGGGGTCTAAGGATACGTGAGGAATAATACCAGTCTTTGGTACTGGTTGAAATGAGATTGTGACCCAGTATGTAATCTATTGTCGGGATGGGGAATGTTCTATGTGTACTCAAGAAAAATGTCTTTTTTTTTTTTTTTTTTTGCTTGACCATGGAATGTTCTGAATATATATGTGAAGTCCACTTGGTGCCCTGTGTCATTCAAAACACTTGTTTCCTGGTTGATTTTCTGCTTAAATGATAGGTCAATTCCTGTAAGTGGGGTGTTCAAGTCCCCTACTACTATTGTATTACTGTTGCTGTGTTTCTTTAATTTTGTTATATTTTGCTTATATAATTGGCTGCTCCTGTGTTAGCAACACAAATATTTATCATTATTAGATCTTGTTTGATAGAGCCTTTAATATGATATAGTAGCCTTCTTCATCTCTTATGACAGTCTTTGGTTTAAAATCTAATTTTTTAAAAAGATTTTATTTATTTATTTGACAGAGATCACAAGAAGACAGAGAGGCAGGAGAGAGAGAGAGGGAAGCAGGCTCACTGCTGAGCAGAGAGCCCGATGTGGGGCTCGAGCGCAGGACCCTGGGATCATGACCTGAGCCGAAGGCAAAGGTTTTAACCCACTGAGCCACCCAGGTGCCCATAAAATCTAATTTGTCTGATAAGGGTTGCTATGCCAGTTTTCTTTTGATGTCCATTAGCATGATAACTATTTTTCCAAAACCCTCACTTTCTGTCTGGGGGTATCTTTAGGTCTACACTGATTCTCTTTAGATGATGTTATGGATGGGTCTTGGCCTTTTCATCCAATCCTATGCCCTGTACCTTTTGATTGTCCATTTATTTCATTTTCATTCAGAGTAACTATGAAAAGATAGGAAGTTAGTGCCATTATATTTTTTGTGTGTTTGTGTGACTTTTCTTTATCCCCCAAGCCTTTCCATATATGATTTTAAGCTCCATATTCTCTGCTGTGCAGGAGCTTTTGATTTTGATGAAGTCCCAAAAGTTCATCTTCGCATTTGTTTCCTTTGCCTTTGGAGACATATGTTGAAAGAAGTTCCTGTGGCTGATATCGAAGAGATTACTGCCTATGTTCTCCTCTAGGATTCTGATGGATTCCTGTCTCACATGAGGTCTTTTTATTTTTCAAATTTTTTTCATTTATTTATTTTCAGCATAACAGTATCATTATTTTTTCACCACACCCAGTGCTCCATGCAATCTGTGCCCTCTATAATACCCACCTATAAATGAAACCTAAAAGTCCAAAATCCAAAAAAAAAAGAAAAAAAAAGGGAAGTTACTCAGCCAGGTGAAAAGAACAGAAAGAATATTATGGGACATGTAGGGAAAACAGAGCAATACGCCACATATCCTGAGTGTATCCTTTGGTTTGTTAGAAAAAGCTCCACCTCAAAATTGTATAGAAGGAAAATCTTCCATAAATATACATATGAAATATATATAAATAATACATACAATATACAGTATTATATAATACATATGAAATAATATGGTCCCTGCTGGCACTTCTATATTTTACAAATTTACAGATTTCCATATATATATAATCTTGTAACATATATATGTATACATATATATATATATATTTTATATATATGTGCACACGTATATACACAAAAATAAAATTAAATATATGGAAAGGATAGAATGTATCCATGAAGATGAAAATTTGAAAAGACTTGAAGAAAACAAAACAAAACAAAAACAACTAAAAAACTTAACATACAAAAACAAAAAGTGGAAGAGAAAGAGGGAGAGGAAGAGAAGAGAGTATGATTAGGCAGTTAAAGCAAAGAGAATACTACACTAGATTCTAGGTGTATTTTGGTCTGTTAGAAGAAACTGCACCCCAAACTTATAAAGAAAGAGAAACTTAAATATTTACAAAAAGAAAATTAAATATAATGGAAGGATAGAAAGTTAAGTACAAAAGTGAAAGTTAAGATTAAAGAATTGTGGATAAAATAAATTGGTTGACAAGAAGAGAGACCAAAAATTTAAAACTGAAAGACAAAACTGTGAATGGATAAAGAAGATGTGGCCCATAATATACAATGGAATATTACTCAGCCATCAGAAATGATGAATACTCATCTTTTGGATCAGTGTGGATGGGACTGGAGGAGATTATGCTGAATGAACTAAGTCAAGCAGAGACAGTCAATTATCATATGGTTTCAATTACTTGTGGAACATAAGGAATAACATGGAAGACATCAGCAGAGAAAAGGAAAAGTGAATTGGGGGAAATGAGAGGGGGAGTTGAACCATGAGAGACTGAGAAACAAACTGAGGGATTTGGAGGGGAGGGCGTGGGCGGGATGCGTGAATCTGGTGGTAGGTATTAAGGAGGGCATGTATTGCACGGAGCACTGGCTGTTGTACATAAACAATGAATCTTGGAACACTGCCTCAAAAACTAATGATATATTTGATGGTGACTAAGAACACAATGAAAAATATTTTTATTTTTAAAGCCAAGGGAAAAAAAAAAAAACCCATGAATTCTATATGCTATATTCCCCTAGCACTGGGGTTTGGGCATTCTCAGTGATCAGTAAACTTGGTGGTGTGTTCTTGCTGATCCTCTGGGTAAGGAGCCTGTTGCCTTGATTCTGTGGCATTTTTGCCCCAGGGCAGAATTGCACTGCACTTGCCTAGGTGTCAAGCTCAGTAATCTACTCCAGTTTGCTCTGGCTTTTGTTCCCTGAAGGTTCTCTGTGCCTCCTTAGAGGAGGAGAATGAAAAAGGCAGCCTCGCAAAGTCCAGGCTGGGATCCAAGAGTCTGAGGCCCCATTCCTCAGTGCACCCTCAGGGAAAAGCAGTGAATCGTTCCTGGCTCCCTGGTATCTGTCTGCTCTGTGTGCTAACCCAGCCTATGACTGGCATTTGTATCTCAGGGCGGAACCCTGTTCGAGTCTCCAAACCCTAGAGACTCCTGCAGGGCACACCCAGGCTGCTCCTTCTGGGAGGAGAGGGGATGTTGCCTGTGTGCTGTTGCTGGGTCCCTGCTGGCACTGTGTGCTGTTGCTGGGTCCCATGGCTTATGGCAGCCTGGAGCTGAGAGTCCACACTGGGGCTTGATGATTCCAGCAAGAGTCCCCGCTTCAATGCCTGGGAGCTCTGCCACACTCGGCAACTCTGTTATTTCTGTGACCTTGGGCATCTCGAGATGACACTGTCCCACCTAGGATTCTGCCCTGCTTCACCACCTGGGTACCGTTCAAGCAGGAATGACCCTCATCAGAGCAAACTTCTAAAAGTCCTTACTTTGCAGTCCTCTACTATATCATTTTCTGGTACCTCCCTGCAGTTTATCTTCCCATATATCAACGCGAATTCACTTCTCCACATGTCCTATCTTGTAGAAAGAGGTCGCTTTTATATTTCTAGAGTTGCAGCTGCTCTTTTCTTACATCTCTGGGTGAGTTCACAGGCGTTCAGAATGATTTGATAACTGTCTAACTGAATTCCTGTGACCAGATGAAATGAAGGCCTCCTATTTCTCCACCATCTTAGAGTCTCTGGGAGTACATCTTAAATTGTATACATATATACATATATGTAGACATATATAGATACATGACAAACAAAAGTGAACAAAGTGTTTATTCTAGCCTGTAATACATCATATGCTTTAATCTACTTCATTTGTTTTTGGTGCCGTGTGCAGCCCATGAAAATGCCCCACAATAGAAAAACGATTAAATTATTGGCAACATTTAACATTAAATAATTTAAAAAGCTGAAGCAAGCTATAATTTGTAACTTAAAAAGAGCAGAGTACCTTGTTAAGAGGAAAAATACTGTCAATGAATTTAAATATTACACTGTTTGTTGAAAAACACAGATCAAAAGGATGCACAAGCCAAAAATTGAACAAGTCCTTCTTTTGTCACAATACATTTCTGAGCTTTCAGAATGTTTACAATCGAGACATAAAGGTATACAGCAAAAATTTATTGAGCATTTACTGTCTGTGCCAGTTGCTGACTCAAACTTTACATGTATTATTATTTCCTTAATCCCCCAAACCTGAGATGGTATAACCAACCACCTTATAGTGTAGAAATGGAGGCTCAGAGACTCACAGTAAATTGCCTGAGGTTGGAATAAAGACATGGACAGAGGTGGAAGTCAAACCCTATGTCTCAGACAATAGAGTTCATCATTTGCCTTTAAGGCTGTGCTGCCTCACAGAGAGAAGACTGGAGGATGTGTGCCAGTTAGGAAGGGCCAGATGTTACTGTGAGTAACCTGTAACCCTGTGCCTTAGCAGCTTCTATTAGGGAAGTATGTTTCTAGCACCTGCCACATGTCCACACGCTCTTCATGGGGCCAGGATAAAAGAGCACCCACCATAGGTAATTGCCAGGTGCTATATGAGATGGACGGAGCAGGAGCCAGACTCAGTCCCAGGTGTTCTTTTCGAGATGGCACGTCTCACTGCCTCGCACATCTTACTGGTCAGAGCATGTCTACAGGACTGCATCCAACTTCCTGAGTCAGAGGATAGCTTGGCATCCTTTCTGGAGCCACTTGGGGCCACCACATGGTGCCAGTCCATCTGGGGTACTGTGCAGGGTTGGAGGGACGTGGGATATTGGTAGCAAATGACAGGAGGCCTATGTCAGGATGGGTTTGTGTTCTCCTTCATCACATAGGATTTATAGGGTTCAGTCTATTAGGCATAATTTTGAGACCATATAGTGTTCTCACCACATTTCCAGGATATTCTCAGCCAAAAACATATTTGATTACAATTGTATCATGCTCATATCATTCAGTTCCAATGTAGCTCTTTTTTTCTATTTCTTTACTCCTATATCATTGTTAGAGGTACTTCTCTCTTTCTAAACATATGGGAATTTCTGGTTAGTTTTATATCAGTGATTTCTAGCACGTTATGTTACCACAAAATGTTCTGTGTGATTTCATGCCTCTGAAACAGATTGAAATTTCCCTTATGGCCAAAGTAAATCGGGAGCATTTTTGTAATGGTCTCTGTGCCTAAAATCAATGTGTCCTCCGCAGTGGATGTGGATGTGGATGTGGACAGATGCATGGAGACAGCTGTGGGATTCAGATGGTTTGCCATCAAGACCTGTATTTCGTGGATGCTCTGTAGACTGCATTGAGTTGCTGAGAGAGGGCTGGAACCTCCTACTCTGGTTGTGTAATTGCTTGTTGTTGCAGTTTGGTCCTGCTTTGCTTTCTACATTGTTCACCTCGTGGTTCTCAGACAGGAGTTTGGAACGGAAGGAGAGAGCATCCAGAAGAGGGAACAGGGACCTGGGTTGAAGGGAGCAGAAAACAAGAAGTCTCCCAAGGGTGGCTCATTTATTATTATTATTATCATCATTATTGTTATTATGTCCCATTAACCAACATATACTACATCATTAGTTTCTGATGCAGTGTTAAAAGATTCATTAGTTGAATGTAACACCCAGTGTTTATCACCACACCTGCCCTCCTCAGGACCGATCACCCAATTACCCTTTCACCCCATCCCTTCCCTCTTGTAACCGTCTGTGGGCTTTTTTTTTTTTTTAATGTTTAAGGAACATTTGCTTAACATTTCCTATAAACTATCTATTCGTTTATTTTTCCTATTTTCCTACCAAGTTTGGTCTTTTTCTTCTTTGAGAGTTCTGGATATGTTAGATATATATTAGATCTCTGTGGTAGAAGTTGCAAATATTTTCACTCTGTACCTCATTGGTAATATCTGATCCCCATTATCCAGCCTGGAGCTAATTTCTGAAGAAGAGATCCTTCTCCAAATAAGCCAAACATGGGCAGAAGGAAACTGAATTCTTGTTTCTTGGGTGTCAGGCACGTTCTGCGTGCTTTGTGAACATTCTCTCACTTATCGCTTCTGAAATATCTTTCAATATTATTTCTTACCTGAAAACTATAGGGCTAACGTGTTATAGATTTCATTGTTTCTCAGCTTTTATAAAGGTGATATGGTACATAAAACCATGGAGCTGCATCTTGAAATCATACCAGAAAATATTTCTGCATTGAAATATATGAATATGTCTACTGATTAGGATAAAGACTACACAGAGTTTCACTTCCTGATAGGTCAGGTTTTGCATCAAATGAAATATGAGAAGCAGTTTTATTTTTCAGAGCTTCTCCAATTTTGGAATGGGGGATAGGAGATGTCGGAGCTCTATCACCCTTACATTATAGGCAGGGGAAAGGAGTTCTGGTGTTTTATAACCGAATACATCCTCCGACTTTTACCCTTTTCTTCTTTTTCTCTTTGTTTTGTCAGGAAGGGAGGAGGGAGCAAGCTGGAGAGTTTGAGGATTCAAGTGAGTACCAGGAAAAGTGCGGCATCTCTCCACTTCTCTTCTCTCCACCTTCTTGCAGCCAGGGTGAGACTGAGATGGGCAGCCCTTCAGCAGCCCAATATTGGGAAGCCCAATATTCTTCATAACGAAAATTTAACCAACATCCTTTAGACACTTGTTCAACATCTGTTTGGAGAAAAAGCTGCTTGCTGAGTGGGGAAGGATTAAAAAGAAAGAGGTGACAGTGTGCAGCCTCATCCCTAGAGTGCCAAGCAAAGCACCTCTGGCCCAAAACTCGCATGCCCCTCTCAGTCAGAAGCAAAGCCCTGCAGTTGGTCTGATCTACTTTGCTCAGGTAGGTGGTTAGCAACATCCTCCTTTGACTCCTGTGTCCTTTATGGGTTTCTTAGACAATATTCCAAATTACTTCCAGCCACACACTCTCCGTCTCTCCAAGAATTATAATCTTGCAATTTTCTTTGTCTTATTACATTTCTGGTTCCCTGAACAGATTATCCCCCAGACAAATATGGTACATGCCCTGGTCTGTAATGAAATATTTTGCCAGAGGGCTTGTTTTGATTCTTTAACTCCACTTATCAGGCTGCATGGGGCCTCCATCAGGACTGAGTTTTATGGTTTTTATATTCTGGTTTTTCACGACCTGTCTCCTTTCTCCATCAAAAAGAAACTACCTTGTCTCCTTGTGCCTTAGTGCACTACTGAAAATCTAGTAAATGAGGAGTGACTGGATTCATGATCCGTCTCTCCACAGTTGCAGTCTTTGAATGATACCTTAGGTCAAAAGTGCTCTAATGACAAGCAGGTATTTTAGACCATAGCGTGGAGGTAGAGGGACTGTGAACTGAGGACTTTTACTTTCATAATGAGCACACCACACTCTGCTCAGTCTCACTCAGTTAGGGGTCCAACCCTTGATGTATTTTGGCTCAGTTCATGAACTTTAAGTTGTCAGACTGAGCCCCATGTCAGTGCCAGGCTCCCCATGCAGTGGGGAGCCTGCTTGAGATTCTCTCTTCTCTGACTCTTTCTCTTCCTCTGCCTTCCCCTCCAAACTCGTGTTCTCTCTCCCTTGTTCTCTCTCCCTCTCTCAAAGATTTTAAAATGGGAAAAGGACAGCAAATATACAGAAAACTTCAATCTGGGGCACCTGGATGGCTCAGTGGGTTAAGCCTCTGCCTTCAGCTTGGGTCATGATCTCAGAGTCCTGGGATCGAGACCCACATCAGGCTCTTTGCTCAACAGGGAGCCTGCTTCCCCTGCTCTCTCTCTGCCAGGCCCTCTGCTTACTTGTGGTATCTCTCTCTCTCTCAAATAAATACGTTTTCTTTTAAAAAAAGAAACATTTTTGGGCGCCTGGGTGGTTCAGTTGTTAAGCATCTCCCTTTGGCTCAGGTCATGGCTCAGATCACACCCCATATCAGGCTCCCTGCTCAGTGGGAAGCCTGCTTCTCCCTTTCCCACCGTCCCTGCTTGTGTTCCCACTCTCACTGTCTCTCTCTGAAAAAAAACAAACAAAAATCTTAAAAAAAATCCAATCTTATTAGTTATGAAAGGACAAATAAGATTAAAGTGATTTCACTTTTCACATTGGCAAAGGCTTAAAACCTCATAACACCCAGTGTTACTTGCTCCTTTACTGTCTGAAAGGGTTTTTGTAATTTTGGTGTTATTTCTTCCATAAATGTTTGATAGGATTTGCCAGTAAAACTACTTGGATCTAGGACTTTCTTTCTGGTAAAGTTGTTAATAATTATTTCAATTATTATAATAGATATAGAATCATTCAGATTTTTGTTTTATTTTGTGGTGTTATATATATTTTTTAAAGATTTTACTTCTTTGATACAGAGAGAGAGAGAGAGATCACAAGTCGACAGGCAGGCAGAGGAGGAGGGGGAAGCAGGGAGCCCAATCTGGGCTCAATCCCAGGACCCTGAAATCATGACCAAAGCCGAAGTCAGAGGATTAATCCACTGGGCCACGTGGGTGCCACTAAGGTATATTTTTCAAGACATCTTTCCATTTTCGTCTACATTGTTGAATCTGTTGAATAAAACTGCTCATACTATTGTCTTGTTATCTTTTCTTTAAAAGAAGTTTGATTTATGTATGTTAGAGAGAGATTGTGAGAGATTGGTACAGGCGTAGAGGGAGAGAGAGAATCTCAAGCAGGTTCCTTCCTGAGCACAGAGCCCAACGTGGGGCCCGATTCCATGACCCTGAGACCATGACCTAAGCCAAAACTGCTGAGGCAAACACTTAATCAACTGAGACACCCAGGTGCCCCTAACTTTTTTAAGTGTAACATATGTAGTGATAACTCTTTTTTTTTAGAATTTTATTTATTTATTTGACAGGCAGAGATCACAAGTAGGCAGAGAGGCAGGGGGAGAGAGAGAGGAGAAAGCAGGCTCCCCGCTGAGCAGAGAGTCCAATGCAGGGCTCAATCCCAGGACCCTGGGATCATGACCCGAGCCAAAGGCAGAGGCTTCAACCCACTGAGCCACCCAGTTGCCTCTGTAATGATAACTCTCTTTTCATTTCTCATATTGGCACACAACAATTTTATATTATAGGATGATCATCCAGGTGTTTTGTAAAGAATTAAAAAGAAAACAAAAACAAGCCTCCAACAATTAAAGATTAGTAAACTAAAAAACTTTATCATCTTGACAGAAGGAACTACTACATGGCCCTTAAAATTATACGAAAACTCTGATGAAATAATACTGCATGCTTATAGGGATAACTAAAGTTTGAAAGATTTATAATAACAAGTGTTGTTGAGGGTATGGAGCGAATAGAACTTTTTAATTAATTAAATTTTATTTTCAATTCTGGTTAGTTAACATAAAGTATAATATTAGTTTCAAGTGTAGGATTTAGTGATTCAGCACACAGTACAAAATCCAGTGCTCATCAATGATTTCTCATGAGTGAAATCATGTGATATTTGTCGTTCTCTGACTTATTTTGCTCAGCATAATTATGCAATTGGAACTTTTATTCAATTTTATTCAGCTTCCACTGAGGTAGGAGTATATGTTAGGCATTAAAAAACTGTGTGGTAATAACTTAATCAAACTTAAACTATGTACACCATTACGATTCTGCATCTCTTCTCCTGAATATATACCAATCATAAAATCTCTGCAAGTATTCAGCAACAGACATGTACTATCATATGTATAGCAACTTTATTCATGTTATCCCAGATTGGAAACAATTCCATTCTCTCACCAAAGTAGAGTGAAGTACATTTTAGGTATGTTCAAAGAATGGGATTCTACAAAATGATGAAGAATGAACTATTGGTACAGATACAGACAATGACATGTATAAATCTCACAGGCATTCTTTGAAGAGAAGTGAGATACAAAGATGCACAGACTGTATGACTCCATTTGTATAAGTGAGAAGGCAAAATTGATCTATGGTTTTAGAAGTCAGAATAATGGTTACTGATGGCAAGAGAGATAAAGGTAAAACTTAAGACCAGTTAGCAGTAAAGGCAAATTAACTATAGGAAAGAGAAAGTAAGAAAGCAATCCCATTTATAAATGGATCAAAAAAATAAAATACCTAGAGTCTAATTAATCAAGGAGGCAAAGACCTGTATACTGAAAACTACCAGAAACTGCTGAAAGAAATCGAAGAAGACGCAAACAAATGGAAACATACTTCATGCTCATGCGTTGGAAGAATTACCATGATTGAAATGCCCATACTACCCAAAACAATCTATAGATTCAGTGCAATTCCTATGAAAATTCTAATGGTGTGTCATGCATCCTCTTTCCTGGATGAGAGCATCGGTCTTGGTGTCAGCATTCTGCTCTAAACCACATGAACCCTCACGTGGTCCTGCAACCACTTTGCAGGACTGGCTGGCAAGTGTGGCAAGACCCTCCCTCTGACCAATAGTGCAGATTGACACCGTAGGAGTCCCCAAAAGGCTCAGACATGGATGGGCTAAAAGCAGGGTTCAGATGGAAACATGCTAAACTAATGGGGAAGAGTATGCAGAATTTGCATCAATATTTAAGTTAAAGGTTGAGAGTTCCATTATGTTTCAGGCCAAGGGAAGCTGCTAGAGTCAAGACCTAGAGCTTGGGGAGGATTAAATATTCACCCACCTCTCTGAGCGGAGGCAGTGAGGTGAGAAACTCTGGGGAGTGTGCGAGTGTTGTATTCCTCATCATGGAGTGCACATTCTTCATGTCTGGGGCCCATGACAGAGCCAGGTCCGAGGTATCTGGCTCCCTGCGACAGTTTTCCTGCAGGCCACAGGTAGATGGGAGCCTTCAAAACCCGAGCCCTGAGGGCCTGGGTTTCCTGGCCTGGGCAGCTGCTCAGAAACCAAGCAAGAGCCATCGATCCTGCAGGAACCACATCGGGCCCATGGAGGGGGAGAACGACCTGAGCGAACATCCTGAGGTGGCTGAATCAGCTGTGGGGAGCAGCCCGGACCCGACTTGAAGGGAGGTAAGGAGGACACAGAGGTCCATCCTTGTGTCTGTGCGCATTAAGGCAGGTACAGGGATGCCATGGACCTAGGGTGGAAGGAGGCCCAGGGGACTTACATATGCATTTACACGGTGTGGTCAGCAGAGGGCAGTGTGGCCTGACGTGTGTGTGTGTGTGTGTGTGTGTGTGTGTGTGTGTGTATGTGTGTGTCTGTGCGCAAGCTTATGGGCTGGCTTACCTCCTGCTCACAGCAACCCCATTAATTTAGGAATCTGAGACCCTCTTTTATAGAGACAGAAACAAGCATAAGGAGATTAAATAAGTTGCCTGATCACAAAGCTCTAATGTGATAGAGCCGGAATCGAATCTGAGCAGACTGGCTCTAGAGTATGCATTCATTGATTCCCTGTGTGCTGAGTGCTTACTGTGTACAGGCCCTGTGCTCTACTGGTGATACCAATAATATCAACAGAGTTAATCCCCAGCATATATTGAATGCCTACAGAACTCTATCTACAGTAATAGTGAAAATGGTGATGAGAGGCGTACGTGGGTGGCTCAGTCAGTTAAGCATCTGCCTTTAACTCACATCATGATCTCAGAGTCATGAGAATGAGCCCTGTATCCATCTCCCTGCTCAGCAAGGAGTCTGATTCTCGCTTTCATTCTTCCTTAAACAAATACTATACATCAAACACTGTCCTAAGCACTTCACAAAATTATCTACTTTAATTCTCAAAACCACCATATTCATCATTCTCATTTATAGACTAGAAACCCAAGGCACAGGGTGTAAGCAACACAGCTGGGTTCACACAGCCAGTAAGAGGCTGAGCAAGGATTCAGACCCAGGCAGCCTGGCCCCAGAGTCTGCAGCACACTGTCCTCCTACACTCTGCTATGCAGTCACAATTGTCAGCCAAAACTAAGAACCATCTCTGGATCTTGTGATGCTTAACTAACAGAAGTCACATCCCTGGCAAATAGTAAGGCTGTAAGAAATGAAAATCATCACCATCAATCTCCAGGATGCTAGTCTTTCAATTCACAAAGAGAAGAAAAATACATTTCTACTTGTATTGTTCTACATGTATGGAAAAAGGCTTCCCCTAAATTACTCTCCTTGGTTCTTAGAACACTCCTAGGATACACTGTTTTTTCTTTCTTTTTTGAAAGATTTTATTATTTATTTACTTATTTGTCAGAGAGAGAATGGGAGAGCATAAGCAAAGAGAACACTAGTAGAGGGAGAAGCAGGCCCCCTGCTGAGCAAGGAGCCCATGGCAGGGCTGCATCCCAGGACTCATGGATCATGAGTTGCACCATAGGCACACACTTATTAACCAACTGAGCCACTGAGATGTCCCAATCCACTGTTTTTCTTCTAATAAGCATATAGAACTCAGCATGTCCCAGGTATTTTTCTGTGTGCCTTATGCCTGCATTTAATCTTAAAATCACTCAGTCCTATAGCTCAGTGAGGTAAGTAGTAGTACTATCTCTATATTACTGGTCCAGATAAGGTAAGTAATGTGCCCAGGGTGACAGAGCTAGCACATAGTGGTGCGGTGATGAAACTCAGAGAGTCTGGTTTCAGACTCTGAGCTTTCTAAACCTCTACTCTGAGGGCGTCTGTGTTGGAGGCAATTCTGGTTCACAAACCTTGTGATGAGTAACAGAGACAGTAAGTAACAGAGCCAGAAGGCAAGCCCAGGCCTGTCTGCTACCACTGTCTCTAGTAGTTGATTTCTCTGACTTCCGAGTGGCCTGATGGACATCAACTTGAGTTGGGGCATAGAAGACATAGGCTCTAGTCCTGCCAATAAAACAACTGGTCAACAACAGGGAGATCTTGAACTTATCCCTTTGCCACCAACCTTCATCTAAAAATTAGGGAGTCATGCTCACTCGATCTTTAATGTCCTCTAATTCTAAGCAACTGTTTTCCAGGATGAACGGCAATTGTGCTTGAACGAAAGAATGCAGCATGTTTCTTATAGCTCAATGTCAATCCCACCCCCACCCCTGTAGAAAACGCTTCTTTTGACCCGAAACAAATCCTACAGGTGCCATGAAGTGCAGCTCAAATGCACAGCAGCCAGAAACACAGCCACTTCTCTGGAGGCCTCTCAAGCTTCTAGTCCCTTTCCCTCACCCTTACTGGTAAGAACCGTGCACACGCTACTCTGTGCTCCTGAAATACTGAGTTTGTGCCTCTAGTATAACGATTCCTACATTCACTGACAGCAGTAGCATGTGTGCATGTGTGTACCTATGTGCGTGTAAAGTTACATTATGTGGATCATATACATAAGTGCCAATACCTGACCATTTTGTCCTACAATGATGACAATTTAATATGGCGCAACCTAACACACGCTCATTAAATATAAGCATATTTCCTACTGTGCAACAGGTTATCCCTGAGAAAACTTGTGCTCTACAAAAGGGGCCAGTAAGCTTCTTTATAAGGGGACCACATGGTCAATACTTTGGACTTTACTTGCTAAAGATTCTCTGTCCCAAGGATTCCACTTTGCCATTGGTGTTATCAAAGAAGCCCTAAACCATCTGTTAATGAATGAGTATGGCAGTATTCCAGTAAAATCCCATTTTAAAAAACAGGCTGAGGGCACCTGGGTGGCTCACCAGGATAAGTGTCTGACGTTGGTTCAGATCATGATATTCCAAGATCTGGACTCATTTTTCTCAACTAAATTTTTTGTCATATTCATAAAATTCAGAGTTAACTTTCAGGGGACACGATCTAAGATCGCTGTCGAAATTGAGTGGACCCTCCTTGATAATTATAGTCACTATTTGTTGCTAAACTGCCAAACAGACCTATTTGTTTCATAGCACCAGGTGGTATTTTTAGTCTACTTCTATCCAGGAATGTTAAACAGTACCCAAATAGAGGCAGTCACATGGGTGATAAGATCATCACCATCTAGTGATTCTCTTGCTACCAAAGAACTGATCTAGAACTGGAAGGAACTGTCTATTTCATCTCACTCGTTCAGCTTGTACTGAATGCTTGCCACAATGCCACCCACAGGGCTAGGTACCAGGAGATAGCAGAGCCCCGACTCTCACTCCAGCTTGGAAAATTTTAAATTGCTTATTATCTAACAGATCTAATTCAGTGGTTCTCAACCAGGGTGGTTTTATGTCCAAAGGATATCTGCAACGTCTAGAGACACCGTTGGTCACCGTAAGGGAAATCCTATTGACGTCTACTGAGTCGAGGCCAGGGGTGCTTCTAGACATTCTGCGATGCACATAACAGCTTCCACAATGAGAATTATCCGACCCAGAATGCCAAGAGCCAAGACTATACCTACTGGGACACTTGATCTAACTTCATCTCCCCATTTTACAGACCAAAAAACTGGGGCCAATGTCAATGATATACTCAAGATCATCAATTCTTGAGCAGAGTCTATAGGTCCTGGTTCTATTCTGCGTGCAAGAGATCTTCAGTTTCCCTTTTGTGAACTGAAATTGAGGACTAATTTTTCCATGTTTGTCCTTTCCTCAAAGCAATGAGTTCTGCAGTGCCATCCTGGTGGAAAGCAGCTTTAGACAGCAACAGAAAAGCATGCACGTTTGATCTGCATGTTTCACTGCAGGAGACGGGCTCTACACTTGAGTGACACAGATACTTTGGCATGGTTGCATATGGCTTCTGGATTTTATTTGAAAGGAAGGATGCTGTGAAGAAAAGCTTAGACTCATGAAGTTCCATTTATTATTTCTTTTTCTTATTCATCACAGGATCAAAAACCTGGAGTGGACATACAGTGAATATGCAAGAAGATATGGGATATATCCTTGCTCTACTTTTTAGCATTCCTCCTCCTCAGCCCCATCATATATCCCAGCAGGTCAGCATTTGTTCTGATTTGGGGGTAGACAGGGTAGAAGGAAGCAAGGGCTGAGTTTAGAGGTAAGGGAAGTTGAAAGCTAATCCATGGTCTATATCTAACCATGACCTACTCCATGGAAAGGGGGAGTCTGCTTCTCCTTCTCTCCTTGGTGGACTGAAACCAAGAATCATAAGCAAGAATCCTTTTTGTCCTAGATGCCTGGCAAAGAGCTCAGCTCTGTCCTTTGTGGGATCAGTGGCTGCTGTGATTAATGATTCCTTCTGGGAAATTCAGCTGTGCCATTATCACAGTGAGAAGGATCACCAAGTCCCAGAAAGCTTCTGAGTGAGTTCCACGTGGGCTATGCCCCCAGGGGGATCCTTGAACCATTCCTGGAAATCGGAGGCTCTGGACCACTGAGGACAAATCAAGTCTGATTGGTAATGTATTCAGACTCTCTTGTAGTCACTGAAATCTGTATAGAAACAAAATGGCTCTCATGACTTGATGTCAGAATGGGAACCCACAAATGACAAGGCAAGAAACAATGCTTAATGTCCATTTAGCACTTAACGCTATGTTCTGAGATAACAAACACACATGCACTATCTCTTCTTTACAGCAACTCTAGGAAGAAGACAGCATAATAACTCCCACTGTGTATATAAGAAAACCGAGGACCCAGAAATGAGGTCTTCTTCTCAAGGTCATACAGTGACGTGGCAGAGTGTGAACTTGGAATCACATCTGCCTGATGACAAAAAATGCTGCACTCTCATTTGAGGGCTGGAGGCAGGTAGAATCTCACAGACAAAAATAAGGCTTCTCTCTTGATTTTGTAACTAGGATGTTGGTCCCTTATTCCAATACACACATATACCCCTTGAAAAGAGAGAGCAGTCCTAACAAATCAGGAATTTAGGAAGCTAAATCCTGAGTTTTACTGACCAAAGCAGAACTGGCAGAATCTATTGCTCTGATCCCATCTGATCTGAATGCACTGCTCTGTGAATATGGGACCTGGCACCATAGGCCTGTGTGACCGGCAGTTCCAGGCTGCATGCTCTTGGCATCCATGCTGGGCACTGTACTACATCATTTTCCCTCCCATGCAGGAGTCTTCTTCCCCAGTGGGCTGTGCCTTCTTAAGGACCCAGATCCTTTCACTCCTGCTTCAAACCCTCTGCACTAGCTGCCATGATCCCTCAGAGAAGATCCTCCTCCTCTGGAGTCTCTGTCTCTACTGGCTCCTCCTCCAACCTCTCTTCTGGAATGATCTGACAATGCAAATTAAACGAGGTCACTCCAACTTAAAAGTCCCTCAGGGACCCACTGTCTTTCAGCACAACATCCAAAGTCCTTTCTAAACTCATCCCTCACCCTTCCCTAGCCCACTTCTGGCTCTCTGCAGGTAGCCACGCCCGGTTACCTGCAGCTTCACAGTGGGTTCTTACTCCCCAGTTTTTACTCATGCTCTTCACAACACCTGCAATGTCTTTTCCTCCCCTTATTCGCCTAACATAATGGCCTTCGCAGAATCACCTCACCTCTCTGAAACAGAAATGGGTAGAAGTGGGTTGTTCTGGGAGCTAGTAAAAAAGAGTAAGAAAATGGAATGAGGTCAAACATTTCTTGACATGTTCCAGGCATTTTATATGTACCATTCCATCTAATCATCATCAACAACCCTAAGGAACAGCCCGAATTGCTTTCCTGTCACAGGGTTATTAGGTCCCGAGTGTCACACAGGTAGAAGGTGATGGAGTCCAGGTAGCCAGGACCCAACAGCTCCAACACAAAAACCCTCCCCACAAGACCTGGCCCCTGGGAGCTACCAAGGCTACATAATTTATGTGCTGGCCCAGAAGGGGTCACCCACGCATGAGATCACGAAGCTCATGAGTAAGTGGCATCATGGAAAACACAGGGCCTGGAAGGGGCCAAATGGAGCATCTCATGCTTCATGCTCTTTATAGCGGAAGAACTTTCCTATGATAATATTAACCACAATGTTGAGTAATAATAAAAATACCATTTCTACACGGCTCCCCATAGGCCATCTTCTCTGTGAATTTACATATGTATACATTTTTTTTTAATTTAATCCATAAAACAGTCCATTTTACAGATGAGAAAACCGAGGATAGAGAGGTCAAAAAACATGCCTAAGGAAGCACAGGAGCACAGGGGAGAAATAGGGTGATAGTCTAAGGCTATTTGACTCAAAGCCTGTTCTCGGAAAATGCAGGCTATCCTCCCTGTACACTCTTTCACATTATATGCCACCTTCCTCAATGAAGTTGCAATGGCCTTTGTCTGTCGGTATAGGACCCACCAGGAGAGGCCGGCAGGCTGTCTCTCAAGGGACCCCGCTGGATTCATTCATTCCTTGTGCCTCACAAACCCAAGGACTGAGGACCCTACAGTCAGGGGTGTTCAGAGAGACTGAGGCTTACTGGCAAAACTTATGAAAGACAGGCACAATTGAGAGAATAAACTCTCGATAAGTGTGTCCACTTACAATGATTATTGGAAAGGCCAAGAAGACCAGAGTGCCTCTGCTGCCATGAACAGCACATTTATTCCTTGTCTGGAGCCAAATGACAATCGTGTGCCCATGAAACAGACATTTGTGGAACCTCTGCACAGCAGTGAGCAAAAGCAAGTATAGCAACAAGGTGGTTAGGTGAGCACATCACCATCTAAACTATGCTGAGCTTCTGTGGGTTGTAGGTGACAGAAGATCACTTGCATTTATTGAAGTAGAAAGGAGAGTTTCTTATATTAAAAAAATGGGGCTATCTCACAATATCCCTGGACAAGAATTAAACTGTGGTCTTGAGAGGGATAGAAGTTAAGAACAAGAAAAACAGAAACCATGAGATTCTCTTTCTCTCAAATATTATATACATATGTATGTGCATATAGATAAATCTATCTATCTATCTATATATATATATATATACTCTGTAAATTTTAGTTGTTAGATATATAAATAACATATATTTTTATATATCTGTTTCTCCTAATTCCTCTCTCTCCTCCCACAGTCTGTCAGATCACCTTTTCTCTATACATCAGCTTCACCCTTTTTTTGTGTAAGTCAGAATTCTTGCTTCACAGAAACTGGTTCTGACTAAATTTAACAGAAAAAGAATTTATTGGAAGGCTATTAGGAAGGCCAAAGAACAAGACAAAAAAATAAAAATACAACAGGGATAAAGGGAAGCTCGACAGCCAGACACCACCAACATTCCACTGCAGACCAAGCCTGCTAAGGACGCCACTGCTGCCGCTCCTGCGAAATCCTGTCTCAGCTTGTCCACCCTCCCCACGTGCTGGCACCAGATGCCACGTGAACACAGACTCTACATCACCCCTAGCATGCTTGGGAGCTTTTGTTATGGAAATATACAATTACATATAATATACACACATACTGCGCACACACACACACACACACACACACACACTATATAAACATACAGATACATGCATATACACACACCCAAATAGAGAGAACGGTATAAGGAACTCCCATCACTAACTTAAATAATTCTCAGCTCACAGCCCATCCCCACAGCCCCCATCACATTTTGAAACAACTATCTTTATCCTATCATTGAACCCACGGCTACATCAACACCTGTCTCCAGAACAGGCTTACACAACCATGGCATGACCCACACTTTGGACCCCATCATTCTTTGCTGAGGGCGCTGTCCTGAGTATACTACGATGCTTAGCAGCACCCCTGGTCTCCATACATGAGGTGCAGAGAGCCTCTTCCTCACTTGTGCTTATGACCACCGAATATGTCCTAGACTTTGCCAAACATCTAGGGAGCAAAACTGCCCTTAATGGACATACACATAGATATGCCCGCAAAATTATACTCACTCTTTAAACAGTTCAAAATAATTTCGCAATATCATGACATGTCAAGTCACAGTTCAAATTTAGCAGATTGGGGCGCCTGGGTGTCTCAGTGGGTTAAAGCCTGTGCCTTCGGCTCATGTCATGATCCCAGGATCCTGGGATCAAGCCCTGCATCTGGATCCCTGCACAGCGGGGCACCTGCTTCCTCCTCTCTCTCTGCCTTGCCCCTACCTACTTGTGATCTCTGTCTAAATAAGTAAAATCATGGGGAAAATAAAAAATTTAGCTGATTATTTCATAAATAGTTTGACTCTCTGTATTTGTTAAATCCTGAGTGAGGATAAGACCCATACCTTGCAATTGGTTAACAAGTCTCTCAAGCCTCTCTTAATAACAGGCCTCATTTTCTCCCTCCTCTTTCTTTACCCTTGCAATTTATTTTCCTAAGGCAACAGGCCCTGTAAGGGTGCCTGGGTGGCTCAGTTTGGCAAAGCATCCGACTCTTGGTTTCAGCTCAGGTCCTGATCTCAGGGTCCTGGGATCCGGCCTCTTGTTGGCAGAGAGCCCAATGTGAAGCTGGATCCCAGGACCTTGGGATCATGACCTGAGACAAAGGCAGAGCTATAACCCACTGAGTCCACCAGGTGCCCCTATTTATTTCTTGAATCAACCACCAACACCTATTACATGTCAGACATGGCTCTGAGTGTTTTATTAACGTTAAATATCATTTCATCTTTATAATCATCTATGAAGTGGGATTATTATCACCCCCATTTCTTCCTTCAGGAAACTGAGACCTACAATGGTAGAGTAACACAGCTCCTAAGACGCAGAGCTAGGATCAGCTTGGGCCTGGGCATCAGGTTTTAAATCACTATAATTAGTCTCCAAGAACCTACAAAAAGTCCAAGTCCTCACCCCAAACCTTGGTTTTCCCCACCCTACAGTCCCCACGTGGCCCGAGATTCAAGGACATTCTCTCAGTTCCTGTAACAGTACACATCCTTCCCTGCTCTCACTGAACACCTTCCCACATCCGCCTTTTATTTCTTAGCCTTCTGGTCTCAGCTTCAACACTACTCAGTAAAGGATAAACTCTAATGCACGCTGTAGTTTTCAGCACTCAATGCAAAAGAGTAATGATGAATTTCACGGATCATTATTTCCTTCCTGTCTTTTTCAACCAGTTGGTGAGACCCTCACACATCCTGTCAGTCCTACTGATCATGCTTTCCAGTCACTGAAGGCCCACCACCCATCCAAAAGGCCATTACCCCCCCCACACACACACACACACACTCACACACACCCCTATTTGGCCCTATCTCAGGTGCACAGTGGAGATCCTGACAACCCCTAGTGGAATGTAACTATTCAAGAGGGAGAACCGAAACTTCTCCCTCATCAAAACTACAACTTACTCGCTTCATGTCGGGTTTTTAGCAGGACTTTTCGGCCAAGAAGGCCGAAAGTTCATGTGCCTGGTTCAGGCCGCATTCCCACTCCCCCTTTCTCACAACACACTTGAAATAATTAGCAGCTCCATAAATGAAGTCCTGCTCTGGGCTCCTCACAGATGGGAAACGAGGGGCGCAGGAGCTGACAGATACCTTTTGGCAATCCAGTGTATTCCTGAGACACAGGCTGCCTCCCAGCAAGGCCCAAGTCCCCCAAGGACACAGGGTCCAGACATCATGCCCCACAGGTACCTCTGCACAGAAGCATCTTCCCAGGGACCGCTCAATCTGTCATCCTCTGCGTCGACCTTGAAGAGGATGTACAGGAGGTGAAAAAGAGTGTCCTCAGGCCAATGGCCATGGGTCTGGAGGTTCTGTACCCACTGGGGCAAGGTTGCGGGATCCGGAGATGCCATGCAAGCCCCGCACTCAGCAGAGGCATCTTGTTGACCCGCCCCCTGTCAGCTATCCTAACAACCCTCCCCCTCATTGGCGCCTGTGCCCACATGCTGATTGGACAGTTTCCCAGCTCCCTAGGCCTTTGGAAAGCATCACTGGAAAGCTCTTTGGACCCTGCCCACACAACCTGGGTCACCCAATATCTCTCCTTCCCCATTCCCACCTGGTAGGGCCTGGGTCACACCACCATCATTCTTCTCTGCTGCTGCTGTTTCTGAGTTTGGCCTCTCTGACTTCCACAAGCTTTAGAAGGCTGTAGAGAGTACAAACCCAGCTTTCTCCCATTGGAGTTGCTTTAGTGCCCTTTTCAAAACACAGTTGGGCTTATTTGTGGGGACTATTCCTGGGTTCCTTGTTCTGCTCTGTTCTTTTAAAAAAAGTGTTTTTTTTTGAAGATTTTATTTATTTACCCGACAGAGATTACAAGTAGGCAGAGAGGCAGGCAGATAGAGAGGAGGAAGCTGGCTCCCTGCTGAGGGGAGAGCCCAATGTGGGGCTCCATCCCAGGACTCTGAGATCATGACCTGAGCCAAAGGCAGAGGCTTTAACCCACTGAGCCACCCAGGTGCCCCTGTTCTGCTCGGTTCCATGTTTCAGTCCTGCAAATAGCACACAGCCTTCCTTATTTTAACTACTAAGTTCTGAAACTCTGTAGACTGTGTTCACCCATTAGTATTATTTTCAAAATAGTTTTTGAAACTACTCTACTTCCTTTGTCCTTCCACATACATTTTGGAATATTTTTGTCTATTTCAACAAAAACAATCAAAGCTGTCAGGACTTTGATAGGAACTGCATTAACTCTATTAGTCTGGGGAGAATTGACATCTTTACAATGCTTAGTCTTCCAAATCACGAGCATGGTGTATTTTTCCATTTATTTATATCTTTGACTTCCTGTATCAGTGCTAAATAGCTTTCAGCATGGGATGCCTGGACAGGCACTGTTAGATTTATCCTGAAGTACTTTCTTTGTACGAGTAATTGTGAATGTGTGTTTGATTGTGAAGCCCACATATTCATTGCTAGCATAGAGGAATACAAGTTACTTTACATAAGGTAAGAATTACTTTGTCGTACCCTCTTATGGCATAAGGCCTGAAATTAAGATTCTGTAATAAGGGCTGTCTTGACACCTGAAGATCAAGGAGGGACTCAAATGGCATCATGCACGTTCTCCTCTCCCTATCACAGGGGAGGTCTCTTAACCGAACACCCTTCTCATCACAGGGACCAGACTTAGAACCTACTGGTTTTTGGGGAGTAGTGTTCAGTTCTCTAGAAGCCCACTGAATTTTTCAAGGAAGCAACTCATACCCTCCCATGGGAACCAGGACTTGCCTGCCCTCTTGTTTCAACCAAGTCTTCCCTTCCAAGGCCCTGCTCCTTCTCTCTGTTCCCAAGTGCAATCTCTGTGCAGTCCTGCACCGTGTTTGGTATCCTCTCCCCTGAAGTGTGAGTATATGTGACTAGTAAACTGTTATTAATCACATGTAGCAGGTGTCAGGGGATCCCCAAACATCTGGAGCAGGTCTCCTCAGGCCTCATCAGGGACCTGAGGAGAAGGTGATTCAAACAAGTGGCATCACAAACAGGGTGTCCCCACATTAAATGAAGACATGGTGTCAGCTTGACCTGCTGCTTTGCTAAGTCACTGGCTTCAGGGGTGACAATGACGATCTGGGAGGGAACTGGCAATCACTGGCAAGCTGTGTTGGCTCATGTTCTATTCTCTCAAATGGAGGTCGCCATCCATTTCCAAAATAATACCCCATCCTTGCCAAAAAGGTGAGAATGAATGAGAATTGACTATCTGGGGGAGAGGTGTCACCTATGTGGCCTGCATTGGTCTCCAAGGCTCCCCCCTGATGTTGGCAACTGCAGGACATGCTGACTGGTGTGCTTGAGTTCCAGGGACTGGGTGATGGCCCAGTGCTTGGGGCTGATGTACGGGTCTATGGGGGAAAGTGCACCTCAAGCACAGTCCTGGGGCTGACCCTCTGTGTTGTGGGTGCAAAGGAGGGAGACCGCGGCCCCAGGGAAATATAAGAATGGCTCCCTGGCTGCTTCCCGAGTCACTGTGTTTCAGGCATTGGGAGTGGCCTGGCCCGACTCCGAGCTGCCACTCCTCTCCCTGTAACCATGTGTCTTCCTGAGCCCTTAAGGTTTTCAGGTAGACATCCATGGCAGCCCAGGGCCCACCAGCTGAACAAAAACAGAAAAGTGGAGGGGGGCGCATTTGGTGTTCCACTTCTCTCACAGTGCCAAACACCTCACCAGCACACTTGCCTTTCTCGTAGTGTTGTTGCTCCCCGGCTCGTCGATAGACTAATCTTGTGATTCAGGGGCTTGAGGCTCTGACTCTGGCCATGGACAGAATGATTTTCCTGGCTGTAGACTCAAACACTGGGAGATGGACTGGCATTCCCACAAGAAGTGGATGGCATCTGTGGGCTGACCAAACCAGCTCCCTTTCCCCCTAAACATGCAGAACATGTGCGCCATGTGATTAGATGGGGACAGAAACAAAATCTCATGGCTTTGTGTGGTTAGAAATGAAAATCTATCCTGAGGAAATCTGTAGAGAGGGAAAAGGGGGGAAGGGAAACAATCTATACTGAGAGAAGGTAGTGCTGTAGCAGAAGATGGTTTTGCTTCATCAACGACTAGACTGTGGGTCTTGTGCCTTTGCACTGACCACCCCCTTGCCTAATCTGTTTGGCACAAGATCCTGATCCTCAGGATTATGGGGGAAACATACGGGGGACCCCTGTGGTACAGTGAGGGGATCAATTCCCACTTGACTTACACCAGGAGACTTGAAACCATACAACCATTGCCACAACGGAAGCTCCAAGGCTGATGATGCTGATTTGGGACACTCTGGAAAAAAAACCTGAGAAAGAGCAGCAGGGTAATGAGACATTCCCCCACCCCACAGGGGTTTCTTCTTCCAGGAAGAAACAGACCTAAGCATAGGAGGAGTGGAAGAGAGAGATCTGAATACAGGTGGCAGAACCCAACACCCACCTACCATGACTAATTCAACATAGGTTCAAAATTTGACCCAACTGTAAATCCAAAATTTACAGGGGCACCTGGGTGGCACACATGGTTAGTCAATGACTTTACCTTGGGTCTTGATTCCAGGATCCTGGGATAGAGCCGCATATCAAGCTCCCTGCTGGGCAAGGAGTCAGTCTGTTTCTCCCTCTACCTCTCCCTGCTACTCCCCCTGAGGCCTGCTCTATCACACGTACTTGTGCTCTCTCTCTCTCTCTCTCCAATAAATAAATAAAATCTTTGAAAAAAAAGAAATCCAAAATTTACTAAAATAATTTAATTGACAAAAATAAAAGGAGGCCGACTGGCTTTTGTGCCTCTACATCATAAGTTCTGAATGAACTTTAATGTTGCTAGGAGGCACTGGTTGCCTAACTGTAATGGACTTATTACGAGGGCTCAAATCCTGTCTATAGCAAATATAATAACCATATTTTCTATCCTCTATATTTAATGCTTTGACATCTCAGGCCTTGCTGACTTCGGAGGGACTGTCCCTGGCAGGCTTACTGAATTCCTAGAGTTGGTCAGCAGCTTGCCTGCCAGCAAACCTTTCACAGGTAAAGCAACCAAATCAGAGGCTTTACACCCAACCATCTCTTATAAGAAACTCTTACACTCTGGGTTACTATGCCCTGCCCTGATCACCCCAGGGTCCAGGACAGGCTACTCCAGACACCACTGTGTCCCAGAATCCACTGAGATGACACAAACTAGGCAGTCCTAAACGTGCTTACCCGGACTCACCTGCCCCTTCCCACGGAATCCATGATAAATGGTCTTCCCCCTATTGTCCCTTCACTTCCTCTTTTTCTTTACCAAGCCTGGTACTTCCCGGGGCCGCCCTCCATGCCTCCCAGCACCTCCTTTCATGGCATCTGTGAGTCCAAAACACTTTATCCGTTGTGAGAGTTACTTGTATATCTGCCTGTCTTACCATACCTGATTAAAATAAACCCCAGTCCCCTTAAAACATCTGAGACACCTGAGGGGCTCAGTGGGTTAAGCTTTTGCTAATGTCATGATCTCAGAGTCATAGGATTGGGTCCCATGTCCAGCTACATGCTCGGAGTGGAGTCAACTTGGGATTTTCTCTGCCTCTGCCCTTCCCTTCCCAACATCACCCCCACCCCCGCTCCTTTGCTATCTCTCTCTCTCTCTTGCTCTCTCTTTAAAATAAAGAAATAAGGTCATTTAAAAAACCATGAGGGATGGGGCACCTGGGTGGCTCAGTGGGTTAAAGCCTCTGCCTTCAACTCCAGTCATGGTCTCAGGGTCCTGGGATCAAGCCCACATTGGGCTCTCTGCTCAGTGGGAGCCTGCTTCCCCCACACCCCGCCTGCCTCTCTACCTACTTGTGATCTCTCTCTCTGTCAAAATAAATAAATAACATTTTTTAAAAAATAAAAAAAAAATGACGGAGCCCAACCAATTTAAACATGGTGAATACTTCGCTATGATAGATTTGGCCAAGATGATCTGATCAGCAGTGCCTATTTCAACATCATCACAGGCATGTGTGCCTCAACCTTGAAGGACACATGATATACCTTGTTATACAAAGGGCATCCAAACCGCTCTGCTATCATAGGCAACCTTTGTGGGTAGGAACTTACTACACCCATCTTTCTCGAGGAACATAGGTGTGACATCACATTTAAGACATCCTACTGTGGGACGCCTGGGTGGCTCAGTTGGTTGAGCGGCTGCCTTCAGCTCAGGTCATGATCCCAGCGTCCTGGGATCGAGTCCCACATTGGGCTCCTTGCTTGGCGGGGAGCCTGCTTCTCCTTCTGCCTCTGCCTGCCACTCTGTCTGCCTGTGCTTGCTCTTGCTTCTCTCTCTATGACAAATAAATAAAAAAAAATCTTAAAAAAAAAAGACATCCTACTGTGAGGAAATTTATTTGGCAAACTTGTTAAGGACCTACAAATGCGGGTGTTCCTGGCTGGCTCTGTCAGTTAAGTGCCTGCCTTCAGCTCAGGTCCTGATCTCAGGGTCCTGCAACAAACCCTGCATCAGGCTCACTGATCAGCGGGAAGCGTGCTTCACCCTCTCCCTCTGCCCCTGCCAGCCCTACTATTCTTCTCTCTCTCTCTCTCGTGCTCTATCAACTAACAAATTCAATCTTTAAAAAAGAAAAAAGGACATAGAAGTCCAACATCTCTCAGTACTTTTTGGGTTCTGAGGCAACATATTCCTTGTTTATAAATTTTACAGAAGCCCATTTAGGCTGTTACTTGTCAATGAGCTCACAATGAAGGCGGAGGGTCTCCCCTCAACAAAAGGCAAGTAAAAAATGTGCAAGTAAAAGTGACCTGTTGAGGGTGATGGGGTGGTTCAGTTGGTGAAGCATCTGCTTTAGTTTCAGGTCCTGATCTCAGGATCCTGACATCAAGCCTGGCAGGGGCATTCCCTGCTTGGTGGGGAGCCTGCTTCTCCCTCTCCCTTATACCCCTCTTCCAGCCAGAGCTCTCTCTTAACTACATATATAAAATCTTTTTTAAAAATCACCTGTTAGTACCCAGGAGAAAAGGCTTCAGAAGCCTCCTCTCTCCTTCCAGGAGTCCCTGGACCACCCATGCTATCTGTCAATTGTCCATGGGATCTCAATGCAAGAAACAGCCCTCCTTAGCCCTGGGTTATAGACCAGGAAAGCAGCAGTTGCTGGCCATGCACAGGGCTCTCCTGGAAATAGAGTCTCTCACAGGCTCTGAGCCTTCCTATCCAGCTGTCTATTATTCTCTGGGTCATGGCACCCCCACCAGCTTAATAGAGTCACCAAGGCCTACTTGCTACAGGCTGAAGCCAAAGTCTGCTTATCCTACCTGCAGGTGGAGGTGGAGGCTTCTGTCCACAGTGCATTACCAGATTCCATGGTGCTGGAGGACTTCAGCTCTTCCTTCTACCCCTTGGCTACCCAGGGTTTTCCATGGGATCAACTGTATGAACATCTATGGAAGATATTACATTTTGGTTTTGATGACCACGTCTCATTCCTGCTCACATGACAGCTTCACGTCCTGGAGAAGCACCTTTCCTATGCCTTAAGGGTCTCAGATGAAATGGATGTCCAAATATCAGAGTCCACTGTGATGGAAAGCCTGAGTTTGATTAAGATTCAGATGGCCTCAAATGGCCTCACTCCATGTTCTCTTCCCACTCTGCTCCCACAGATCAGATCCTCTGGCCAACAAGGCCTCCTAAGCACAGGTACCAGGCACAGTTCCTCCCCAAGTAGTAAGTTCCAATTCCCTGACAGCCTGTGGAATGATCCAGCAAGCCAGTCATTCTCTCCTGCAGGAAGTAGGGCTCACCTTCACTCTCCTCTGCACCCACAGCCCATGTCCATTCTGTTCCCAGGTGCAACGTCCCCCCATGGCCCTGCATGATGTGTGTATCCTCCTTCCCTGGGCCATGAGGATAGGTCGGTAACAAATTACGGTGGATCTCAGCTATGTTGCATGCGAACACTGCATAGCTTTAGGGCTGGAATCCCTCCCTTCCCCAACGGGTGAAGAAGAGGATGAAATCTTTCTCACTTGTACCTTTGTCAAGGCACAAAGAGGAGGCTCATGGACATGAAGTTATTTGGATAAAAATCTATTTGGGGCTTGCAAGAATTCACCTGGAGCTAAAGGGCAGCCTTTATGTGAACGATGAGGAGGAAGGAAGGCCGCAAAGGCAAGGGCTTGGATGCTCTCTTAAAGGTCAAACTCCAGGCAGTGGGGAAACCCTCCAGTAATTACAGCAGGGAAGTAACATCACATGTTCATCTCAGTTCTTCCTGACAGCAGAGTTCAGAATGGATTCAAGGGAGGCTTAGAGTGGAACCAGCAAGATTGTTAGGGAGTCTTCTGCACCAGTATGAGACAGCAGTGGGTGAATCAGAGCACTGACAACAGAAAAGCAGGGAAGGAATGACCATATTTGGCAGGCTGAAGAGAGAGCAGAATGGAAAATGGAATGAAGTCACTGGGTGTGGTGAAAAATAATGAATACTGTTATGCTGAAAAAAAAAAAAATCTGAATGGATCCTTTCCAAGGTGCAATGGAACAATTCACCTTGAAGGGCAAAGGAAGATTTGAAGGGGCTTTTGAAGAAATGAACAAGGGAGTTGACCATGGACATTCCAGGTAAAAACCGCTTACATGCTAATCAAGGGGAGCTATTTGCATAATGTAGGGTAGAACCATAAGCAGCTGGATTTTCTTTTAAAGAATAAGATGGGATTCATTCCCATTTCAAATGGTCTCCAAGGCAGAGTGATTTGGAGGGAAAAAGAAATAAAACAAGTCAGAGAATACAATACTCCTAACTAGACAAATATACATAAGGCCCAAGAGGACTCAGGTTACCCATAGAGTGCTTTTGCAGACCACAGAAAAGGAAATAATTTTGAAAAAATAGAAACTAAAAAATAAGCTAACAGAAATGAGACTTACCTGGGTAAAGCAAACTTGCCTTTTTGTTTTTAACCTTATATTCATCTTGTACTTTCATGCTATTCACTTTGTTTTCCATATAAGGAGTGTGTACTCGTGTATTTGATAAATTTGGAAGACTAAAACTAGTTGATGTGTTCCCTAGATCAGATATACGAAGACACCTGACCCTTGTGAAAACCTTAAAGCATTACAGACATTATTGGAAGAATCCTTTGACCACAGCCCCCAAGCCCAGCAGTGTCGACTGTCCTAACAAAGTGACCACTGTTCTGGTATCTGGGTGGCTCGGTCTGTTAACCCTCTGGCTCTGGTCATGATCCCGGGGTCCTAGTATCAGGTCACAGGTTCCCCTGCTCAGTGGAGAACCTACTTCTTTCTCTCTCTCTGCTTCTCCCCCTGCTTGTGTGCCCCAATTTCTGTCAAAAAAAAAAAAAAAAAAAAGAAAATCTTAAAAAAAGAAAGAGAAGTCACCACTGTTTTCACTTTGGCAAATACTTCTGCAGTTATTAAATGACCCCTTTTATTGTTAAGTCATAAAATCCTGTTTATTAAGCTGAAAGCAGAACTGCAAATAGTTTACATTTTGAAAAAAGGCATTTGGGGTTAAGGAAGACACAGAGTGACTTGGGATCTTCAAAGCATGGTCACATCTCTGGCTTGACAATCATCTATTTCTTTGAGAGGTCTTTGGCCGCCATTCCAACCTTCTTGGCAGGTGACAGTATATAGGGCGTGTATCTGGGTAAAGAATCAGAGATAACATGTAGAAGAAGGTGCTCTGACCCATCCATTTCTGGTCCAGGTGGGTTAATAAGAGACACAGCTGTGGTTCTGGGCTTGACATCTTTTTTTCCGGGTGTGGATCCCAGGGTAGCATTCAGTTGTGGTGGGCCTTGTTTCTTAGGCAGTTGTCCCGTTCCTCCTGAATCTGGGGGTTTCATGTCATGAGCAGAGGAGTTTGGTGATGAAGAAGCTGAATGAGATTCCACTTCTAGAAACTGGACAAAAAAGTCCTGAAAAAGAATTGGGCACAGCTTGGTGATTTGGCTTCCCAGGTGCATTGGGGGCACTTCTGGATCCAGGCTCCCCAGACACCCCACTGGGCACGCCCGCAGGCTCTTGACCACGGAGCTGCCACAGCTGGTGTTCTTGGATCCCCAGTGTGCTTGCCATTAACCTCAACGCTTCTTGCCATTCCTCATCAGCTGCCTGGAAAGATACCACGAAGAGTCTCCTTAGGAGGGTTTTGTCCACCATTCCTTCAGCCTTACTTACTAAGGTCAAGAGTTTCTTCTGTGTGTCCTCCAGTATTTCCTGCTGGACCTCATTCTGTTTCTTGAACTCTTGGAGTTGGTCCTCCTTCACCTCCAAGTCGGCATTTGTTTGATGCCATCGTCCCTGTAACGACTTCAGTTTTCGTTCTAGAGTGTCTGCCTTTTCCATCCATTCAGTGATTTCCAGCTTGAGGTTTGCTAGCCTTCAATCATAGTGCCTTCCCTCTTCCTGGGAGGCGGCAAGCCGGAGCGCAGCTTCCTCTTTCTGCTGGGTGACCATGTGCAAATACTCCCGCAGCAACTCCACCTGCAAACTGGCTCTATGGTTGCCCTTTTCCATGGCAGCGGAAGACAAAACGAGTTTTCCCTGCAGGACTGTCACTTCCTCTCTTAGCTGAGCCACTTGGTCTTCTGAAGCCAAACTTTCCGGGCAACGAGAATCTTGGGCTTCTGCAGCGAGGTGCCATCCTCTCTCAGCTCCTGGGTTAGGCGCAATTGTCTCTCATGTAACTGGTGACTCTCCTTCTGGTGTGCACAGGTTTCTGTTTCTTCCTGTTTCTGTGCCAACACGACATCATCTCTCTCCTGTTGAGCCACAACTGCCTTTTCCTGTTTTGACTGAATGACGTCCATATGCCGGTTCAATTCCCCGCTCTTGCCGTGTTCTTTCTCTCGCAGCAGTTGCTCCAGAGAAAGTGCCTTCTCTTTCATCACGGCAGGCTGGGATTCCTCCTCCCTCTGCATCTTTGACAGCAGCCGATTTGTCTCTTGCAAGGCCTGTTTTTCCATGTCCTTTTCTATACATGTTTCCACCATCTTTCCATTTTCCTCTTTCAGCCGACACACATCCATTTCAAAATCTGCTATCCTCTCCTTCAGGCTGGTGACTGCCTGCCTCAGCAGCTCATTCTCACTCAGTTGGCCCCTGAGCTTCTCCTGTAAAGAAAGCAGTTCTTCACTTTTTGCTGGGATTCGGAGGTCCTGAGCCTGAGTGAAATCTTGTAGAACAGCCTGTTTCTCCTTCTGCTGCTCCATGTGGGAATCGGAATCGCTGTGTTCCTGTGGCTTGCCTTCTCCTTCCCCCGTAGCAGCCCCTGAAGCAATCCGTCTCTGCTGATCTTCCTGGAGGGTTTGAATCTTTTTATCTTTTCCTTGCCCTGATTTTCTGAGCTCTTCTACCTCCTCTCTGAGCACCTGAGAAGACTCACTCACTCGGTCAGATTTCACAGCCTTCAGAGTCAGCTGCCTCTGCAGAGTCGCTGGAGGGCCAGAGGAAAATCGCGTCAAGGTTCCCTAAAAGGAGGTCCTTGGCATTGCAGAGCTCCCTGATGCGGAGCTGAAGTTGTGCTAGTTCCTTCTCTAGCTCTTGTAAGTTTATTTCATGTCCTTGGTAAGTGTGGATCTGGTCAAGAGAGGTTGTCTGCAGTTTCAAAACCTCGCTGTTGGTGCAAGCCCATGCCTGGAGTTGTCGCAGAACTCTCTGAAGCTGGGATGACTCACGCTTCATATTTTGGACCGTGGTCAGCACCTGCTCTTTCCACTCCTCCATGATCGTCACCCGCTGTCTTAATGTGTCCCATTCCTGTAGAAGCTGCTGGAACTGATCAATAGAAACTCCTCCAACCGCATGACCAGTGCTGGGTGTCTGCAGGATTGTCATTAAAGTCTGGCATTTTTGACTTAATGCATCCACTTCCAGGTCTTTTTCTCAAATAATGTGTGACAAATTCCGAATTATTTCTCTAAACACCTCTATGTCACTGCTTTCTATTCTAGTGGACAGTTTTTGATTTTCGTCTTGCATCTTCTGGAGTTCTGCTTCTTGGCAGCAAGTCGATTGGTCATTCTGTGATAGTTCCTTTTCAGATTGCTATTCTCCCTCGTCTTCTCATTTAGGACCACCAAGACCTGTTCGCTTTTCAAAGTACACTCTTGCAATTGGCGCTGAAGTTGTTCCACGTGCCCATTCTGGCAGTGAGAAGCCACAGAGATTTTCCTAGAAAGATCCTGAAATTCCAAATCCTTTTGCTGGATAATTTGAGTGAGTTTCCCAATCTTCTCTTTGGAGAGCCGATCCATCCATTGATAGTCTCTAAGTTGTTGGCGGTGCCGGTCAGTGAGGTCTGCTAGCTTCTGCTGGTGGGTGTTTTGCAACCCCGCCACCTCCAGCTGATGTTTGTCCAGCTCGCGCTTCCGCCGCTGCTGTAGGTCCCTGATGTGGCTCTTCAGTTTCCACAGTATTTCTGTGTTGATGGTATTTGGTCCCTGGGTGGAACACTGGCACAACTTCTTCCAATGAGTCACTTCAGCCTCCAATGTTTCAATCTCATGGAGGAGTCTACTGATCTGTGTCTGGGTTAAGATGACATCAACCAAATCCCTGGCATCCCCAGGGAAAGTCCCTTTCCCCAGCACATGTCTCTTAATATCGATGTCCCTGGTCAAAGTGGTTTGGCTGCTGTACATGTCTCTTAATATCGATGTCCCTGGTCAAAGTGGTTTGGCTGCTGTCCACGGCCCCTAGGGAATGGCCTAGGCCAGAGCCCAGCCTACCAGCCCAGGAGAACATCTGACGGTCATACAACTGTCCTGGTCTGCGGTACAAAAGTGTCCAGCCCAGTCGGACTACCCCGCCAAGTGTCCCAGAACCCCAAGCTGCACAAAGCTGAGAATCAAAAGCCTACAGAGGTTTCCAGGCAACACCTGCATGCCCCTCCCCCACCCCCTTCTGTGACGTCAGGTGTACCTAAGCATACAGACATTACCAGGCAATGCCTGCATGCCCCTCCACCCCTCCTCCAGAGCTCCCTTGTGCCTAAGCATACAGACCTTTCCAGGCAATGCCTGCATGCCCCTTCCCTACCCCTCCACCCCCCCACCCCACGTCCTGCCACTCACTCCCAGGCGCCTCTGCTGGTGAGGTAGCTCTGAACAGCCAAGGCCCTCTGGCCACTGGTCCGGGTCCCTGTCCCCACAGCTCATTCCCACAACTTCCCACCCAGGCCTGGGCCCATTGTCCTCCTTGGTACCTGTCCAGGGTATGCCCCTAGTGCATGATCGGGCCTGACTGCACCCAGGTGCCTGCCCCCAGAAAATGCACATGGCCCTCTACTTCCCCTAAGTGGGATCACAATACACAAAGTCGTGTGGTATGGTCTTTCCACCCAATAGTACATTTTTCATTCTGGTGTAAATTACAGGGTCACACACATCCATCCAGCTAGGAGAGAGGATCCTCAGAGCACTTCACAGAGGTCTATATCTGCACAGAGGATGGCCCTCATGGAGACTTTGTGTATTTCCAGCCTCCAGTGGCTCCAGAGTGCTCTGTCCCTCCTTGCCCCATCAGTTCTGCAGGGACAGCTTGGTCATGATTTGCTCTGGCGGTTCACTGGCCACTGCCCATGCTGCGCCTCTATCACCTCCCGCAGCTGTGCGCCTAGACCAGGCAGGCGGTAGGGCAGAATGGTGGACACGCCTGGTCCGCGGGTCCTCCGCCTGCACAGAGTGGCAGGTGTGCAGCAGCAGAGGCCTCCCCTCTTGCCAGTCCTGACTGATGCTAGTCCAGGGGATAGGGTTAGGCACCGCGCTGGCAGCTGCCCCGCGGGAGCCCCGCTGCCCACCCCATCGCCACGATGAAGAAGCAATTCTGCTGCATGAAGCAGCTGGCCAACCAGACCCTGGCCTGTAAATACGCGCATTCGGGCTGGGATTGTGCCAGGTGAGGTCAGGAGCCATAACGGGAGGGCTGGTGGCTCTCCTGGTGGCGAGCTCCCGTCCCCTGCCACCACCATGCACCAGGCAAAAGGGGTCCTGGTCTGGGTCTGCACCAAGCCACAGACTGGAGGCCAGATTGGGCCTGTGCCAGACTCTGGGAAGAGCTACTTGGTGGGTTGGCCTTTCCAAGATGACCCCTGCAGGGGGTGTCCACCGCCCTCTGTCTTGGTCATGCCCAGCATCGCCCTGGGGGGGGACTGCACCTGAGCCTTCCCCTGCCCCCCACACCAGGGTTTGCCCTGGGCGAAAACTCTGGGCACTGATATGCCTGAGGCCCCATGGACGCTGTGTTCTGGGGGATGTGTTCTCTGCCTTTCGGGGGCACCTTACCTCTGCAGATCCTCAACCTCCAAGTGCCTAATTGCAGGAAAGAATTAATTGGAGGTCCGGGCCCATAGGATCTGCCTCCGGAGTGCCTGCTATCCATGGAGGGACCGTAGAGGTGCTGCTGCCTCCAAACCCAGGCCTCTGGGAGGAAAGAACTGTGGAAACGCTTTGGGCCGAATTTTCGGATTCTTTTTCTTTTTATTTTTTTAAAGAGCTTTTAAAAAATCCTTTCTTCCTCTGGGTTTGGATGCAGATCCTCTCAAAGTTTCTTTGGTTTCTGCTTTAATGCCTGACGGGAAACATTATCCACCATGAAATGACAGCAGACACCAGGGTTTGTAGACCACCTGGCTGTTGGAATAGGAATCACTCACTGGTGGTTTTGAGCGTTCCTGGAGGTGATGTTCATATGCCCAGTTATCTGGGGCACAGCTTTCAAGGACCTTAGAGCTGCTGGCTGTACTGGACCTACTGACTGCTTATTCTGGATGAGATACCAAAGTGTGAGTCTTCCACAGCTATTGCTTTTTTGTTTTTTCCCCCAACGACTGGGTCAAATGGGGAGTGAGGTTTGGCTAAAGCACATGTGACAGTTCTGGTGTGCGTGTACCAAAATGCTTTTCCTTCCCCTCTCATTTTCTAAACTTGCAATTGAGGGTTTGCGGGTCCCTCCCCCATAACTTTTCGCTTAGTGGCTGTGTTTTGTGTTTAATTTGGTTGCTACTCCACTCCATGATCTTTGTGTGCACTGATCCTGTTCCAGAGTCCCCTAAAGCCTAGCAGTGCCTCCTTTGCCGACATTTGTAGGAAAAGATAGAAATAATGCCAAACGGCAGGTAGACAGGGGAGCAGTCATAGAGATTTGGAATGTAGGTGATGTTTGGTGGGGTGAGGTCCAGAGCCGATGTCGAGAAAGAGTTCTTGAGACCTCCTTGGTGCAAAACGGTGGTTTTATTAAAGCACGGAGACAGGATCCGTGCACAGAAAGAATGGCATCGGTGTTGTGGGAGGAACTGATACACCCTTGAAAGTTGGGGGAGGCAAGGAGAGGGAAGGGTTTCAAAAGAACTTTCCTATGCTAAGGAAGACCTACAAGATACTGGAGACCTTGCCATTGTCAAGTGGCAAGTGTCAAGTAGTTTTACCCTCTAGCAGGGAATGAACACGAAGATGGTTGGAACAGACATTCTTTTGTTTCAAGGGGACTTGAGTTTTTTAAAAAACCCATTGGACTGATCCAAAACACCTCCACTAAATCTGTTCTACACTGTGCTATTTGCCGACCTTATTATTGGCAGATAACCTTATCCTTGGAAGGGGTATCTAAGACTCAGTGTACCTGGACCAGAAATGAAAATGTCAGATGTATTCCTGATCAACCCAACTATATGACACGAAGGAGAAAACAAACCTTGGGACCAATTTGAAAGGACGTGGGGCTGAGAGGAGGCATTTCTCCAGTCGCATCTGTTCTTACTGCACACGATCTGCCCCTGCATTCTGATCCAGCTCCTTCCGCCACATGATGGCCACTGAGGTACAGGCACCACTGACTGATGGACCACAAAGACCTCCCTGAGCAAGCACAAGGCTCTGTACAGAGAAACATGGAAGCAACCTGGACTTGTGGGACCTGAAGTCTATTCGGTCCTGGTTCTGCCACTAACTGGACCCGTCTCATTTCCTGTGAGAGAAGTTAAAACTGTTCTTGATCGTTAACCGAGCAGGTGAGGGATGAAATCAGGGAGCAGCTATGAAAGGCCTTTGTACATATCACTATCACCAGCCTTGCACATCTCTAAACTGTACTGAAGACACTGTCACGCTGACAATAAAATCTTCGTGACTGTGAATACAGCAGACACAGGGGTCTAGCGCTCACAGTCCCACTGACAGGGTCTTCCACTCATGCAGAGGTCACATCGATAAGGGTTTTTATCAGGAGCCCTGTTGATAACAGCAAAGGATGAGAAGCCAGGCACCCATTCTTCACCGGGGACCCGGTGACATCAAGTACGTGGCTGACGGTGGCAGCAGGCGCAAGTAGCTGGGGACAGGCGTGGGAGAGAGGCAGTCACCTCCTAATACATTGTTAACATTTTGAACCAGGCGGCCACCTTCACAAATGAAACAATTCGAGAATGAAGAGGGCGAATGAATGAAAAAAAAAAAAAAAGAAAAAAAAAGAAGAGGGCGAATGTTCACTTACCTTTAATCTCCAGAAGGTGGTCTCCATCCCAGTCCCAAGATTTAGAATTTGACAATGACATTCTGTCTTCTGCAGAAATGCCCTTACCACCTGACTGATGCCATAGACTCAAGCAAAATATCCTGAGACAGAGACACAGAGACAAGTTATCGCTCAGTGAGATCAGAAAGCATCCCTGCAGAGCCCGCCCTAGGAGAAGAGCCAATGAGGACTCGGCTGCTCTTCTTTGGGGTCAGTGATTTTCCTGTGGACTCATGGGAGAAATCAAGACTTTCGCATTCTCTTCTTTTTAACTTAAACCTGCTGGAACCAAAGTAACTACAGTCTATTTAATGATTTAATGGTGGAAATAAAGATCTTAGAAATAAAAATGTCCCTTGGGCCACCTGGGTGGCTCAGTCGGTAAAGCATCTGCCTTTGGCTCAGGTCAGGAAGTGCTCCCTGCTCTAATGACAGCCTGTTTTTCCCTCTCCCTCTGGCTCTCCCACTCATGCTCTCCTTCTCCAATAAATAAATAAATGAAATCTTTAAAGATTACCATAAAATGTCCCATGATTGTACACAGGAAAGACAAGTGTTTTACATCAAAACATCAGATCTTAATATTCCTCTTCGAAATATGCTTTTCGTGCCCAGGTGCAAACTACTGAGGACTCAGCTCAACATCAACATGCGAGATCAAGACGCTATAATATTTTGCAGTCAGAATATGGGGCAGATAAATGTCCAAGCAAAATGAAATAAAATAAAGACGTATTTCTTACCATGTTCCCTTCATCTCCAACCTGTGTGGGTAAAACTCTCTATGCTTATAAACTGACCTCACAGACTGACTGCAGGAGAGGAAGGCACGAGCAAACATTGCCCCCAAAATGGACTTATTCAGCTCCAGGGTGAGGAGCTTGGGTAAAGGGGATGGCGAATAAAAGGGGGAAGGGAAGATAAAATCTGGGTTCTATAGCCCTGTTGCTTAAAGTGTAACTATCTTAAGAACAAAACCTGAGCAGCATTTAGAAATGTATAGGAGTTCTGTGTCTATTGATTCTCCTAATAAATCATTTGAGCTTGTAGTTTACAGGTTATCTTGCATTTTATTTCTAGGAAATCTTTTTTGTTGTATGTTATACAGTATCATCCACAACAGACTGGATGTTGAAACAAAAACTGAAAAGATGCTCACCACACTCTACTTGGGAAGCACTCTGGACATGCAAGCCCATGCAGAGAAAGAAGGCAGTTAGGCTGCTGACTCGCTGCCTCAGGGAACCCAGGTCCCCAGGGCTTCAAGGGGGGGGCATTTTGACCTTTGCCCTTCAATGGGTATCTTGGGAATTAAGAAACATCTTTACCATTTAAACCAAATGGTATACACGGTCAGCTCTTGGTTTCAGCTCAGGTCCCGATCTCAGGGTCCTGGCATCCAGCCCGGCGTTGGTCTTCATCGTGAGTGGGAAGTCTGCTTCAGGATTCTCTCTCTCTCTCTCCATAAATATCTGTTTAATGGACACATGTATAAACTCGCTAAATTGTTTGACAGGTGAATTGTGTATAATAATATTTAAAAAATGCTGTTATAAGTGAAAACCCAACCCTCCAAAATTTTTAGTAGAAGGTAATTTAGTTTTCAACAAATTCTCACAGTTACCAAAGGCAAAAGATTGTATTTTCAAACACAAACTGTAATAGAATTAAAAGGAACTTAAGATGAAAGTTTTCCATTTAAGGTGTATTGTTTAGCAATGTCTAACAGCAGGTATTTCATTCTCATCTACATGGTCAAAAAAAAAAAAAAAAGCCAAAACACAGTCAATACATTGCCCAGTAAGTATACTCTTGGGCATTTATTCTAAAGAAAGAAAAACCTATTTTCACACCAAAACCTTTACGTAAGTGTTTCTAGCAGCTTTATCTGATCATAGCCCAAAACTGAAAACAACTCAAATACCCTACAATGGGTGGATATTATAGCCACAGTATGTCCACAGCATGGAATACCAACTGAAGAGTAAAAAGGGATAACTAGTAAAACACACAATTTGAATTCACCTTAAATAAATTATGATTAAGTGGAAAAAATCCACTCTTAATGGGTAACATATATAGGATTCCATCTACAAAACCTTCTTGAAATGACAACATCACTGGAGAGAGTCCAGATGAGTGGTTGCTGAAGAGGCTGGGAGCAGAGGACTGGGCTGTAGGGATTCTTGTGATGGACTTCCTCTGTATCTTTACTGTGATGGTGGCATTCCAAACTACATGTATGGTGACATTACCTACAACTAATTATGCATACACTCTCTTTCTTTCTCATTTCCTCTACCTGACAATGTCACAGATAGGTCTAAGTAAAACTTGGGAATTTAAATAAAGTCTGGATTGTGTCAGTGTCAAGTTTCTGGATGTGTTACTGTTTCGTACAGTCATTAAAGACATTATCACTGGGAAAAAAAGGATAAAGGTTATAGGAGATGTGAGATGTCTCTAGTATTTCTTATAACTGCATATAAATTTACAAGTATTTCAAGATAAAATTTTTTTAAAGTTAAAAAAATTTCAACATAGCATATTTGCACTGCTACCTCTACAGAATACCAGTAGCTCACATATTCTGAGGCTGCATCACGTTTGAAGTCTTGCAATATATGAATCTTTTTTATGGGGTATAAACTCTCCACACAGCAGACCAAAGAAAAGTGATTTCAAAAAACCATTAGCTACTGATTCTTAAACACCAGAGAACAAACACAGGAAAGAAATTCAGCACTGAAAACTTCTACATCGAGCTGCAAAAAACAATCTCTAGAGGTGGATTTAAATTTTTAACCAAAAACCCTGGAACAATCTCTTCAATCAAAAAGGTATGGCTTAAGTGGGTAGGAGAAGAATAAATGAAACAAGATGGGATTGGGAGGGAGACAAACCATAAGTGACTCTTAATCTCACAAAACAAACTGAGGGTTGCTGGGGGGATGGGGTTTGGGAGAAGGGGGTGGGATTATGGACATTGGGGAGGGTATGTGCTTTGGTGAGTGATGTGAAGTGTGTAAACCTGGTGATTCACAGACCTGTACCCCTGGGGATAAAAATATATGTTTATAAAAAATAAAAAATTAATAAAAAAAAAAAAAGAAAGAAAGGTATGGTACAGATGCAGCCATGCCTTCGAGATTGTAGGACACACACAAAGGCATACACTTTATTATTAATTCCAAGTTTTCCAACTCAGTTCAAATCACCAAACTAGGTTCTTAGCACCTTGACACCTTCAACTCCCATCTGATAGGATATCTGGTTAGTGGAAATCTTTTGGGAGCCTGATTTGTCTCTTAACTCCACATAAAGCATGCAAAGCTATCCCCTTTCCACCTGGTGACCTACTGATGGCACCCAGCAAGTCTTCACATGCAATGGATGCTGCCAGAAAAAGAAAGGCAGAGAGTAAAGGTGGAGAAGCTTTCCTTCCCATTTCAAAGTAACAAGCAACAGTAAAGGAGCCATCTGAATACTTGTAACATCCTTACATTACCTGAAACTTATAAAAGAAAGAAAATCAAGACGGGCACATACTCTGGTCCTTTTGCACCATGAAATTACAGGTAACAAGACAAAGGACAGAAAACATAAGAAAAGTGTATAAAGGCACTAAATGAAAGGGACACCAAAGTTCAAATTATAACTCTGGGAACAATGTCCAGAAGATTATACTTTTTTAACATTCCAACACAGTTAACAAACAGAAGAATTTCAAACAGCTAACAAACATACGAAAAGAAGTTTATACTTCTGGATAAGGAAAATGTACAGTAAAAGATTCGAATACCATTTACCACCCTCCCATTTTCCAATCTCTTTCTAGACCTGAAACCTGATAACCCCAAACTGTTGGTATTCTACAAGAAAATTGGAATTCTGTTTATGCATGCTAGATCCAGTATCAACATGGTTGTATGTCACACAAAGCTAAGTCAAACAACAACAACAACAAAAACAAAAAACCCAAGGTGCAAAAAGATACGTAAAGTACACCATTTAGACAGATTTTCCAACTAGAAAAAAGGTTTATGCAGATGATAAATGCATACAAATATATACCAAAAAATACAGAAATATGCAAAGGAATGATATAGATCTTCTTCAGTAACGGTGGTTCGGAAAGGAACTGAGGGAGAAAAAGAAGACGTGCTCACTGTTTCAACTCCTGCAAATTGTTCAGTGTTTGAATATTTTAATAAAAACTATCCAACTGAGGTGGCTCAGTTGGTTAAGTGGCTGCCTTTGGATCAGGTCATGATCCCAGCGTCCTGGGATTGAGTCCCACATCAGGCGCCCTGCTCGGTGGGGAGCCTGCTTCTCCATATGCCTCTGCTGCCACTCTGCCTGCCTGTGCTCACTCACTCTCTCTCTCTCTCTGGCAAATAAATAAAATCTTAATTTTAAAAAAAACTATCCAAATCAAATGCACAAAAAGAGTTAACATTTCTTAAATTTAGGGAATGAGTATTACTTCGTCTTTTTCTATTAGTGTAAAAAATTGTCTTTCCAAAGGTTTCAAAAACGGAAAACTACATTAATTCAAAGGAAAAAAGAAGATGCAAATTCTACCAAGAATCAAGAAAAAGACATCATTACAAGTCTTATAGATATTAAAAGGATAAGGGAAACTTACAATTTGTGTATGTGACAGCTTAGATGAGATGTCTCAAAGAATTTCTCCAATTATCAAAGATTACATAAGAATAGGTGAAGTACAAGACCTATATATATTTAAAATAAATGATTTGTACTTAAAGACTTCAACAATTAAAACAACAAAACCAAAAGAATACCCCCACCAAGACACCTTCATTGGTGAATTTCCACCAAAAATTTAAGAAAGAATTCTTCACCAATTCTTGCTTCCCAAAAGAACACCCTTTTCAACTCAGTGTTATGAAGTCAGCATTATCAGAACACCAAAAATAAAGACAACACAAGAGAACGATCCAGCTCTCTCAAGAATATGGAACCAAAACTCCTTAAGAAATTAGAAAATTGAATCCAGCAATACATAAAAGGGTAAAATGTAATAAAGAATTGAGTTTATACCAGGAGTGCAAAGTTCTTTCATACCTGAAACATGAAAATACTAAAATAAATACAATATTATTGACATATTACCAACAACTGGAAATAAAACATAAAGTACAACTTAATAGCATAAAAAACACATTAACTATTCAGGGATAAATGTAAAAAGATATGTAGGAGATCTGTACGCTACAATATACGAAACACTGATGAGAGAAATCAGAGACTTAACTGAGTAAGAGCTATACCATGCTTGTAGGTGAGAAAACTTATTAATATTAAAATCAATTTTCCTCAAAATGACCTGTAGTTATGATACACAACACAGCAGTCGCTAGATACATGGCTATTTATATTTGCACTTAATTAAAATCACATAAAATTTAGAATTCGTTTCCTCAATTTCACTAATCACTTTTCAAGTGCTCAAGTCACATGTTGTCCATCACTGCCATACTGGACAGTGTAGATGGGAAACATCCCCCTCATTACAAGAAGTTCTTATTGCTACTGGACAGTGCTAGCTACAGAGTCAATGCAATCCAGTCACAATCTCACCAAATTTCACAGAAATGAGGATGAAAAAAGAGGACCTCATAGACTCTAAATGAGTAAGAAAGAAATTTTTTTTAAATTCTGAAAAAGTAGTACCCAGCTGAGGGACTGATGTTACTGGATTTCATGATTTATGATGACTGCTAATAGTAATTAAAGATGGTGCGGTATTGGCAAAAACACAAAGTTCAGATACATATACACGCATACATAGGATCATTTGATTTTGAACAAAGATACCAATTTAACTCATTAGAGAAAAGAGAGTCTTCAATAACTGGTACAGAAAAAGGTGGGATGTCCATACATAAAAATTAAGAACCTCAATCCATATTCTTATCCATATATAAGAATGGATTAAATACCTAATTGTAAAACTAAAGTTATTATAAAACTTCTGAGAAAAAAATAAAGGAAAATCTTTAGGACCATGTCTATGCAAAGATTCCTTGGATAAAACATAAAAAGCAGGGGCGCCTGGGTGGCTCAGTGGGCTAAAGCCTCTGCCCTCAGCTCAGGTCCTCATCCCAGGGTCCTGGGATGGAGCCCCACATTGGGCTCTCTGCTTAGCAGGGAGCCTGCTTCCCCACACACCCCTCGCTCTGCCTGCCTCCCAGCCTGCTTGTGATCTCTGTCAAATAAGCAAAATCTTCAAAACAACAAAACATAAAAAGCATAACCTGCAAAAGAAAAAAATACATATATTGAGTTTCAAAAAATTAAAAATCTCCATTTTCTGAAAGAGGGCATTTCCCCAGGTATGAGAAATAACTGACACATACCACTATAAAAGTTTAAGGTGAACAGCATGAAGATTTGATTTACATATGTCATAAAATGATTACCACAAGTTTGGAACAGCCATCATCTTCTCTAAATACAATAAAAAAAAAAAGTTCTCCTTGGGTAAGAACTCTCAGAATGTACTCCTTTAACAACTTTCCTATACATAATACAACAGACTCATGGTCATGATGCTGTACATTTCATCCTTAGTACTTATTTCTAACTTGGCATTTGTGCCTTTTGACCACCTTCCTCAAATTCCCTCTCCCACTGAAAGACACCACCAAGGAAATGAAAAGCCAATGACTAGGAGAGAAAATATGCAAAATATGTATCTAATAAACTGTAATTCGGAATATATGGAAACCTGTATGAAAGCTGAGTAATAAATGCAATGGGCAAAAAAATATATCTGAAGGCATTTCCCCAGAGATAGATGGGTGACTTGCATAAAAACACATGAAAGGATGGGGTGCCTGGGTGGCTCAGTGGGTTAAAGCCTCTGCCTTCGGCTCGGGTCATGATCCTAGGGTTCTGGGATTGAGCCCCACCTAGGGATCTCCACTCAGTGGGGAGACTATTTCCCCCTCTCTGTCTCTGCCTGCCTCTCTGGCTACTTGTGATCTCTGTAAAATAAATTGAATCTTAAAAAAAAAAACACGCATTAAAAGACACTTATCATTAGTCATTAAGGCAATGCAAATTAAGACTACAAAGATAAACCATTAAATCTATTATATTGGTATTACAAAAGGACAAAGAACCAGCAATGTCAAATACTGAGGATGCACAAACAAATTCTACACTGTTGATGATGAAAAACAAAATGGTTCTCTTGGGGATGATGCAAATATTATTACTGCTTGTAATTACAGGGTTAATAAGTTCATGAACATTCACAGACCTGTACACCAAGAAGGATTAATCTGACTATTCTGTATATGTATATCTAACCTTTAAAAAAACATCCTTTTCTTAAGTATTTTCTTTAAAATATTTTAACATTTCAGTTTTCCAAACTCCATTCACTCTTCTCTAACAAATCCTCTCATCATGTACTTCTAAATGTACTTCTGAAAGCATCATATAAGCATACTGATCAAACTTCAACTCCAAGAAAACCAGATGTTCCATATGACGAGAAAATCTAGTATTTCCAATGCATGTTTTGTAGAGCTAATCTCATAAACTTCAAAAAGGATACAAGCATGTAAACATTCCGCCTCTGCCAAAGTACTACAGGAGCTCCACAATCATCTATGAAGAAAATCATCCGAGAAGAATAATCAAAGGAAAGGAGTTGAAAAACAAAGGAAATCTTAGGGAGTTTTATGCATATGATGGCAACAACAACTAATCACCACCCACATTCGTACATCTCTCCCACTGGGAGACATTAGGTCCACAGACAAATCAAGAGAAAGCTAATTCACACCCTGAATCCCCTTGTATCAAATTTCCCTGTTGTGCAAACCAAATCACAGGTCTTCCTATGACAACACACAAGTATTGGAGGTCTAAGATAGTTCAGACTGTAACGGGGAGTATTTCACAGAAGTGCTTTCTACAGAGAAAAATGAGAGCTGGAATTGAGAAGAAACAGTTCTTATTTCGTTATGAAATACACACGTGTCTACCACAGTTCTGAATTTTCAATGTAAAGAAACCATAAAATCTAAGGCATAATAGCACTCATACTGCAGAATACAGAGGAATGCCTCTTATCATCTTTCTAATGCTTGGTCTGTTAGAAAGGTGATACAACTTGGCAGAAGAGGACAAAACTAGTCCAGAAGTCTAGTCCAGGTTCTATTACTACTAACCTTTTTCATGACTTGGGGCCAGTCACTTAAGCTCACTGGATTCCTGGATGTAATGACTGGATAAAATGATCTCTAAGGTCCATTCTAAAGCAATTTTTCCATGGAGGAAAAACAGTACCCAGGGCAATTCAAAGAATTCTAGCTCTTCTGGGCCAGCTGCAACTATAGTCATTAGTAATGTAGATTGAACATTAGTTCATTTTATAAAAATGTTCCTTATTTATTTCCCAACAGACTACAGGCTTTAAGTAGAAAGCTCAGTGCTGCTCAACAAACGCTAAGCACAAGAAACATGTAGAAAACAACACCAAGGACCATCATAAACTGCTAAAAGCCAGGGATAAAGAGAAATCTTAGAAGCGACTAAGACACACCTTGTAGACAAGGAAAAAGGGGGGGGGGGTGGAAGATGGCAGCAGATTACTCATCTGAAATAATGAAACCCAGAAAACAGTGGAACACCACCTTTAAGGTACTGAAAGGAATAAACTGAACCCAGAATTCTATACCCACTGAAAACGTCTTTCAAAACAAGGACAGAAACTGCAAGCCTCATATACCGTTGGCAATATGAAATGGTGCAGCCACATTGGAAAACAGCCTATACTTCAAAAGGTTAAAGAGTTACCATTTGTCCCAGTGATTCCGAGTCTAAGCCTAAATCCCAGAGAAATTAAAACATGGATCCATACAAAAACGTGTACACTCACATTCATGGCAGCATTATTCATTCATAGCCAAAAGGTGGTTTACCTATACAACAGAATATCATCTGGCTATTAACAGGTGTAGGTACTGATACATGCTACAACATGTATGTTTCCAAGGTGAGCCTTAGAAACATGATGATAGTGAAAGGACCCAGTCACAAGAGACCACATGTCATCTGATTCCATTTATACAGAATACCCAGAACCCTGAATCTTTAGAGAGAGGGTTTATCAGGGGTTCCCTAGCACTGGGGATAGCTGTGTGCCCTGGGACTGGGGGCACCCTGAACAGTGACAAGGAAAAACCAGGGGATTCCTTTTGGGGGTGATGAAATGAGGCCACAGTTCATAATTCTGCCAATACAATCAACACCAATGAACCACACATTTTAACTAGATGAACCATACTATATATGCGTTATAGCTCAAAAAGCTGTTATCAGAAGAAAAGCAAAATAAAAACTGAGAAATAAACAGAAGAATCAATCACTGGCAGATGCAAACTATAAGAATGTTACAGGAAGGGGCACCTGGGTGGCTCAGAGTGTTAACCCCTGACTTCGGCTCAGGGCATGATCTCAGGGTCCTGGGATCAAGTCCTGCATCAGGCTCTCTGCTCAGAAGGGAGCCTGCCTCCCCCTCTCTCTCTGCCTGCCTCTCTGCCAACTTGTGATCTCTCTCTGTGTCAAATAAATAAATAAAACCTTAAAAAAAAAAAGAATGTTAGAGGAGGTCCTTCAGGCAGAATGAAAACATTCCCCATGGAAATCTGGCTCTACACAAAGGAATGGAGAGCACCAGAACTGGTATGTATGTGGGAAAATAGGAAAGATTTCTTTTTTTATATTTTACAATCACTTTAAAAGATAATTGACTATATAAAATGTTTTTTTTTTTTACGGAGGATTACAACAGCACTATCGCAGAAAGGCTAGTTACAGGAAAGTGGCCACATACCTGTACTCTTCAACTACAGATGAACCTTGAACAACATGGTTTGAACTACGTGGGTTCAATTACAAGTGGATTTCTTTTCAAAAAATACATGGTATGAAAAATACTGTATTTTTCATACAGTATTTCTCTTCCTTATGATTTTCTTAGTATTTTCTTTTCTCTTACTTAATTCACCACATTATACACTGTAAAATATAGACAGCATACATAATACATTAACTGACTGCTTATGTTATTGGTAAGTGTTCCTGTAAACAGTAGGCTGGAAGTACGTAAGTTCTGGGGGACTCATAAGTTATATTGGGATTTCAACTCTATATGGGGCTGGCATCCCTAATCCCCAATTGGTCAGGGGTCACCTGGATAGGGAAAAAATCTGGAAGATAACCTTAGATAACATACTAAAGAGGTATACTAAATGAACAACTAAAACCAGAGAGTTATAGCTAAGAAGAAATGATATAAACTGCATTTAAAAACAAAAACCAATTCAACTAAGCCAAAGACAGTAGAAGAAAAGGGGAAAGAGGATGGGTGGGAAAAACAGAGAACAAATAGCAAGACAGGTTTAAAACAAATCATATCAATAATCATAAAAACCCAAAATGGTCTCTTTATAAAGGCAAAGACTACAATATTTACAAAAAAGAAACACAATCATATCTGCATGTAAGAAATCCTTGTCAAATATCAAAAGCTTCTGCACAAGAAAGGAAACAGTCAACAAAACAAAGGCAACCCACGGAATGGGAGAAGATATTTGCAAATGACTATACAGACAAAAGGCTGATATCCAGGATCTACAAAGAACTTCTCAAACTCAATACACACAGGTAATCATGTCAAAAAAATGGGCAGAACACATGAAAAGACACTTCTCCAATGAAGACATACAAATGGCTATCAGACACATGAAAAAATGTTCATCATCAGGGAGATTCCAATTAAAACCACACTGAGATACTACCTTACACCAGTTACAACGGCCAAAATTAGCAAGTCAGGAAACAACATGAGTTGGAGAGGATGTGGAGAAAGGGGAACCCTCTTACACTGTTGGACGTAATGCAAGTTGGTGCAACCAATTTGGAGAACAGTGTGGAGATTCCTCAAGAAATTAAAAATAGAGCTTCTCTGTGGCCCTGCAATTGCACTACTGGGTATTTACTTCAAAGACATAGATGTCGTGAAAAGAAGGGCCATCTCTACCCCAATGTTAATAGCAGCAATGGCCACGGTCGCCAAACTGTGGAAAGAACCAAGATGCCCTTCAACGGATGAATGGATAAGGAAGATGTGGTCCATACATACTACGGAGTATTATACCTCCATCAGAAAGAATGAATACCCAACTTTTGTATCAACATGAACACGAAGAGATTATGCTGAGTGAAATAAGTCAAGCAGAGAGAGTCAATTATCATATGGATTCACTTATTTGTGGAGCATAACAAGTAACATAGAGGACATGGGGAGATGGAGAGGAGAAGGGAGTTGAGGGAAATTGGAGGGGGAGATGAACAATGAGAGACTATGGACTCTGAAAAACAATCTGAGGGTTTTGAAGGGGTGGGTCGGTGGGAGGTTGGGGGAGGCTGGTGGTGGGTATTATGGAGGGCAGGTATTGCATGGAGCATTGGGTGTGGTACATAAACAATGAAATCTGTTACACTGAAAAGAAATTAAATAAAAACAAAATTTTAAAGAGGGGCTATACAAAGAGTAAAATTAAAAACTAAAGAGAGGAAGTAAACAAATATTGGCAGTGTATCTAAGTCATTTGCCAAGTGCTTTTTTTTAAAAGATTTTATTTATTTATTTGATAGACAACGATCACAAGTAGGCAGAGAGGCAAAGAGAGAGGGCTGGGGCGGGGGGAAGCAGGCTCCCCGCGGAGCAGGGGCCTGCTGTGGGGACTCGATCCCAGGAGCCTGAGATCATGACCTAAGCTGAAGGCAGAGGCTGAACCCACTGAGCCACCCAGGTGCCCCCCAAGTGCTTTTTTTTTAAGAAATTTTTTTAAAGATTTTATTCATTCATTTGACAGACAGAGTAGGCAGAGAGGCAGGCAGAGAGAGAGAGAAAAAGAGGGAAGCAGGCTTCCTGCTGAGCAGAGAACCCGATGCGGAACTCGAGCCCAGGACCCTGAGATCATGACCTGAACTGAAGGCAGCGGTTCAACCCACTGAGCCAGCCAGGTGCCCTCCCCAGTGCCTTTTAAAATTTTTAATAGACATGCCCTATTTGCAGAAAAAACTGACCAATATAGGACATTATTTTTAAAAGGAAACATTTTAAAAATAGAGATTGGGAGAATGGATTACACTTTAAAACTAGAGATTGGGAGAATGGATTACACTTTAAAATTATACCTAAGAGTACAAATGCTGTAGCACATTAGGACCTTGCCTCTGAAGATTTAACAGTTGTCAGAGGCACTATCCTTGGCCATGTGGGCTTCCAATTTAAATCTGGGGCAAACATGTAAAAAGTAAATTCCACCATAAATTAAAATACACATACTTCTTCAATGACCACAGAAAAAAAGTAATCAAGAGGTTTCCCAAAAGAATTTAAATGAGCTGGGTCTTACATCTAAAAGTGGCTTTTACCGGTAAAACTAAGAGGTGGAAAGTCTTCAGGAAACACAGGGACATGAGAGAACATGCTGAGGAACACAAGTTTAACCCAAATATGCATGGGAAGAAGTGGCAAAGATGAGCTGGTAGGTAGGACAGAGCCAGACCGTGACCAGGCCTCCCAGGTCGTTCAAGGAAAAAAGGCAATACCTCCTCAGGCAATCAGGCAGCCATCAGGCAGCAACCAAGAATTCTAGGCAGACAAGCTATGTGAGCTCTATGTTTCCTAGAGAGATCACTGGACACGTGGCTGAGCAAAGCTACTCCAAGAATCCAGGTGTAGGTCTGTTCTGTAGAGATTTGCAATTAATGAAGTTCACACTGAACTGAAAAATTAAAGAATGAGGACTTAAATTAAGGTGGTAGTGACCTTAGGAAGAATAAAACAACAGAATTTGGCATCTGACCGCTACAGTGGGTGTCTAATGATGCATACAGACTGGTGGCTGTAGTGATGGCAATACCGTTTTCAGAAAAAAATTTATTAAAAACAATATGAACGTGAAGTAGGAAAAGATCTGAGTCAAGTGCAATAGTACAATATAAACCCAGCTGGAAATGTAAACTCTAAGGCTCATTTTGTTATCTGCAAAATGGAGCGAAGTATCATACCCTTAAAAGGATTAAATGAGACAATCCATGAAATAGGCTTAATATACTGCCCATTTATTAAATGCAGGTTAAGTGGTGGCCCTTATCAGCATTCATATTAGGGTGAGTGTAAGTTACAGATGAAGACTTCATAAGGTGTCCCACTCTTCTTCCTGTTACCCAGTGAAGCTCCGCCTCCGTCTGTTGTTCCGATTACTCCCTCAATAATGGCCATTCAAGGGGTGCCTGCATGGCTCAGTGGGTTAAAGCCTCTGCCTTTGGCTCAGGTCGTGATCCCAGGGTCCTGGGATCGAACCCCGCATGGAGCTCTCTGCTCTGCTGGGAGCCTGCTAACTCTTCTCTCTCTCTCTGCCTGCCTCTCTGCCTACTTGTAATCTCTGTCTGTCAAATAAATAAATAAAATAGTTTAAAAAAATAATGGCCATTCAATAAACACTAAGCATGAAAAAGTGCAAATGTTCACCTGTTTTAACAGAACCAAACGTTACCATGGGGCATCACAAAGTATTAACTATTTCAGTAATACACTTTCCAAAAAAAAAAAAAAAATTAAAAAAAAAGAACGAACGATAAAGAAAAAGCGAAGCCCTGAGTCTTTCTCTTAATTAAACAGCAAAGACTATGATGACCCCTCGGGCTGTAGTACAGGAAGTCTGTAGGGAATACACCTTCCACACCAGGTGTTTTGACAGAAAACTCTTATCTTAAAGATCTGTAAATAGGAGGATTACTGCATCTAGTCATCTGGTCAGTCTGTGATGAGTTTAAGTTCTTAGACTGGGAAAGAGAAGGGCACATATATTTAAGTCCATAAATGAAGGATTATTAGTGAAGGATTTCAAAATATAAAGCTTAATTATAACTTAAATAAGGAAATTTCCACTGTACATACTTTTTTAAAAAGATTTTATTTATTTGAGAGAGAGAGCACAAGCAGGCAGGGGTGGCAGGCAAAGGGAGAGAGAGAAGAAGGCTCCCCGCCTAAAAAGTAGCCCGATGAGGGAATTAAACCTAGCACCCTGGGATCATGACCTGAGCAAAACGCATCCGCTTAACCAACTGACCCACCTGACATCTCCAACTACACATACTCTTGCCAACAAGTTTTAACAGAGAAAACCTTCCTATTCAGAGATTTGGAAATGTATAAATAGCTACTGACATATCCTGGGGGTGGAGGAGTGAGACATTACCAATAAATTATTTTCAATAAACTTTAGACAATTAATTTGGCATCAAGATATTTCATTATTGCATTAGAAACTGCCAAAACTGACATAAATCACAGCATAACTGCCGGAACCAAGAAATCATCCAGTTCCATGAATTTCAGTGAACTTCAATTAAATGCAACCCAGCGTTGAAAATCCCAACCTGCATATGTGTCTACACATACATAATATCCTTCAATGTGATATTTTTTAAGCTTTTATCCACAAAGTAATGGCAATAAACAGAAACTGTATACTGAAACTTTTACGACACCCTAAAGTACTGAGAAAAAAAAAAATCTATGAAACATCATTACACCGAATTTCACTTAGTCTGGACAGCCACATTCCACAATCCTCACAAATGTTCCATAAAGAAAAAAAAAAAACACTCTAATTGCAGAATTTCATGCTGCTAAGATTCACCAAAATCAGAAATGAGTTCTTCATAAAGAATGCTGAGGCGTTCTTTGTACATTTACAGGCTTGGTAGACAAGAAGAGAGGCCCTGGGGTTATCAGGAGTGGTCCATGATGTACTTATAAGTTGGGGAGGGAATAAGTTAGGGATGGTGTCAGTCTCTAAGGAATTTTGGAAGCAAGTTTCTAGGACCTCGAGGGGCTAGCTATTGTTTTGGGGCAAAGGTTATTCATTACCAGTAATTAAACCTTTATGTGAGACCCTTTCGATGTCTACCAGTGGGCCATATGCTTGGGAATGTTTGTCAACACTATCTTGGAGGTTTAGATATAAAGTTTCCAAAGGAATTGTTAAAGTAGATTTATAGGATCCTGGTTGGGGGTAGAGGTCAGGCAGGCTAGGATTGCCCTTTGCCCTTAGCAAAGCCTTAAGGTGGGGGTAGTTGAGTCCCTAGAGGAGGGTCACTCTGCCTGTTCTAAGGGCTTGTCAGTAGGTAAGAAAATTTAATAATTTTTCTTCTGCCTCTGTTTCCCACATCATTCCCCCCTGAACTATGTTGACCCTTAAATCTTTACGGTAGTTGAAGATGGAAGGTCTCATCTTCTGTAACTTCTTCCTGCTGAATAGGGGTGTAGAGCTGTCCCTATCTACTCGGGTCAACATTGATCAGTTGAGGAATGTGTAAGGAAGTTACAAAAGAGGGAGGCAGCTGAATCCAGCGCTGACAGTGAGGAAGTGTCTCTGTGTGTGGTAAGTATCATCTGTCGTCATGAAGTCATTGCAGCAATGGAGCTCGGCACCAAGCAGAGAAACACTGAACAAGGCAACACATTAAGATTATCAAGGCCATAAGGATGAGAACGCCAAAAAGGAGATATTTAATTGTTGGCCACAGTCCTCCTTTAAACCAGGAACTTAACCAATCACTGAGAGAGAGAGAGAGAGAAAGAGAGAGAGAGAAGGATCCTGAAGAATCTCAATCTGGGTAATATTATCTTTTACTAGTCCTGTGACATTTCCGATATTCTGGGATGTACACACAACATTCTGCTTTGATAATTGCACATGTGTCACCCTATGCTGCTGTCAGGACATCTAAGGCCATCTTATTTTGTAGGACTGCCTTGCGCCTCTGAGAGACTTCAATAATAGGTAAGGGGATGCTATTTAGTGAATCACTGAGTGCCTTTGCAGTTTATTTATTAAGGGCTTCTACATGCCAAATGACATCCTCTAGTCCCACAGATGGAGCAAAAATGGATGTGAAGTGATCATAGCACTTAAAAACAGATCGTGTCCATCTTTGCTTTAAACTGTGAGATTAGCTGGAGTAGTGATGATTTTAGTATCGTGTCCATGAATCCAGGCAAATCCTAAGGTGCAGCAACCTATCCACCCTGGAGGAAGCCAGGGACACAGTTTAGTTCCACATATCCAGTGGGTTCCGTCTGGAGCTGTCCATCTAATGCCAGGACACCTTATCCAATCAGTAGCAAACCAGTCAGTAGCCTGGAGTACTATTATTTCAGAACATATTTCTAATGATAGCCGTCCTAGATGTCGTGTGCATTTTGCCCATGTATCATATGTATGATTTCTTTGTTCCTGACATAAAACTGCCTTTTGACTGAGCTGTCCAATGGTGGGTAGGACCCACAAATATGTATCCCAAATTTGACATATGCCATACTTGATATAGCAATGAGGAGGGTTTTGTATCTTAGGCTTAGGCCCTAGTTGTTGTGTATTAATTTATAGGCTTATAAGGTCAGGTAAGACATTAATAGCTTGAGAGTATGAAAAAGTTTGGTCATGGAGTCCTGGTGAACTCTATGTTTCACTGAGGAAGGGCCAGGAAGAAACATCTGGATTAGTGATAGAGTTATCCCTGTACATAATGTCTCCATATATTACATCTGAAATATAATCCTGCAGAGAATGCCAATCAGTGCCCTGTAAGGGCAAAACACACGAGGGTAACCTGGATGTACTTGACATAGGCAAAATTCCACATATCCAACAAACTGATTATGTAGTTCAGTATACTGCTGTGCCCACTGTAGAAAGGAACGGTCAGTTAAGATAGGTGAAAGGAAGATAAAGAGAATTACAACCTTCATTTTGGTTTGAAGAGAAGTTTGAGGTCTTCTATGGGCTCAGGGGAGTAAGAAGGCACATTCATTTGCTCACTCAGTTTCTGTGAAGGAGGTTAGGGTTTTACTCTAGATATACGCACCCATGAAGAGTATCTTTCTAGCTTTCCTGCAGTGGGGATACATAGTATGACCGAATATGGACCTTTCCAGTTTGGATGTAGGCTTTCTGTTGTATGTATCTTCCAGTATTTTTTAAATAAACCATGTCTCTGAGATTTACATGGGGTGGGTTTTCAGCTATAATTAAATCAGGTTTGGGGAGTACATGATTAGTATCTTATAAGTTCAACCAGCCTCTAGTGAGTATTTAATAAGGCATTATAATCTTCATCTAATAACAGATCTATGGAAAGAGATATTTTATATACATATATATATATAATAACTCATTCCTATATAATAATTATAATAATTATTATATAATATTATTATGTAATAAGTCAAAAGGGCTGAGTCCTACAGGTTATTTTGGAGCAGTTCTCATCGTGAGAAGTCCTATTGGTAGGAGAGTTATTCAATTTTCCTGGGTTTATAGACTAAGCTTAGTAATATGACATTGTAAAGTAGGATTAGTTTTTTTCTACCTTTCAGAAGATTTTGGATGCCAGGCTAAATGCAGGATATATTTAACTTTTTAAGGCTTTGGCAATTACAAAGTGCTAATGGGCACTATGGCACACCTAGATTTTCTTACTCTTTTCATGAAAACTCATGGCATCAGTAAACCAACTATCATTTGTATTTTAAACAGGGGCATCTTAAATCTGGCCAAATACAGTAAGCAAGATCAGTAACATCTGAACAGTTATGCTCTATAGAGAAGTACAATGGTCAAGGTGATAGTTAAGTTATACAACTGTTTGGGAATCAATTTTATTTTCCAGTGGTTTAACCAAGTGCCATGGGCTCTTGTTATTATCCCCACAGAATAAAAATGCAAGAAGATCCTCTGAATGAGCTATTGTGCAACTTTTCTGAAGTGCACCTCAAATTCTCTAGCTTAGGTAAACAAACATTTAAAGCCAATTCAATCTAGAATGTAACCTTCATAAAGGTGTGTTATTAAAACGTAAATTTCTCTCTAAAATAACCCTCATTTCCAGAGAGAGGCAAATCTGGACTAGTTTATTTGAAAAACAAGTCCAGTGTTAACAAATGTGGCCTAATTATTTACATAAGCTCAGCAAGAACAGTGAGCGATCATATAGATCTTTTAGAATCTGCTTTACTGGAACTTCTTGTAAGGAATTTCTAGGTTGAACTTTTTATAGCCTCTCCAGGCCAGAAGCCAAGCCATGTACTTGCCATCAGACATGCCTGCAATACCTGTGGATTTGGGTGGATTCCTCTTCTTGAGGTCCCCCAGGGTATCCCGAGGTTCCAGCACCTGCCAGAAAGAGACATTCTTTACTCACCTGGTGAGGCTGCTGGGAACACTGTAAGCCAGGTATTGGGCCAACAGTTTCAAGGGGCTTTATGGCTCCAGGTTTCAAAAGGCAACCTTAGTTCCTTAAAGCTGTCTGGTCATATCTGAGTTGTTCTTTTTGTCTTTCTCAAATAGGGCATTCCAGTCAAAGCCTTGGCAAAATATCCCATGTTTCCCATGGTGTTCTGTTACAAGGAGAACAGATTCTTATTGAACTTATTAAAACGACTGATTGCGATGGAGGAAAATACTTCCTGAGACCTTTTGAGTTGTAGAGGGTTCAGATAGAAAAGTTGAAGGCTTTATTTAAAAATAAATATTTTTACATAGCTCTAAATCACAGACCTCTTAAGAATAAAGTTTCCTTAGTCTGGAAGAGCAAACCTTAGAGAACCAGCAATGGTTAAAAGGACAGCTCGAACAGAGGAGCAAAAGCCATGTTTTCCCGCCAGGAAGGAGGGGTTAAGCAGTCCATGTCAGGCCAAAGAAGAAAGGGAATTTCCCTGAAACAAAGGGAGTTTTGGCAGCTGCCTGGGAATATTCCTCAAAGTCTCCATCTCGAGTTAGACTAACTCCAGTTGCCTCCAGTTATAGCCATTAACACAGAAATGAGTAAAGGAGAAGCCCCCCCATCTATGAGGAGAAACAGAGAAAGGGAAAGTTAGAGTCCCCTTTCCTAGGGGTGGCCTAGCAACCTGGGTTTACTACAAGGCTTATTGACGTAATTATCACCCAATATGTCAGGAGGGAGTTGACTAGCACACTCGTTCAGGCAAACACATTCTGCAAAACACCCTTAGGTCGGGGTCCTAGGGTAGAGCAATGATGGCCTAGGCATGAACAATGAAGGCACCCTAGGCTCATTCACCCCTTTTCCTGCACAGGAGATCTAATTGATAGATCCCACTGAGGCCATGCAGTGTTACAGGAGTTCAGTCCTCTCCTAAGTTTTGCAATCCAAATTATTTCCAGTGGGTTCAAAAGCATCCCTTGGTAGAGTCCTTGGGACTGAAGAAGCCAACTAAGGCCATGCCACCAGAGAAGGAACGAAGGTCCATTACCAAATCCCCCCTGATGCCTGGGTGGTGTCCCACACAGGATATGTCAGAGCTGCCCATATGTCAAAAGCCACCCTCAAGAAGGTGTCCCTCAAGACCTCGCTATTGATCACCATTCTACCTTCTCGGGAAGGCATTCCTGCCATAAAAGGCCCTGGAGGGGTGCCAGCATCCCTCTTCTTCCCCATCGCATCCTAGGCTACAGATGGGTGCCCGGTGAATGGACTAGGATATTGTGCCATCCTATACTCTAAAAGTTGTGTGGCTGCCCTGCAATTTTTAACCCATGGGAAATGTTTGGCAAGGGGAAATTACCCAATTTCATAGCTTTATGTCATTTGGAGAAGACACTGATGGGAAACAGTAAAGACTGAAACCCATCATGGTCTATGTGACATTCCAACACATAGGATCCTTACCGCCCACTTCCCTAGGAAACGATCCCTGGTTGCATTTTAATTCAATTGGGGGCTTCTTTTGGCCATCTCCCAGTGGCATTCCCATGGCAGGAAGTGCGAGGCCAGGCATGTGGAGGAGATCACATTCGATCAATCAGGAAGAAAACTCACATGGGAGTCTTAAGATTGGCAGCTGTCCTTCCTGGTGACTGAGGTGACTTCTCCATGCCCAAGAAAGACAACTTTATGTAAGAACAGGAATAAAGAGAGGACATCAAGTTTCTGGGTCTTATTACCATTCCGGCCAGTGTACTAACTTCCAGCCAAAAAGCTGATGTTTTCTTCCCTGTGGAGTAGCCACGGGCTAGAGGATTAAAGCCTGAGCAACTGACATGCAAGTGTTCCAATAAGACCATACTCCTTGAAAAGCCCTGAAGTGAGAGTAAAGGAAGAAGCGAGAATGGACTCACCAACTTTGCACCAAAGCTCAGAGTCCAAATGTAAAGACTCACAGCCCCAGTTGGACGCCAAATGATGAAATTCTAGAACATAGGTGAGGTTTGGTGGGGTGAGGTCTGGAGCTCAGTACCAAGAAAGGATTCTTGAGGCCACTCTGGTGCAAAATGGTGATTTATTAATGTATGGGGACAGGACCTGTGGGCAGGAAGAGATGCTGCCCTGGGGTTCTCAGGAGTGGTATATTATATATTTGTAAGGTGGGGAAGGGTTTAGGCATGGTGTCAGTCTCTAAGGAATTTTGGAAGCAAGGTTTCTAGGACCTTGAGGGGCCAGATATTTTGGGGGGGAAAGGTTATTCACTACTAGTAGTAATACCTTTTTGTGACACCCTTTACATGTCTATCAGTAGGCCATATGCTTGGGAATGATCATCAGACTATCTGGCAGGTTCAGAGATAACTTTTCCAAAGGAATTGTTAAAGTGCTCACAGGGTCCTGGTGAGGGAGAGGGGGTCGGTCAGGCTAGGACTGCCCTTTGCCCTTAGCAAGCCCTTAAGGTGGGGGTAGTTGAGTCCCTAGAGGAGAGTCACTGCCTGTTTTAAGGGTTTGTCAGGAGGTAAAGAAATTTAATAATGTTTCTTCTGCCTCTGTTTCCCACATCACTATGATTTTTATCACGGTATGATAAAAGGAATGTAAAACATCTCACCGTGATTTTATACTGATTACATATTGAACTGATAATATTCTGGATATAACTGATTGAAACAAACTAAATTTCTTAAAAATGATTTCATCAAAGGACACCTGGGTGGCTCAGGTAATTAAGCTTGAGCTCAGGTCCTGATCTCAGAGTCCTGAGATCAAATTCCACATCCAGCTCTTTGCTTACCAGGGAGCCTGATTCTCATTTCTGCCTAGCCTGCCTCCGCTGCCTGCCCCTCCCCCTGGATTGTGCATGTGCCCACAGGGGCTCTCTGGCTTGAGCACACATCTGCTCTAGCTCTTACTCTCACTCTTGCTCTCTGACAAAAAATAAATAGAATCTTTAAAAATAATCATTTTGCCTGCTTTTTACTTTCTCACTGTGGTTAATGAAGCTTGAAATTTCATGTGGCCTGCAATGTATATACTTACATTAGACAACACTGGGGAGTCAGAACTTCAAACAGGACATTTATAATACCAAGAGCAAAAAAGAGCTTTACATTTACATACACAACACATTTTAGAGGATAAATATACTCTCCAATCTCAGCTAAGAGCTATTTAAATGCTAACTTGTTGTAACCAATATAAACAAAACTTTACAATCTCAATGTAACTGTTATTTAAATTTCAACATTGCAGAATTAGATTTTTGGAACTTATTATGAAAACTGTTTTTCAAACGACAAAAGTGATACCAGATCATCTAAACTATCGACATTATAGAGAAGCATACACACACTCACAAAAGAATCCAAAAGAATCCACCATGCTACTGCTCAGAATATTTTGATCACTCATTACTTCCAGGTAAATGTATTAAGTGATATGAAATATTAAAGTGGGATCATATGTTTTCTCACTTTGAAACTTGTTTTATTCTAATACTGTGAACACTTCCTTTTATTATATATTCTTTCTAAAACTTCACATTTTAATTTGAAATAACTACAGAACCACAGGGTGTTGCAAACACAGTATCAAGTCCCATATAATTTGCACCCCATTTCCCAGATAGGGTTGCATCCTCTGGATTACAGTACATGAAAACCAGGAAACTGACATTGGAACACATGTGTACCATTTTAGGTCACCTTATCACAAGTGTAGATTCAGGTAACAACCACCACAATCAAGATCAGATTTCATCAACACAAAAACGTTCCCTCTTGGTAACCCTTTCCAGTAACAACCACCCACCCCACCCCCAACCTCACCAGCCCTAACCCCTTGGTGACTGCTAATATAACTTTGTTATAAAAAAAAAAAAAAAGTGAAGGGCTGCCTACAGTGTGTGACCTGTACAGACTGGCTTTTTTTCATTCAGCATCATGACCTTGAAATCCACACTAGTTGTTTCATGCATCCAGAGTTTGTTCCTTCTTAATTGCTGAGAAGTATTCCATCTGATATGGATGTGCCATTCCTCTACAGAAGGACTTTTGGGTTATTTCCAGTTTTACCATACAAAAAGTAAAGCTGACATTTTTAAGACCTGCAAAATATTTGTAACTATTACACAGTTTTGTATCAATTCCCTGACCTCTATGTAGACTGTTTTGTTTGGTTGTTTTTAACTTGCAGCAAGAATTACTATCAAACTCTACTTTTTGGGCCACAGACCCTTGTGGTCTTAGCAAAAGACCTGCCCCTCATGAAGCAAACTACCAACATTTAATGAGTATATTGGCCAGGAAGCTATTTTTTGTTGTAACAACGATGTAACAAATAAATTTACACAGAAAATATATATGCAGAGAACACTAATTCCTAGTGCAAATGATGGGTCACAAGCTACAAATATTTTTAAAGGAATTGCTACCAACTGGCCTTCAGAAAATGTAAAGCAGCTTATCTTAGCCTCCACGGCCGTTACAATGTCCACTTCTTACTACTAGATGCACTAACAATTTTGTAGTCTTTAAAATTTGACTTCCCAAAAATATTGTTTTGTATTGAAGTAATAGAAGTTATATATTTTTCATGTTGCTGGACTTAATTTGTCATTCTTTAACTACCTATTCATATTCTTTGGCCAACATTCTATTGAAAGGTTAGTTTACTGACTATCAAACTTGGCTCAAACATATGTTAAAAAGAAACATCCTTTAAAACTACATGTATCTGAAATCCAACACATATTAATAGCCCAAGACAATATCTGACTTTTCAATGTGGACGATAAAAATTTAGTAGATATGGTTCCCCAATTGATAAGTGCTCTTCTACTACACACAATGTCTTTATTAAGAAACCGCATCTAATTCCATCTCTAAGTGAAAAAAAATGAATGCAACAAAGCCTTGGTGGCTCAGGCACTTAAGCAACTGACTTCAGCTCCCGTCATGATCCCAGGGTCCTGGGATCGAGTCCCGCATGGGGCTTCCCGCTTAGCAGGGAGCCTGATTCTGCCTCTGCCTGCCTCTCTCCTTGCTTGTGCTTCCTCATTCTTCCCCACCTCCCCCGACAAATAAAATCATTTTAATTAATTAATTAATTAACTAAAACATGAATGCATATCACTTCTCTTAAATTCCCTGTGAAATACTAGGACGTCAATTTTCTGTAACAATAAAACTATCTCCAGTTTCATTAAGAAACATCGCTGGCCTCTCTTTCGCATTTAAGGTCATATAACCAATAGTTCCCAATAGCGCTCTCTAGACCAGCACTAGCAGCACTAACATCACCTGGTAACTTCTAAGAAATAAATGCAAATTCACAGGCCCTACCCCAGACCTACTTCATAAAAAAACCAAGAAGGTGGTGCGTAGAGCCGGAAATCAAGCAATGTGTTTCAACAAGCATTCCAGGGGATTCCGATACATAGGAACGTTGGAGCTCCACAATGTTAAACAAATTTAGTAGAAAAACATTAAATCTGGATTGTCTTCCATACTTTTTCTTTTCATGAAAGACTTCAGAAAAGTTAATCATGCCACAGATCCTAAGAATCCAGAGACATATTTCCATTCTCCCCCAAAGCAAAACAAAACAAAAAAAAACAAAAAGAAAACTGGAAACTGGATGTTAGCTTTATTTCCTACAAAAAGGAATCCCTAAAACTATGAAGTGATCACAAAAAAAATTTCCTTAGAGAAGAAAAACCCAAAATGAACCACAGAGAACCAACAGGTCAGAACTGATGTCTTTCAAACCAGAGACTCAATTAGTTTTGTATCATACACTGCCTGATACCCCCATTTCTACATGGAACTACAACCTATAGCACGTTCAAAATTCAATGAACTAGCATATTAAACAGCACCAGGAAAACTATAATTATGCAAATATTTGTGGTCCAGGGAATAAACAAATAAATTGGTCAAATAAAAGTAATTCTTCATGGGCAGAATAAAAGTGACTTTTATGTTGTTTTGTCCCCTAATTCTATCTAAGCATGTATTACCACCTTCACAACCAAAAGAAAGGAGAATCAGGAATATATGGAATGATACAGGAATATACCCTACAAATACATCACTTATTTTTTAAATTTGACCAATGTGCTGATAATCTCTCTCCTTCGCAGGATAAAAATTCAAAAGAGGCTTTGGTAGTACCAGATAAACCGAGTTCCAACCTTCATGCTTATTAAAGTTTGAAACTCGAAGTGAACACATGGGTATTAACCTGGTTACAAGCAGGTGTTACTACGGTAGCTACCTCCTATCCACCTGGGTAAGTGCCCCATTTCCCTGCAAGTAAGACCTTCTGAGCAGGGAGCCCAACGTGGGGCTCAATCCCAGGACCTCAGGATCCTGTCGTGAGCCAAAGGCAGATGCTTAACCAACTGAGCCACCCAGGCACCCCAAGACCACAGAACGGTTTGGTTTTGACTGAAGGTCGTTTTAAGCTGAATTTTTATTTCTTGAAACCTCGAATATTCTGGCAGACTTATGATATTCGACAACTTTTACTTCTAGAAAAGAATGAACAGTGTATAAACCTTCTACCGTACATAGGAAATCTCATCTCTTCTCAGAAAGCAGTCATCAGGTTTATGTTTGGTTTTCATTTGTTTTCTCCCTGACTAACCACCAAGTACTCGACAGATTTGAAGATCCAATACAGGCTGATAATACTGGCAGCCTACACCCCCTTTAATTTCCTGTCCCCCGCAAAAGTAACTTCAATTTAAAATGTATTGCGAATGCTCTTAATATGAAGTTTTAAGTAAGATTATTTTTAACGTATCCCTTCTACCACTTTCTTTTCTCAACCAAAGGATCACTTAAATAGTTTTTCTAAACTGAGAAAGGGAGGGAAAAGAGAGCATTATCTAATCCTGTTGAAAAATTTAAATTTCCCTTGTTTACCTTATGATTTCCACTATTCCTGATTTCTGACTAACACAGCAGGTTTCTTGCAGTGTCTTTACTGACAATTCTTCTTTGACAGGACTCAAATCAGTTAAGGGTCAGATGCTCAGGATCTCAGGGTCATCAGACGGAGCCCCATGTGGGGCTCAGAGTGTGCATGAAGACTGCTTAAAACTTTCTCTCTCCCTCTGTCCCCACCCCCCTCAAAATCATTAGGTTTCTTTGTTCTGTTTTGTTTTGTTTTCAAAAGGTCCTACCCTCAAAAATGGTAAAATGTAATAGGTGATCCAATAAAACTTCTGTTCAAGTGTTAAACGAATTGTACATGATTTGGAGGGTGAGGTAAGCCAATAAAAATACAACTCGAGTGTTACAAAGATGAGCTACACCTGACTGGATTGATGAAAAGGCTTCCCGAGACATCTCGGAGTCCAAATGGTAGTGAGGCAGGACACAGAAGCAAGGGAAAGCATTTCAGAGAAAATCCAGAGGAAGAGAAGGTGTGAAGGTATGGAAATAAGGTCCCATGGTCCAAGCCCAAGACAAAAGCAGTTGGCAGGAAACACAGACCCCTATATGTGGAGGGCAGATGGGGATTGGTGGCAGTCAGCTTGCAGAAATCATAAAGGAACACAAAAGAACTGAATCAGGAGACCCTCGTGATGCTTGGCATTTGGACTTTATTTCAAAGGCAACGAGAAGGGCACGTGGGTGGCTCAGTGGGTTAAAGCCTCTGCCTTCGGTGCAGGGCCTGATCCCAGGGTCCTGGAATCTAGCCCCACATCAGGCTCTCTGCTCAGCGAGGAGCCTGCTTCCTCCTCTCTCTCTCTCTGCCTGCCTCTCTGTCTACATGTGATCTCTGTCAAATAAATGAATAAAATCTTTAAAAAGAAAAAAAAAAACGAAAGAAAGAAAGAAAAGGCATGAAAACTGCCAGTGGACCAAGCAGAGAGAGTTGGATTTGCCTGCCTCGGGCCCAGATGCATAAGGCTGGTGATGGTTATTATACAGTAAATGGGAGTTACCAGCCTGTTGGAAGAAGTGGAAAGGTGTGGATGACCTCTGAAGTGAAGGAAGAGCTGAAAAAGGATGGAGGAGGGAACAAAAAACTAACGTGTATTGGCCTGCCCAACAAATGACCTCCAAGAATCATAAATCCCAGATTCAGTAAGGCCTTTACCCATGTACCCACACAGACCAACTATGTCTCCCATGGACTCACTTATTCTAAGGGTGCACCTCCCACCACTGAAGACCTTTTTTGTCTCACCTTTTCAACATCCGTTCGGTTCCCTGAAAGCAGGCATTTTCTCTCCACTTCACCAATGACTTGAAAGAGCAGTGACTGATAGAACTCTACAACTGAGGAGGCAAAAGCTTTCTCTGTTTATGGACTATAGAAAAGTTCCACACACCAGGCTTGATCCTTACACTACAGCTGAAAGAAGACACCTGTGTTCAAATGAACACCTTTTGTTCATTAAAAAACTACCTGTTTTAATGCACATAATTAAAAGGCACCAAGGAGCTATCCTATTTCTAGAATGTCTAAGGGTCTACAAGCAGAGTGGAGCTCTAAAATAGTCTGAGGATGAAAACAGCAGCACTGGTCAACTCACAACCACACACTCAAACACGGATGACTCTCCGTAAGGCAGGCCCAGGAGTGCATCCAACTGGATGACTCCACGTACACCAAATTCAGGAACATGCGCAGCAGCTCCCCAGCAACGGCAGTCAAGAACCGTGGCAGAAGTGACCCTCAAGTGGGTTATCACAGACACTGGGATCCTGGGTGTAAAGTCGCATGGTGTGTTCCCCTTGTGGAGGTTCCTCAAGCTTTTGGCTTATGATCTGTGCACTTCTCTGTATATATGCTGAGGTTCAAAAAGTTTACTTAAAGGGGTGCCTGGGTGGCTCCATGGGCTAAGCATCCAACTCCTGACTCTGGCTCAGGTCATGACCTCAGGGTCCTGGGATGGAGCCCTCAGTCTGGCTCCTGGCTCAGTGCAGAGTGTACTTGACATTCTCTCTCTGTCCCTCTGCCCTCCCCTGCCCCCAAAGAGACTCTCTCAAGGAAACAAGCATATTTAAGATAATAAATAGGCCTTAAAAACAAACAAACAAAAAAACCCTTCCCTTAAAAAGAAGAAGAGAACTTCCCCATGGGGAGGAAGACAACACAACCAAAGGGGCCCAGGTGACAGAGCCATAGAGAAACTGAGAGCCAAAGAATACAGCATGTTTCAGTTCAGACTGCAGAGGAGACATCCAGGGATCCACTATTACTTAAAGTTCTAACGAACTGAGTTAGTGTTGACAACTTCCTCACCCAGCTGCCATTTACGAAAATAGTTTTGTTTTTGGTTTTGGTTTTGGTTTTTTTGGTCATAAAGATAAAGAAAAAGCACACAAGCCGGCAGAGAGGCAGGCAGAGGTGGAGAGAGAGGCAGGCTCCCCACCGAGCCAGGAGCCCGATGCGGGACTCCATCCCAGGACCCCAGGATCATGACCTGAGCCGAAAGCAGTGGCTTAACCCACTGTGCCACCCAGGCGTCCCTACCAAAATTGTTTTTATTCATCTTGGAATTTCTTCAGCATTGACTGAAGCACAGGATGAACCTATGTCACTGAAACCTCCTATCCCAGCAACTAACAGCATAAACTGACAAGTTAGCTGGCCTGGCCTCAGAAAATGGCAGGCAACTAAGGAAAAGCAGACTAGCCTCTACACAAAGATCTCAACTTTACATTATCCTCAACCCAATGAGCTAAACGGCAAAGCCTACAGTAATAACCTACAGAATTAACTATCCCTTGCCCCAAGAGAGAGGAGATTGTGTGCTGCCCAAAAAGACAAATGTGTACCTTAACGCTGTCTAGAAAGACACCCATCACCCCACTGCAGAGATCATCAGAAAACAAACAAACACAAACTGACAGTTCAGCTTTCCAAAAAATTACACTTTCTTTATCCAACCCCAACATGTTTCTTCAAACACAAGAAAGGAACACACATTTGCCGCTCAAAACAGGAAAAGCACAACAACCAGCATAACTGTACCACCACCACCAAATCGCTCAGGAGAAGAAAACGTAATTCAGGACAGGCAAATTAAAACCACTCTACACATGGTCAAAAGAAAACGGCTAAACTCCTCCAATCCACAGAAAAATCCCTGCTTCCTCTCTTTTTGAGCCCATCCATACCAATAACCCAATGGACACAAGTGTCAAACCAATCCAGCCCGTTAGAAATGAGACAAAACCTTGGACAAATGTCCTCCCTCAAGTCATGCTGTGAATAGGACCCCTTTGCACTGAACAAGAAATACACACAACCAAAACCACACATCAACCACCTGCAAATACAATAAAGCCATCCTCAACAAGTTGGAAAGAGGACCTCAAGGATAGCCCTCCACCCTCTCCCACACCTTAAGCAACAAAAGTCCTTCCACCAAAGGTAACCCAAATCTTCAAGTACCTGGTGGAGGTGCCTTCCCTCACATGGCAGAGGCTGCCTATCAAGGCTTCAGCACAGCTTCTGAGGGTGCAGGTGCTCTAAGCCCAAAAGCCTTTCTCTGCAGCAGGTTCCCTGGTCTTTCTGGCCTTCTGAGGAGTGAGGAGTGGGGGAAAGGGGAGGGAAGAGACAAGGATCCAGTTAAATAGGAGAAACACCAAAACACAGGCACTGGTGAGCCCTCACAATTTCGCAGGCATCCAGTGCTGCAAACTTGGCTCAGAGACCACCCACCCACCCTTTTCAGGGACCAAAGCGGGGACTGGGGAGTGCACCGGGCGTCCCCAAGGGCACCCCGCAACCTCAGGGCCCAGACCATGCTACCTCGAACAGGCTTCAGAGATGGCAGCGGCCGAAGAGAGGCCTTGGTGGGCGCGGGGAGCGGGCTGACTTGTGGACTGCAGCGTGGGGCTGGGGCGGGGGCAGCAGAGGAGACTCTGGCTGGATCTGGACGGGGCACGCAGAGGCAGCAAGAGGCCAGTGGCGGGGAGTGGGCCGGCTCCTTCACTCTCCCCTCACAGGCTGGCACCCTCCCTCCCTCCTCACCTGGGTAAATCTCCCTTTGCCTGGGAGGAATGGCCATGGCGGTGGTGGCAGCTGAGGGCCGCTGAGGAGCTGGCGCCAGGACTGCTGCACCAGAGCAGCCAGCCCCTCGCGGGAGCGACCGCGCCCGCTGACACCACAGCCTCCCCCAGCCCCGAGGATCTCCATTTTAGCAGCGCGCGCCTCCCTAGGCCCTGAGTAGTCACGGAGACTGGTCGTCGCCTGCCCCCTCTTGCCCCCAGCCCTCCCTCCCCTTCCACCCTCTCAGCTCAGAGCAGGTACCTGGTTGGGCTCTCCTTATCGCGCAAGGACAAGGGTGGGCTCTACCCCCGCCCGCTCCCCCGCACCAAAGCCCAAAGTGGCGCCACTGGAAGGAGAAATGCCATCCAGGAATTGCTCCCAAACCTGTCCCTCCCTTCTTGGCGCCAGTCCTCAACCCTACCTATGCCCTTCCTCAGTTGCTGGCCCTCGCTCAAGCTGCCGCTGCCCCCGCTTGCGCGGCCCCCGCCGCCGCTTCGCCGCCGCCGCCATCTGCGTTGCTGCCAGCTGCGCTGCACCCGCCGCTTGAGTCGCCAACACCGCTTGTGCAGCCGACGCAGTCTGCACCGAGGCCGCTGTCTGCTCCACCGCTGCTACCGCCGCCGACGCCGCCGCTGCCTCTGCTGGAGCTGAAAACGCCCAAGCGGTTGCCTCTTGTGCAGCCCAGCTGTCTGCGCCAATGCCGCTTGCACCGCCCACTCCGTCTTCTGTGCCGCCGCCATCACCGCCTGCGCCGCCGCCACCGCCGTTTGTGCAGCCGCCGCGGAAGCCACCTCCATCTGCACGGCCGCCCCATGCGCTGCCAACCCCGCTGTCCGCACCACCACGGCTACCGCCGCCAACACCGCTTATGCTGCCGCCGCCGTCGCCTCTTGAGGCCTCGACGCCTCAGCCGTTGCCACTCGTGTAGCGGACGCTGTCTGCGCCCACGCCGCTTACACCGCCGCCGCTTCCGCCGCCGACACCGCCTGCGCCGCCACCGATGTCGCCTGTGCCGCGGGAGCCACCGCCCTCTGCACCGCCCCGCTTGCACAGTCGTCGAACCCGCTGTCTGCACCGCCGCTGCTACCGCCGCCGCCACCGACTCTGCCGCCGCCCCCGAAGCCGCTGCCTTGTGCACCGACGCCGCTGTCTGCCCCGAGGCCGCCTGAACCGCCGACGCAGTTGTCTGCGCCTCGGCGGCTTCCGCCGCCGCCGCCGCCAATGGCGCCGCGACCAAACCACCGCCGTTGGCACCGCCGCCAACGCCGCTGTGTTCACCGCCGCTGTTACCGACTCTGCCGCCGACTCTGCCGCCGCCGCCGCTACCGTCTGCGCCGCCACCACCGACGCTTCGCCGCCGCCGTCTGCACCGCCGCCGCCACTTGAATCCCGACGCCGCTTGTACAGCCCAGGCCGCTTGCGCCGCCGACGCCAACGCCGTCCCCGCCTGTTTGGCGACGCCGCAGCCTCTTCTCCGGCCAACGCCCTCTGCACCGCCTCAAACGCCGGTTAGGCCGCCGATGCCCCGGCTGCGCCATCGCCGCTTTCGGGGCTGATGCCGCTGGCGGCGCAGATAGTGGCGGCGGCGGAAGCGGCGGCGGCGGAAGCGGCAGCGTCAGAGGCGCAGGCGGCCTAAGCGGCGGAAGCAGTGACGCCGCAGACAGTGGCTTCGAGGTCACCAAGGGGCGTAGCTGCACAAGCAGCTTCGGCTCCGAAGGCCTCCAGGGCTCAAGCGGTGGCGGCAGCGGCATAAGCGTTGGCGTCGGCGGGGATAGCAGTGGCAGCGGCTTCAGCGGCAGCACAAGCGGCGTCGGTGGCGGCGCAGACGATTTCAGCGGCGGAACCAGCACCGGCTCCGACGACGGCGTCAACGGTGCAAGCGGCCTCGGCGCACAATGGCGACGGGGCAGACGGCAGCGGCTTCAGCGGCGGCGGTAGCAGCGACGGTGCAGACTGCGGCTTCGGCCGCGCAAGCGGCGGTGCAGACAGTGGTGGCTTCGACGGAACAAGCGGCATGGGCGGCGGCGCCAGCAGTGTTGGCGGCGGAAGGGGCGGCGACATAGACGACGGTGTTAGCGGTGCAAGCAGCTCTGGCGCAGACAGCTGGGCTGCACCAGCGGCGACCGATTGGACGTCCAAGGCTCAAGCGGCGGCGGCGGTAGCAGCGGTGGAGCACATAGCGGCGACGGCGCAGACTGTATCGGCTGCACAAGCGGTGTTGGCGACTCTAGCGGCAGCTGCGGCGCAGATGGCAGCAACGCAGATGGAAGCTGCGGAGCGGCGGCGGGGGCTGTGCAAGCGGCCGCAGCGGGAGCTCGAGGGCCAGCAACTGAGGAAGGGCAGCGGTAGGGCTGAGGACTGGCGCCGAGAAGGGCGGGGGGCCGGGTTTGGGAGGACTTCGTGGAAGGCATTTTCCTTCCAGTGGCGCCACTTTGGGCTTTGGGAGGGGGGCGTGCGGGGGTAGAGCCCACCCTCGTCCTTGTGTGATAAGGAGAGCCCGACCAGGTACCTGCTCTGAGCTGAGAGGGTGGAAGGGGAGGGAGGGCTGGGGGCTAGAGGGACCTGGCAAAGACAAGTTTCCGTGGCTATCCAGGGCGGAGGGAGGCCCGCGCTGCTAAAATGGAGATCCTGGGGTTGGAGGAGGCTGCGGCAGCAGTGGGCGCCATCGCTCCCGCTGGAGGCTGGCGGCTCTGAGTGCAGCATCCCTGGCAGCTCCTCCTCAGTGGCCCTGGGCCACTGCCACTGCCTTGGCCATTCCTCCCAGGCAAAGGGAGATTTACCCAGGTAGGGAGGAAGGGAGGGAACCAGCCTGGGAGGGCAGAGGGAAGGAGCTGGCCCATTCCCCGCCACAGGCCTCTGGCTGCCTCTACATGCTCCCTCCAGATTCAGCCAGTGTCTCCCCTCCCGCACCCCCTCCCCCCAATCCCAAGCTGCAGTCCACAAGTCCGCTGCTCCCTATGCCTGCCTTGGCCTCTCTCAGGCCGCTGCCATCTCCGCTGCCTGTGGGAGGCAGCATGGTCTGGGCCCAGAGGTTGTGAGGTGCGCATGGGGGCGCCCCGTGCACTCCCAGTCCCTGTTTCAGTCCCTGGAATGGGTGGGTGGGTGGTCGGTCTCTGAACCAAGTTTGAAGGACTGGATGCCTGGGAAATTGCAAGGGCTCACCAGTGCCTGTGTTTTGCTGTTTCTCCTCCTTTTTAACGGGATCCCTGTCTCTTCCCTCCCATTTCCCCCACTCCTCACTCCTCAGAAGGCCAGAAAGACCAGGGAACCTGCTGCAGAGAAAGGCTTTTGGGGTTAGAGCATCTGCACCTTCAGAAGCTGAGCTGAAGCCTTGATAGGCAGCATCTGCAATGTGAGGGAAGGCATCTCCACCAGGTACTTGAAGATCTGGGTTACCTTTTGTGGAAGGACTTTTGTTGCTTAAGGTGTGGGAGAGGTTGGAGGGCTATCCTTGAGGTCCTCTTTCCAACTTGTTGAGGATGGCTTTTTTGCATTTTCGGGTGGTTGATGTGTGGTTTTGGTTGTGTGTATTTCCTCTTGGGTGCAAAGCAGACACATGTCCAATGAAGACATATAAATGGCCATCAGACACATGAAAAAATGTTCATCATCACTCCCCTCAGGGAGATTCCAATTAAAACCACATTGAGATATCACCTTACACCAGTTAGAATGGCCAAAATTAGCAAGACAGGAAACAACATGTGTTGGAGGAGATGTGGAGAAAGGGGAACCCTCTTCCACTGTTGGTGGGAATGCAAGTTGGTGCAGCCTCTTTGGAGAACAGTGTGGAGATTCCTCAAGACATTAAAAATAGAACTTCCCTATGACCCGGCCATTGCACTCCTGGGTATTTACCCTAAAGGTACAGATGGAGTGAAAAGAAGGGCCATCTGTACCCCAATGTTTATAGCAGCAATGACCACGGTCACCAAACTGTGAAAAGAACCAAGATGCCCTTCAACGGGTGAATGGATAAGGAAGATGTGGTCCATATGCACTATGGAGTATTATGCCTCCATCAGAAAGGACGAATACCCAACTTTTGTAGCAACATAGAAGGGACTGGAAGAGATTATGCTGAGTGAAATAAGTCAAGCAGAGAGAGTCAATTATCATATGGTTTCACGTATTTGTGGAGCATAACAAATAGCATGCAGGACATGGAGAGATAGAGAGGAGAAGGGAGTTGGGGGAAATTGGAAGGGAGTTGAACCATGAGAGCCTATAGACTTTGAAAAACAATCTGAGGGGTTTGAAGTGGCGGAGAGGGTGGGAGGGTGGGAGGTTGGGGGAACCAGGTGGTGGGTTTTAGAGAGCACTGGATTGCATGGAGCACTGGGTGTGGTGCAAAAATAATGAATATTGTTACGCTGAACATAAATAAGAAATAAATTAAAAAAAAACATTATTCCATTGTGTGTACATGTATATATATACATATGTGCTTATGTATGCATATACTTGTGTATATATGTAGTTTTCCAGTTTGTGGCATTGTGAATAGAGCGAAGAACATCTGTGCAATAAATTTGCATAGTTTCATATGGAAAAAAAAAACAAAAAAACAAAAGGTTGACTTTCAGATATAGAATTTAAGAGAGTGTAACCTTGGGAAAGTAATTTATAACCCTATCTATTATATAGTAACTACGTAGGTACACAAGAAAATATACACATTTTATCTCAATAAAATGCATTTTATAACGTTTATGTAGAAATATGTAACATTTGATGTAAAATGCATAAATATTGAAGTATTAAGTAGAGCTGATATTATTCCCAGTTTACAAATAAGAACATAATGATTGATTTGTCTGCAGTCTGACAGTGTTTAGGTGCAACGATTAAAAACCAAGCTAAATCTTTTGTCTCGATATTCGTTTTACATCACATGTCTATTATGCGTAGGCAGAAAGCATGACACAATTTGAATCCCCATTTTTCTATGTACTTAATAATCTTTCTTGATTTGAGTGTATTGGGGAGCTCAAGTCCAATGAAAGCCTACATTTGTGAAAATTTCACATTTCATCTGTGAAATGAAAAACAACATTTGTGGTAAGAAAGCCAATAGAATTTTGTTGCATTCTTGATGCACACTCCATGGAGTAGCAGCTAAAAGAGAATCATTGTATAATTAGAAAATAACATCAAAATTAAACAGCAGTAAATAAGTAAATAGACATATGCTTTCCACTACCCAGTTTAAAAATTAAAATACAGTCAGATGAAGTGTGCAAATATGTGTATGTAGGGGGGAAACAGAGTGAAATATAGTCTCAGGAGATCTGGCCTTGATGTTTAGGCTACCTTTCAAAACCCAGGGGGAGGATCTACTTTCTATAGTTACCACATTATATAATTTAAACCTTAATTTTCTCAAGAAATTGCACAATACTCCAGCAAAAGGGAATTATAGCTATCTATACACTAGGAAAACAAAAACAAAATACATTCAATTAAAGCCATTTCCCAAGAACTCCAGATATAGGTTGAATGGATAAAGATGTGGACAACAACTGTCATTCTTCTGTATCCATATGTTAAAGAACTGAAGAAAAACCATGTTTAAAGAATACACTGGGGTGCATGGGTGGCTTAGTGGGTTAAAGCCTCTGCCTTTGGCTCAGGTCATGATCCCAGGGTCCTGGGATCTAGCCCAGCACTGGGCTCTCTGCTCAGCAGGGAACCTGCTTCCTCCTCTCTCTCTTTCTGCCTGCCTCTCTGCCTACTTGTAATCTCTGTCTGTCAAATAAATAAATAAACTCTTAAAAAAAAGAATACACAGGAAGTACAAGAATGGTGCCACACCAAATCAAGGATATAATAAAAATAAAATTAGAATGAAATGAAAGTTGCATTATAACTGAAACAAAATATTCTCCAGATGAGCTCAGTGGTAGTAATAGATGAAATAATCAGGGAATATAAATAGAGATCAATTGAGATTATCCAGTCTGAAAAACCAAAAGACCTATAAATGTAGTATACATGTTGAAGAACTAAAGTCACTCAATGTATGGTCTCTAACTCCATGCAATAAAATAAAAGTGGTTTACAAAAGGAAACAAAAAATTCACAAGTATGTGGAAAATAAATAACACACTCCTAAATAAGACATGAGTCAAAAAAGAAATCACGGTAGAAGTTAGAAAATACCTTGAGATTAATGAAAGCCAAAAATCGGTCACTTGCTCCTCTCTTGAAAGTGAAAATATAAAATACAAAGTCTTATGGGATACAGTTAAGTTTTTGTTTTTTTTGAGGGAAACTTAGGATTGTAAACATATATTTAAAAAGGAAGAAAGTGTTACTTTCATAACCTATCATCTTAAGAAATGACAAAATGAAAAACAAATTAGGGACTTAGAGGTGGCTCAGTTGGTTAGGTGACCAAATCTTGGTTTTGGCTCAGGTCAAGATCTCGGGGTTGTAGGGTCAAGCCCCGTGTTGGGCTCTGTACTCAGTGAGGACTGCTTTTGTCCCTCTGCTCTTCCCTTCTCACTCACTCTTTCAGTCTCTCAAATAAAGAAATAAAAATAAAAACATGATAAAGGAAGAATGAGTTAAAAGGCAAGCAAAAGGAAAGAAATTTTGAAAGATGAGATCAGATATAAATGAAATAAGACACAACAGAGAAAATCAATATATACAAAAGCTAATTCTTTTTTTTTTTATTTCACAGACAGAGATCACAAGTAGGCAGAGAGAGAGGAAGGCAGAGAGAGAGGAGGAAGCCGACTCTCCCAAGAAGTGGAGAGCCCGATGCGGGGCTCGATCCCAGGACCCTGGGATCATGACCTGAGCTGAAGGCAGAGGCTTTAACCCACTGAGCCACCCAGGCGCCCAAGCTAATTCTTTTTTTAAAAAAAGATTTTATTATTTGTTTGACAGAGACAGATCACAAGTAGGCAGGAAGCAGGCAGAGAGAGAGGAAGGGAAGCAGGCTCCCTGCTGAGCAGAGAGTCTAATCAGGGGCTTGATCCCAGGACCCTGAGATCATGACCTGAGCCAAAGGCAGAGGCTATAACCCACTGAGCTACCCAGGTGCCCCAAAAGCTAATTCTTTAAAGAGATGAGCAATTGACAATTTTTTGGCTATTCTTACCAAAAATAAGATAAAAATACCAAATTATGAAAAAATCTGGAATGAAAGAGAGGCATTCCTATTAGCCTTATAGAAATAAAAAGAATTAAATTGCAATATGAGGAACAATTGCATGCTAATAAATTAGAAAACTAAAGAAATTTGGCAGGTTCCTAGAAAGACTCAAATTCCTTAATCTTAACCCCAAAGTAGACAATCTGAATGGAACTTAAACAAGTAAAATAATTGAACAGGTAATCCAAAAACTTTCCATAAAGAAAAATCTGGGACCATATGGCACATTGGTGAATTCTGTGAAAACATTTAAGGAAGATTCAAAAATCATTCAAAAAGTAGAAGTGGAGAGAACACTTCGCATTCATTCTGTGAGAGTCCGTATTAGCCAGATCCCAAAACCAGGTAAAGATAACACAAGAAAATGAAATTATAGACCAATATCTCTTAGAACTGTAGACACAAAAGTCTTCAATGCTAATGCTAGTAAACTGAATTCAGCAACTCATAAAATGCTATGGCCAAAGAGGATTTATCTCAGGGATGCAAAGTTTGCTCAAAATGTGATATTTAGGGGCACCTTGGTTGCCCAGTCATTGGGCATCTGCCTTCAGCTCAGGTCATGATCCCAGGGTCTTGGGATCAAGCCCTGCATAAGGCTCCCAGCTTGGCAGAGGTCCCGTTTCTCCCTCCAACTTCCCCTGCTTGTGTTCCCTCACTCATTGTCTCTCTCTCTCTCTCCCTCTCTTTTAAATAAATAAATAAATAAATAAAATTATATTTCATCACTGTAATTAATATACCATATTAAATTAATAAAGGGTAAACCACATGATTACCTCCATAAATATAGGAGAAAAAAGTGGTTGAATGTCAACACCATTTGGTGATAATAATCTGTCAACTGAATAAAAGAGAATTTTCTTAATGTAATAAAAAGCTGTATATGAAAACCCACACTTACACATTTAATAGTAAAAGGCTAGATGGTTCGTCCCTAAAGTCAGGAACAAGAAAAAAAGCCTGCAATTGCCACTTTTATTCCACATTTTCTTGGAAATTCTGTCTTGGGTATTTAGGAAGAAAACGGAATAATAGCAGTATGAATAAGAGTGGAAGAAGTGAAAATGTCTTTTTTATTCATAAGATACTATAGAAAAAAAATTCTTCTGTAGAATTCTTCTGTAGAACAAAATTAATCTGCAAAATTGCCATTAGACCTCAGTATGTCCAGCATAGTTCCACGATGCAGGGTCAGTACTCAAGACAAGTTGTAGTCTTATTCACCAAAATTGAGCAGCGCAAAAATGAGATTAAGAGATTAAGAACAATCCCAGTTACAAAAAACATCAAACCTTAAATGATTTAGGAATAAATTTGACATAATCACAAAAGTCATACATACTCAGGCAAACTCATACTGAAAAGACCCATGATCACAAAACTCAGGCACTGAAAATGCAGCCCCGTAAGGGGCACACGAGGGGTCCAGAGTCCATCACTGCTTGTGGGGCTCCCAGGCTCCACCTCGCCGGGCCCCCAGGTCACCAGCAGTCCTTCGCGCCCCCAGCTAGCACACCCACCCAGGCAGGCGCACCGACAGCTTGACACATGCCATGAAAGAAAAAAGTGGTTGAATGTCAACACCATTTGGTGATAATAATCTGTCAACTGAATAAAAGAGAATTTTCTTAATGTAATAAAAAGCTGTATATGAAAACCCACACTTACACATTTAATAGTAAAAGGCTAGATGGTTCTTCCCTAAAGTCAGGAACAAGTCAGTGCAGCGCCTGTCCCTGCCCCTCATCAGTCACTTGGAGAAGGCGGTGCAGGTTGGAGGGAGACTGGCAGGGAGACTGGCAGCTGCAGTGGTGCAAGCGGAGGTGGCCTGGGAGCTTGAGTCCCAGGGGTTGAGGTCCAGCTGAGGTTGGGCCATTGAAGGGCTCGGGGAAGGGAGGGGGACTGCGTTTTTCCTCCCAGCAGTTCCACTTCCCGCTTGGGCCGGGGGTGGGTGGGGGGGTACAGCATATCACTGACCCAGTACCTGCTCAGAGCTCAGGGGGTGGAAGGGAGGGAGGGCTGGGGGCTTGCTGTGGGCCAGGGACAGGGAGAGGCTGTGGTGGGGAAATACACACAAAATAGACACAACCAAAACCACACATCAACCACCCCCAAATGCAAAAAAGCCATCATCCACAAGTTGGAAAGAGGGCCTCAAGGATAGCACTCCACCCTCTCCAACACCTTCAGCAACAAAAGTCCTTCTGCCAAAGCTAACCCAGATCTTCAAGTATCTGGTGGAGGTGGCTTCCCTCACATTGCAGATACTGCATTTTAAGGCTTCAGCGCAGCTTCTGAAGGTGGAGACGCTCCAATCCCAAAAGCCTTTGTCTGTGGCAGTTTTGCTGATCCTTTTGGCTTTAGGAGGAGTTAGGAGTGGGGACCTGGAGCAGGAGAAAAGTGGGGATAAACAGCAAAACACAGGTGCTGGTGAGCCATAGCAATTTCCTAGGATTCCTGGGCTGGAACCATGGCTTGGCCCACCACCCACCCACTCTTTCCAGGGACCGAAACAGGGATTGGGGAGTGGACAGGGCGCCCCCACTGGCATTCCACAACAGCTGGGCCTGGACCATGCTACCTTGCACAGCTGGGGTCATGGTCCTGGGGTCCTGGGATCCATCCCTGCATTGGGCTCTCTGCTTAGCAGGGAGCCAGCTTCCTCCTCTCTCTCTGCCTGCCTCTCTGCCTACTTGTGATCTCTGTCTGTCAGATAAATAAAATCTTTTTTAAAAAGAAAAGAAAAGAAAAAGCACTTAATGGGAGCTGAATAGATTTTTTTTGCTCTCCGAAACAGGGAGTTCCATCAAATGGCATGAAAGTTTAGAAATGTTATTTAAAGCAGTGTGATTGTGATTAATTTATGTGACCTGTTTTTTTTTTTTTTTTTTTTTTTCATGTAGAATCCTGCAGAGGCCAAACCTCTTTGTTGTGGTACTGCTTTGAGTGTTCCCTTAGATGATGTTCAAGTAAATGGCTAGGAAATGCCTAAGAACTTGAGAAATTTACCAGTGAAGACCAAAACCAAATTCAAGTTTATACTGATGTATTTATTGCAGGGAATAATTATCTTCTAATGAAATGCATTTCAGTTTCTACATGTTTCTTACAAAAAAATCTGATTTAACAAATTTTGAAAGCACATGAGATGTTTTGATTTTAAAAGCCATAGAAATGTTCGAAGTTTGTTCCAGAGTTACAGATGTTGAGAGTGACATTCCGATTTTTAATGAATCTAGGAGATTACTGAAGTCAGACTGTTTTAGGAAAGGGTACTTCTCTCTTCTCTTTAAGGGTTTTCGTGTAATTTTTTGAGGTCTCTGCTTGACTGGGATTTGAACTCAGATTTTCAAGATCAGAGGACTTAACACTCTGAAAAGTGGCACCAACTTTCTGTGGCCTTTTTGTTTCATCTTTTTTTAAATTAATTTCTTTATTTTCAGCATAACAGTATTCATTATTTTTTCACCACGTGGTTATTGTCAGTGTTTAGGTGTTGGAGAAACATTCCTGAAGCCATCTTTAATTGGAAAGCAGACCCCATTTGGGCTTTCTTAGGCTAGAAATGGGATTCCTGTGGGAAGGGGACTTTCAAAAGGTCTTCATCCAGGTGTCATGAGGTATAGAAACAGTTGGTTAATTTCCCTGCCATCCTAGTTACTGCTCTGTGATCTTCCTGGGTCTTTTTCTTGTAATTCTCTTTTGGTACTGCAAAGATTTCATACTTTCTGTCTTGAATATTGGTATTGATGACAGTAGAAAACTTGTTGGGTTTGGATGCTGAGGAGGAGGTAAGAATTTGGGATTTTAGAACAACCTTTTAATATCTTAAAAGGGGTGCACCTGGGTGGCTCAGTGGGTTAAGCCACTGCCTTCGGCTCAGGTCACAATCTCATGGTCCTGGGATCGAGTCCCACATGGGGCTCTCTGCTCAGCAGGGGGCCTGCTTCACTTCATCTCTCTCTGCCTGCCTCTCTGCCTACTTGTGAGCTCTCTCTGTGTCAAATTAATAAATAAATAATCTTTAAAAAAATCTTAAAAGGGATTCGTTAACCTGTTGGCTCTTGTAGAAGTTAGGTTTTATAGCTCTGAGCTTATTTCATATTTGTATTATAACATCACCCTCTCCAGTGGTCTAACCCGTGGTCATTTTGGAGTTTGTTCATCATTTTGGTCTTTATTGCCATAATCGACCAAGTCTAGGAAGGAAGTCAGAGTTTGATGAGTGGTAGGTCCAGTAGGACACAGAACTGTATTTACCCTTTTAGGATAGAACAGGTGTCACTGAATTGGGTGAGGAGAATAATAACTTCCTCAAAGAGCATTTATGGAATTTTTAGGAGGGGAAAGGTACTGGTCAAGATATTGGTGAGGGGTGGGGAAGGAGTTGATTAGAAAGGCACTACAATGAGCAGAATCAAGTTTTACAGCCTCGGAGACAGGTATAAATAAGGTGCTGTCTGGGGGATGAGAGCAGTCTGGCTAGGGGAGTCAATTCGAATGCCTCCTTTTCCTTCCCATTTCTTTTGAAAAAAGGAATCAATTTCTACAAGATCCCCTGCCAACTTTTCATTGTTATTGCCAGGTGTACTTTATGTGTTGAATACTCCAGGTGGATTCGTGGAAGGGATTCATAAGGTCTGCTCTGGAGCAGAATGGGAAGGAGGTCAGATGTGCCAGAGGAACATGTGAAGGGAAGCAGGAGGAAATACTGAACAGGATCCTCAGAGGTTCAGGGAGCAACAGAGATGTATATTGGGTGTGTCAGTCATGTGGAGGGTCTCTTTGGGTCTTGGATACACTCCTTTTTCTAACTGTGTCATCACAGTCTGCCCCTGGCTGGTGATTATTGTGTAGTTTCATGGAGGTATGATTTCCATCTTGTCGAAGTCACACATGCTAAGTGCACGATTCATTGAATTTCAGTTGTTTTAAAGACTTGTGCAAGCATCACCACAAACCAGTTTGGGAAGATTTCCATCCTATCCTGTGGTTGGCTCCTGTTTGTTCTGTGATACAACGTAAGAGCCTGCTGAGAGAACTCTACCCTAAGCCTTTCAACATAGGAAATAAAGTGGTGTATATTGAAGGTGGCTGTGGGTGGGGAGGAAAATCTGTCCCTTTCCTCTGTGATTAGAGGAGACGGATAAAGTAGGGTTTGCCAGTGTCATAAAGGATGATGCCATCGGCTTTTAGGATGAGCTACCCCTGCAAGTGAACAACTTTACTTAAGCCTTTTGTGAAGTGGACGTTCTTGAGTGTTGAGCAGAGTAACTTCTTAGACTCGGTTTTAGATTCGATGTACTTTGCTTCAGTCTTGCTGCTTCTCTAAATCCAATCATGTCTTTTTTGGAGGCAGAGATGGCCAAGCTACTGCTGCAGCAGGAGATGAATAGTGCCTCTTTGATCATAGTGCCGCATTTGAACGCTCAGCTACCGCTTATGTGACACTCACTAGAAAGTTGGTAAAATTTGCTGTTGGGTAATTTCCATGGATTTAGAACTTTTATATTTTTCAGTGCCCAATTTTATTGGGATTCTAGGGTCAACTCGAGTTTTTTGCACACCACCTCCTTGAGAAGTTTGTAGAGCTTTTGCAGGGAGAAGTGAGGAATTTACTTTAGATGTGTCATAAAATTATGTCTTAAAAGGAAAAAAAGTTGGTACTCAGGATATTGCATGAAAAGTTGGTATACTGTTTTGTTTGTAAAACATTTCCTTTCTTCTGGAGCTCCCTCATTTTTTGAAGTTGTAAGTTTGGACATTTCTCTCCTCAAATTCAGGTAGCCTGACAACTCAATAGCCCTTGGATAGTCATGAAGTACTTTAGAAGTTTTCGAGGTAAACATTCATCCTTAGCGAGACATGAAAGTTCGAATCTTGCCTCAAAAGTGCATCTCTCAGGGCGCCTGGGTGACTCAGTGGGTTAAAGCCTCTGCCTTCGGCTCAGGTCATGATCCCGGGGTCCTGGGATCGAGCCCCGCGTCAGGCTCTCTGCTCGGCAGGGAGCCTGCTGCTTTCTCCTCTCTCTCTCTGCCTGCCTCTCTGCCTACTTGTGATCTCTGTCTGTCAAATAAATAAATAAAATCTTTAAAAAAAAAAGTGCATCTCTCTGAGGTAATGAGTTTCAGATTGAAAAAAAAAAAAAAAAAGAACAACTCCCAGAAAACAGGGCTGGGGTGTAGCTAACCTGGAGTAGAGCAAGGCTTCTTCCCTGTGGTTTGTGGGTCATCCACCACAGTGGTTTTGCTCCTTAGGGCACATGGGTTTTACTGTAGTGTTTGTCTTTAATAAACCTTCTCCATGAAATACATGGAAAAACTACATGTCTTCTGAGCCATCTAATTTACCCAACCTTTTGGCTTCTAAGATCGCCCTTATCCCAAAACGGTGATAATTTTGTTTGTATTTGCTATTTGAACTTAGTGATTTATTGATACTGACTGGATCTTCTGTCTACTTGGTAACCTTCCAGTAAATTACCTGGGTAATTATTCTTATTTGACAGGTTTTTCTGGAGCATACCACGAAATGGGCTCTGGTGTCTAGTGGTGGAAAAACAGACAATGTCCTTGTTCTCATTGCATTTGGAATACTGTGGAGAAGAAGAGAAATTCAGCAAGTAAACAGAAAAGTGAAATAATTGTGGCCAGTGGCAAGTGTTTTGAGAAATCAGAGCAGAATGTGAAACTACACAGTGATGAGAAACTCGTTCTAGACAGTGTTAAGGTACACCTTTGCCTTTTGGGGCAGCGTGCACGCTCCTTTCTTTTGGGGGCAAGGGGTAGTTACTTCTGTAGGTCATTTCTGAAGACTCTGCCATTTAGCTCCTGGGGTTGGGGAGAATTAAAGGTGGAACCTTCGTGGACAGGCTAGTCAACCTTTCCTTAGTTGCCTGCCACATCCTGAGACCAGGCCAGCCAACTTGTCAGTGTATCCTGTCAGTTACTGGGATGGGAGGTTGGAGTGCATTCCTCATGTGGCATAGGTTTCTCCTGTGCTTCTGTCAATGCTGAAGAAATTCCAAGATTATTAAAAGCTCTTTTGGTAAATGGCAGCTACTTGAGGAAGTTGTCAGCACTAACTCAGTTCAGTAGAACTTCAGGTAATAGTAGATCCCTAAATATCGCCCTCAACCCGCAAGGACGACAAGAAGCCCCAGTTCAGATGTATCTTCTCTCTCTTTATTTCTGCAAGTCTACACACTTATATACGCTTACCTGACCAGTCAGCGAGCAGGGTACAGGAGGGAGTGAATCAGGCTGCACACCTAAACGAACAACTTTGCTAGCAACCAATGCTGTTTGCTTCCTCTTTGGGCATTCTGCTTAGTCTCATGAGGCAATCCTAACCTGGCAACTAGCCAGGCGCCATATTTTAATGGCGGAGGCCGCCCTGGCCAGGGGACTGCCTCTGACATCTCCCCTTTTTTCTATTATGGCAGGGATTGTGGCTGTCTTAGGTTGTCAGTGGCGGAGAATATCCTTACCCATCATCAGACGGCAGATATCAATGATCTGCATCCTGTCTTAGGTTGGTATATTTCCCCCACCAATCTTACCCATCGTTGACTACCGATCCAGCATACTTAGCCACACTTGGTGGGATGTTCCAGCCTCGATGGCTAACAAGTCCTGCACCATGGCTTGCTATTGCCTATGTTGCTGTCGCCTCCAAATTTGCAGTTTCCTTACTAGCAGAATCAAGCCCACTACGAGAATTATCATCAGACAAATTACGCTAGCCGCTTGTTTCATAAAGGTTAACACATCTTGCAATGTTTTGATTATCTCTGGGAGGGTTGCCAGCTCATCTCTGGTGTTCTTTATCCTTGTTATGCCTAGTAGCAGGTGCTGAGTGTAGTTTTGGAATTCTGCGGACTGATTCCCCCGCAAGTATTGGGAGAGCTGTCAGGAGACATTCTGTAAGTCACTCATATTAGTATAGGCTATGGGAGTTACACAAATTGCCGGGAAGGGTGCTATACATCCCAGTCCCAATAGGGCCCCCAATATGTCCACTTGTTCTAAAACCAAATCCACTCTCTGGTTGACTATCGGGATTCCTGCTTGCAGATGTGCATTGATCTGAGACTGTTTGAAGGACAGCCGCCGTTCCTTCTGCAGGGGTGTTCACAACTTCTGCAGTGGGTATAGTTGTAGCAAGTGAGACTGCTGCTGCCGTGGCAGCTGCTGTAGATATAGCCAGTGCTGTCACAACGGCGGCTGTGATACCAAAATCTCTCTTCTTTCTGGATAGCACCACCGGAAACTTGTCCTCTGGAATGGAAACTGGGATAGGAACATGGGTAGGGATACGCATAATCACAGCCAGCTTGAAGGCAGTTACATTCCAGCACTGGGAAAGATAGCAATTCTTAGTGCAATTAACGTATCATTCAGCTCGCTAGCATTTGTTACGAGGAAAAGGAACGGTGGCAAGATGCATATGGGAGTGGGCTGATAAGTAATATTATTGGGACAAGACACATTAACTGTTGCCTCAAAGGTACTAGAGTCATTTTGTTTATAAAACAGTTGAGGAATTTGCCATTTAACATGGACACTGCTGAGATATCAGTACATGCTCCTAGCAAGTTACAGACCTGCCAAGCATCAAAGGGAGAGGAGGGAATATGAGAGAAGAGATAGTCACTGGTAAAGGATATGGCCGTGCTTTAACCATTGCCCACAGCTTTCTGGCTTGAGTCAGCCACAGGAGGTGTAGCATCCCCAGAGTTATCATCAGCATCTTCAGCATCATGACTGGTGTTCGGAGGCAAGGCTGCACGCACCAGCCGCTCTGGGATCCAAATTGGAGCCTCCTTTTCCTGTGGAAAAATACATACAGACCCCCTACTCCATACTAACACTGGATCTGGTCCATTGCACTTTCCTGTGAGGATGTCCTTCCAAAGTACTAAAGGCTTAGGGGGAGCAGCAGCATCACTTCCATGTCTGTCTGCAGCTGATTTACCCGTTTGGTCCATCATTGAAAAATTCAAAATAAAGAGAATGGCGTTGAGCTTATCTTTAGGGGACCTGAAGGTGTCCCCTATTCCCCCTTTTTGTTTATAAAGCGCATTTTTTATTGTAAGTTGTGCACACTCCACAAAACTCTGTCCTTTTGGGTTATAGGGTATTCCATGTATCAAGTGAAGTCAAGTTGTTGTAGGAAGGCTTTAAAGGGTTGTGAGGTGTAGGCTGGGCCATTGTCTGTCTTTAACTGGCCTGGCTTTCCCCATGCCACGAAAGCCTGTAGGCAATGGGCGATAACATCTCTGGATTTTTCCCCCCGTATGCACTGAGGTGAAAATTATCCCAGAGCAGGTATCTACAGAGACATGAACATATCTTAACTTTCCAAATTCTGAAACATGTGTGACATCCATTTGCCATATATGATTAGGTAACAAACCCTTAGGATTAACCCCCAAGGACTGGTGCAGGTAGTAAGGTCACGCAATTTCTGCAGGAGACTACTATGTCCCATGCCTGTGCTTTTGTTATGTTAAATTTGAGGCAAAGAGTTAAAGCATTCACATGGAACAGCTTATGATAATGTCTCACCTATTGCACTGGGTCCTCAATGGCAAAGACAAATTCTCCTCTGGTTAAGGAGTCTGCTAACCGATTACTTTTTGTCAGGGGGCCTGGTAAGGTTGTATGAGCTCATATGTGGCCAATATAAAATGGAGCCTTCCTGTCCCAAACTAATGTTTGGATTTCTTGTAATGCCTCAGAGATAGTAGACCTGGCATTAATAGAACCCACATTTTCAATGATAGAGACAGCTTGCACCACATATCTACTATCTGATAAAAGGTTGAAGGGTTCTTGATGAAACATTTGAAATGCTTTTATCACTGTGAGCAGCTCGGTTTCTTGGGGAGAGGAGCTTTGAAATAGGAAGGTCCAACTCTCTTCTTTGGTAAATATAGCTCCTACTCCTTGCTTAGATCCATCAGTGAATATAAGACTTACATTACTGAGGGGTTTATGGTGAGTGATCCTAGGGTATATGATTGGATTGGATAAACTGAACTATAGCCGTGGATGTGATGGGTAGTGGCTATCAAATTGAGTGCACGTTATCTTTATCAAAATGGCTCAGTCATCATCACAGGCTGCTAGGCACTTTATTTGTTCCTGCGTATATGGTGATATTATAGTATCTGTTTGTTTACCAAATGCTGCTATACTAAGTTTAATCCCTTTAAGTATAATTTGTGCAATGGCACTTGGGTACCAGGGCAAGACCTTCCCTGGAGAGTGGGTCAAACTAACCCATGATATGGGGCCAGATTGCCAAAAAACTGCAGTGGGAGCTCGTTTTTCGGCAAGGATACAAAATAGCAAAGGTTTGGAGTAGTCATTTCTGTCTATCTAAGCAGCTTCTAGCCTTTTCTGGATCAGACTGATGGCTTCTTTTGCCCCCTCAGTCAACTGACGAGGAGAGGTGAGGTTAGGGTCTCCTTTAAGTGTCTCAAATAAGGGTGACAATTCCTGATCAGTGAGTTTTAGATAGGGCCTCATCCAATTGATATCTCTTAACAATTTTTGAAAATCATTTAACGTGTTTAGGTGATCCGTCCGCAGGATTATCTTTAAAGGTCTGACTTTAGTATTCTCTAACCTAGTTCCCAAATACTCTTTAATGGGCGTCATTTGGACCTCTTCTGGTGCTATGTGTAATCCGAATTTCTCAAAATGTTTGAAAAGAAAGGAAATGGCCTTCTCAATATATTGTTCTTTTTTATGGCACAGCAAAATATCATCCATATAATGATACACAATGAGCGGGGGAAATTGTGTTCTAACCTCCTTCAGGGCTTGGTCCACATATAATTGGCACATTATAGGGCTATTGGCCATGCCCTGAGGCAATACCACCCACTCATAATGTTGATCCAGACAAGAATGATTAATGGTAGGTACTGTGAAAGCGAAACATTGGGTGTCCTTGGGGAGCAATGGGATGGAAAAGAAACAGTCTTTAATATCGATTACCACAGAGGGCCAACCAGAGGGCAGGGCTGAGACTAAAGGCAGCCCCCAGCTGTACTGCTCCCATGGCCACCATCTTTTCATTAACCGCTCATAAGTCATGTAACAATCGCTATTTCCCCGACTTGTTCTTAATCACAAAAATAGGCGTATTCCATAGTGATGTGGAGGGCCGAATATGCCCGGCGGCAAGTTGCTCTTTTACTAACGTGTGGGCAGCTTCACATTTTTCTTTAGGCAGGGGCCACTGAGGAACCCACACGGGTTTACTGTTTTTCCATTGAATTTTTAGACGTTCAGTGGCCCCTAAGAAAAACCCAGCCCCGGCCCACCTATTCTTTGAGAGAAGTAATTAGTCAAGGGAATAGGTTCAGGGGTGCCCTGCAGCTGTTTTCCTAGGCCTCCCGTTCCAGGATAACCAGACTTAGTCATTAAGGCTTGAGCTTCCTCAATATAGAATAATTCTGGAGTCAACTTCAGGTTCATTTGGGCCAAGACATCCCGTCCCCACAATGAAATGGGAATCTTAAGGACACATGGCTGCACAAGTCCATGGTGGCCTTCATCATCCTTCCATGGCAGTGTAGCTGCACTGCAAATGGGGCTATGAGCAATCCCTAATCCTCGAAGTGTTTGATCAGCCTTTTGCACAGGCCAATCCTTAGACCAATCAGCTTCATTGATGATACTGCGATCTGCTCCAGTGTTCAATAAGCCCATGAATTTCTTGTCTCTTATCCAAAAAGAGTAAAAGGTTCTATTTTCCATGCATAGCATGACGCATGCTAGAGGAGCTCCTTATGAACCGAACCCCTTCTGTCCCCGCGTAACCTCATGGCTTCCAAAAAGCTTGTGACAACTAGGCAATACCAGGATTTGAGCTATCTTATCACCTGGACTAATAGCTGTAATTCCACGTGGGGAGGATACCAGGATTTTCACCGTTCCTTTATAATCAGCATCTATAACTCCGGGGTGAACAAGGAGTCCTGATAATGCCATGGAGCTCCGTCCTAGCAAGAGGCCCACGGTATCCTCAGGTAATGGACCCTTAAAATCTGATTCGACTACCTGGGTCCCCATCTCTGGAGTCAGTATGAGTCTGGTGCTGGCACGGATGTCCAATCCTGCACTCCCTGTTGTGGCTCGCCTTGGCTCGTCGGCGGATAATGCGAGCGAGCCACCTGTTGGAGCACCCCATACATTTGAGGGCCCTGGGGTGTGGGGCCCCCCTTCCCATTTTTTGACCCTCTTGGAGGCAGAGAGTTTCCTTGTATATCCCTTATTGAGCGACATTCATATGCCCAGTGGGCACCCTTCCCACATCTTGGGCAGATACCTGGTTTTTTAGGCTCTTGATAGGACACCTTTCTCTCGGGGCACTCACGCTTAAGGTGTCCTGGCTTCTTGCAGTAATAGCAAACTCCAGGAGTTCCTTATGTTTATATTGTTGAGCTCCCTGAAATCCTTGTAAACCTTGAGTGATAGCTGCAGCCATAACCTGCCCTTGAATAACACTGTCGTTGATATCCCTACAAACTTTAATATATGTATTCAAGTCTTTGCTTTTCCAAGGTCTGATGGCTTCTTTGCACCATTTATTAGCTTGCTCATAAGCCAGCTGTTTTATCAATGGCATGCCTGCCTCTACCTCCCCAGATATTCGACCAGCTGTTTGCATCAGCCTCGCTACCAAATCAGCATATGATTCATTTGGTCCTTGTATTACCTTAGACAGCTGACCCTGTAAATCCCCACTGCCTTGAATTGTCTTCCATGCTTTAGTGGCCGCCGCGGCTATTTACAGATACACCGCAGGGTTGTATTGTATTTGGGCCTGCTTTCCCATGTACGGTCCTATTCCCATTAACATTTCCAGGTCCCACTGAGGATTTCCAGCCACTGCATTACGGCGGGCAGTGTCCTCTGAGTATTCTTGCCAGGCTGTTTTCCATACTAGATATTGCCCTCCCGACAAGGTTGCGCAGGCTAGGTTACCCCAGTCTTCAGGGACTAAGTTCATTCCTGTTATGGTCTCCAGCAAAGATACTGTAAAGGCTGCCTGAGGGCCATACTGCATGACTGCTTCCTTTAATTGCTTAACTAGTTTACAATCAAGAGGCTGATGATACCGCTGGTTGTTTTGGTCCTCTAAATCTGGAAAGGCAGAGGCCAGGTCATGATCTCTCCAGCTTGAAACCCTGCCACTACCACATGTGGTGCAGCAGCTACAAGCTCCTTGGCACGCCATAGGATTATACGGTGGAGGGGCACTAGGCGTCGCTGGAGTCGATAGTTTCAACTGTTCAAAGTTGCAATGCATTTTACGGCCTAACTCCTCCCCTGATATTTCTTCTTCCTCTTCACTAGAACTACCCCCCTCTGAGGCACAAGAAGACCACTCCTCTTTCACTTCCTCCAATGCCAATGCTCCCTCTTGTAGAGCTGATTAATATTTGGGTTTAGGCCCCACCAGTCATCCCCGGACTAAGGTCCATATTGCCAGGGACCCAGGTGGCAAAGGCGTTTTATTGTCCTGTTTCTTCAAATCCTCCCCTAAGTGGTCCCATTGAGGTATGTTTAGCAAGCCTTCATCTAGGAACCATGGAGCCGCCTTTTCCACTGTATTCAAAAAGGCCCGAGCAGTTTTTGCTTTTAGTGAAGTTCCATTGACTTTCAGCAGGTCTTTTAAAGACTCTTCCAACCGCACTTTAGATACTTCAGATCCCATTATGAACACACAGACAACAGACACGGACGTTAAAGACAGTAACTAACACATCAACTTTTTACACGCATATACTTCAGTCGACATTTACTTCCCGCTTTACCGTGGAATTCCCACTTTTGAATGTGGCCTTTACTCCCTGCTTTACCGCGGAATTCCCACTTTTTTACGTGGCTAATGTCCCCGCTTATCTGCAGAACTTTACTCCCCGCTTTCCTGCGAATTACCTTGCAAGATTCCTTTATTTAGTTCCTGGGTGCCGGCGCCATTTATCGCCCTCGACCCGCAAGGACGACAAGAAGCCCCAGTTCAGATGTATCTTCTCTCTCTTTATTTCCGCAAGTCTACACACTTATATACGCTTACCTGACCAATCAGCGAGCAGGGTACAGGAGGGAGCGAATCAGGCTGCACACCTAAATGAACAACTTTGCTAGCAACCAATGCTGTTTACTTCCTCTTTGGGCATTCCGCTTAGTCTCATGAGGCAATCCTAACCTGGCAACTAGCCAGGCGCCATCTTTTAATGGCGGAGGCCGCCCTGGTTGGGGTCTGCCTCTGACACCTAAATGACGTGTGCTGCAGTCCTTTGGCTCTCACTTTCTCTTTGGCTCTTTCAGGAGGGCCTTTTTGTGGGTGGCGTCTTCGCCCCCATGGTTCCCTCCTTCCTTTTTAGGTAAGGAGGGTTTTGTTCTTGTTTTTGTTTTTGTTTTTTTGTTTGTTTTAAAGGTTTATTTATCCTTTTAAGGATATTTATTTATTTGAGAGTCTCCATCGGGGGCATGGGGAGGGTAGAGGGAGAGAGTAAGAATGTCAGGTACACTCTGCACTGAGCCAAGAGCCAGACTGAAGACTCCATCCCAGGACCCTGAGATCATGAAGTGAGCCAGAGTCAGGAGGGGGATTCTTAACCCTCTGAGCCCTGAAAATGGGCTGAGAATATGTAGTAGAACACTGCTGACTGTACTGTTTGTCACTTGACTCATTCAGAAAATTACACAATTCCTCAAAATAACATGCCATGCCATCATTAAAATCAGTGGTCCCAGGCAGTAGAGAGATTGTGAATGACTGCCCCCCACACAGGGCACTGGTGTCTGGACAGGGTGTGATGGAGCACGTGTAATTAAGCCTTTGGTCTCTGTGTTGTCACGTGTGGATTTAGCTTTCCAGGGTATGCATTGCTTTCTTTACTTTGTCAGCACACTTCTCTCCTGCCTCAGGAGCCTGGGAAGGGGCTTCGGCCTGGGGTATGGGCAAGAGGCCAGGACTTTAGGAGAGGCTGCTCCAAAGCTCCTGGTGGCAGAAGAGCAGAAGGGAGCAGGGGAACTGGGGCCAAAAGAAAGAGGCCCGCTGGCTCCCAGGGCACTCCAAGCCTGGAGGCATAGCAAGCAGCACTGGCAGTTGCAAGCCTCAGTGTGGGGAACTGCCTCCCTGGGAACGGCTTCTGGACTGGGTCCCCACTACAGCCCCTTAAGGCAGACTTGCAGGGCCTGGAGCCCATCGCCACTTGCCGGAATCACACGCTCCACCTCGCTGGGCCACTAGGTCACCAAGAGGCCCGCATGCCCCCAAGGAGCACACTCTCCATGACATGCAGTCAGTAGAGGCAGTGCATGTGGGAGCTGGTCTCAGGAGACTGGCAGCTGTGGAGGCTCAAGGGGCGGCGGCAGAGGCAGTGGCGGCACTGAAGGATGCTCAAGGCCCAGTGGCCTAGGTAGGGCTGAGGTCCTGGGCTGTGAAGGGAGAGGGGCGGACCACGAGGACTCCACCTATGGCGTTACTCCTCCAAGCAGTGCTGGTTTAGACTTTTGGGGGGTGGTCGGGGGTACAGCCCATCCTTGACCATGGGCCACAAGAAGAGCCTGACTAGTTACCTGCATGGAGCAGAGGGAGTGGAATGGGAGGAAGGGATGGGGGCAGGCAGGGACTGGCACTGGCTGGACTCTGGGGTCACCTGGGGTGGGGGGAGGCAGGCATTGCTAAGATGGAGTTCCCGGAGCTGGAGGATATCCTGGCGCTGGGGATGTATCTCTCCCGCTAGGGATCGGGATTGGGGCTGTTCCCACTGCTGCAGCCCTGGGGGCTCTTTCTCAGGGGCCCTCCGTGACTGGGGGGCTCAGTCAGTTAAGCATCTGCCTCTACCTGGCATCCTGATCTCAGGGTCCTGAGACTGAGCCCTGCTCAGAGAGGAGGCTGCCTCTGCCTCTCCCTCTGCGTCTGCCCACGACTTTTGCTCACTGTCTCTCAAATAATAAAATCTTTTGAAGAAAGTAAATATAAAAGTTTATTTAGCATAATGTTGAGAAAAACAAGTTCAATCTTTAAGAAAAAATGATGATAGTGATAGGTATAAGTATCAGTTTAAACTAGCTTTGTATGACGGATCTCGATGAATCTTTGCATCCATGCCCTGAGAAATGAATCCATGCTGTCCCCACATCACAGAGAAGGACACAGAGGTTTGGAGACGTGAAGTAGTTATCCAGGCAAAGAGTAGAAATTGGAATAATGGAAACTGGTCCTGTTCTCTTCCAGAGGCTCAACTGGCAACTTGATTTTTTCCATTTCCTTAATAAACATAGACTTTTTAGACTACGAACCAGTGCTACATTCTGTCCCTCCAGGATTCTCCCCAGGCCCCATCAGAGAGGGCTCTGGGGCCAGATTCTCCCTCCCTGTTCCAGGGGCCCCGGGTGACTCCTTCTGTCTGTTCAGAAAGAAGGACACAGAGCTCTGGGGAGGGACCCTTCCTTGGCCGCGGGTGTCCCCCTCTGCTTGGCTTTCCCATGCCCTGCTGGAAGGTGAAGTCAGAGTCAGAGGTTGAGAGGTGGCTGGGGAAGGAGGAGGAGGCCAAGGGCATCCCAGCCTGGTGATTCCACTTACCTGCCAGACCATTCTTCCCAGGTCCATCCAGCATCCCATTGATCTGCTGCGACTTCTGCTGCTGGTGCTGCTGGTGCTTCCAGATCCCTGCCAGCACCAGCAGGAGTGTAGGAGGGATCTGCACTGTGGGGACCCAGGAATCTTGTAAGATGCCTCCAGCCCTTTCCACAGGTGCCCAATCGCCCATTCCTTTCAGGGTGCCCTGGAGCTCAGTTGCCCAGTCCTGTATAATCCCTCACTTGTTCACCTTTCCCACTGTCCAGGAATATCTCAGTCTTGCCAGGGGCCCAGAGCTCACCCCACAGTTCATGGGGTCTTCCTGCCATCTGGTGCCGGAATGCTGATGTCGGCAAAGGGCAGGGCATAGCACAGGCCTGAAACAGGAGGGACCTGTGGTTGTCACCCGGGCTGCCATTAACAGGGGTGAGACATGAAACACTGGATCTCCAAAGACACTGAGCCCCTGGCGGTGATGACGTCAATGTGTGTGTGTTCTCAACATGTGACTTCTTCTTGTCCTCCACACAGTTATGGACATGGGCATGGACACTCCCGGTTCAGTGAAGAAAATGAGCACCAGGCCAAACAGCAGGTAAGCAGGACAGCTGGATCTCAAACTCTAGGCTCCTGGCTTGTCTCCAGGGGCCACAAAAGGTTTCATAGATGGGCGACTGACACTGGCTTTGGGGACACCTCCTCAACTCCATGACTGATCTCACCTATTTGAGGCCCCCAAACTCTATTCCCTGCTTCTTTCCCTGCTCCCGATTCCAGTTCTAATCAAGGTGACTCTGGCCATCTTCCATGGAAGTCCCTGGCCCCCTTACAGGTTGGGCCTCTCTCCTGTTCCCTTTTGGGATAGTCTGACTCCACCCCTTCCATAGCTGGTCTCCTCCTACAACCAGAGCAGCCCAACTCTGGGGTTCTTGAGGTGGACAGCGGCATTTAAGCAGAATTGAATACTTTGTTTTGTTATCCTTGTTTTGTTGTTGGCTTGTTTTTTATGGTTTCTGTATGTGTATGTTTAGGATATTGTTGTAACTGAGGGTGGCAGGAGTGAAAGTGGGTGGGAGGATGGGGTGGCTGTAGAATGGGCATTGGAGAGGGTATGTGCTTTGGTGAGTGCTTGAACTGTATGCGACTGATGAATCACAGACTACCCCTGAAACAAAAACTACATTATAAGTTAATTAGAAAAAACAAGCTGTTGTGCTATTTAAGCAGTACTAGAGTGGTTCCTGTTTACAAGAAATTTACACAATAATAAAGTGGTGGTTTGTAGAGCACTGAAAATCAGCTGTCTTAAGCCAGAAGGAGTTGAGGAAACATTTGAGAGTCCTAGGGAGACACAGTTTTGGAAGTTCAGCTCAGGACAGGCCCCAGGAGAGAGGATAACAAGGGGTTTGTCTAGTCTCCTGGGTCCCTGGCCCTGCCCCCATGCTTGGCTGTCCCTACCCAGCACAGATGGAGCTGCCAGCTCTCTGGGTGTTATCCTAGATCCGCCAGGGGAGAAGCTGGTGAAAGTCTTCTCTTAAAATGCTCTCATTCCTGGAGGTCCCAGAAGATGACATGAGAGTCTGATTGGACTGTTTCCCTGTAAAGTTTCCTCATATAAAGCCGAAGCTAGTGCGTAGGAGGGTCACAAAGAGAAGTGACAGATCTACTCTGTTGGAGGTGTTCCAATGTCTCAGCCAATTGGGGATGATTTTGAGACCATGAAGTCTTCTCAGACTAATACCAGAGGATATTCCAGCCCAGAAGACATATTTGATTTCAATTGTATCATCCTCGTATCATTCAGTTCCAGTGTTGCTCTTTTCCTTTTCTATTTCTTTTTTATTTAATATTTTATTTACTTATTTGACACACAGAGAGAGATCACAAGTTGGCAGAGACGCAGGCAGAGAGAGAGGGGAAAGCAGGCTCCCTCCTGAGCACAGAGCCCAATGTGGGGCTTGATCATAGGACCTGATCATGACCTGAGCCACCAGGAGCCCCTCTTTTTTCTATTTCTTTACTCCTGTTCCCATGATAGAGGTACTTCTGAATTTCTAAACATATGGGAATTTCTAGTTCACTTTTTATCAGTGATTTCTAGCACATTATATTACCACAAGATGCTCTGTAGTTGCCTGAATTGATGCATCTGAAACAAAATTGAAATTTCCCTTATGGCTAAAGTAAATTGGGCGTATTTCTGAAATGGTCTCCTATGTGCCTAAAATCAGTGGATGTGGATGTGGACAGATGTATGGAGACAGCTATGGGATTCAGATGGTTTGCCATTAAGATCTACATCTTGTGGATGTTCTGTCTGCATTGAGTTGCTGAGAGAGGGCTCGAACCTCTACTCTGGTTGTGTACTTGCTTATTGTTGCAGTTTGGTTCTCCTTTGCTTTCTACATTGTTCAGCCAGTGGCTCTCAGACGGGAGTTTGGAAGGGAAGGAGAGAGCGCCCAGTAGAGGGAACAGGGACCTGGGTTGGAGGAAGTAAATAAGAAGAATGGCTAAAGATTCAGAGAGGATCTGTCGTTGCGATGGCATGTGTTGGTGTATCAGGTGGGAAGGGGCTTTGTACCAATGAGGTCACCTGTGGCATCCATGTTGAGCTACTAGCGGCAAAGGCAGGGGATTGGTCGAGAGATTAGAATGTTTCTAGGTTGCTAAGGAAACGTTCAAACCCGGGAAGGCTTGGTGGAGGATGGATTCTCCACACCAACTGCTCCTGAGAGTTCACTTTACCTGCTAATGTGTCCTTCTGACCTTGTCCTTTACTAACCTGCTGACCTCCTAACTTTTCTGAACCGTGCTACTTCCCCTTGAGAACTTAATCTGACCCTGACACCGCCTGACACTGTCCCTGACCCCTCCTCCTGACCAACACCTTCCCCATCCTACCCTCTATTTCTTCCCTATTCCCCTCCCTAATTACCACCCTGCCCCTCCCCACCCCTTTCGAACACCCCACCCCACCCTCCCCTGCCCCCCAACCATCTCCACTTCCTCCCTGGGCCCACAGTGCCCCTTAAGAGGACCAGGATATGATGGTGCAAAGGCTACTCTTCTGGCTTGTCTTGCTACACTGTCCCAGTTCCCCAAACACAAATGTGAGTAAATGTGACACTTCACTACCCAAATGTGAGTAAATGTGACACTTCACTCATGTCTTCCTTCTTATCCTTCTTCTCCTTCTTCTATTCTTCTTCTTCTTCTTCTTCTTCTTCTTCTTCTGATATGAATTATTTGAGGAATAGAGAAAAAGGGCTGATGTGTAGGGGGCAGAGAGGGTGGGAAAGAGAAAATCCCAAACCAGCTGTGCAGTGAGCACAGAGCCCAAAGTGGGCCTCAACCTCAGGACCATGAGATCATGACTTGATCCAAACCAAGACTTGGTCACGTATCTGACTGAGCTACTTGGGTGCCCATAAGCTGCTAGTGGTGTCTTCCTTCCGACTGGGTTATTTAATCACAGCTTTTTCATGGGGTTCTTGATGGTAAATTTAGAAGAACGAGAGTTCTTCCTGATGACTGGGCACCACAGAGCAGGTTTCAGGGTCAACCGGAAGGGGTTGAGGCCACAGCCATTTCTCTCATGTTTTGGGTCCTGTCTGTGCTGCATGGTCCAAGAAGTACAGCTTTGGTAGGATGCAAACCTGAAGGCACCAGGTTTATAGTGTCAGGAGGCAGGAATTTTGAAGATAGGAAAAGCCATTGAGCTCTTTGTCCTAAATAGGGGGCTTGTGTGATATGTACATTATATCTCTTTAAAATTGTCTTCAAAAATGTCAGGAACACTAATTTAGTAGGAGCTAGGGGTGCTAGATTGTCCCCTGGAATCCTGGTGAAGAACCTACTGCAAGCCTGGTAAATTCAGGGTACAGCTTCTGTTTAGTTTGTTTTTTTTTTTTAATTTTTTATTTTTTATAAACATATATTTTTATCCCCAGGGGTACAGGTCTGTGAATCACCAGGTTTACACACTTCACAGCACTCACCAAAGCACATACCCACCCCAATGTCCATAATCCCACCCACTTCTCCCAAACCCCCTCCCCCAGCAACCCTCAGTTTGTTTTGTGAGATTAAGAGTCACTTATGATTTGTCTCCCTCCCATTCCCATCTTGTTTCATTTATTGTGTCAGCGCATTGTTTATATTTGTAGAGTTTGACATCCCTGGGTATCTTAAGCATTGGGGTTGGGGCTAGAGTGTTAAGAAGTGAAATATCCTTTTTGCTCTGCTTCTTGGTTGGAGGCTGTCCCCAGGGACTGTGTGTCCCACCAGGTCCATGGAGACCTGAGAATCCCACAAGACACTAATAGACCACAACCTGCTGGGATATATGTCACAGGAAAATCACTAGGAGTGATGTGATCAGGAAGTGAATGAGTTGTTGTCCTTTCTTTGACCAAGTATGTGCAGTGTGTTGATTTTCCCAAAATAATAAAGTTCTGGATGTCCTTAGGATTGTCCAAATATAAAGAAATACGTGGTTCCCAGCATGAATATTTCACTCTGCCATGAAAAAGTAAACCCTGTACCCCAGGAGAAAGAGAGAGAGTCAGCCAACAGTTAGGGAACACCCCTGGAATTAAGTAGACTACTTTAGATCCACTTGCACCAGATTATGAAAGAGGGATCCAGAAGTGTCAGTAGTCAAGAAGGATGCTTGTATTGAGGCAGACCCATCCCACATGAAGACCTCTAGTCAAAGTAGACCCCATTCTGTTTCATTTGAGTCTTCAGAAGAGGGAATTTCTTGGTCGTCTGGATTGGAATCATTCCCCTCTACCTGGGCTGCATCTCATGGATCAGTTCACCTTTCTCACCCTTCCTCATCTCTGAACTCTTGCCTAAATGAACTGGTGTTGCATTTCCCACCTCCACCTGCTCATGGCCACTGTCGGAGAACCTAGAGTTTTTGGCCCCACCGGCTGTCCTCTAGTTAAGACTCAGCTACTGGTATCAGCATCCAGACAGCTGCCAGATGTACTGAGTGCCCACAGCTGGGCGTGTTTTACATTCCTGACAAGACAGCCTCTGTCTTTTGTGCATTTGATCCCCATGACCAACCATTGTGCTGACAGCTACTGCTCTCTTCCAGACAGCGGCTATTAAAGGCAGTGTAGGTTTCCCACCAGTACACATTTTCCTGACCTCAGCTGTGAGGGCTGAATAGGAAAATGTTTTAGATTTCAGGAGCTCCTTTCTAGAGAGGTGTGCTTGCACAAAATTCAAGCTTGGTGTGAATTAGTATGAATTGCATTGTCAGTGTCTTTTCTCCTGAAATACTTCTAAGTGTAGTTTTTGTAAAATGATGTGTTCCTAGCCTCGGTGTTTGTATCCAGGAATTTTGTATTAGAATTCACAGGCACCTGGGTGGTTCAGGCAGTTAAGTGTCTGCCTTAGGCTTGGGTCATGATCCCAGGGTGCTGGAATTGAGCCCTGGTTGGGCTCCCTGCTCAGCTGCCACTCAGCTACTCAGTCTCCCTCTGCCTTTTCCCATCTCTCTTTCAAATAAATAAATACATTCGTTAATATTTTCCCTGTTTAGAAAGATAAATTTTAAGTTGCTCTTGCATGATTTACTTACAGTACCAAGAAATAGGAACATGAATTGCTTCCATTGGCTTTTTGGAGATACCAACCCTCACAGATATGCTTAGAACATACATGATCACCTGATTATGTACTTCAGAAATCTGACATCTGGGTTTGTGATTCAGAATCAGAGTGAGCATTGAAAGAAAACAACAATGTTTTCAGAAACTAATCAGTAACTCTGATTTATTTTTATTGGGCAATAATCACATGTCGTATTAATGAGCAGCCTTCTGTCTCTCTCACTTATGTCCTGATCTATAAACATGTGTCCATATAATGTGCTCATTTGTACCTCTAGTACAAATTCTATTCATGCTTTCCCTCATTCGTCCTTAAATTTTGGGTGTAGTTTTGGAAATGGTCCAAAGGAGTTTTTCTAGGTCCTCCATGGATATACAGTAGAAGTCACTGACTCCTTACCTATTCTAAGTTTACATTGACTTACCTTGTTTATTTTATGTTGGCTCATAAATTCTCAAGTTCTGTTAGCTATAGAAAAAACAGTTGCAATGTGCTTGTAGATAAAATAAAATCTCTTAAGATTTGTCTATTAGATTTTGCCCGCAGCTTTAGTGTGTCATAATGTATATATGATCACAACATCTTTTCAAAGAATACTTTTTGTTGATATTAGACATAGGGAAGCAACAAGGAAGCCATCATCATGGTAAGTTGGTAAACACACTCATCACTGCCAAAAGTTTGCCCCAGCTCCTTGGAAATGCCTCTGTGCTCCTTCTCCTCCAGGAGGAGCTAGTTAAGAGGTATGCTCACCTCCTGGAGGCTGACTAAGGGTTTGTAAAGTTGATTTTTTGTGACAGATACACAGTAAAAGTCTTTGAGATTCCTCATTGTCTCAAATCGTATTTCAGCTTGTCCTTTCCTTGCCTGATCATTTCTGTCTTGGCCCTCATGGGACTGAAGTTCTGTGGAAGCTTCTCATTTTAACTGCCTTCTTGGGAACTTGTGCCTTTCTCATATACCTCTGGAGAACCATCCTCGCTGTAAGTATATTAATGTACCTTCTGTATTTTCATTCATAAATAAGCAAAAAATGTTAGAGCCCCTGGACATTTTTATGTCTATTCAGTACTACAAATTTCCCTCTAATATGTCAATTTTGATTATCACCTAGATTGATGTAGTTTTAAATTTCTATTGAAGTGCCTTCTTGATCCATATGTTCTTTTTTTTAAGTTCAAGCATAATTGGCAAACAGTGTAATGTGAGTTTCAGGTGTACAACATGACTCCGCAATTCTGTACATTTCTCAGTGCTCAGCAGAAGAAGTGCACTCTTCTTTCCCTTCACCTCCTTCACCCATCCCTCCACCCACCTGCCCTTCCACCCATGTCTTCTTTAGAAGTGGGCTGTTGAATCTCTCTCTCTCTGGTCATTTCTCCAGCTATCTTTCTGTTCTCGATCTCTAGTTTAAGTCAACTGGGGTCTGAGAGCATAGTTCCGGTGATTTCAATTCCTTTGGTGGTTCACATGTGTTGTATGGCCCCGAATTTTGGCTCTCTTAGTGACTGTTTCATGTCAGCCCGAGCAGAATGTCTATACCTCATTGTTGAATGAAGTATTCTGCCAATGTGTAGTGGATGGGGTGGATGGGTGATGCTGGTCCGTTCACCTGTGTTCTCATGGATATTCTGCATCTCTGGGTCTGTCCATGAGGGATAAGAGGACTTTGAATTATCCAGCTGTAGGAATGGATTCATCTGTTCCCACCAGCAGGATTTTCAGTTTCTGTTTCATGTGCTCTGACACTCTGTTGTTGATGCATACGCATTAGAAATTGTTGTGTCTTTTTTTTTTTTTTTTTAATTGTTGTGTCTTTTTGGAGAATTGACCCCTTCATCTTTGAAATAATGCCCGCCATTATTCCTGACGGGTTTCCTTACTGTGTGGTGTGTGTTGAAGGACCATTTCACTGGCCACAGATTTCTATCTCGATGTTCCTTTAAACAGTATAAACACTTCATCCTTCTTTATGGCATGGTTTCTGAAAAGAAGTGTGATGTCGTTCTTATCCTTTTCTCTGAAGTAAGGTGTTACTGCTCACCTCTCCCCTTCCCACACCCACTCCCAATCCCTGCTCCATATTTCCAGAACAATTTCTTTGTCTTTAATGATCAGTAGCTGAATGTTCTAGTTTAGGACACATTAGTGGTTTTGGTTCATTGTTTGTGTGTGTGTGTTTTGGTATTTATCCTTCTTTCAATGTTTTGATTTTCCTGGATCTTGATTAGGTAACTCCATTAATTTCAGACAATCCTCTGTCATTATTCCTTCAAATAGCTCTCCGTCCACTCTCCTATAGGAATAGGTATTCCTGTTATGTGTGTGTTACACATTTTGTAATGACCTATCAGTCTTGGGTTTTCTGTGTTGTCTGTGTAATTTTTGTCTTTGTGTTTCTCTTTTGGAAGTTTCTTTCCTGTCAATGATTCTTTCCTCTGGTTTATTTTGAGTCTCTTCATGAAGCCATCGCAAGCACTCTTGATTTTTATAATGGTGTTGTCTTTCTAGACAACATGTTACAATCTTAGAGTTTCCTATCTCTCCCCACATTTACCACCTCTTCTTCCTCTTGTGCACTTTTCCCTTAGACCCAGTATCTTACATCAAAGAGACTTGAAAGTCCAGCCTGCTCTCCCCATCACTTCTGCCACAGGAAGTGTGATTCTCGTGCTTGCTGTCATGGTTTTACCTGCAGCATGCCTTGAAGGGTTGTGTTGAAAGCTAGATACTGTGTCCTGATGAAGGAAGGGAGGTAAGTGGGAGTTAGGGTGAGGTTTTCTGCTTCTCTGGCTCAGAGTTAGACTGAGGTCCTTACCGGTGAGACAGGGAGGAGATGGCACTGGAGTTGAGGATTTCCCTCACCTCTGTGGCTGAGTCTTTGGGAAACCCCCATTTAGACTCTGGAGACATAGTTTCATTTGAGGGCAGACCTTTGTAAGAAGAAAGAACTCTTTTGAGTTTCTTTCTCCGTGGGACTATTCCCCCTCTCCCTCACAATGGAGAAAACTTCCCTTCAAAGAGAAAAGAAAAATATTATATATTTGGTGTAGCCATCGACCCTTCCACTTCCCCTGCCCATGGGGCTGGTGACATAGGCCACAGGAGCTCAGAGGTTCCTTATCAATATGTGAAATCAAAGGAATAACCATGGCTTTCTGATTTCCCTCCCCTGATGCACTCTCCCCAACAACATACTATGACTGCTTTATTGATAGCATGGTGATATTCCAATATCCTGGCAAGATTTGCAGGTTGGCCCCAGCCTCTCATCATTCTGTAAACCTTTTAAAACAGGAAATATGTTAATGGTGTCAAAGTGAGGTCTTGCCTAGATGTTGTTGAGCTATAATAACATGAGGGTGACTCAAATCTGAATTGCCTCATTTCCCTTTTTGGAACCATCAGCTGTCATTTCTGTCATGGCTTATGCTTCATCTCATAATGGGCCACTCTTTATCTCATCTGATGGCTTTTACTTCTTTTTGATGACACTGCATTTAAACAGTCTGGGAAACTGCATAGCACCTGATATGTCATAACTGTGTGTGAATTCAGCAAACAGCCAACTCTTTGTAAGGTTTCAAGATAGCTTTGTAGAGAAGGAAAGAGGTTCCATATCCTTGACACAGCCTTTGCTCCCTTGCCTGCCTGCCTGCATTCTTTCCTTTTTCCTTCCATTTACTTTCTTTCAGTATTTTAAAATAGTGCCAAATTCTGTACTTCAGTGCAGATACTATCTTGCAAAAATGTGAGGGAAATATATGAAGTGAAAAAAGTCAAGTGGAGAAAGTCAATTATCCTTTGGTTTCACTTATTTGTAGAACATAAGGAATAGCATAGGGAATATTTGGAGAAGGAAGGGAAAAATGAATCGGGGGGGAAGAGTCAGAGGGGGAGATGAACCATGAGAGACTATGGACTCTGGGAAGCAAACTGAGGGTTTTAGAGGAGATTGGTATGAGGAGCCTGGTGATGGGTAATAAGGAGGTTACCTATTTCATGGAGCACTGGGTGTTATACACAAACAGTGTATCCTGGAACACTACATCAAAAAGTAATGACAGAAGGGACAAGATGGCGTGGGAAAGTAGGAAGAGGCACCTTTTCAACCTGTACTCTAAAGCGAGCTGATTACCTACCAAAGAACTCTGATCACCTATGAAATCAGCATTAGATCAGAATTTTACACATCTGGATCTCAACAGGGGCAGAAGACACCAATGGGCAGGTAAAGCGGAGTGGGAAAGGCGGACTGATATTGCAAGATAAACAAAAGGGGGAGGGAGCCACCAGAGCTGACCAGTTGGAAAGTAATACCCTAATACAAGCGAGCGTGCTCAGTGTCTGGGAACCAGCATTAACTTGGAGACTGGTTGAAAGCACTCCAAAAGAGCAAAGGAACGTGGGGGGTAAATTGTTGGAATTGGGGCAGCTAGGGACAGGGGCTTAAGTCCTCGGTCCCAGGACAGCCTCCCCTGCCTCTGAGCCAGAGAGAGTGTGACAAAGAAACCAGATCTTGGTCCCAGAGCCGCCAGCAAACCCGAGATTGCGTGGGTTCTGGCTCCTTTAAGGGGATGGGAGCCACACAGGATGGCAGAATGTGTGAGCCCTGCTACAGAGCCTCTAATGTGCATGTCCCTCATCCTCCCCTGAGAGAGGTACAAAGGCCCACTCAGCGCTCTTTGATATGCGCCATTGTTTCAGAGCCTAACAAAGGCACCCCAAACTCTCCCAGGAGAGAGGTACGAGAAGGCCCAGCCTGGTGCTTTTGGACCTGCACCCGTTCTCAGAGCCTGAGACGTGCAAGCGACCCACAGCCTCCCCCAAAAGAGGTGCATGCAAGCCAGGTGCTCTTAGACATAGAAATACTAGGCACTCCCAGCCTGGACAAGCTGGAAAATCTCAGTGTGCGATCCATGCTTAGGACCTCTCTGGCGGTCTGGAGATCCCAGACAGACGCCGCTGCCATGCTTTTGGGTACAAGCAGAAGATCCTGCGTCCCCAGGAACCGTGACTCAGAACCTACTCTGCCAGCAGCCAAGGGGAAGTTTATATGTGTTCTGCAACACCCACAGAACAGACTGAGGCTTCTCTCTGAGAGGGAGGTCAGGGTACAGTTTGCTTTCCTCTAAACCTACAAAAACCATTCAAAAGAGGTTAAGAGGAGAGGGGGGTAAAAGGTGAAGAAACATAAAAAGCTCCAGAGAACAAAAGCCTGAAAAAACCGGTTTCCTCAGAGCCCACCCCCTAGAGGGGGACTGGAGGACTTAACTCAGGGAATATTACTGACTGAAAACCAACGTGGCAGGCACCTCCTCAAGAAAACCAACCAGGAAAGGAAAAAAAAAAAAAAAAAGACTACAAGAGAACCACCACCACTACTTCGTAGGACAACTTTTATTTTTAATTTGTTCCCACTATTCTGGCTCATTTTTTGTATATAGATAATTGTTTAACCGATTTACCATCACAGAGAGCTGTCCAGCACATGAAATTCCATAATAAATTTCCAACCTAAATTTTTGTTGCATACACCTGTGTTTTTCTTTTGCACTTCTATTTTTTGAATTTTTAAAATTTTTAGTTTAGCTGAGTTTATTCCTTTTTTATTTTTATTTTCTAATATTCATATAGAGTTCATCTTCAAAGAAATCCCCATTCCCCAATCAATACTACCCCTAGAGGTAAACCATTTTTAATCCCTTTATCCTAGGAAAGTTGAGTCCTTTAACAAAGATATCAATTACATCCAGCAAGGATCAAAACAACCTTCCTTGCCCACACAGAGAATTTATAACCACTCTCCCATTTTTTTCTTCCACCAGTGTTTCTGTGTTTTTGTGTTTGTCCTGATAGTATATAAATCTTACACTTGGGGTTCTTTTCAACAAGGTTATTCCTGTATTTGCATATATTTACATATTTTTCTCTTGTTATATACTTTTATTATTCTTTTTTTTGTCTTTTGTTTGTATACCTCATAAATCTTTCCTTGGGGCGCATTTGGGCTGAACCTTCTCTTTCATCTTCCCTTTCTTTCCTGTCTCTCTCTATCTCCTATTTTTTTCTTTGTCTTGTCTTTTTTCTCTCAATTTGGTGGGGAATCCTGATTGCTCAGAAGTGTTACAGAGTGCACCCTGACTGCACCACGGTCGATATACCCAGCTACGTCTGTTCAGTCATCTCTCACCAAAATTACTAGGAGGAGGAATCCCAACAGAGAAAAATACAGAGGATGGACCTTCCACAACAGAGCTAAGGGCTATCAACATAGACAATATGTCGAAAAGAGAATTCAGGTTAACATTTATCCAGGCAATAGATAGGTTGGAGAAAGCCATGGATGACCAAACGGAATTGATTAGGGCCGTGCTGAAAGGGACCAGACAGGATGGTCACAATGTTAAGGCAGAGTTAAAAGTTACCAGGGCTGATGTTCACAATGCTCTCAGTGAGTTCCAATCTAATCTAAATTTTCTAAAACCTAGGGTAACTGAGACAGAAGATAGAATTAGTGATCTGGAAAACAAACAAATAGAGAGAAATATCAAGAGGAAGCCTGGAACAAACAGATTAGAAACCACAAAAACAGAATCAGGGAAATAAATGATGCCATGAAACGTTCCAACGTCAGAATTATTGGAATTCCTGAAGGGGAGGAGAAAGAAAGAAGTCTAGAAGATATAGTGGAACAAGTCCTTCATGAAAATTTCCCAATCTAGTGAATGGAACCAGCATTCATGTACTAGAGGCCAAATGTTCTCTACCCAAGATTATAGATTCCAGAAAAACATCAAGACACCTGATAGTCAAATTGAGGAATCATAATTGTAGGTATAATCTCTTGAATGCCGCTAGCACTAAGAGGCTCCTTACTTACAGAGGAAAGCCCATGAGAATAGTATTAGACCTGTCCACAGAGACCTGGCAAGCCATAAAGGGCTGGCAAGATATTCAGGGCACTAAATGAGAATAATATGCAGCCAAGAATACTTTATCCAGCAAGACTGACATTCAAAATGGATGGAGAGATAAAGAGATTTCAAAACCGGCAAGGCTTAAAAGATTATGCAACCACCAAGCCAACGCTGCAGGAAATCTTAAGGGGGGAGTTCTATAAAAGAGGAAAATTCCTAAGAATAGTATTGAACAGAAATATAGAGACAATCTACAGGAAGAAAGCCTTAAAAGGTAGCACGATGTCAATGAAAACATATCTATCAATATCACTCTCAATGAAAATGGCCTAAATGCTCCCATAAAATGGCAAAGGGTTGCAGATTAGATAAAACGATAGGACCCATCCATATGTTGTCTACCAGAGACCCATTTTGAACCTAAAGATGCACCCAGTCTGAAAGTGAAGGGATGGAGAAGCATCTTTCATGCCAATGGGCCTCAAAAGAAGGATGGGTAGCAATTCTCATATCAGATAAATGAGATTTTAAACTAAAGACTGTAGTCAGAGATACATAAGGACACTACATAATCCTTAAAGGAACTAACCACCAAGATGATCTAACAATTGTAAATATCTATGCCCCCAAAATGGGAGCAGCCAATTACACAAGAAAACTGTTAATCAAGATAAAGAGTCATATTGATATGAATACATTAATAGTAGGAGATCTTAACCCGCCTCTTTCAGAAATAGACAGATCATCGAAACAGAAAATCAATAAAGAAACAAGAGCATTGAATGACACATTGGACCAGATGGACCTCATAGATATATACAGAACATTCCACCCTAAAACAACAGAATACTCATTCTCCTCAAGTGCACGTGGAACCTTCTCAAGAATAAACCACATACTGGGTCACAAATCAGGACTCAACTGATACCAAAAGACTTAGATGATTCCCTGCATATTCTCAGATCACAATGCATTGAAACTGGAGCTCAATCACAAGGAAAAGTTCCGAAGGAACTCAAATAACTGGAAGCTAAAGACCACCCTGCTTAAGAATGCTTGGATCAACAAGGAGATCAATGAAGAACAGAAACAATTCATGGAAACGAATGAGAATGAAGACACTTCGGTCCAAAACCTATGGGATACAGCAAAGGTGGCCCTAAGGGGGAAATACATAGCCACCCAAGTCTCCATCAAAAAAATTGAAAATTCCAGAACACAGCAGCTGTCTCTACACCTTAAAGAACTGAAGAATCAACAACAAATCAAACCAACTCCACACATAAGAACGGAAATCATCAAGATTAGAGCTGAGATCAATGAGGTAGAAACCAGAGATACAGTAGAATGTATCAATGAAACTAGAAGCTGGTTTTTGGAAGAATCAATAAGATCGATAAACCATTGGTCACACTAACCCAAAAGAAAAGAGAGAAAGGCGAAATTCATAAAATTATGAATGAAAAGGGAGAGATCACAATAAACACCAAGGCAGTAGAAACAATCATCAGAAGTTATTATCAACAGTTTATATTCCAATAAGCTTAGCAACCTAGATGAAATGGATGCATTCCTGGAAAACTATAAACTCCCCAAATTGAACCAGGAAGAATTCAACAACCGGAATAGACCAATGTCTAGTAATGAGATTGGAGCAGTGATCAAAAATCTCCCAAAAACAAGAGTCCAGGTCCTGACGGATTCCCAGGGGAATTCTACCAAACTTTCCAAGAAGAAATAACACCTATTCTCCTGAAACTGTTTCAAACAATTGAAGCAGAAGGAAAACTTCCAGATTCTTTCCATGAAGCCAGCATTACCCTGATTCCCAAACCAGGCAAAGACGCTACCAAAAAGGAGAATTTCAGATCAATATCACTGAGGAATATGGATGCTAAGATTCTCAGCAAGATCTTAGCAAACAGGATCCAACAGCTTATTAAAAAGATTATCCACTATGACGAGGTGGGATTCATCCCTTAGCTACAAGGATGATTCAACATTTGCAAATCAATCAATGTGATAGAACAAATTAGTATGAGAAGAGAGAAGAACCACATGGTCCTCTCAATCGATGCAGAAAAAGCATTTGACAAAATCTAGCATCCGATGCATTAAAACGCTTCAAAGTATAGGGATAGAGGGAACATTCCTGAACTTCATCAAATCTATCTATGAAAGACCCACAGCAAATATCATCCTCAATGGGAAAAAGCTTGCAGCCTTCCCGTTGAGATCAGGAACACGACAAGGTTGCCCAATCTCACCACTCTTGTTCAACATAGTATTAGAAGTCCTAGCAACAGTAATCAGACAACAAAGAGAAATAAAAGGTATCCAATTTGGCAATGAAGAAGTAAAACTCTCTCTCTCTTTGCGGATGACATGATTCTTTATATGGAAAACCCAAAAGACCCCACCCCCAAACTACTAGAACTCACACAGCCATTCATTAATGTGGCAGGATACAAAGTCAATGTACAGAAATCAGTGGATTTCTTATACACTAACAATGAAAATACAGAAAGGGAAATTAGAGAACTGATTCTATCTACAATATCACCAAGAACCATAAGATACCTGGGAATAAACCTAATCAAAGAGGTAAAGGATCTGTACTCGAGAACTACAGAACACTCAAGAAAGAAATTGAAGAAGACACACAAAGATGGAAGACCATGCCATGCTCTAGGATCAGAAGAATAAACATTGTTAAAATGTCTATACTGCCTAGAGCAATCTATACTTTTAATGCCATTCCAATCAAAATTTCACCAGTATTCTTCAAATACCTGGAGCAAATTATCCAAAAATTTCTATGGAATCAGAAGAGACACTGAATCGCTAAGGAAATGTTGAAAAACAAAAATAAAATGCGGGGCATCACGTTACCTGATTTCAAGCTTTACTACAAAGCTCTGATCACCAAGACAGCATGGTACTGGCATACAAACAGACACATAGACCAGTGGAACAGAGTAGAGAGCGGCGATATTGACCCTCAACTCTATGGGCAAATAATCTTTGACAAAGCAGGAAAAAATATACGGTGGAAAAAAAAACAGTCTCTTCCATAAATGGTGCTGGGAAAACTGGGCAGCTATATGTAGAAGAATGAAACTCGACCATTCTCTTATACCATACACAAATATAAACTCAAAATGGATAAATGACCTCAACGTGAGACAGGAGTCCATCCGAATCCTAGAAGAGAACATAGGCAGTAATCTCTTTGATATCAGCCACAGCAACTCCTTTCAAGATATGTCCCCAAAGGCAAAGGAAACAAAAGCCAAAATAAACTTGGGACATCAGCAAAATCAAAAGCTTCTGCAGAGCAAAGGAAGCAGTCAATAAAACACAGAGACAACACACAGAATTGGAGAAGATATTTGCAAATGACAGTACAGACAAAAGGTTGATATCCAGGATCTACAAAGAGCACCTCAAACTCAACACACACCAAATAGATAATCATATCAAAAAATGGGCAGAAGGTATGAACATACACTTCTCCAATGAAGTCATACAAATGGCTATCAGACACATGAAAAAATGTTCATCATCACTAGCCCTCAGGGAGAGTCAAATTCAAACTACATTGAGATATGGCCAAAATTAACCAAACGGGAAACAATATGTGTTGGAGGGGATGTGGAGAAAGGGGAATCCTCTTCCATTGTTGGTGGGAATGCAAGTTGGTTCAGCCTCATTAGAGAACAGTGTGGACATTCCTTAAGAAATTAAAAATAGAGCTTCTCTATGACCTGCCATTGCACTACTGGATATTTACCCCAAAGATACAGATGTAGTGATAAGAAGGGCCATCTGTACCCCAGTGTTTATAGCAGCAATGGCCACAGTTGCCAAACTGTGGAAAGAACCAAGATGCCCTTCAACGGACGAATGGATAAGGAAGATGTGGTCCATATACACTATGGAGTATTATGCCTCCATCAGAACGGACGAATACCCAGCTTTTTTTTTTTAATTTTTTTAAAGATTTTTATTATTTATTTATTTGACAGAGAGAGATCACAAATAGGCAGAGAGGCAGGCAGAGAGAAAGAGGAGGAAGCAGGCTCCCTGCCGAGCAGAGAGCCCTATGCGGGACTTGATCCCAGGACCCTGAGATCATGACCTGAGCCGAAGGCAGCGGCTTAACCCACTGAGCCACCCAGGCACCCCCGAATACCCAGGTTTTTTAGCAACATGGATGGGACTGGAGGAGATTATGCTGAGTGAAATAAGGCAACAAACAGAGTCAGTTATCATATGGTTTCACTTATTGGTGGAGCATGGTGGACATGGGGAGTTAGGAGAAGGGAGTTGGGGGAAATTGGAAGGGGAGGTGAACTATGAGAGATTATGGACTCTGAAAAACAATCTGAGGGGTTTTAAGTCTTGGGGTTGGGAAGTTGGGGTGGTGGTATTAGAGAGGGCATGCATTGCATGGAGCACTGGGTGTGGTACAAAAACAAAGAATACTGTTAGGCTGAAAATAAATAAAAAATAAATTTAAAAAAACCAAGAAAACAAAAACTAATGACAGACTGTGTGGTGACTAACATAAAAAATAGCTAGGGAAATAATGAATTAAAGGATATCTTTTCAATGTCTGCATGATCCCTTGTCAAAATTGAAGAGGTTGAACATTCATTGACTACTATGTGAATAGAATTTGGGGGCAAAAATAAGTTAAACACAACTTGTGCTCTTTATCATAAATTGATTGTAAACAACGATGACTTCATGAAAAATTCTAATTTTATCTTCCTTTTTAATCCTGTGAATTCATGCTGCTAAGCAAAGTGATTGTTGTAATATCTTTGGATTATAATTGTGGTAATATCTGTACTATAGATTAATACTCATAATATGTCTTGTCATCGAGCTTATCTTTGTTTCTTCCTCTCTTAGATAAAGCCTCGACAATACGAAGGTAAGATTTGGGGCTTCAGTTTTCTTTGCCAAAAATTCTCAGTACCCGTATTTGATGTGTTTTTAATTTGATGAGGGATAAATATGGTGACTTCTGATGTCTCACTGACTTAAGACTTGAAAATGCTTCTCTTCCCCATGTGGAGTCTAAGTGACAGTGTGGAGGGAGTTGCCATCTCTAAGAGACCAGGAGAAGGAACTCTTCGTGGGACTAGGGAGAATACAAGGTGTAATTTTGCAGAGACATGTTTAGGAGGCAAGTGATGATGTCAGCGTGAGGTCTGGAGTGAGTACTTCACCATGAGCTGGCTCTTCGTGAAATGTCAAAAGGAGAAAACTCTCTGAGTCTAGCAAAATGGCTAAACATAGGGAAGAAGGCAGATATTGCCATGCAGAGCGTGTGTTACAGAAGAGAAGTAAACTGTGGTTTTAAGTCTGAAGTGGAGGGGTCGTTGCCTGCCAGGGGAGAATGAATGGAATAAAGCCTGTGCCAGCGGGGATAATGGATAGTGTGTGGGGATCATGGATTGTGGTGATTCCATGGTGCTGGCTGTTGACGGCCTGGGTGGCCACCTGGCACTTAGGAAACCATTGAATGTCGTTGTTCGTTGTTGTGAGTGTGGAAGTGGTTCTGGTGAGAAGAGAGGTCTCAGAGCAGGAGAGCGCTCACGGTGGGTCAGGAGAAGAGAAGTTTGCACTTTGAGGCAAGATGAGAGAATTATTTTTTAAGAGATTCTGTTTATTCAGTAGATATATATATAGAGAGAGAGCACAAGCTGGCAGAGTGGGAGGCAGACAGAGAGGGAGAAGCAGGTCCTTGCTGAGCAGAGAGTTGGATGTGGGATGTGATCCCAGGACCCAGGATCCTGATCCCAGCAGAAGGCAGACCCTTAACCAACTGAGCCACCCAGGTGCCCCACGATGAGAAAATTAAGTGGCTCTTAGAGGAGTCTGTGTTCTAGACCTTACAAGTGTTATGCAGCTGCCATCAGTCTCCTCATGAGTGTTGTTTCCCTTTAAGGGTGCAGGGTAACATTTTCCTGTTGTGATGAAAAAAGCTTGTCTTCTCAGGCTTGTGCATTATCCAGGGCCTCCAAAGACTCTCTGTAACGTGGAGATTGTACCCAAATGTGTTTATAGCAGAGAACTGGTCCTCCAGAGCCCCCAGCCTGGGGTCCATGAAAGGCGATCTGGGAGCAGCAGAAAGTTTCCGAAGGCCTGTGAGTTGTCACTCACCTGACATCTTGAGCTTTCCTTGTGTGGAATTCCAAGTAGGACCTGGAGGTAGACGATCCACTGAGCAGAAACAATGTATAGTTTTGCTCATTATGTGTTGTTTGCAGGGACCTGCTTTTGTATCTGAATCACTGGAGGAGAGAGATGTTAGTTGCTAGGATGCTTGATTTTTCGGTCACATCTCTGGCGATGACATTAGCATATGCAAGGTTTGAATTTTCCAAGAATGGTGCTTACAGGTGGGAGAAAAATGAGAAAGCTTTCGATTGTTTCTTTTTTTATGTTTGAAAAACATTTTAAGTAGGAATCTCACTGATATAGAATGTCTTAGGTTTCAAATGCTGCTACAACATGCTTCCTTCAGGCACAATGGGAATGCTAGCAAGTTAGTGACACCCAAGTGTCAGAGAATGTACTCTGGTGCTAATATATTGGGATTATTCAATGTCGCTGTTTTTGCTAATTATCTTAAAATTCTTTTTTCTCCTTTCAGTTACTTTAGACCAAATCAAGATGAAGATTAATAACCTTAAAAACGAAAACAGGGATCTTGAAAAAAACATAGCGAGTTGGGAGGAGAAGGTATGTGTACCCTTTCAAATATTTTTTTGTGATTTCATATTGGTTACTTACCCTCTGGTAGTTCATTCTATCGATCTATATCATGCAACCCAGAAATGGTCCTTGAGTAAGAGAAGCTTCACAAATGTAGAGTACTGCCTCTTTCTTTGTCACAAAAGGAGAGGCACAGATATAGGTTTCTTTAACATGCTATTTTGGACTTCTGATTCTTTTTCATATTTTTTGTAGGCCAGGGAAGCAAAGAAGCAAGTGGAAACGAAGAGAGAACATAAGCATTCCCTTGCTGGAGTACGTAAATTAAAAGTAAGACTCCTTTCTTTGCCTGAATTGTGTTCTAACAGCAGAAATAAAAGTAATAAAATATTATTATTATTATTAAAATTATTATTATTTCAAAGATTGATTTGAGAGAAGGAAAGAGTGAGGCGAGGGGGTCTGAAGGAGACAGAGAGAGAATGCCAAGCTGACACCGTGCCGAGTGTTTCGCCTGATGCGGGGATCAATCCCATGACCCTGAGATCAGGACTTGAGGCAAACGAAAGCAGGAGTCAGACACTCCACAGACTGGGCCACCCAGGTGCAACCCAGGTGCCCCAAGGAATGAATCACTGTTACTCATTCAATATGTTTTCTTGAAGGAGAACATCAAAAAGGTTGAAGAGATTAATGAAAATTTGAAGGACTCCCTTCATTGTAAACAGGCTCTCTTACAAGCTCAGAGAGAAAAGAATATTAAGAATGTGGATGTGGTAAAAGTTAGGTGTTAGTTGTACTATAATGTGGCTTGGGAGGCTTTTGGTTTATTTGGGTGAGGTGAGTGCAGTGTACTCCTGTGCTGTTTGCGCAGTAGAGCGTGGGCATCTGGGAACAGAAACCTCTACTGAACCGTGAACTGTGATTTCACTTAGGACCACCCCGATGAGATTTGCAATTTCAAGGCCTAGGAAGTATGGTTTATTTCACAGCTGGGTAATCATCACATCATTCAGTGCTGCCCTCCAAGTTACATAGAAAATCCCACAAAATACGTGAGCAGTGAAGGATGATAGCAAGCCCAATATGTATAGTAGAATATTATTTTATATCAGTTCCTCTAAGAAAGCCATTTGTGCGTTTTTTGACATGAACTAGTTTCGTTACTTGTCCCTTATTCCATTTATGCCTCAAGGGCTTTCTTTGTTGCCCTCCATGATCCTGTCCTGTTAGGTGCCCTCATATGTCTTTTCTCAAATCTGTCTTAAAGGCCCAAGATGCACTGGCGGATCAAGAGTTGAGAGCCTTGACATCAAAAAACCAAGAACTGAAAGGTACCTTGTTTTGGGGGATGAAATCTCCATATGGTGGCAATGAGTTTGCATCGGGCAGGGAGAGAATGCCTTTCTGCGTTCACAGCGTTGCCCTTCTCCTTTCCCCATTGAAACCAAGTTGTCAGGTCATGGCACAAACATAGAAAATTAAACTCATCCTTTACAGAAAGGAAAACATTCCTGGAAGACCAGTGTTCAAAAGAAGCAGAATTGAACCTGCTAAAGAAAAAATTGGATATGGTGGTGGAGTTCTCTGAAAACCGAAAACTGACTGCAGAAGAGTAAGCTATTGCTGTGTTGTCACAGATATTGTTGTATGAATTTTCGTGGCGGCAACTATTTGGATCTTCTGGAATTGGATCTTTGTGTACTTTTGCCAAATGCATTCTGTAGAATTGGGCTGCCATTCCTGTCTTGATTTGTGTAACCTGAATTTTCCTTTCTGTTCTAATGACTTGCCACATGTTATTGTGTGATTCATTGGGGAAGAAGGGGGAAGGTACCAGCATTAATCACTTTATTACGTGGATCCCCTCTGGATCAGTCTACATTTCCCTTTCATTTTAACTCTCATCACATGCTCTGACCACTCCTGCATTAGGTCCATTTCTTGTTCAGTATGAGACTTGGGTCCAGAACATGGAGAGAAAAATGGAATTCTCTTCCTGCAGAAACAGGGAAAGTTTCTTTGTGGAAAGTGTGCTGGGGCTCCAGCAATACTGGGTCCCTTTATCTGGTGTACAACTGAGATCATTCGCTGAAGCCCAATACCTTAGAAGGCCAGGGTATTTTCTGTCCACCTGATTTTCTTTTTTTTTTTTCTATTTCTTTCTTTCTTTCTTTCTTTCTTTCTAAGAGATTTTATTTATCTATTTGACAGAAAGAGACACCGCGAGAGAACTCAAGCAGGGGGAGTGTGAGAGGGAGAAGCAGGCTTCCCGCCGAACAGGGAGTCTAGTGTGGGGCTCTATTGCAGGACCCTGGGATCATGACCTGTACCAAATACTTTTAAGCAGATAATTACTGAGCCATCCTGGTGCCCCTCCACACGATTTTCTAGGTGTATGTCTTTTGGATCCCAACCAAAGCCTGCAGTTTCACTAAGTCTCACCTTTGCTGGCGGATGAGAGCTTCACTTGTTGCATTCCAACCTGTCCCCAAAAGGTTGCTTGTTCATTTACTTTGTATTCACTTGCCTGTTCTAGAATTCACTGATGTGTCCTCCGGAAACTGGCTCCCACTTCGAGGCTGGCTTTCTCCTAGGCTTCCTTCTTCTCCATCTGATATCATGTTTCTTCATGTGCCCTTTGAAATTGGGTGCATTCACTCACAAGTTTGCTCTCTTGTCCAGTGTGTCCTTTTATTTCTCAGGAGAGATAAGGACGTTGGAGTCCCTCATTCATGTGGAAAAGCAAAACTGTTCCCTGTCTACCCTGGAGACTCAGCTTTGTGTTATTCCTTCCCACATCAGGGGTGGGGGCCACTCTCTCTCACAGGCACTTGGGTTCTGTTCATTGGTAAAGACCCACTCCCCTCACTCTTTCCTTCTCTCAAATCAATCTTTGAAATAATATTAATTTTAATAATAATAATATTTCATTACTTTTATTTCTGCTGTTAGAACACAATTCAGGCAAAGAAAGGAGTCTTACTTTTAATTTACATACTTCAGGACCTTCTTGGGGCAGGCCCAATGTCCTGACCACCTTTCTCTCTTCAACACCATATCCCTGAGCCACACACTGACTGCCGCTCCAGAAGACATTTGCTGAAGGATGGTTGAGAGACCAGAAGCAGATGCTCCTGTCCTTCTCTTTCTAGAGCTTTTGTCTGTCCCTAAGTCTTTCTGCATGAGATTCTTGACAAGTGTCCTGTTGAAACCTTGTGAATGAACACCATGAACAAAAGAGTTGAGGGCAGCCCAGCAGACCAAACTTTCTAAGCATCACCGTCTGCTGCCTTCACCATCCATGAAGCTGGTTTTGGTCAAGAAGGTTGACTTGGGGCGCCTGGGTGGTTCAGTAGGTTAGAGCCTCTGCTTTCGGCTGAGTTCATGGTCCCCCTGGGATGGAGCCCAGCATTGGGTTCTCTGCTCAGTGGACAGCCTGCTTCCCCCCACACACACACACTCTGCCTACCTCTCTGCATACTTCAGATCTCTCTCTCTCAAATAAATAAATAAAATCTTTTTTTTAAATAAAGTTAGAGTAACTGGAGTTGACAGATTTACATCTGAACTATGTTCCACTGAGATAACACCCTGAGTATGTGACAGTTCACATGGATTATTTGAGGACATATTTTCGGCACTAAGATTGGCCTTTTCCTATACCAGGATCTTTTACGAGGGGCCAGCGGTTGTACTTCTAAAGCCTAGAGATGTGTGGGAGTGAGTTTCCATACCAGTGAAGCCATATTCTGGAAGTTCCTTTGGGCTGAATGTGGGGGCACAGCCTTGGTCTGAGGATCAGGGCTCCCCACAGAGAGTAATGATGGGCCCCTATTCATCCTAATAAGTGTAGCTCGTCAGGCTTGGCTTTTCACTTTGAATTGAAATGAGCCTTCACCATCTCAAACCAAAGATGCATTCCAAGAGGGCACAGAGTGCAATATTATTTGGTGATATGGTGAATGAATTAAAGTAGACAAGTAAAAAGACAGCCCCGATTGCAGGGAGCTTGGCCAGCAGCAAAAGTTCGATGTTTCTTCAACCCTAAATGGGGCCTTCATTCATTTTCCTGTTGTGTTGTCAGTCTGTGCTTTTGGCGGGGACATTCCAACATAGGCCATCAGGTGTGCTAGAAGAATAAATGGCAAAAATTCATTACCGTGGCTACTGGACAATGTATATATCTCTCCCATCTTAGGAAGCTAGAAGAGAAACTGTATGAATTGAATGCAACTAAGAATGAGCTGTTAGCTGCCAATAAATATCTGAAAGTAACTGAAGAAGAAATGGAGAAGTACAGGTAAGTTCAGACACTACATACTATTGGCTCCTGAAAAGTTCCCTTTGGATTTTTTCTTAATTTTTTAATTTTCTTATAAACCTATGATGTATTCTTAGCCCCAGGGGTACAGGTCTGTTATTCACCAGGCTTACACACTTCACAGCACTCACCATAGCTCATACCCTCCCCAGTGTCCATAACCCCACCATCCTCTCCCTACAAACTTCCCCCCAGCATCCCTCAGTTTATTTTGTGACATCTTGTTTCATTTATTCGTTTCCTACCCCACAACCCCCCACGTTGCATCTCCACTTCCTCATATCAGGGAGACCCTATGATAGTTGTCTTTCTCCGGTCGACTTCTTTCGATAAGGATAATTCCCTCTAGTTCCATGCACGTCGTCGCAAATGACAAGATATTTCTTTTGATGGCTTCATAGTATTCCACTGTATATATATATATACCACATCTTCTTTATCCACTCATTTGTTGATGGACATCTAGGTCCTTTCCGTAGTTTGGCTATTGTGGACATTGCTGCTATAAACATTCAGGTACACGTGGCCCTTCAGATCACTACGTTTGTATCATTAGGGTAAATAGCCAGTAGTGCAATTGCTGGGTCATAGGGTAGCTCTATTTTCAGCTTTTTGACAAACCACCATGCTGTTTTCCAGAGTTGGTTGTACCAGCTTACATTCCCACCAAAAGTGTAAGAGTGTTCCTTTTTCTATGCATCCTCGCCAGCATCTGTCATTTCCTGACTTGTTAATCTTAGCCATTCTGACTAGTGTGAGGTGGTATCTCATTGTGGTTTTGATTTGAATTTCCCTGATGCCGAGTGATGTGGAGCAATTTTTCATGTGTCTGTTGGCCATCTGGATGTCTTTGCAGAAATGTCTGTTCATATCCTCTGCCATTTCTTGATTGGATTATTTGTTCTTTGGTTGTTGAGTTTCCGAAGCTCTTTATAGATTTTGGATCCTACCCCTTTATCTGATATGTTGTTTGCAAATATCTTCTCCCATTCTGTCAGTTGTCTTTTGGTTTTGTTAACTGTTTCCTTTGCTGTGCAGAAGCTTTTGGTCTTGATGAAGTTCCAATAATTTGTTTTTGCCTTTGATTTCCTCCCTTTTGATGATGATTCTAGGAAGAAGTTGCTGTGGTTGAGGTTGAAGATGTTGTTGCCTGTATTCTCCTCAAGGATTTTGATGGATTCCTTTCTCACATTGACGTCCTTCGTCCATTTATAGTCTATTTTCCTATGTAGTGTAAGGAAATGGTCCAGTTTCATTTTAATGCATGTGGCTGTCCAATTTTCCCAACACCATTTGTTGAAGAGACGTTCTTTCCTGCTTTGTTGAAGATTAGTTGACCATAAAGTTGAGGGTGTATTTTTGGGTTCTCTCTTCTAGTCCATTGATCTATGTGTCAGTTTTTGTTCCAGTACCATTCTGTCTTGATGATGACAGCTTTGTAGCAGAGCTTGAATTCCAGAATTGTGATGCCACCAACTTTGGCTTTCTTTTTCAATATTGCTTTGGCTATTCGAGGTTTTTTCTGGTTCCATATAAATTTTAGGATTATTTGTTCCATTTCTTTGAAAAAAAAATGGATGGGATTTTGATAGGGATTGCATTAAATGTGTGAATTTCTTTAGGTAGCAAAGACATTTTCATAATATTTGTTTTTCCAATCCAGGTGCATGGAACCTTTTTCCATTTCTTTGTGTCTTCCTCAATTTCTTTCATGAGTACTTTAGAGTTTTCTTAGTATAGATTCTTTGCCTCTTTGCTTAGTTGTATTCCTAATTATCTTGTGGTTTTTGTTGCAGTTGTAAATGGGGTTGACTCTTAATTTTCGTCCTTTTGTCTTGTTGTTCTGTAAAGCAATGCAACTGATTTCTGTGCATCGGTTTTATATCCTGACACTTTACTGAATTCCTGTACAAGTTCTAGAAGATTTGGAGTGAAGTCTTTTGGGGTTTCCACATATAGTATCATATCATCTGCAAAGAGTGAGGGTTTGACTTTTTTTTTTTTTTTTTGCCGATTTGGATGTTTTTGATATCTTTTTGTTGTCTGATTGCTGAGGCGTGGACTTCTAGTACTATGTTGAATAGCAGTGGTGATAATGGACATCCCTGCCGTGTTCCTGACCTTAGCGGAAAAGCTCTCAGTTTTTCTCCATTGAGAATGATATTTGCAGTGGGTTTTCCATGGATGGCTTTGATAATATTGAGATATGTGCTCTCTATCCCTACACTTTGAAGTGTTCTGATCAGGAAGGAATGCTATACTTTGTCCAATGCTTTTTCAGCATCTATTGAGAGTATCATGTGGTTCTTGTTCTTTTCTTAATGTATTGTATCACATTAATTGATTTGCGGATGTTGAACCAACCTTGCAGCCCTGGAATAAATCCCACTTGGTGGTGGAGAATAATCGTTTTAATGTACTCTTGGATCCTATTGGCTAGTATTTTGGTGAGAATACTTGCGTCTGTGTTCATCAAGGATCTTGATCTGTAATTCTCTTTTTGGATGGGATCCTTGTCTGGTTTGGGGATCAAGGGGATGCAGGCCTCATAAAACGAGTTTGGAAGTTTTCCTACCATTTCAGTTTTTTGGAACAGTTTCGGGACAATAGGAATTAATTCGTCTTTAAATGTTTGAAAGAATTCCCCTGGGAAGCAATCTGGCCCTGGGCTTTTATTTGTTTGGATATTTTTGATGACTATTTCAGTCTCCCTACTGGTTATGGGCCTGTTAAGGTTTTCTATTTCTTCCTGGCTCACTTGTGGTAGATAATATTGTCTCTACTAGTACACCCACTTCTTCCAGATTGTCAAATTTGTTGGCGAAGAGTTGCTCATAATATGTTCTTATAATTGTTTGTATTTCTTTGGTGTTGGTTTGATTTCTCCTCTTTCATTTGTGATTTTATTAATTTGGGTCCTTTTTCTTTTCCTTTGATAGGTGTGGCCAGGGGTTTATCAATCTTATTAATTCTTTCAGAGAACCAGCTTCTAGTTTCATTGATTTGTTCTATTCTTTGGTTTATTTGTTGGTTTGTTTGTTTTGAAAGATTTTAAGTATTTATTTGACAGAGAGAGAGATCACAAGTAGGCAGTAGGCAGAGAGGCAGGCAGAGAGAGGGAGGAGGAAGCAGGCTTCTTGACAGAGAGAGAGATCACAAGTAGGCAGTAGGCAGAGAGGCAGGCAGAGAGAGGGAGGAGGAAGCAGGCTTCCCGCTGAGCAGAGAGCCCAATGTGGGGCTCGATCCCGGGACCCTGGGATCATGACCTGAGTCGAAGGCAGAAGCCCAACCCACTGAGCCACCCAGGCGCCCCTGTTTGTTTCTCTTTCATTGATTTCTGCTCTGATCTTTATGATTTCTCTTCTCCTGCTGAGTTTAGGTTTTCTTTGGTGTTCTTTCTCCAGCTCCTTTAGGTGTAGGGTTAGGTTGTGTATTTGAGACCTTTCTTACTTCTTGAGAAAGGCTTGTATCGCTATATATTTTCCTCTCAGCACTGCCTTTGCTGTATCCCACAGATTTTGAACCATTGTGTTTTCATTGTCATTTGTTTCCATGAATATTTTTTTCAGTTCTTCTTTATTTTTCTGGTTGACCCATCCATTCTTTAATAGGATGGTCTTTAGCTTCCTTTCTCTGTCATTTGAGTTCCTTCCAACTTTCCTCTTGTGATTGAGTTCCAGCTTCAGAGCTTTGTGGTCTGAAAATATGCAGGGGATGATCCCAATCTTTTGATACCGGTTGAGACCTGATTTGTGACCCAGAATGTGATCTATTTTGGAGAATGTTCCATGTGCATTAGAGAAGAATACATATTGTTGCTTTGGGATGGAATGTTCTGAATACATCTGTGATGGTCCAGTGTGTCATTTAAGGCCTTTATTTCCTTGTTCATCTTTCGCTTGCATGATCTGTCCATTTCAGTGAGGAGAGTGTTAAAGTCCCCTACTCTTCTTGTATTATTGTTGATGTGTTTCTTTGATTTTGTTATTAATTGGTTTATATAGTTGGCTGCTCCCATGTCAGGGGCGTAGATATTGAAAATTGTTAGATCTTCTTGTTGGAGAGACCCTTTGAGTATAATATAGTGTCCTTCCTCATCTCTTTTACTATAGTCTTTGGCATAAAATGTAATTGATCTGATAGAAGGATTGCCACTCCAGTTTTCTTCTGATTTTCATTAGCATGGTAAATTGTTTTCCACACCCTCACTTTAAATCTGGATGTGTCTTAGGGTCTAAAATTAGTTTCTTGTAGGCAGCATATGGTTGGCTATTGTTTTTTTATCCATTCTGATATCCTGTGTCTTTTGATTGGGGCATTTAACCCATTTACATTCAGGGGAACTATTGAGAGATATAAATTTAGTGCCCTTGTATTGCCTGTAAGATGACTGTTACTGTATGTTGTCTCTGTTCCTTTCTGATCTACAACATTTAGGCTCTCTCTTTGCTTAGAGGACTACTTTCAATATTTTTTGTAGAGCTGGTTTGGTGTTTGCAAATTCTTTCAGTTTTTGTTTGTCCTGGAATGTTTTTACCTCTCCTTCTATTTTCAATGATAGTCTAGCTGGATATAGTATTCTTGGCTGCATATTGTTCTCGTTTATTGCTCTGAATATATCTTGCCAGTCCTTGCTGGTCTGCCAGGTCACTTTGGATAAGTTTGCTGCCAATCTAATATTTTTACCATTGTATGTTACAGACTTCTTGTCCCGGGGTGCTGTCAGGATTTTCTCTTTGTTGCTAAGACTTGTAAATTTTACTATTAGATGACGGGTTGTGGACCTATTCTTATTGATTTCGAGGGGGGTTCTCTACACCTCCTGGATTTTGATGCTTGCTCCCTTTGCCATATTAGGGAAATTCTCTCCAATAATTCTCTCCAATAGACCTTCTGCTCTGCTCTCTCTTCTTCTCCTTCTGGAATCCCAGTTATTCTAATGTTGTTTTGTCTTATGGTATCACTTATCTCTGGAATACTCCCCAAGTAGTCCTGTAGTTGTTTGTCTCTGTTTTGCTCAGCTTCTTTATTCTCTGTTATTTGGTCTTCTATATCACTAATTCTTTTTTCTGCCTCATTTATCCTAGCAGTAAGAGCCTCCATCTTTGATTGCACCTCTTTAATAGCTTTTTTGATTTCAACATGGTTAAACTGTGGTTCTTTTATTTATCCAGAAAGGGCTTTTATATCTCCAGATAGGGTTTCTTTAATATCTTCCATGCCTTTGTAGCGTGTGGCTAGAACCTTGGGAATCGTCATTTTGAACTCTAGATCTGACATATTACCAATGTCCATATTGATTAGATCCCTAGCCTTCGGTACTGCCTCTTGTTCTTTCTTTTGTGGTGAGTTTTTCCACCTTGTCACTTTGTCCAGATAAGAATATTTGAAGGAGCAAATAAAATACTAAAAGGGTGGCAAAGACCCCAGGAAAGTGTGCTTGAGCCAAATCAGAAGAGACCCCAAATCGTGGTGGGAGAGAAAGGGGGTAAAAGGAAGTTCAGGGAAAAAAATTTTAAAAGAATACAAATAATGAAATAATATAAAAAAGAAAAATATATATACATATTAGACTGGTGACTACAACAGCGTCATTCACTTAATTTTGGGTGTATTTTTGTCTCTTACAAGAAATTACCTCCCAAAATTTTAAAGAATGGAAAACATATATAAGAGTAAACACAATGAAAGGACAGAATATTACTATTAAGATGAAAAGATTTTTTTTTTAAATTTCTAAAGAAAGAGTTGATATGTAAGTTGGTTGGGAGAATAAAGAAAAAGAAAGTGGAGAAGAATTGCTCAGGCTGGAGAGTAGAACAAGCCCGGTGGTAGATTTAGGGTGTAGTTTCATCTATTAGAAGAAGTTGTACCCGAATTTTTTTAGAAGAAAAAACCCTACGTGTATACAGAAACTGAAGTTAGATACAATGAAGGATAACATACAACAATAATAATGAAGGTTCGAAAAAAATTTTTTAATGAAAAGTATTGTTAAGATAAACTAGTTTAAAAAGCGTTAAAAGAAGAAACGGTAAAAGTTAAAAACAATTAGCTGAAGATAAAAAAAGTAGTTTTAAAAAAATTAACTTTGCAAGACTAAAGTATCATGAGGAGTAAGCCATGAATTCATGGTTTGCTTACGCCTCCTCTGGTATTCCGCTGTTCTCCTTGGTAAGTGAACTTGGTCTTGACTGGATTTCTTGTTGGTCTTCTCAGGGAGGGGCCTGTTGTAGTGATCCGCAGGTCTCTTTGCCCCAGGCGGAATTGCACCACCCTTTCCAGAGGCCAGGCTAAGTAATCCGCTGGGGTCGCTTTCAGGAGATTTTGTTTCCTGAACACTTTTCCGTAGAGTTCCAGAGATCAGTAATGAAAGTGGCGGCTTCCCAATCTCTGGCCTGGAGGAGCTGAGAGCTCAGGGACCCATTCCTCAGTGCGCCCTCAGAGAAAAGCACTCATCATTTCCCTCTCCCTGGCCTCCGGCTGTGCTCAGACCTCACCCAGGCTGTGACCAAGTGTCTCTGTCTCTGGCACACAGCTCCACCTGGAGTCTCCGAAACCCTTAGATCGCTGAGCTCTTTTGGGGGGATTTCCCCAGATCCTGTGCCATGGAATACGGTTCAAGGTAACGCTGAGTTGAGAGGTCACTCCTTGGCTCTCTTTCTGTTCCCGGCTTCCCTGCTCTAATACCTGCGTGTTCTATGACACTCAGACACCCCCGGGCCTTCTGTGACCCTGCAGGACCTGGGGGCACGCTGTCCCTGCACGGGCTTCAGCCCGGTTTAGCCTCTGGAGCAACGTCCCTCAGTGCGCATCGCTTTTAAAAGTCCTGGTTTTGTGCTCTGTTGCTTGTCAGAAGCCGGACCCTCCCCCCAGGGTCTCTCTTCCCGTCGCTTTGGATTCACTTCTCTGTGGGTCCTACCTTTCAGAAAGTAGTCGATTTTCTGTTTCTCAAATTGATGGTCTTTTTCTCTTGGATCTCCTGTTGGATTTGTAGGTGTTTGGAATGTATTGATAAGCTATTTAGCTCGTCTCCTGCTACCTGATGTCATCTCAGCCTGCTGTTTCTCGACCATCTTGACTCCTCCCTCCCTTTGGATTGTTAATCTTTGTACATTTTGAGGACTCAATTAAGTAATATACACTAAAATTCAGAGGATGTATCCAGAGCGAATTAACTGACACAGAATGATAAGGCACAAAACAATTACGTTACTAAACATATCCGGATCCCCAGTTTGGCCTAACTGTGGAAACTAGCTCCATACCAGCGTCCTTGAGGTGGTGTTTGGAGGAAAACTGTTTGTCCTAGGATGAGTCCTTCCCATAAGCTCGGTAGTGGCATCTGATGGTGCTGGTCTTTGCAAACCTGGGAACCATAGTGAGGATAGAAGTTAAAGGAGAATAGAGCTTCATGACAAAAGACATTTTTCATGTGATAACTGAGGGAAAGATTGAAAACGGGTAAGGAAGTTTTGTCGGTTTTGATCCTGCAGGCAAAAAAAAAAATGATGAAGGAAAGGCTGTAAGAACAGCTTTGATCCCACAGTCCAATTATAGTCAGGTGAAAGTGTTTCCTGTGTCAGGATCAATTGTATGAGGGGACAGATAAGAGGAGGATGGCCACATTGGCAGATGATTGAAAATCACACCCAGTGTTGGGTTTTGTCTGATGAAAACAATTGTCCCCCCTCACAGACAAGAAGTGGAAGAAATGCGGGAAGAGCTGCAGGAGTCTAACCTCACCTTCAACCACAAGGTAATGGGAGTTGTGTCCAACACACTGACCCCTTGGCGCCCCCTGCAGGTGATGGTCGTGGCCCTTAGAGCCCTGAACATGGGTTTCTGGTGTGTTGGCTTTTTCAGATCGCAGTTCAAGAGAGGAATGCTCTGGCTAACTGGGTAAGTATTTTCCTTTTCCTCATCTTCGTATGCGACACAGTTAGGCACAACTGAAGGTGGGTGTGTTTTTCTGCCGCAGATGAAGGCTCGGTATTGGGAAACAAGGATGATGCAGCAGAGCAGGGAGAACGCCTACCTGAAATACAGGTGTGAGAGTTTGATGTGCGTTTTTACGGGTGTTTGGAGAGGTGACGGCTATGCTGTTTACTGCCTAGGAGAGGACGTGGTGTTGTAATTCTTAGAGATGTCCATTCTTTTTCTGTGTTCAAGACTGCGCATGATGCAAAGGGAGATGCTACCTGTGGGATCCGTGAGGCGGGAACTGATGCCGGGAAGGCCTGAGTTGCAGAAGCCTGTGTGGCAAGGTAGGGAGCACGATGTGAAATGCAGCAGCCTGATTTCTGCTGTGAAACCACATGGTGTCCTTCCTGTTCCTGTGGGTGATTGCTGTGTGTCCACCTCCAGCCTGCAGGTTGTCTGAAGGGGTGACAGGAGGGTGCTTTTCTTATATGTCCCCAGGCAGCAGGACACTTGCCCCCGTGACAGGTGGAGCTCACGCCGCTCCACACCTTCCCCCTGCTACCCCCTTCCGAAGAGCTGAGCCTGAGAAGGCGCGAGACGAGCGCCCTTCCCACCTTGACTCAGTGGTCAAACCTTGACAAAAAATAAAAGACTATTTGTGAAAAAGGGCATTTATTTACTCATTATGGAGGTTTCTATATTTTTGTTTTATTTGTCATCTATAGGACCATATTGAGCAATGAAATATATTTTACTCCTCTCATGTTATCGGTGCAATGCCATAGCTTTATTGCTCAATCTGTCTATGATTTCTTTTTTCGTGACTATACAAATGTCAAAGTCTGTTTCTTCCCTGAAATGTTTATTTGTTGGCCAGTCACGCATTCTAGGTCCCAAATGCAGGATGGACAAATGAACCATCCACCTATGGCCTGAGAAGAGAACATGGGCTGTTCATGTTGAGGGTTTGTGGATGTCCCCATGCAAGGCTATTCTCACTTAGGTGTTTAATCTATGAAGATACAGTGATTTTTTTCTGATGTGTGTTGAGCACCCCAGTTTTAGTGTTGATAGCCAGTTGTACCCCGACCTGTTTACACGTGATGGGCTACTTACAGAAACACTGGAACCAGGGCCCTGGAGTGTCTCAGGCAAGAGGAGACTGGTGTCTCTCGTTGCAAAGGACTCACTTGAGTCACGGGTGAAACCCTCTGATAAGGGACCCAAGTGTGGGAAAGAGTGCAAGATGGGGAGAGGAAGGCATGGAGGGCACGAAACCAATATAAAACTCTGACCTTTGTCTGATCTAGCATCTAGAGTGGTTCCCAGGATGAACAGCAGCACTAGCCCTCAAAGCGACCCAGAGATGCATATGGTAAGTGCTTGGGCATTTTTAGTTGTGTCCGTTTCTGAAATGGATTGCAGTGTGGACAGGTCCCTGTCCTAGCCTGCGATCATCCCTTTCAGAGTGCACACTGTTCACCCAGGAGCCTCTGCCTGCTCCTTTAGAGATCTTCAATTTTGTGCTTCCTCCCAAAGCTGTAGATGCTTTGAGACACGTGATGGTAGGATGCTCACCTCATGCATCTGTGTGTGTATGTGTGTGTGTGTGGACGTGCGTGTATGTGTGTGTGTACATAACTGAAGGAGGGTGACATCTCACCCCACAGTGAAGTCAGCTAGTCTGGCTGACTCCTTGCTGTTTGCTTTCCTGCGGGAGCTGGAGCATTTTTAGTATTCGGGTCAGGAGACTAACCTCGGAGGGTATCTGCAGAGGTCCTCAGATGGAAAATGGGAAAAGCCAGGACCGCGTCACACTTGCCCCACATGCTTTGGGCAGCTTGAGTGTTTGTGGAGAAGGTAAGCTGTGACCTCCCGTGCGTCCCATCTGAGTGGATGAAGACGACAGCTGGAATCCCTCCAGTTGGCCACGGGTGAGATGATGATGAACTCTGGCAGGTGCCAGGTGTGTCATAGAAAACACCCCCTGGAGCAGCAGCCCTGAAGAGGGAATCCCAGTGACTCTCTGCAAGGCCCACACCTCACACGTGTTTTACTTGTGCTTCCATGAGCGGGTTCTGATGGGGTCTGATGGCTGTGCCAACTCATAGGGTCTCTCCCGACCCATCTTGGGAGCATTGCCTGTGCTCCCCAGACACACTGGTTCCCATTTGGGGGTATCAAATCGGCCCATCAGTGGGTCTCAGCACCAAAGACTAGGCATTTGCTCTGTGCCTGAGCTAAGGACTGTCCGAATGTCGGGGACGTAGATCCACAGAGCTGGTCTCGCTCACTCAAAGGGGTCCTGTTACTCTCAGAAAGCACTCTTCCAGGTCCTCTGCAGGACTCCAGACACTCCTATCTCGTCAGCGGTGTCTGTGGCCATGGACAGCCCTTGTGGAGTGTAGGAGATCCCATTGTCAGGGAGGGAAGCAGAGCTGTTCAGGGGGATGCTGGTGGGCTTCCGGCTGACCCATAAGCACCTGCACTTCCACGTGTGGACAACAGGTTTTCCAGGGCCTATCATTGTGTTTGTTCTCAACGTATAGAAGGAGCTGCTCTGTTTGCTGTGATGGGAGAGGTGTGGTCCCAGCTGCAGATACTGGCCTGTCGTGAATGGAGTTTTTCCTTAGTTGATTATCCTTGGTGTCACACTCTTGTCTCTGTCGAGGTGTGCAGATCTATATTAACATGTGGTGACAGTAGTTTTCCCCATGGAATCTCTTCACCCCAGGTGCTAGGTGAGACACAGGGGGCGGATAGCTGTTCTGGCACAGATGCTATAGTATTGGAACATGGTGGTGGGGAAGATGTGTGTGTGGATGTGTACCCCTGCCTGCCCACAGTGCACTCCGGGGAATTAACTGGGGGAGGAGGGCCCCTCCCTCCACAGTGAAGTCCTCTGGCCAGCCCGACTCCCTTTAGGTTACGTTCAGGTGCACTGGTGTTGTGCTCATGCTGGGGATAGATGGGTCTGGGAATCCTCACAAACGGAAACTGGGGAAAACTCTCTCTGCATTTTATACTGTCTCCTTTGCAGTCTGCAATGTTCTCAGGGCATGTTTCACAAGTCATCTCCATTTTACTTCTGCTGGAAAATGTGCCTTGCAGAACCAGCCCACTTAAGACCCTTTCTACAAGCATTTTGAAGTGTCAAAGCTCTTATGTGCACTGTCGTAATCGCACACTGGGTCACACGTTCTGAAGGGGGACATCAGTGATTACGTGCATGATCACTGCCTCCCAGCCCTTCAGCTGGGTTTCCAGGAGCAGGTCATTTGGTCCTAAGTTACTGTGAGAGTTGATTTCTTTTCTCATCACACGTGTGGAGTTTTCCATTGGGAAGCATATACCCTTTTGTGAATTCTCTTATATAGCCTTCCCATCTTCATTTCCCATTGTACAAAATTACTCTAGAACTCAGTAGGTTGAAATTTCCAAATGACTGTGTTTTCAGACAAACACAGGGGACGCCTGTGTGGCTCAATGTGTTAAAGCCTTTGCCTTAGGCTCAGGTCATGATCCTATGTCCTAGGATCAAGCCCCACATCAGACTCTCTGCTCAGCAGAGATCCTGCTTCCCTTCCTCTCTCTCTCTCTGCCTCTCTGCCTGCTTCTGATCTCTGTCTGTCAAATAAATAAAATCTTTAAAAAAAAAAAAAGACAAGCACAGCTGCTCAGTGTAAATAAAGGTTTTTGATATCATGTCCCTCGGACGACACTTTTCCAGTGCCCCTGTCAGACCACAAGGCCCTAATTCCTCAAGTGTCTTTGTAGCCATGGACAGAAACTGTAGAGAGTAGAGGACCCCTTTGTCAGGAGCGAGGCAGCGTGGGGAGAGTCAGGGACTTACAGGCCAACGATTCCCCTCAAGTGGCTCGGAAACTTTGTGGAGAAAGGGCATTCAGTTTCATCACATTCTCTCTATTCTGCTCAAAGCAAAATCTTCTCTGGTGGCTGAGGAGGATAGAGGAAGTATTGTCCAGGATTTCAATGCCTCCGTGTCTGGAATGTGCTGCTTTAGTTTGCAATAATCCTTTTTCATCTTGAAGACACTACTTCTTGCTGGATAATGTGGGCCGACATGGGCAGTGATGTGTGGTGACAGGCTATTCCTGTAACAGCCATTGCCCTCTCCCCGCTCATTGTACTGGCCCCAGCTGGGAGGGGCATGTAAGTTTTCTAGCATGATGCAGCTCTCCTGGAAGGTGGTATTGGAGAAGGAGCCGGATGCTGAGAGCTCTTTGTTTTGGTTTCTATTCTTGGTGTTGCAACTTTTGTCTGTTTTGCTAAAATATTTTCTTGTCTGTTCTGCAGGTCGCTAGAGGTGTGAGAGAGTTCCCTCATTGCCCAGGGCTCCTCCGTATGCCCTACCACATGGGGTGGAATATACCAGACTTCCCTCCTCCTCATCCACTTCCACAGTGGTCGACATGGGGGCCTCGGCCACACCTCGTTCCTCCACCACAAGGTGAGATGATCTGAATTGACATGGGTCATAGAGCTTATTCATAGTTGAACCCCTTCTGTAGGTGGAGAGGATGGAGAGGTGGTACCACAAGGTTTTGCAATGCAGCAATAAGCCCAAGTGAGGACATGGTAACATTCCTCCACTTTGTCTGACGTCCATATCATGGACTGTCTGGTTCGCCATAAAGAACTGGGCAGCAGGCGTCTACTATGGAGCAGAAAAGTGACATTCCACAGAGGACAGACATAGAAGCATTGCCCAGGTGTACTACACAGACACGATGTTCTGGGCTCTGGGCTGGATGAAGCACAACCTTCACATCAGTCTCACATGTGGAGACCCCCAGTTGTCCAGCATTATAGATTAGTTCTGGAAACATATGTCCCAGGCAGAGTGGTCGTATCTGCGAGGGTGATGGACAGTTCCTGCCTTCGTCCACAGGGGTCCGGGGAGTCCTGTGAGAAACACAGTGGACCCTTCAGAAGGAGAGAGGGGAATAGGCTGGGGCAGGGGTAGAGGGTTGGCTTGAATCCTGTGTGGTCGTCGCCAGTCTGAAACCACCTCTGTCCCTTCTCGGCCTTCGGTCCCAATCAGAAGCCTGTGGAGCCCAAGGGGACAATAGCAGCACCGTGCACGAGAAGGTCCCAGAAAAGAACCAAGTAAATGCAGGCGTGTTTTCAGTTGTACCCATTTCTGGAGTCCTGTTCCTCTCTGGGCAGCACAGTGTCCTGATCTGTGTGTGTTGGGTATATCCTGGGGTCTGTGTGTGGTGTCGTTTCCCGTTCAAAGTGGCAAGTCTTCATGCAGAGCTTACAGGCGTCTATTTCCAGATCATCACCTTCTGGTTGTGTCAGTGGAGCAAAGGCAGAGTTTGTGTTCAGGGCTTGACATTCAAGGGGAAACCAGGCTGGGGACGCTGTATGATTCTAAAGTTCTTCAGGACACACGTGCTTGTGCCTGGCTATTTGCACACACTAAGCAGTGGGCAGGTGCCATTGTTGGGAAGGAAGTGTCTCCGTTGCACAATGGCAGACATCTGTCTCTTACCGTTGTGCACATCCAGCATCTGCATACGTTGTTCTGGGAGGGAGAAACACCTCTCATTTCATCTGCAGTGTGTAGGGTTTAAGCTGTCATATCCTTAGTTGTATATACGCCTGACAAGGTCTGTGGTCCCTTCATTGTTCATTAGCGTAGGGGTCTGCCCTTGTCCTCTGCAGTTTAGAAACTTGTAGGCAATGCTCTTGTATGGTCTGGGAGGTGAGAATAAAAGAAAAAGTGGCAGATTCTGGAGGCAGGTGCAGAGGGTTTGTTTGAATGTTGCCCAGTCACTTCCAGGTGGAGAAGCTTCTGTCTTTTCCATGGTGTGGGTCAGATATATATGCTTGTGCGTCCTTCACAAGGACCAGCGGTGCTGACCACAGGCCTCTCGTGGCATGAGGGAGTGAAGACTGCTAAAGACATGGTAACTTTCTTCTGGTTGTTCTGTATTTAGAATTGATGGACCTTGTCTTCCAGTCATACTGAGAGGGTTGTAGGCTCCTTTTGGTGGCAGAGACCTGCCCTTCTCCGAATGCTGGGCACAGCAGGTTTCACACACATATGGTATGGAGACGATGCTCTGTGCTCCGGGAGGGATGAGGCCTTAATGTGAGGAATTGAAGGTGTGTGTCTGAGAGAAGGGAGGGACACACTGATGACAGGACATAGACCGTGTGTTCTGTATAAGGGAAGAACTAGAGATGTATCCAGAAAGAAGGGAGGGAGCCCTGAGTCACACAGAAACAGGAGGTTGTGGATGCCCAGAAGGCCTGCGGTGCTCAGGGAGAGGCTGTGCTTCTCTCAGGGAGGGTGAGGCCGTTCCTGGCAGGCCAGCAGCTTGAGAGTGAGTGTGAAGACACCATGCCGTCCACACCGACTGCAGCATGTGTTCACTCACACAGTGTGGATCACGCCATTATTTGTCTCAGAAATTCATTTTTGCCATGAGGCCATTCACTCATAGTCTGTGAAGAGCGTTGTTTCCCTGAATTTATGAAAATTCTGAACCATGTGAAAGAGTGTCGTGGAGATTTGGGAAATTTAACTTGGTCTTTTGGGATTCTTGTCTGGCTGACTTTAAGTCCCGCAGTGAGAAAACATGAAGACAAGACGGAGAACCAGTGAAGGGTGGCCGCCCTGGCCTCAGCCCGAGTCAGACTGTTAGTGGGAGAGTCAGGGTTGGCCAGGAGCAGCGCTAGCTGGAGCCCTGTCACCAGGCTTCCGCATCGGCATCACCACCCTGTCTATAGCTGTGCATTTCCCTGGGACTTCAGTCCCAGTGTCCAGATTTGCCTGTATTCCAGATTTCTCAGTCCAAATACCAGCTCTCAGTGGGGCCTTCTCAGAGCCTCAGCTTTTATTTTAATCTGCCATAGAGAGAACATATTGGATTCTGAGGTCACTAGAACAATAGGAGTTGAAGTACATAAAGAACCTGCTGGGGCTCCTGGGCGACTCAGTGGGTTAAGCAGCAGAATCTTGATTCCTGCTCAGGTCATGATCTCGAGCTTTAGAGATTGAGGCCCAAGTCGGGCTCGGTGCTGAGTGTGGAGCCTATCTGGGATTCTCTCTCTGCCTCACCTTCTCCCCCATCCCTCTTCGCTCACAAGCTTGTGCTTTCTCTGTCTCTGTCTCAAAAAGAAAAAATAATAATAATAATTGGCAAAGAATCTGGGCTCTGACCATTCACCATTCTCACTGTTTAAATGAAAATAGCTCCATGCCAATGAGCATCAAAAAATGTTTGTTTAAGTCCATAAAATACACTAAGAGTGTAATACCTCAGCCCCGGTAGTGGCAATTCTCATTTCAAAGACAAGGCAAAGAGCCCCCTTTTTTCTATTAAATGTCAGGTCCTAGCCACAATGAAGTAAAATATAGTTAAGAGAACAGGTACAATCAGATATTTCTATGTGAGATGTGAAGACAGTTATTGTCTATTACATACAGACTCACAGATGTGGCCACACACCCAAGTGTTCATCCAAGGCCTCAGATACAGTATGGAAGGCAGAGAGCATTTAGGAAAACATAAGATCCCATTGTACTAACCCAAATCCTCTTGCCTTACAGGGTAATCATTTTGTAATCTGAAGACTTCCTTGACCTCCAACAACCAGGCTCCAATGAGTTTATATCTAGTCAAGATATGAATGTTTCTTCCTGGTGGTCTGAATGCTTTCCCTGCCCATCCTGTACCCTGTGCTTTGTCTCTCCTGGTATCTCCCCAATAAACTGTTCATGGTTCTGTCTCTGTGTCAGCATCTCCCTTCAGCGGGACCTACAGTCCCTCTCCTTCGAGGGCACAGGGTGAAGCCTTCAGACAGATAACACCCTGGCAGCAGTGGGGGGATGGAGGATAGATCAAGATTACCCTTCATGGTACTTCTACTGCAAGGGACCCCAGGAACCTTTCTGGGGAGGTGTCCCAGGTTGAATTTAGATCTGCTGGTGTTTGAATTAACTCTGGTGACAGATCCTCTTGAGCACATGGCACCTGCTTTTTTAGGGAGGTAGTGATCAGCGGGACAGGTGGCTGTCCCTTGGCAGTGGTCTACTGTGACAGTGAGCAGAGAATGAAGTGTCTTGTGAGCCCTGAGAGCCTGGTGAGGAGGCCCTGCATTAAACCAGGTTTTGTGCAGGGTTTTCACCTCACCAGCTGCCCTCCAACCACAGGGGGGCCTTGAGTGGAGCTGATAGTGGCAGTGTTTGTGGTAAGACCCATGATGCCCCACAGTCCTCCCACAGTTTCCCTGTTGAGGGATGGTCAGGGCAGAGCTCCCAGACAGGAGACCCATCCCTTCCTCAGCAGCAGGAGGATTTGGGTGTGTATGCTTCTGTCCCCTTTTAGGCCCTTTTTTCCCAATCCCTTCTGCAGCAGAGCTGCTGGATCCTGCAAAGCCCTCCTTCTTCCCAGGTCATGGGGTCCAGCTCTATTCTCACTGCCGCAGGATAGAGAGCCAGAGCTGTATTTCCAGCCGGTTCACCCGATGCCCTGGGGAGACCCTGGGGCCTTTGCAGTAACTTCCTGCCTCCTGAGGTGTGACAGAGAAGCTGCCTTGTTGGCTGAGTGCTGAGTAGGGGACTCTGGGAGCTTCCCCAGAACATGCTGGTAGGTGAGAAAGTACAGTAGGTGATGACATATTGGGGCTCTTCCCAGGGTTTGGTCCTCATTGTCCCTGAGGACATTTGAAGACCCTATTATACTCAGGGGTCTCTGGATTGAGAGGTCATGGGACACTGCAACAGAAATACTGTGGTTGGTTTTTTACCAATGCCGACTTGTTTCTGGGGAGAAATCGTGACTCAGCTTCAGAGAAACTGGAGCTACATTGGGTTGGGCCAGGAATGCAAGAACCATTGACCTTCAGGACCTTCTAGAAGGAGGAGCTGGGATCCCGCTCTCTGACTTCTGCTAGACCCAGTACCCCAGGTAAAAGCACAGACTGTCCTGCACTGATGCTTTTATTACTTTTCAGTGTTTATTTTTTCCCACAATGTTACAGTACTTGGAAAACAAGTGCAAACTTGACAGGTCCCTGATTCCATAAACCTTTCATTTTTTTAAGGTTAAATTTACAAGGAAAACAGGAATTGTTTTATTTATCCTTTCTCATGATCATTGGAAGGAAACTCATCAATAATATCTTCAAAACGTGCCTTTTACCTCATCTCCTTTTCTCTGTTTTCTTTTTTAATGATTTTATGCAAGTACAGTGGTGAGGAGGGGGAGGCAGAGGCAGAGGGAGAAGGTGACAACACTGAGTGGGGACTCCAACGTGGGACTCGATCCCAGGATCCTGACATCAAGACCTGATCCACCCAGGTGCCCCTGCTTATCTCTTTATTTTCAACTGAGATTTGCCATGTTTTCTAATTTTCTCATGAGCCGGGAACAATCTTCAGCAGTTTTAAATTGGTTAAAGAGTTCAGGAAGATCTCTTTCGCAGGATTCCACTGAGATTTCTTCTGTTCAACGTGTCAAGACCACTTCTCAATATGCAAAAGATTGTACTAAGCAAAACCTGTGAATCAGCATTTGAAAAAAAGCTGCTGCTATTTGTTGAAGATATTAAAATAGATGCTTAGATCGACCGATTCATGCACTTCCCACATTTTCTTTTCCTTTGTTGCTTATTTCTAATTCAGATATCATATGCATAGCTCTTCCTGAGTTTTCCATGCCTCACACGTACCTTTAGGTTCCTTTGTGACTTGTAAAGAAAACAGACCTTCTGGTGAGCGTGCAACTTTGTGTCCCTTCAGGATTTGTTGTTTACATCTCTATTAACGTTTCGCACCCATTTAAAACTATCATGCCACCTTGACATATTACAAAAGAAGTGTAATCTATATGCATCCATATGATTTCATTTAATTATAGTGTATTTATTGGAGATTTTCTGTTTATGACTAAGGCCTGAGAATATCTCCCAAGTCCATTGAATTTGGAAAAATCACATATCCTAAGTATGAAATTTTGAAAGTTTGCATATTGAAATATGGAATATGAAAGATGCAGGTTTGCATCTCCTAAATGGAGATGATGTCCCTCTTAAGGTTAGTTTCTGAGCAAGGTGCAAGTGGACGTAATCATTGTGAGGGAAGAAAAAATGTCTTCCATTCTTTTCCAAACATGCTGCAGTTGCTCCATTATCTTATGTCTGGATATGGGCAATTATTTTTTCTTTTCAAATTTTTATTTAAGTTCTACTTAGTTAACATGCAGTGTATGGATATAAGCAATCTTTTGACGGTATCCTTTTTTTAACCATTTATTGATTTCATAAATTAACATATCCTTATTTCTTCTCCATGCTAAGAAAATCAACCAATGTATCATCTATCTTTATGACCCAATTCTTTGTTTTTAGGATTTTATTTATTAATCTGAGAGACAGAGAACGAGAGAGCATGTATGGAGGGGGTTAGGCAGAGGGAGAAGCCGACTCTGCTGAGCAGGGAGCCTGCTGCATGGCTAGATCCCAGGACCTTGAGAAATGACCAGAGCAGAAGGCAGGTGCTTAAACCTCTGAACCACCCAGGCACACCCTTATGACAGTTTTTTTTTTTAAAGATTCCATTTATTAGTTGGACAGACAGATCACAAGTAGGCAGAGAAGCAGGCAGAGAGAAAGGAGGAAGCAGGCTCCCTGCACCGCAGAAAGCTCGATGCAGGGCTCGATCCCAGACCCCTGGGATCATGACCTGAGCCTAAGGCAGAGGCTCTAACCCACTGAGCCACCCAGGTGCTCCCCTTATGGCATTATTTTTTTTTTTATTTTATTTCTTAGTTTTACAGAGAGAGAGAGAGCACAAGCAGAGAGAGTGGGAGAGGGAGAAGCAGGCTTCCCATAGAGCAAGGAGCCCGATGTTGGGCTTGATCTCAGGACTCTGGGATCAGGACCTGAGCCAAAGGCAGATGCATAACAACTGAGCCACCCAGGCGCCCCCCTTACGACATTCTTAATATTACATCTGTTATAATTGAAGCTTTTCATCACTGATGGGCTTTACCTGTTTTCCCGTCAATAACCAGGGGATAGCATTTTTCTTTGAATATTCTCAATAGTGTTTCAGGTCTAATATAATGTTGTAGTAGCATTACAAATTATTTTTGAATTTTGTTATACATATAAGACTAGATCTTACTATCACTATATGATTAGGCATATAAACACTATAATAATCTATAATACTCTAAATTCAGAATCTTTCCAGAGTTTGGGCTTTCAATATTTTCTTGTGATCCCCTAAGATGTAAATTGTTTATGGCACAAAACTTAACATCTAAATCACTCCCAAAATATTCTTTCATTTTAAAATATTTTTTTCATTTGCTACAAACCACAACAGAATAAATTATGAGTTTGAGTAATTTGTGACCTTTGTTTTGAAAAAAAAAAAAAACTTCATGATGAAATATTACATCTTCATTGTGACAGATTCTGTTTCTGTTTTGTGATATCAGTGAGCCAGAGATGGCCCCTGTGTATTGGCAGGCTGCAACCCATGAGCTAAAGACCTGTGGCTGGTGCCTAAGTCAGATTTGTTTTCTACACATCCAGTCTTTTAAAAACATAACCCTGGAGAGCAGATGTTAAGGTATTGACTGCCTGCCTCAATTCTGTATGTCGTGAAACTGTGACCAACATTTTTTTATCATAAATAAAGTCAGTGAGTCAATCAAGCAATTCAGATTAATCCTTCAGTTCTAAAAGACCCTGAACAACTGTTGGCCTTCTAAGTCCCTGAGGCAGAGACCCCGCACGCCATGCAGGCTGCATAAAGGCATCACTTAGGCTCATGTGTACTCACTTCAATATCCCCAGTATTGGAAGGATTAATACTGTGATGGGCCACCCCTCTTGCAAACCTGTCAGTCCCCCAGGATATGGGGGTTCCATGTTACTGTCACATCTTTTTCCTTCAGCATGAAACTCATTGAACTCACTCTACATCCTTCCAGTCTTGGAAAGTCTTTATAAAATGAAATATTTGATTATCCAATTACTGCTGAAGAGGATGAAGGGGAGGAAGAGAAAAATGAGGTATCATGAGAATAATTGAGCCAGCCAACATGAATCACTTGGCCACATGTAATTTTTTTTAACAGGTTCAGCCCTGGTGTAAAATATCATATACTTCATTTTTCATGTTTTGAGGAACCTCTACACCATTTTCCAAAGTGGCTGTACCAAATTCCATTCCCACCAGCAGTATGAGAGGGTTCTCCTTTCTCCCAACTTCTCCAACACTGGTTGTTTCTTGCCTTGTCAGTTTTTGCGGTTCTACCTGGTGGAAGGTGGTATCTGTGTGGTTTTGATTTGAATCTCCCTGATGGCTAATGATGATGAACAGTTTTTCATGCATCTGTTAGCAATTTGTATGTCTTCTTTGCAGAAGTGTCTGGTCCCATCTTCTGCCCATTTATTGACTCAATTATTTGTTTTTTGGGTGTTGAGTTTGAGAAGTTCTTTATAGTTTTTGTATATCAGCCCTTTGTAGTGTCATTTGCAAATAAGTTCTCTCATTTTGTGGGTTGCCTTTTTGTTTTGTTGACGGTTTTCGTTTGTGGCACAGAAGTTTTGATCTTGATAAAATCCCAAAAGTTCATTTTCACTTTTGTTTCCCTTGCCTTTGGAGGTGCATCTAGGAAGGAGTTACTGTGGCTGAGGTCAAAGAGGTTGCTGCCTGTGTTCTCCTCTAGGATTTTGGTGGATTCCTGCCTCAGTCTGAGCTCTTTTATCCAGACTCAGACTTTTCACGACAGACAACAAAGTGATGGTTGGCAGCATGGGTGAAGTAGGTGATAGGGATGAAGGGGCTGCTTGTCCTGATGAGCCCTAGAGAATGCATGAAAGTGTTGAATCCATCTGTTGTATTCCAGAAACTAATATATGTGAACCATATTGGAATTAAAGAATTACAAAAAAGGAAAATAGTGGGCAAACTGTGTTAGGTGTATGGAAATGTTTAGTCCTGTCTTTTCTATTTGGTTTTGTTGGTAAGTCTAAACCTATTACAAAGTGAAAAGTTTATTAGTAATATTTTTTTTATTTTTAAATGCATAATGTAGCATAATTATTCCTACCATTACTTACTAGTAATTGCCACCTATTCTCTTCTATTCTTTTATTTATTTATTTATCTATTCATTTATACTATTTAAACATTTTATTTATTTATTAGACACAGAGAGAGAGATCACAAGTAGGTAGATAGGCGGGGGGAGGGGGGGAAGAAGGTCCCCACTGAGCAGAGAGTCCGATGCGGGTCTCCATCCAAGGACACCAAGATCATGACCGAGCCAAAGGCAAAGATTTAACCCACTGAGCCACCCAGGCACCCCTGTTGTTTTATTTAAATTATAGCATTTATGTTACCAAAATTGAGTAATACACAATATAGAAATCACAGAAAGAGCAATTACAGATGTTTTATGTTAAGGTAAAACATATATAACATTTTGTATTCTATCATAATGTAGTTTTCTAATCTAGAATGGGTGTGTCCTTATATGGCGCTCTATGAAGTTGGTGCCTGCCATTCCAGGGGCTAATTACTCATGGAGGGAAAAATCATGGTTGTAATACTAGAATGATTAATACCAACAAAGGCTATTTAGAGGTTACTGGAGGGGATAAAATAGAGTTGATATGGGGGGACCACCTTGGTGGCTCAATTGATTAAGCATCAGAGTCTTGATTTTTGCCTCAGGTCATTATACCAGGGTCATGAGACTAATCCCAAATCAGGCGCCACATTGAGCATGGAGTCTGTTTAGATTCTCCCTCTCGGGTGTCTGGGTGGCTCAGTGGGTTAATCCTCTGCCTTCATTTCAGGTCTTGATCTCAGGGTCCTGGGATTGAGCACTACATCATGTTCTCTGCTTGGTGGGGAGCATGCTTCTCTCTTCTCTCTACCTGCCTCTCTGTCTATTTGTGATCTCTTTGTCTGTCAAATAAATAAATAAAATCTTGTTAAAAAAAGATTCTCCATCTCCTTCTAGCCCACCCCACCATTTCAGTCTTTTTTCTCGCGTTCTCAAAAAAATATGTATATGTACATGCATGTATGTATGTATAAATGGTTGATTTCAAGATACACAGTTAATTGTTAATGTTTATAGGAAGGGAACATAATTAGATTTTTAATTCTGTCACTACTGCAATCTACTGTCAATTGCTGTTCAGCTTGTAAAGCTGCACTTACTAATACTGATTTCAAGGATAGTGAACACTCTTAAGCCTCAGATCCTATGACTTCCGAGACTGCAAGGAATAGGAATTTTTTCCTGGAGGACAAAAGTGTTCATTATTCCTGGCACAAGGTATACGCTGTCGATAGTCCTCCTTCCCTTGTTAAAGGTGCATTTTTTTTGTTCCTGGAAAGATTTGAAGAGTGCTTGCAAGAAGAGTTGCTTGAGGGGCGCCTGGGTGGCCCAGTGGGTTGAGCCGCTGCCTTCAGCTCAGGTCATAATCTCAGGGTCCTGGGATCGAGTCCCGCATTGGGCTCTCTGCTCGGTGGGGAGCCTGCTTCCTCCTCTCTCTCTCTGCCTGCCTCTCTGCCTACTTGTGATCTCTCTCTGTCAAATAAATAAATAAAATCTTAAAAAAAAAAAAGAAGAGTTGCTTGAACTGAAACTTCTGGAGTGAAAGAGTGGGGTTGGAGTAGTCATGGGACAGAAATTACTTGTTATTTAAGAAGTATCAGTCTTGGGACTGTAAGTGATCAGGAAATTAAGGCATCCTGGCAGTCATTTGGTGTATGATGGGCAGCACTACACTAATTTCTCAATATTTCAGATCCCATAAGTCATGATAAGGAGGAGAGGAGAGGAGAGGAGAGGAGAGGGTTGGTGCCCTCTGGTGTCTTCACTGGCAAGCCCTGTCTTGTACACACAGTGGCTGCCTTCACAGTTGCCTGCAGCTCTTTACCCGAGGGTGTCCATTGGCTTCCTTGGCTTCTTTGGCCATGGCAGTGAGCTCGAGAGCCAGGTAACCAATGTCCATAAGAGCAACACTCAGCCCGTTCAGGTCTTTTTGCACTTGGATGGGATGACTCAGGGCTGTTCTGCATGTATTTAAAACGTTCCCAGTGGATGGAGACAGAGTTGCCCAAGCAGTGACCTCTAAACTAACACCCTGTCTTCTGTGTTGGCTGCCCTCCTTCTTCACATCCTAGCTCCCATCATTTCTTCCCACCAAAGATCCTTCCAGAGAAACTACTTATACTCACATCCTTGTCTTAGAGTCACTTTCTGAGGCACCCAACCCCTCATAACTCCTGGTGCTGCCAACAATGGTGGGTGATGTCTCTCTGTGCCCCAGGAGAGGATCTACCTTTTAAAACACACACATTCTTGGGAGATCTCAAAGCTCAGTCATGAGAACCAACTTACATATTTCCCTTGTGTAGGAGAACTGAAAATCTATGCATGCAAGGCAGTAGAGTGACCTAGATAATAGTGAGATTATTCAACTTGTCACCCAAAGTGGAATGCTCAGGCTGGAAGGAGACATACATTGTAGTATCATTATCAGTGGTACTGTTAATGAGTTCAAACATCCTATCTCTTGAAGCTTCTTCTTTGACTTCCATTTTGTCCATAAGGGTACTTCTTGGTTATATGCTCACCCTCAACTCATGTCAAGTCCTTATCTTTGTATCCAGTCCTAGGCTCACTATCATCCAACCCTACCTCCCCTGCTCCCACTTTCTATGTCCCTTCCTCCTTTTCTGCTCTCCAAGGTTTCCCAATATCCATCTTGGCTCCAGACTACTACTCTTCAGGTGTTGGAAATTCCTTGGGTCCACCATCTCTCCTGATCCCCTCTAGTAAGTAAGAGGGGGTGTGAGTATAAATGAAGGTCTTGCTCTACCTTTCCTTATATCCTGGCCCTCCAAGGGGGAATGGGCCCCAGTCTGGAGTCCAGGATTGCCTGGATATTAGTCTATTTCAAAGAAGGAATTGAATTCAACTATAATTATACATTGGAAATAAAGGAAGTCTCAATATATTTCAGAAGACTGAAACCCACAAGAGTTGTTCTTTGATCATAATTGCAAATGTGCTGGATTAATCAAGAAAGGATAACTAGGATTTCCCCATATATTTGGAAATTGAACAGCTTTTTTAATAAAACTGCAAAAGTGGGAAAAAAAACTGCAAAAGGGAATCTCATAGGAATAACCGGTATGATATGAATGAAAATGATACTGCATATGTGGTATTAACATAGACTTCCAGGAGGGAGACAAGATGGTGGGGAAGTAGGAGGAGGCGCCCTTTCAACCTGCACCATAATGTGAGCTGATTACCTTCCCAAGATCTCCAATCACCCACAAAAACAGCCTGAGATAAGAATTATACACGTCTGGATCTCTACTGGAATAGAAGCAGCCAGTGCGCAGGTAAAGCTGAGTGGAAAAGTCGGAGTGATATCAGAAGATAAACAAATGGAGCCACCAGAAGCGACCCATTGGGAAGTAATATCCCAGTATGAGAGTGCCTTGCACCTGGGGACCAGCATTAACTCGGGAGTCTGGTAGAAAGAACTCAAAAAGAGCAAAGGAGCACGGGTGTGGGGTGGGGTCAGGGGGTGGGTAATTGCTGGGATTGGGTTGTCAGGGTAGGGGCTTAAGTCCCCAGACCCAGGACAGTTACCCCTGGCATAGAGCCAGAGAGAGTGCAGCAGAGAAACCAGGTCTCAGTTCCCTGAACCACCAGTGCGCCTGAGAGTGTGCTGGGCTCCTGTGAAGGGCTGGGAGGCTCACCAGCCAACAGAAGCACAGTCTTTTTGCAGAACCCACGCAAGTGCCCTCCTGTGCCATCAGAGTCCGAGTCATGCCCCACACCCTCCCCTGAGAAAGGTGCACACAAATGCCAGCCAGGTGCTCTAGGACCGGAAAGTCCAGGCACTCCCAAGACCGGGCCAGCAGGAAAATCTGCGTGTGGTCACTGCTTGGAACTTCTCTGGCACTCTGGAGCTGCCCAGACAGCGAAAAATCCTGAGTCCCCAGGGACCGCGACTGGGAACCTGCTCTGCCAGCGGCCAAAGGGGGATTCATATGGGATCTGCAGGCAGACTGAGGCTTCTCTCTGAGATGGAGGTCAGGGTGCAGTTTGCTTTCCTCTAAACCTACAAAAACCATCAAAAGCGGTCAAGGCAAGAGAGAAAAACAAAAGTGAACAAATATAAAAACCTCCAGAGAACAAAAGCCTGAGAAAAACAGTTTCCTTGAGGGGGGCGGGAAAACTTAGCTGAGAGAACTTCAGGGACTGAAAACCCACGTGGCAGGCCCCTCCCCAGAAAACCAACCCATAAAGGGAAAAATAATAGATGACAAGAGAACAACCACCACTACTTCATAGGACAATTTTTATTATTAATTCGTTCCCACTATTCTGGCTAATTTTTTATATAGTTAATTTTTTTATTATTATATAGAATATTTTTAACCTATTTACTCTCACAGTGAGATGTGCAGTACATCAAGTTCCATAATAACCTTCTAACCTGAAATTTTTGATACATACAACTGTGTTTTCCTTTTGCATTTCTATTTTTTAAATTTCTTTTTTTTAATTTTAGTTTAGTTTAGTTTATTCCTTTTTATAATTTTTATTTTCTAATATTCATATAGAGTTAAACTTCAAGGTAATCCCCTTTCCCCAATCAATGCCACCCCTATAGGTAAACCAATTCCTAATCCCCCCTTATTTTAGGAAAGTTGAGTCCTTTAACAAAGATATCAAGATACATCCAGGAAGAATCAAAACAACCTTCCTCACCCACACTGAGAATATACAACCACTCTCCCATCTTTTTCTTCTACCAGTGTTTCTGTAATTTTGTGTTTATCCTGATAGTATATAAATCTTATATGTAGGGTTCTTTTTGATGAGGTTCTTCCTTTATTTGCATATATATATATATATATATATATATATATATATATATATAATTTCTTTCTCCTGTCATATAGTTTTATCAGTCTTTTTGTTTGTCTGTGTCTGTTTGTATGCTTCATAAATCTTACCTAGGACCTATTTGGGCTAAACCTTCTCTTTTATCTCACTTTTCCTTCCTGTCTCTCTCCTTCTCTCTTTTTTTCTTTTCCTTTTCTTTTTCCTTTCATTTGGTTGGGGAACCCTGATTGCTCAGAAGCATTCCAGGGTGCACCTTGACTGCACCACAGACGATACACCCAGCTACACCCGTTCAGCCATCTCTCACCAAAATGACTAGGAGGAGGAATGCCCAACAGAAGAAAAATAGAGAGGATGGACCTTCTGCAACAGAGCTAAAGGCTATCAACATAGACAATATGTCGGAAAGAGAATTCAGGCTTACAATTACCCAAGCAATAGCTAGGTTGGAGAAAGCCATGGGTGACCAAACGGAATTGATTAGGGCCGAACGGAAAACGACCAGAGACCATGATTTCAATATTAGGGAAGAGCTGAAAGCTACCAGGGATGAGCTTCACAATGCTGTCAATGAGTTCCAATGTAATCTAAATTCTCTCAATGCTAGAGTAACTGAAACAGAAGATACAATTAATGATCTGGAGGACAAACAGATAGAGAGAAAGGATAAGGAGGAAGCCTGGAACACACAGCTTAGAAGCCACGAAAACAGAATCAGGGAAATAAATGATGCCATGAAACATTCCAACGTCAGAATCATTGGAATCCCTGAAGGGGAGGAGAACGAAAGAAGTCTAGAAGATATAGTGGAACAAGTTCTTCATGAAAATTTTCCAAATCTCATGAATGGAACCAGAGTTTATGTACTAGAGGCCGAAAGGTTTCCCCCAAGATTACAGATTCTTGAAAGTCGTCGAGACACCTAAAAGTTAGAATGAAGAATTAGAATTGTAGGCAGAACCTCTTGAAAGCAGCTAGGACAAAGAAGATCCTTATGTACAGAGGAAAGCCCATCAGAATAACGTGAGACCTGTCCACAGAGACCTGGCAAGCCAGAAAGGGCTGGCAAGATATATTCAGGGCACTAAATGAGAAGAACATGCATCCAAAAATACTTTATCCAGCAAGACTGACATTCAAAATGGATGGAGAGATAAAGAGTTTCCAGGATCGGCAAGGCTTAAAAGACTACGCAACCACCAAGCCGATACTGCAGGAAATATTAAGGGGTCTTCTTTAAAGGAGGAAAAAGCCCAAGAATAGCATTGAACAGAAATATAGAGACAATCTACGGAACGAGAGACTTCAAAGGTAACATGATGTCAATAAAAACGTATCTATCAATAATCACCCTCAATGTGTGAATGGCCTAAATGCGCCCATAAAATGGAACGGAGTTGCAGACTGGATAAAACGACAGAACCCATCCATATGTTGTCTACAAGAGACCCATTTTGAACCTAAAGATACACCTAGACTGAAAGTGAAGGGATGGAGAAGCAACTTTCATGCCAATGTGCTTCAAAAGAAGGCTGGGCTAGCAATTCTCATATCAGACAAATTAGATTTTAAAAACTAAAGACTGCAGTCAGAGATCCAGAAGGACACTACATCATTCTGAAATAGACTATCCACCAAGATGATCTAAGAATTGTAAATATCTATGCCCCCAATATGGGAGCAGCCAATTACATAAGAAAACTGTTAATAAAGATAAAGAGTCATATTGATATGAATACACTAATTGTTGGAGATCTTAACCCGCCTCTCTCAGAAATGGACAGATCATCCAAGCAGAAAATCAATAAAGAAACAAGGGCATTGAATGACACATTGGACCAGATGGACCTCATAGATATATACAGAACATTCCACCCTAAAACAACAGAATACTCATTCTTCTCAAGTGCACATGGAACCTTCTCAAGAATAGACCACATACTGTGTCACAAATCAGGACTCAACCGATACCAAAAGACTGAGATGATTCCCTGCACATTCTCAGATTACAATGCTTTGAAACTGGAGCTCAATAACAAGTAAAAGTTCCAAAGGAACTCAGACACCTGGATGCTAGAGACCACCATGCTTAAGAATGCTTGGATCAACCAGAAGATCAAGGAAGAACTAAAACAATTCATGGAAACCAATGACAATGAAGATACTACCATCCAAAACCTATGGGATAGAGCAAAGGTGGTCTGAAGGGGAAATACATAGCCATCCAAGCCTCCCTCAAAAAAACTGAAAAATCCAGAACACAGCAGCTCTCACTACACCTTAAAGAACTGGAGAATCAACAACAAATCAAACCAACTCCACACATAAGAAGGGAAATAATCAAGTTTAGAGCTGAGATCGATGAGGTAGAAACCATAGATACAGTAGAACGTATCAATGAAACTAGAAGCTGGTTTTTTGAAAGAATCAATAAGATCGATAAACCATTGGCGACACTAATCCAAAAGAAAACAGAGAAAACTCAAATACATAATATTATGAATGAAAAGGGAGAGATCACAACGAACACCAAAGAAGTAGAAACAATCATCAGAAGTTATTGTCAACAGTTATATCCAATAAACTTAGCAACCTAGATGAAATGGATGTATTCCTGGAAAACTATAAACTAGCAAAATTGAACCAGGAAGAAATTGACAACCTGAATAGACCAATATCTAGTAACGAGATTGAAGTGGTGATCAAAACCCTCGGAAAAAACAAGAGCCCAGGACCTGATGGTTTCTCCAGAGAATTCTACCAAACTTTCAAAGAAGAAATAACACTTATTCTCCGGAAGCTGTTTCAAAAAATTGAAGCAGAAGGAAAACTTCCAGACTCTTTCTATGGAGCCAGCATTACCCTGATCTCCAAACCAGGCAAAGACCCTACCAAAAAGGAGAATTTCAGACCAATATCACTGATGAATATGGATGCTAAGATTCTCAACAAAACCCTAGCAAACAGTATCAAACAGCACATTAAAAAGATTATCCACCATGATCAGGGGGAATTCATCCCTGGGCTACAAGGATGGTTCAACATTTGCAAATCAATCAATGTGATAGAACAAATTAATGGAGAAGAGAGAAGAACCACATGGTTCTCTCAATTGATGCAGAAAAAGCATTTGACAAAGTCCAGCATTGCATCCGTTCCTGATTAAAATGCTTCAAAGAGTAGGGATAGAGGGAACATTCCTGAACTTCATCAAATCTATGAAAGAACCACAGCAACTGGGAAAAACTTGCGTTTTTTCTCTTGAGATCAGGAACACGACAAGGATATCCACTCTCACCACTCTTGTTCAACATAGTATTAGTAGTCCTAGCAACAGCAATAAGACAACAAAGGGAAATAAAAGGTATCCAAATTGGTAATGAAGAAGTCAAACTCTCTCTCTTTGCAGATGACATGATTCTTTATATGGAAAACCCAAAAGACCCCACCCCCAAACTACTAGAACTCATACAGCCATTCAGTAATGTGGCAGGATACAAAGTCAACGTACAGAAATCAGTGGATTCCTTATACACTAACAATGAAAATACAGAAAGGGAAATTAGAGATCTGATTCTATCTACAATACCACCAAGAACCATAAGATACCTGGAAATAAACCTCACCAAAGAGGTAAAAGATTTGTACTCAAGGATCTACAGAACACTCATGAAAGAGATTGAAGAAGACACAAAAAGATGGAAGACCATGCCATGCTCTTGGATCGGAAGAATAAAAATTGTTAAAATGTATATACTGCCTAGAGCAATCTATACATTTAATGCTATTCTGATCAAAATTCCACCAGTATTCTTCCAAAACCTGGAGCAAATAATCCTAAAATTTGTATGGAATCAGAAGAGACCCCGAGTTGCTAAGGAAATGTTGAAAAACAAAAATTAAATGGGGGAGCATCACGTTACCTGATTTCAAGCTTTACTACAAAGCTGTGATAACCAAGACAGAATGGTACTGGCATAAAAACAGACACATGGGCCAGTAGAATGGAGTAGAGAGCCCAGATATGGACCCTCAACTCTATGGTCAAATAATCTTCAACAAAACAGGAAGAAATATACAGTGGAAAAAAGACAGTCTCTTCAATAAATTGTGCTGGGAAAACTGGACAGCTATAAGTAGAAGAATGAAACTTGACCATTCTCTTACACCGTACACATAGATAAACTCAAAATGGATAAAAGACCTCAATGTGAGACAGGAATCCATCCGAATCCTAGAGAAGAACATAGGCAGTAATCTCTTCGATATCAGCCACAGCAACTTCTTTCAAGATATGTCTCCAAAGGCAAAGGAAACAAAAGCGAAAAAGAACTTTTGGGACTTCATCAAAATCAAAAGCTTCTGCAAAGCAAAGGAAACAGTCAGGAAAACAAAGAGGCAACCCACGGAATGGGAGAAGATATTTGCAAATGACAGTACAGACAAAAGGTTGATATCCAGGATCTATAATGAACTCCTCAAACTCAACACACACAAAACAGACAATCATATCAAAAAATGGTCAGAAGATATGTACATACAATTCTCCAATAAAGACATACAAATGGCTATCAGACACATGAAAAAATATTCATCATCACTAGCCATCAGGGAGATTCCAATTAAAACTACATTGAGATATCGCCTTACACCAGTTAGAATGGCCAAAATTAGCAAGACAGGAAACAACATGTATTGGAGAGGATGTGGAGAAAGGGGAACCCTCTTACACTGTTGGTGGGAATGCAAGTTGGCACAGCCTCTTTGGAGAACAGTGTGGAGATTCCTCAAGAAATTAAAAAAATAAAACTTCCCTATGACCCTGCCATTGTACTCCTGGGTATTTACCCCAAAGATACAGATGTAGTGAAAAGAAGGGCCATCTGTACCCCAATGTTTATAGCAGCAATGGCCACGGTCGCCAAATTGTGGAAAGAACCAAGATGCCTTTCAACAGATGAATGGATAAGGAAGATGTGGTCCATATACACTATGGAGTATTATGCCTCCATCAGAAAGGATGAATACCCAACTTTTGTAGCAACATGGACGAGATTATGCTGAGTGAAATAAGTCAAGCAGAGAGAGTCAATTATCATATGGTTTCACTTATTTGTGGAGCATAATAAAAAGCATGGAGGACATGGGGAGTTAAAGAGAAGTGGGTTGGGGTAAATTGGAAGGGGAGGTGAATCATGAGAGACTATGGACTCTGAAAAACAATCTGAGGGGTTTGAAGTGGCGGGGTGGGGGGCGGTCAAGGTACCAGGTGGTGGGTATTCTAGAGGGCACAGATTGCAAGGAGCACTGGGTGTAGTGAAAAAATAATGATACTGTTATGCTGAAAATAAATAAATTTTAAAAATATTTTTAAAAAACATAGACTTCTTTCAGTCCTGGGAATTCAACTTTGGATAGAAAGATTTATGGTGTTCAAATCATCCCATATTAACAGAGAATGTATTACACCTAAATCATCTCTAGAAACGCCACTTATATCTGTAACCTCACTATGTGTCAGTGTGGACCTTACATTATGTACATACATGGAAAAATGACAAGCTGATTCTCATGCTTGCTCTGTGTGGGATCTCAATGACACTTACTAATTTAAGTCAACAGGTTCATCATACGCTTTTCTGTCAATGGACTTCTGGACAGCACCCAGACAGTGTGGCACCACCAGGAGTCTGAAAGTAGGAGAGGAAGAGTCAGAGGTAACAGGGATAGTGAGAGGAAGGGACAAAGGGGAATTGCATGAAGACAGGTGGGACATGGCCCAGGTGTGTGGAGGGGGAACCATGGCCCACGGAGGAGGGGCTTTCAGTGTTGGGGCAAGAAAAGGCAGGAATCCCGAGCATCAGAGTTCTCTGAGCCCAGGGCTCCAATCTTCCTCCAGCGGCCATTTCACTTGGGAAGGTGAGTCCCCGTCATTTGGCCTGGAAATGTGGGACCCAGCCTCAGGATCTTTCAGGGAGAGAGATGGCTTGAGGGAGAGCATGCTGCTCTTTGGCAGGTAGCGTCTAGTGTTTGCCCTGTGGGGAGGTGGCCCTGAGCCATCTCTCTCAATGCCCCTGTCCCTGCTGCATTCCTCCTGCACCAGCAGGGCCTATCTCAAGTTCCAGAACCAGGCCCCAGGTCCTACAGCCTGGAACTGACACAGAAGCACAGCTGATCTCAACCCAGAGTATTGAGAATAAGGTCCATATTCTCCCTCTGGGGCTAGCAATGTGTAGTAGGATGAGGGGTTGCTATCCTCAAGTTCACTGCCCATCCTGACACAGGATGTTAGGTGGATGGCTTCAATCCCTGCAGCCTTCTCCTACAACCAAGCAGAAATGTCATACTACACCAAGCTTTCTTCTGCCTGTGAAGAGATGGCAATTAGTACTCGAAGTTAACATTGGTTCCTTACCAGACTGATGGAAATGATTTCATCCATCTACCATATCTAAAGCACCTTTCATTGAAAATACGATCTAAAGAGACATGCAGTAATTCATAACACATGTGAAGCTCTTTCTAGGTTTGCATTTTGACCCTGGCACCTATGTGTCACTGAACACTTTATTGGCATGGTCAAAATAAACTCTCACGATCAAGATCATGGTGCTAGATGATGTCTTGTATCAGTGTACTTTCATATATCCTGGCCTGACTGGAAAATGTTCCTAAGAGGAAAAAGAAGGAAAGAAAAAAAATTACAGTAGTGTAATTGTGTAGTATGACTATTTTGGTGGGCAAATGCATCTATCTTTACATTTTTAAAAAATATTTTATTTATATATTTGACTGAGATCCCAAGTAGGCAGAGGCAGGCAGAGAGAGAGGGGGAAGCAGGCTCCCTGTTGAGCTAAGAGCCTGTTGCAGGGCTCATTCCCAGGACCCTGAAATCATTTCCTAAACCAAAGGTGGAGGCATCACCCACTGATCCATCCAGGAGCCCCTATAACTTTCCATTTTGTATGTCAGTAGTCTTATTATTGAATGGAGTTGTGCAAGTACTACACATTATGTAGTGACATTGTCAAGTTCGATTCATTCTTCACTCACAGAGAAAGAAGGAAGTGATTTCTTTGTGTCTGAGGTGCTGACACAGAGGCCTGCCCTGGTGTAGAGAACAGGCTCCCTGGAACCAGAGCTGCCTCAGTGCCTCCCGCTGAGCAGCCCCAGCTTAGAGCATTGCGGGGATTCCCAGGGAAGCGGGCAGAGGGCGCCCAAGCGCCTCAGGCCAGCAGGGGCACTTTGTGTGCCCATGCACCACAGCAGATTTAGGGAGCAGAAGGCTCACCATGGCGTCATCTGACGCTGCTTTCCTCACAGCCAGAAGGGTTTCTGCCACCAGCTGAGGACCCAGAGCCCCTCAGAGGGCCAGGGCTGCATTTGCAGCCAGTTCTGATGCTACCCTGGAGAGACCCTCGGGGCTTTGCAGCAGGTTGGTGCCTCCTGTGTTGCCATGCAGAAGCGGCCTTGTTGGCTGAGAGCTGAGGGAGGGGCTCTGGGTGGCTTCCAGAAACCTGCTGGTAGGTAAGCCGCCCCATTGTTACATTTTTGGTGGTGTTCCCACGGTTTGGTCCTCATTTTCCTCGAGGATATTTGAACAAGACCTATTTTACTCAAGGATCCCTAGATGGAGGGGTCGCGGGAATGCCATACCGGAGATGCCATGGTTCGTTTGTTACAGAAGCTGGCTTGTTTCTTGGGAGAAATCCCGAATCAAGAGGAACAAGAGCAGCATGTAGTAGGGAGCTGAAAACACAACTTGCTGGCTCTCAGGGTGTCTTAGAAGAATGCACTTGGGGCCCACTTGCGGATTACTGTTGCAATCAGAGCCCCAGGTAAAACAAAGTGCCATCTAGTTTGTAACCTTCAAGGTTAGAAGTATCAGCAAATGTTGGGTTTGTTGAGAAGGAAGGAAAACTGAATGTAGGCCAAAGAAGCGGGGACTGATCCTTTGGCACATTGCGGAACTTCGGAGAGGTTCACTCTTGTCAGAGACAGGGGGCAATTTGAAAGGCTGTTAAGAACCAAAAGTGCATTGGAGGCATCTGGTGGTACAAATCTTTATGGCTTTTCATGGGTGAGGCCTGTTGGAGGAGGTGGGGGGCTGGATAGAGAGATGAGAAAAGAATTCTGCTAGCTGGAATAGTGGGACACCCATGTGCAAGATCAAGTCCATGTCCTCCTTTTGGCTCCCCATTTATGTGGAGTGGTACTGTGTCATAACACCCCCTACCAAAACCTCTTCCCTCTGCTGTGACATTCCCCTTATGACTTTGTCCCGTCTGATCAAATGAAATAAGTCAGTCAGAGAAAGGTAGGTACTATACGATTTCACTCATTTGTGGAAATTATGATATAAAGCATATGAGCGAAGAGAAATTAAAAAGAGGCACACTACAAAACAGACTCTTAACTAGAGAACAACCTGTTGGTAATCAGAAAGGAGGTGTTGGTGGGGCAGATGGTTTTCAACAGACGATGGGGACTGAGTTGTATTCTTGTGATGAATGCCAGCTATTGCATGGAAGTGCTGAATCATGATTATACACCTGAAATGAATACAACAGTGTGTGTGAGTTAATTGTACTATAAATTAAAACTTCAGGAAAATTTCCTTGGAGGAATTTCAAATCAACAGTCAAGCTCTTTGTATTTAGTGCTTTTGTGTTTTAGTGCCAGCAAAGCCTTTTCTAGTTGGCATATCCCATGTTGGTTGAATGTGCATGACAGTTGTAAACTACTCAAGTGAGCCTTGAGGAACAGAGAGGCTTAAAAGAGAGAAACTCTCACCCACTCCCCTTGTGAAGGTTGTATCTCCTCATGATTGAAACCAGTGAGCCAGCATCACCTCACTGGGCATGGTGTTAACACAAAGGATTTGAGGAACAGCAAGTACAGAACCAAAGTAAGGAGACAATTCCAAACCATATGTTGTTTCTAAACCAGGACTCTACATATGATAGGAGCCAGCTAAAAATATATATTGGCACTTGTTTGGACTGAAGGAGGGAGGGTTTCTCCATATGAAGGCCAACTCAGAATCCTGTATGCCTCCTGGAAGTGTCCTCCATGAGTGGCTATGAGCAAAATAGTGAAATACTGTGAGAGTGCACTGAATGAAATCAGGGAGTGTGTTTGGGGACATAGAGTACACTGAAAAACATGAAGCGTTCATTAGAGAACGTGTTGTAAGACTAGGAATATTTCCGGGACATTTCCAAACAGTATTGTTCTTTCAAAAGAACAGTTTAGAACTCTATGTGTTATCAAAAGTGGTCTGTTATGTTGTAAGTTCAGAAACCATGCATTTGGATTGGAATCAGGATTCAGTTAATAGTAGAGGTAAAGAAATGACTTTTGAATTCTGAACCATCTAAATGTCTAGAAATGCTCACAAGATCAAAATTAGTGTTTTCTGGGAAGGCCATAATCCAAAGAAGTTTCTTCCTTTTGCAAGAGACTCAGAATGCAGAAAATGACGTGTTCTTTGCACAGAATATGGAGAAGGAGCAATAGTAAGGAGAGGAATGCAGACCTGGTCCATACATGTGGGGAAGGCTGTCTCCCCAGATGATTTGTATTTCAGTTGGTGCAATATTAACCTTCTTGTGACCAGATGATGTATAGGTCAAGTCAGGCTTTGGTTCTTCCTTTAAAGGTGTCCCTGGACCCAAGCGTCCATTCCCTGGAGTTTGGGAGTGCAAGGGTTTTTTTTTTTTTTTTAATTTTTTATTTTTTATAAACATATATTTTTATCCCCAGGGGTACAGGTCTGTGAATCACCAGGTTTACACACTTCACAGCACTCACCAAAGCACATACCCTCCCCAATGTCCATAATCCCACCTCCTTCTCCCAAACCCCCTCCCCCCAGCAACCCTCAGTTTGTTTTGTGAGATTAAGAGTCACTTATGGTTTGTCTCCCTCCCAATCCCATCTTGTTTCATTGATTCTTCTCCTACCCACTTAAGCCTCCATGTTGCATCACCACTTCCTCATATCAGGGAGATCATATGATAGTTGTCTTTCTCTGCTTGACTTATTTCGCTAAGCATGATACGCTCTAGTTCCATCCATGTTGTCGCAAATGGCAAGATTTCATTTCTTTTGATGGCTGCATAGTATTCCATTGTGTATATATACCACATCTTCTTGATCCATTCATCTGTGGATGGACATCTAGGTTCTTTCCATAGTTTGGCTATTGTGGACATTGCTGCTATAAACATTCGGGTGCATGTGCCCCTTTGGATCACTACATTTGTATCTTTAGGGTAAATACCCAATAGTGCAATTGCTGGGTCATAGGGCAGTTCTATTTTCAACATTCTGAGGAACCTCCATGCTGTTTTCCAGAGTGGCTACACCAGCTTGCATTCCCACCAACAGTGTAGGAGGGTTCCCCTTTCTCCACATCCTCGCCAGCATCTGTCATTTCCTGACTTGTTGATTTTAGCCATTCTGACTGGTGTGAGGTGATATCTCATTGTGGTTTTGATTTGTATTTCCCTGATGCCGAGTGATATGGAGCACTTTTTCATGTGTCTGTTCGCCATCTGGATGTCTTCTTTGCAGAAATGTCTGTTCATGTCCTCTGCCCATTTCTTGATTGGATTATTTGTTCTTTGGGTGTTGAGTTTGCTAAGTTCTTTATAGATTCTGGACACTAGTCCTTTATCTGATATGTCGTTTGCAAATGTCTTCTCCCATTCTGTCAGTTGTCCTTTGATTTTGTTAACTGTTTCCTTTGCTGTGCAAAAGCTTTTGATCTTGATGAAATCCCAATAGTTCATTTTTTCCCTTGCTTCCCTTGCCTTTTGCGTTGTTCCTAGGAAGATGTTGCTGCGGCAGAGGTCGAAGAGGTTGCTGCCTGTGTTCTCCTCAAGGATTTTGATGGATTCCTTTCGCACATTGAGGTCCTTCATCCATTTTGAGTCTATTTTTGTGTGTGGTGTAAGGAAATGGTCCAATTTCATTTTTCTGCATGTGGCTGTCCAATTTTCCCAGCACCATTTATTGAAGAGGCTGTCTTTTTTCCATTGGACATTCTTTCCTGCTTTGTTGAAGATGAGTTGACCATAGATTTGAGGGTCTATTTCTGGGCTCTCTATTCTGTTCCATTGATCTATGTGTCTGTTTTTGTGCCAGTACCATGCTGTCTTGATGATGACAGCTTTGTAATAGAGCTTGAAGTCCGGAATTGTGATGCCACCAACGTTGGCTTTCTTTTTCAATATCCCTTTGGCTATTCGAGGTCTTTTCTGGTTCCATATAAATTTTAGCATTATTTGTTCCATTTCTTTGAAAAAGATGGATGGTACTTTGATAGGAATTGCATTAAATGTGTAGATTGCTTTAGGTAGCATAGACATTTTCACAATATTTATTCTTCCAATCCAGGAGCATGGAACATTTTTCCATTTCTTTGTGTCTTCCTCAATTTCTTTCATGAGTACTTTATAGTTTTTTGAGTATAGATTCTGTGTCTCTTTGGTTAGGTTTATTCCTAGGTATCTTATGGTTTTCGATGCAATTGTAAATGGGATTGACTCCTTAATATCTCTTTCTTCTGTCTTGCTGTTGGTGTAGAGATATGCAACTGATTTCTGTGCATTGATTTTATATCCTGACACTTTACTGAATTCCTGTATAAGTTCTAGCAGTTTTGGAGTGGAGTCTTTTGGGTTTTCCACATATAGTATCATATCATCTGCGAAGAGTGATAATTTGACTTCTTCTTTGCCGATTTGGATGCCTTTAATTTCCTTTTGTTGTCTGATTGCTGAGGCTAGGACCTCTAGTACTATGTTGAATAGCAGTGGTGATAATGGACATCCCTGCCGTGTTCCTGACCTTAGTGGAAAAGCTTTCAGTTTTTCTCCATTGAGAATGATATTTGCGGTGGGTTTTTCATAGATGGCTTTGATGATATTGAGGTATGTGCCCTCTATCCCTACCCTTTGAAGAGTTTTGATCAGGAAGGGATGCTGTACTTTGTCAAATGCTTTTTCAGCATCTATTGAAAGTATCATATGGTTCTTGTTCTTTCTTTTATTGATGTGTTGTATCACATTGACTGATTTGCGGATGTTGAACCAACCTTGCAGCCCTGGAATAAATCCCACTTGGTCGTGGTGAATAATCTTTTTAATGTACTGTTGAATCCTATTGGCTAGTATTTTGTTGAGTATTTTCGCATCTGTGTTCATCAAGGATATCGGTCTATAGCTCTCTTTTTTGGTGGGATCCTTGTCTGGTTTTGGGATCAAGGTGATGCTGGCCTCATAAAATGAGTTTGGAAGTTTTCCTTCCATTTCTATTTTTTGGAACAGTTTCAGGAGAATAGGAATTAGTTCTTCTTTAAATGTTTGGTAGAATTCCCCCGGGAAGCCATCTGGCCCTGGGCTTTTGTTTGTTTGGAGATTTTTAATGACTGTTTCAATCTCCTTACTGGTTATGGGTCTGTTCAGGCTTTCTATTTCTTCCTGGTTCAGTTGTGGTAGTTTATATGTTTCTAGGAATGCATCCATTTCTTCCAGATTGTCAAATTTATTGCCGTAGAGTTGCTCATAGTATGTTCTTATAATAGTTTGTATTTCTTTGGTGTTAGTTGTGATCTCTCCTCTTTCATTCATGATTTTATTTATTTGGGTCCTTTCTCTTTTCTTTTTGATAAGTTGGGCCAGGGGTTTATCAATTTTATTAATTCTTTCAAAGAACCAGCTCCTACTTTCGTTGATTTTTTCTATTGTTTTTTTGGTTTCTATTTCATTGATTTCTGCTCTGATCTTTATGATTTCTCTTCTCCTGCTGGGCTTAGGGTTTCTTTCTTGTTCTTTCTCCAGCTCCTTTAGGTGTAGGGTTAGGATGTTTACCTGAGACCTTTCTTGTTTCTTGAGAAAGTCTTGTACCGCTATATATTTTCCCCTCAGGACTGCCTTTATTGTGTCCCACAGATTTTGAACCGTTGTATTTTCATTATCATTTGTTTCCATGATTTTTTTCAATTCTTCTTTAATTTCCCGGTTGACCCATTCATTCTTTAAAAGGATACTGTTTAGTCTCCATGTATTTGGGTTCTTTCCAAACTTCCTTTTGTGGTTGAGTTCTAGCTTTAGAGCATTGTGGTCTGAAAATATGCAGGGAATGATCCCAATCTTTTGATACCGGTTGAGTCCTGATTTAGGACCGAGGATGTGATCTATTCTGGAGAATGTTCCATGTGCACTAGAGAAGAATGTGTATTCTGTTGCTTTGGGATGAAATGTTCTGAATATATCTGTGATGTCCATCTGGTCCAGTGTGTCGTTTAAGGCCTTTATTTCCTTGTTTATCTTTTGCTTGGATGACCTGTCCATTTCAGTGAGGGGAGTGTTAAAGTCCCCTACTATTATTGTATTGTTGTTGATGTGTTTCTTTGATTTTGTTATTAATTGGTTTATATAGTTGGCTGCTCCCACGTTGGGGGCATAGATATTTAAAATTGTTAAATCTTCTTGTTGGACAGACCCTTTGAGTATGATATAGTGTCCTTCCTCATCTCTTATTATAGTCTTTGGCTTAAAATCTAATTGATCTGATATATGGATTGCCACTCCTGCTTTCTTCTGATGTCCATTAGCATGGTAAATTCTTTTCCACCCCCTCACTTTAAATCTGGAGGTGTCTTCAGGCTTAAAATGAGTTTCTTGGAGGCAACATATAGATGGATTTTGTTTTTTTATCCATTCTGATACCCTGTGTCTTTTGACAGGGGCATTTAGCCCATTCACATTCAGGGTAACTATTGAGAGATATGAATTTAGTGCCATTGTATTGCCTGTAAGGTGACTGTTATTGTATATGGTCTCTGTTCCTTTCTGATCTACCACTTGTAGGCTCTCTCTTTGCTTAGAGGACCCCTTTCAATATTTCCTGTAGAGCTGGTTTTGTATTTGCAAATTCTTTCAGTTGTTGTTTGTCCTGGAAGCTTTTAATCTCTCCTTCTATTTTCAATGATAGCCTAGCTGGATATAGTATTCTGGGCTGCATGTTTTTCTCGTTTAGTGCTCTAAAAATATCATGCCAGCTCTTTCTGGCCTGCCAGGTCTCTGTGGATAAGTCAGCTGCCAATCTAATATTTTTACCATTGTATGTTACAGACTTCTTTTCCCGGGCTGCTTTCAGGATTTTCTCTTTGTCACTGAGACTTGTAAATTTTACTATTAGGTGACGGGGTGTGGGCCTATTCTTATTGATTTTGAGGGGCGTTCTCTGAAACTCCTGAATTTTGATGCTCGTTCCCTTTGCCATATTGGGGAAATTCTCCCCAATAATTCTCTCCAGTATACCTTCTGCTCCCCTCTCTCTTTCTTCTTCTTCTGGAATCCCAATTATTCTAATGTTGTTTCGTCTTATGGTGTCACTTAATTCTCGAATTCTCCCCTCGTGGTCCAGTAGCTGTTTGTTTCTCTTTTGCTCAGCTTCTTTATTCTCTGTCATTTGGTCTTCTATATCACTAATTCTTTCTTCTGCCTCATTTATCCTAGCAGTTAGAGCCTCCATTTTTGATTGCACCTCATTAATAGCTTTTTTGATTTCAACTTGGTTAGATTTTAGTTCTTTTATTTCTCCAGAAAGGGCTTTTATATCTCTCGAGAGGGTTTCTCTAATATCTTCCATGCCTTTTTCGAGCCCGGCTAGAACCTTGAGAATTGTCATTCTGAACTCTAGATCTGACATATTACCGATATCTGTATTGATTAGGTCCCTAGCCTTCGGTACTGCCTCTTGTTCTTTTTTTTTGCGTTGAATTTTTACGTCTTGTCATTTTGGCCAGATAAGAGTAAATGAAGGGGCAAGTAAAATACTAAAAGGGTGGCAACAACCCCAGGAAAATATGCTTTAACTAAATTAGAAGAGATCCAACATCGTGAGTGGGGAGAAAGGGGATAAAAAGAGGTTCAAAAAGAAAGAAAGAAAAAAAAAGAAAAGAAAAAAAATTTTTTTAAAAAAAGAAAACACCTGAGAAAAATGTAAAAAAGAAAAAATATATATATTAGATAAACTAGTAAAAAATCATTAAAAAAGAAAAAGGTAACAGTTAAAAAAAAAATTTTACCCGAAGGCGAGAAGAAAAAGAAAAAAAAAATGAAAAAGAAAAAATTAAATTAACTGCAAGACTAAAAAAAAATCACAGGAAAAAAGCCATGAGTTCCGTGCTTGGCTTTCTCCTCCTCTGGAATTCTGCTGCTCTCCTTGGTATTGAAACCGCACTCCTTGGTAGGTGAACTTGGTCTCGGCTGGATTTCTTGTTGATCTTCTGGGGAGGGGCCTGTTGTAGTGATTCTCAAGTGTCTTTGCTCCAGGCGGAATTACACCTCCCTTACCCGGGGCCGGGGTGAGTAATCCGCTCGGGTTTGCTTTCAGGAGCTTTTGTTCCCTGAGCACTTTCCGTAGAGTTCCGGAGGACGGGAACACAAATGGCGGCCTCCTGGTCTCCGGCCCGGAGGAGCCGAGAGCCCAGGGCCCCACTCCTCAGTGCGCCCTCAGAGAACAGCGCCCAGTTATTCCCGTCTGCCTGACCTCCGGCCGAGCTCCGAGCTCACCGAGCCTGCGATCGGTTCAAGGTAACACCGAGCTGCGAGCTTACTGTCGGCTCTGTCTCTGCAGCCGGCTTTCCCGTTCCAATACCCGCAAGCTCTGCGACACTCAGACACCCCCGATCCTTCTGTGACCCTGCGGGACCTGAGGCCACGCTGACCCCGCGTGGGCTTCGCCCCGGTTTAGCTTCTGGAGCGATGTCCCTCAGCGGAACAGACTTTTAAAAGTCCTGATTTTGTGCGCGGTTGCTCCGCCGCTTGCCGGGAGCCGGCCCCTCCCCCCGGGGTCTATATTCCCGTCGCTTTGGATTCACTTCTCCACCGGTCCTACCTTTCAGAAAGTGGTTGTTTTTCTGTTTCCAGAATTGCTGTTCTTCTTCTCTTCGGTCTGCCGATGGATTTTCAGGTGTTTGCAATCTTTAGATAAGCTATCTAGCTGATCTCCGGCTAGCTGAAGCAGTCTCAGCTTGCTACTTCTCCGCCATCTTGACTCCTCCCCTCGGGAGTGCAAGGTTTTATTAGCAGTATTGGAGAGAGGCTTCTCGGGGGATGTTGGAGAGAATCTTTGTGATTTTTCCCAACAGAATCTCCAGGTTGCAAGGTGTGGCAGTCAAGGTAAGTTTCCCTGGGAGTGCACTATGAAAAAGTCTGATCTATTGCCGTGTGGTTAGGTTGAATAGAGGCAATTCGATCTTTGCTTTCTAGAAATACATCCCCTTTTCCCAACTGTGGGTCCAGAGAGGCAGTGGTCAAATGCACATCGAATTCAAATCAAATCCAGTGACTATCTCCCAGGGGAAGAGACCTATTTCCACAAAGGGGTGGACTTGAGATTTAGGAGTGACAGCAATCCCTTTGACCCAGGAAGCTGGAAAGTCTCCATAGATTTTGCCAATGGAGTCCCCAGTAGTGTGTTCATTTTGTGAGACTAACTTTGAAGACAGAGGACAGTAACATACAATGAAATTTTTCTAAAACTAGCAAAACATTGCAAACTGGTGAAACGCCTGCAGGGTAAAGTGGGTTTTCTGGTCACTGTGTATACTTCAAGAGGGCTTCGCTGGGAGGGGTAATTTTTTTCTAACAGGATTTTAGCCGCAAAAGAGTCATTGGCCTTTCTCCAAGGGAAAGCGTTTGTCTAGTGAGAAGACATAGGCACATTAACTAACACTTACTTCTATCCATGAAATGAGGAAATTGCATGAAATTCAGTTGCCAAATGTCAGATGGTTCATTGAGTGGTTTAAAATGCCCAGGGGAGGTATGGGTTTGTTTCCCAAGATTGTATGTTGGGCAAGTGGGACAAGCAAGGTATGCCCTTCTTGCAGTCTTTGCAAAAGGTCTTGTAACATTTCCCTGACAATACTGGTTCATGAACTCTCTCAAGTTGTCAGCAGACCAATCTTTTAATGCTGGTACAGTTGTCAGGAATGGGAATTATAGAATGTGGGGCAGGGCCAGATTGTTCTTTGCTCCAAGCCTGAATTCCCTCTTTTTTATCATTTTGTTGATTTTATTTATTTAATATTTAATAAATATTTAAATATACATTTAATAATATTTAACTATTAAAAATAATTGATATTTAATATTTATTAATATTTAATAAATATCTAAATATTTAAAATATTTTTATTATATTTTTTATCATTATTTAATTTTTATGTCATTAGATTTGCAACATTGTTTCTCCTTGTCTGGGCCCAATTCCTGGGAATGTCTGGTCAATATTAAAGACATCACAGCCTATATTCTTTTAGGAATTTTCAATTAGCAATAATCGAGCCTCGGATAAACCTCATTGGCTATGATACTGCCACTGGCGTCAGGTCTCACATGTAAGTCTTTAATCTCTTTTGAGTCTTTCTTAGGCATACTGTAAGGAAGCAGTGCAATTTCATTGTTTATGGGTGGCTGTCCTCTTTCCATATCATTTGCTGAAGAGACAGATCTTTTCCCCATTGTGCATTTCTGATCTCCTTTGTCATGGGTGAATTGACCATATAAGAATGGGGTTATTTCTGGACTGTCTGTTGTGTTCATTGATGTGTGTGTTCATTTTTGTACCAGGCCTTATTGTTTTGATTACTACAGCATTGTAGTATACCTTCAAATCTGGAATTTTGGTACTTCCAGTGTTGTTCTTCTTTTTCAAGATAGCTTTGGCCACTCAGGGTCTTTTCTGTTCTGTTGGATTCTTTGTTCTGGTTGAGTGAAAACTGGTGTTGATATTTTGGTAGGATTGCATTAAACCGTGGGTTCTTTTAGGTGGTATGGACATTTTAATCTTTGTTGTCCCAATTGCGGAACATGGCATTTGCTCATGAATTTGTTTCTGCCATCTTCCATTTCTTTCACCAGTGTTGGATAGCTTTCAGAGTACAGGTGCTTCACCTCCTTGGTTAAGTTTATTGCTAGGTGTTTTAAACGTTCTGCAGTAATTGTAAACAGGATTGTTTTCTTAATTTCTCTTTCTTGACTTACCTTAGGAGTGTATAAAAATGCAAAAGATCTCTGTGTATTAGCTTTATATCCTGAAACTTCACTGAATTCATTAATCACTCTAGTAGTTACTTGGTAGAGTCTTTAGTGTTTTCTCTGTATAGTAGCATATCATCTCAAAAGAGCGAAAGTTTCTTTCCTGTGGTGGAAAACCAATGGAAATCTATGGCTGGCATGTCAACCTACAGGAAAAAACGTCAGACCAGTGTCTAGAAATATATGTATGTAATGTATGTAATGTAATCTTTTTATGAGAAGTTTATATGTAATATTTTTTTTTTAAGATTTATTTGTCTTTGAGAGAAATGGGGCAGGGGAGAGAGAGAGGATAGGGGAGAGAGAGGCTCACTTAAGATACTCTGTTGAGCCTGGGCCCTATCTCAGGGCTTGATGTCATGATCCTAAGATAATGACTTGAGCCAAAATCAAGAGTTGGGTGCTTAAAAAACTGAGTCACTGAGGTGCCCCTGAAGGCTTTATGTCATCTTTCAAAATTTGAAAAAGAAATTCAAATCAAGAACTGCTAACATGCTTTTCAAAACATTAGTTATAGTAGGCAGTACATTGTTTTTGTTTTTAGTTCTTTAATTTAATTCCAGTTAGTTAGTATATATTACAGGTTTCAGAGGTAGAGGTCAGTGATATCAGTCTTTTATCAAACACAAAGCTCATTACGTCACATGCACCCCTTAATGCCCATCACCCAGTTACTGTATCCCTCCACCATCCTCCTCTCTAGAGGCTCTCAGTTCCTATCCTATGATTAAGAGTACTTCTGGTTTGTGCACCTCACTGCTTTCGTCTGGTTTTATTTTTCCCTCTCTTCCCCTATGATGCTCTGTTTTGTGCCTTAAATTCCACATATTTTCACTATATGATAGTATGATATCATATGATCATTGTCTTCCTCTGATTTATTTTGTTTACAGTAATACTTTCTAGTTCTATTGTCATAGTTCCAGTGTCATTGCAGATGGCAAGATTTCAGTTTTTGATGCTTGAGTGGCATTCCATTGTGTGTATGTGTGTATGTGTACACACACACACAAACACACATTATATAATCTTTATCCATTCATCTTTTGGAATGGATAGGAAGACTGGAATGGATTGGAAGACATCTGGGCTCTTCCCAGTTTGGTTATTGTGGACATTGCTGCTGTAAACATTTGGGTGCATGTGCCCCTTCAGATCATTACATTTTGTATCTTGAGGGTAAATAGCCAGTACTGTGATTGGTGGGTCGTAGGGGAGCTCTATTTGCAATTATTTGAGGAATATCCATACTGTTTTCTAGAGTGCCTGTACCAGCTTGCATTCCACCAACACTCTAAGAGGATTCCTCTTTCTCTGCATCCTCACCAACATCTGTTATGTCCTGACTTGTTTATTTTAGGCACTCTGGCTGGTGTGAGGTGGTATTTCATTGTGCTTTTTTTCTTTTATTTAATTGTGCATTTGAATTCTATTTCCCTGATGCTGAGTGATGTGGAACATTTTTTCATGTACCTGTTGGCCATTTGTATGTCTTCTTAGGAGAAGTGTCTGTTCATGTCTTCTCCCCATTTCTTGACTATATTATTTGTCCCTTGAGTGTTGACTTTTATAAATTCTTTATAGATCTGGGACACCAGATCTTTATCTGATAGGTCATTTCCAATAGTCTTCTCCCATTCTGTCAGTTGTTTGGTATGGTCCACTGTTTCTTGTGTTGTGCAAAAGCTTTTTATTTTGATGAATTCCCAGTACTTCATTTTTGCCTTTGTTTCCCTTGCCTTTGGAGATATGTCTAGCAAGAAGTTGTTGTGGCTGAGGTCATAGAGGTTCCTGTCTGTGTTCTCCTCTAGATTCCTGTCTTACATTTAGGTCTTTCATCCATTTTGAGTATAGTGTAAGGAAATGGTCCACCTTGCATTCTCCTGCATGTGGCTGTCCAATTTTTCCAACACCATTTGTTGAAGAGACTGCATTTTTTCCATTGACTATTCTTTCCTGCCTTGTCAAAGATTGGTTGACCATAGAGGTAAGGGTCCATTTCTGGACTCTCTGTTCTGTTCCATTGCTCTGTGTGTCTGTTTTTTTGCCAGTACCATACTGTCTTGATGACTACAGCTTTGTAATAGAGCTTAAAGTCAGGAATTATAATGCCACCACCTTTGGTTTTATTTTTCAACATTCCTTTGGATTTTCAGGGTCTTTTGTGGCTCTGTACATATTTTAGGATTATTTCTTCCAGCTCTGTGAAGAGTTGATGGTATTTTCATAGAGATTGCGTTGAATATATAGATTGCTGTAGGCAGCATAGACATTTGAACAGCATTCATTCTTGTAACCCATGAGTATGAAATGTTTTTCCACTTATTTGTGTCTTCCTCAATTTCTTTTGTGAGTGTTCCATAGTTTTCAGAGGACAAATCCTATGCCTCTTTGGTTAGGTTTATTCCTAGGTATATTACAGTTTTGAGTGCAATTGTAAAGGGGATCGACTCCTTAATTTCTCCGTTCTTCTCTCACATGATATAGAAGTGCTGCTGATTACTGTGCATTAATTTTATATCCTACCATATTGCTGAATTTCTGCATGAGTTCTAGAATATTGGAGTGAAGTCTTTTGGGTTTTCCACATAGAGTACCTTGTGATCTGCAGAGTGAGAGTTTGACTATGTCTTTGCTGATTCAGATGCCTTTCATTTCTTCTTTATCTGATTGCTGAGGCTAGGACTTTTAGTACTGTGTTGAATAGCTGTGGTGATAGTAGACATCCCTGTTATATTCCTGTTCTTAGGGGAAATGCTCTCAGTTTTTCCCCACTGAGAATGATATTCACTAGTCTTTTCTTATTTGACTTTTATGATATTAAGGTATGTTCCTTCTAGCCCTACTCTGTAAAGACTTTTAATCAAGAAAAATTGCTATACCTGTCAGTGCTTTTTTTTTTTGCATCTATGAGTGGATCATATGGTTCTTGTCCTTTCTTTTATTTATGGAGTATATCGTATTGATTGATATTCAGATATTGAGCCACCCTTGCAACTCAGGAATAAATACCACTTGGTTGCGGTGAATAATCCTTTTAATGGACTGTTGGATCCTATTGGCTAGTATTTTGGTGACAATTTTTGCATCCATGTTCATCAGGATACTGGCCTGTAATTCTCCTTCTTGCTGGGGTCTTTGTTTTGGGGAGCAGGTAATGCTGGCTTCACAGAAAGAGTTTGAAAGTGTTCCTCCCATTTCTGTTTTTTGAAGCAGTGTCAGAAGAATAGGTGTAAGTTTTTCATTAAATGTTTGGTAGAGTTCCTTTTGAGGTAGAATTCCTCTGTGAAGTCATCAGGTGCTGGACTCTTGTTGTTGGGAGATTTGTGATTATTGATTCAACTTCCTGGCTGGTTATGTGTTCAGGTTTTCTATTTTTTCCCATTTCAGTTTTGGTAGTTTAGACAACTCTAGGAATGCCACCATTTCTTCCAGATTGCCTAATTTTTGACGTAGAACTGCTCATTATATGTTCTTATAATTGTGTTTCTTCAGTGTTTGTATTTCTTTGTTGTTGGTCAAATACAATTCATTATTATATTTATTTAGTTCCTTTCTTTTCTGTTTTTGATAAGTCTGGCAGGGGTTTATCAATCTTATGGATTATTTCACGCAACTAGCTCCTTGTTTCATTTATCTGTTCTACCATTCTTTGATTTCTACTTCATTGTCTTATGCTCTGATTTTTATTAGTTCTTTTCATCTGCCATGTTTAGGCTTCTTTGCTGTTCTTCTTCCAGCTCCTTTGGGTGTAAGGATAGGTTGTGTATTTGAGACTCTTCTAGTTTCTTGTGAAAGCCTTGTATTACTATATGCTTCCCTCTCAGGCCCACCGTTGCTGCATCCCAAACGTTTTAAACCATTGTTTTCTTTTTTTTTTTTATTTTCATTTGTTTACATGATTTTTTTCAGTTCTTGTTTAATTTCCTGGTTGACCCATTCATTCTTTAGTAGGAAGCTCTTTAGCCTCCATGTATGTGAGTTCTTTCCATATATGTGAGTTCCTTTCATGATTAAGTTAAAAATTCACACAGCACTGGGGTCTAAGGATACGTGAGGAATAATACCAGTCTTTGGTACTGGTTGAAATGTGATTGTGACCCAGTATGTAATCTATTGAGGAGAATGTTCTATGTGTACTCAAGAAAAATGTCTTTTTTTTTTGCTTGAGGATGGAATGTTCTGAATATATATGTGAAGTCCACTTGGTGCCCTGTGTCATTCAAAACACTTGTTTCCTGGTTGATTTTCTGCTTAAATGATAAGTCCATTCCTGTAAGTGGGGTGTTCAAGTCCCCTACTACTATTGTATTATTGTTGCTGTGTTTCTTTAATTTCGTTATATTTTGCTTATATAATTGGCTGCTCCTGTGTTAGCAACACAAATATTTATCATTATTAGATCTTCTTGTTTGATAGAGCCTTTAATATGATATAGTAGCCTTCTTCATCTCTTATGACAGTCTTTGGTTTAAAATCTAATTTTTTAAAAAGATTTTATTTATTTATTTGACAGAGATCACAAGAAGACAGAGAGGCAGGAGAGAGAGAGAGGGAAGCAGGCTCACTGCTGAGCAGAGAGCCCAATGTGGGGCTCGAGCGCAGGACCCTGGGATCATGACCTGAGCCGAAGGCAAAGGTTTTAACCCACTGAGCCACCCAGGTGCCCATAAAATCTAATTTGTCTGATAAGGGTTGCTATGCCAATTTTCTTTTGATGTCCATTAGCATGATAAATATTTTTCCAAAACCCTCACTTTCTGTCTGGGGGTATCTTTAGGTCTAAACTGATTCTCTTTAAATAACATTATGGATGGGTCTTGGCCTTTTCATCCAATCCTATACCCTGTTCCTTTTGATTGTCCATTTATTTCATTTACATTCAGAGTAACTATGAAAAGATAGGAAGTTAGTGCCATTATATTTTTTTGTGTGTTTGTGTGACTTTTATTTATCCCCCAAGACTTTCCATATATGATTTCAAGCTCCATATTCTCTTCTGTGCAGGAGCTTTTGATTTTGATGAAGTCCCAAAAGTTCATCTTTACATTTGTTCCCTTTGCCTTTGCAGACATATGTTGAAAGTAGTTCCTGTGGCTGATATCGAAGAGATTACTGCCTATGTTCTCCTCTAGGATTCTGATGGATTCCTGTCTCACATGAGGTCTTTTTATTTTTCAATTTTTTTTCATTTACTTATTTTCAGCATAACAGTATCATTATTTTTTCACCACACCCAGTGCTCCATGCAATCTGTGCCCTCTATAATACCCACCTATAAATGAAACCTAAAAGTCCAAAAACCAAAAAAAAAGAAAGAAAAAAAAAGGGAAGTTACTCAGCCAGGTAAAAAGAACAGAGAGAATATCATGGGACATGTAGGGAAAACAGAGCAATACGCTACATATCCTGAGTGTATCTTTTGGTTTGTTAGAAAAAGCTCCACCTCAATATTGTATAGAAGGAAAATCTTCCATAAATATACATATGAAATATATATAAATAATACATACAATATACAGTATTATATAATACATATGAAATAATATGGTCCCTGCTGGCACTTCTATATTTTACAAATTTACAGACTTCCATATATATATAATCTTATAACATATATATGTATACATATATATATATATATATATATATTTTATATATATGTTCACATGTATATACACAAAAATAAAATTAAATATACAGAAAGGATAGAATGTATCCATGAAGATGAAAATTTAAAAAGACTTGAAGTAAACAGAACAAAACAAAAACAACTAAAAAACTTAACATACAAAAACAAGAAGTGGAAGAGAAAGAGGGAGAGGAAGAAAAGAGAGTATGATTAGGCAGTTAAAGCAAAGAGAATACTACAATAGATTTTAGGTGTATTTTGGTCTGTTAGAAAAAACTGCACCCCAAACTTATAAAGAAAGAGAAACTTAAATATTTACAAAAAGAAAATTAAATATAATGGAAGGATAGAAAGTTAAGTACGAAAGTGAAAGTTAAGATTAAAGAACTGTGGATAAAATAAATTGGTTGACAAGAAGAGAGACCAAAAAATTAAAACTGAAAGACAAAACTGTGAATGGATAAAGAAGATGTGGTCCATAATATACAATGGAATATTACTCAGCCATCAGAAATGATGAATACTCATCTTTTGGATCAGTGTGGATGGGACTGGAGGAGATTATGCTGAATGAACTAAGTCAAGCAGAGAAAGTCAATTATCATATGGTTTCAATTACTTGTGGAACATAAGGAATAACATGGAAGACATCAGCAGAGAAAAGGAAAAGTGAATTGGGGGAAATCAGAGGGGGAGCTGAACCATGAGAGACTGAGAAACAAACTGAGGGATTTGGAGGGGAGGGCGTGGGGGGGATGCGTGAATCTGGTGGTAGGTATTAAGGAGGGCATGTATTGCACGGAGCACTGGCTGTTGTACATAAACAATGAATCTTGGAACACTGCCTCAAAAACTAATGATATATTTGATGGTGACTAACAACACAATGAAAAATATTTTTATTTTTAAAGCCAAGGGGAAAAAAAACCCATGAATTCTATATGCTATATTCCCCTAGCACTGGGGTTTGGGCATTCTCAGTGATCAGTAAACTTGGTGGTGTGTTCTTGCTGATCCTCTGGGTAAGGAGCCTGTTGCCTTGATTCTGTGGCATTTTTGCCCCAGGGCAGAATTGCACTGCACTTGCCTAGGTGTCAAGCTCAGTAATCTACTCCAGTTTGCTCCGGCTTTTGTTCCCTGAAGGTTCTCTGTGCCTCCTTAGAGGAGGAGAATGAAAAAGACAGCCTCGCAAAGTCCAGGCCGGGATCCAAGAGTCTGAGGCCCCATTCCTCAGTGCACCCTCAGGGAAAAGCAGTGAATCGTTCCTGGCTCCCTGGTCTCTGTCTGCTCTGTGTGCTAACCCAGCCTATGACTAGCATTTGTATCTCAGGGCGGAACCCTGTTTGAGTCTCCAAACCCTAGAGACTCCTGCAGGGCACACCCAGGCCGCTCCTTCTGAGAGGAGAGGGGATGTTGCCTGTGTGCTGTTGCTGGGTCCCTGCTGGCACTGTGTGCTGTTGCTGGGTCTCTGCTGGCACTGTGTGCTGTTGCTGGGTCCCATGGCTTCTGGCAGCCTGGAGCTGAGAGTCCACACTGGGGCTTGATGATTCCAGCAAGAGTCCCCACTTCAATGCCTGGGAGCTCTGCCACACTCGGCAACTCTGTTATTTCTGTGACCTTGGGCATCTCGAGATGACACTGTCCTACCTAGGATTCTGCCCTGCTTCACCACCTGGGTACCGTTCAAGCAGGAATGACCCTCATCAGAGCAAACTTCTAAAAGTCCTTACTTTGCAGTCCTCTACTATATCATTTTCTGGTACCTCCCTGCAGTTTATCTTCCCATATATCAATGCGAATTCACTTCTCCACATGTCCTATCTTGTAGAAAGAGGTCGCTTTTATATTTGTAGAGTTGCAGCTACTCTTTTCTTACATCTCTGGGTGAGTTCACAGGCGTTCAGAATGATTTGATAACTGTCTAACTGAATTCCTGTGACCAGATGAAATGAAGGTCTCCTATTTCTCCACCATCTTAGAGTCTCTGGGAGTACATCTTAAATTGTATACATATATACATATATGTAGACATATATAGATACATGACAAACAAAAGTGAACAAAGTGTTCATTCTAGCCTGTAATACATCATATGCTTTAATCTACTTCATTTGTTTTTGATGCCGTGTGCAGCCCATGAAAATGCCCCACAATAGAAAAACGATTAAATTATTGGCAATATTTAACATTAAATAATTTAAAAAGCTGAAGCAAGCTATAATTTCGAACTTAAAAAGAGCAGAGTACCTTGTTAAGAGGAAAAATACTGTCAATGAATGTAAATATTACACTGTTTGTTGAAAAACACAGATCAAAAGGATGCACAAGCCAAAAATTGAACAAGTCCTTCTTTTGTCACATTTCTGAGCTTTCAGAATGTTTACAATTGAGACATAAAGGTATACAGCAAAAATTTATTGAGCATTTGCTGTCTGTGCCAGTTGCTGACTCAAACTTTACATGTATTATTATTTCCTTAATCCCCCCAAACCTGAGATGGTATAACCAACCACCTTATAGAGTAGAAATGGAGGCTCAGAGACTCACAGTAAATTGCCTGAGGTTGGAATAAAGACATGGACAGAGATGGAAGTCAAACCCTATGTCTCAGACAAGAGAGTTCATGGTTTGCCTTTAAGGCTGTGCTGCCTCACAGAGAGAAGCCTGGAGGATGCGTGCCAGTTAGGAAGGGCCAGATGTTACTGTGAGTAACCTGTAACCCTGTGCCTTAGCAGCTTTTATTAGGGAAGTATGTTTCTAGCACCTGCCACATGTCCAAACGGTCTTCATGGGGCCAGGATAAAAGAGCACCCACCATAGGTAATTGCCAGGTGCTATATGAGATGGACGGAGCAGGAGCCAAACTCAGTCCCAGGTGTTCTTTTCGAGAGGGCACGTCTCACTGCCTCGCACATCTTACTGGTCAGAGCATGTCTACAGGACTGCATCCAACTTCCTGAGTCAGAGGACAGCTTGGCATCCTTTCTGGAGCCACTTGGGGCCACCACATGGTGCCAGTCCATCTGGGGTACTGTGCAGGGTTGGAGGGACGTGGGATATTGGTAGCAAATGACAGGAGGCCTATGTCAGGATGGGTCTGTGTTCTCCTTCATCACATAGGATTTATAGGGTTCAGTCTATTAGGCATAATTTTGTTCTCACCACATTTCCAGGATATTCTCAGCCAAAGACATATTTGATTACAATTGTATCATGCTCATATCATTCAGTTCCAATGTAGCTCTTTTTTTTCTATTTCTTTACTCCTATATCATTGTTAGAGGTACTTCTCTCTGTCTAAACATATGGGAATTTCTGGTTAGTTTTATATCAGTGATTTCTAGCACATTATGTTACCACAACATGTTCTGTGTGATTTCATGCCTCTGAAACAGAGTGAAATTACCCTTATGGCCAAAGTAAATCGGGAGCATTTTTGTAATGGTCTCTGTGCCTAAAATCAATGTGTCCTCTGCAGTGGATGTGGATGTGGACAGATGTATGGAGACAGCTGTGGGATTCAGATGGTTTGCCGTCAAGACCTGTATTTCGTGGATGCTCTGTAGACTGCATTGAGTTGCTGAGAGAGGGCTGGAACCTCCTACTCTGGTTGTGTAATTGCTTGTTGTTGCAGTTTGGTCCTGCTTTGCTTTCTACATTGTTCACCTCGTGGTTCTCGGACAGGAGATTGGAACGGAAGGAGAGAGCACCCAGAAGAGGGAACAGGGACCTTGGTTGAAGGGAGCAGAAAACAAGAAGTCTTCCAAGGGTGGCTTATTTATTATTATTATTATCATCATTATTGTTATTATGTCCCATTAACCAACATATACTACATCATTAGTTTCTGATGTAGTGTTCAAAGATTCATTAGTTGCATGTAACACCCAGTGTTTATCACCACACCTGCCCTCCTCAGGACCGATCACCCAATTACCCTTTCACCCCATCCCTTCCCTCTTGTAACCCTCTGTGGGCTTTTTTTTTTTTTTAATGTTTAAGGAACATTTGCTTATCACTTCCTATAAACTATCTATTCATTTTTTTTTCCTATTTTCCTACCAAGTTTGGTCTTTTTCTTCTTTGAGAGTTCTGGATATGTTAGATATATATTAGATCTCTGTTGTAGAAGTTGCAAATATTTTCACTCTGTACCTCATTGGTAATATCTGATCCCCATTATCCAGCCTGGAGCTAATTTCTGAAGAAGAGCTCCTTCTCCAAATAAGCCAAACATGGGCAGAAGGAAACTGAATTCCTGTTTCTTGGGTGTCAGGCACGTTCTGGGTGCTTTGTGAACATTCTCTCACTTATCGTTTCTGAAATATCTTTCAATATTATTTCTTACCTGAAAACTATAGGGCTAACGTGTTATAGATTTCATTGTTTCTCAGCTTTTATAAAGGTGATATGGTACATAAAACCATGGAGCTGCATCTTGAAATCATACCAGTAAATATTTCTGCATTGAAATATATGAATATGTCTACTGATTAGGATAAAGACTACACAGAGTTTCACTTCCTGATAGGTCAGGTTTTGCATCAAATGAAATATGAGAAACAGTTTTATTTTTCAGAGCTTCTCCAATTTTGGAATGGGGGATAGGAGATGTCGGAGCTCTATCACCTTTACATTATAGGCAGGGGAAAGGAGTTCTGGTGTTTTATAACCGAATACATCCTCCGACTTTTACCCTTTTCTTCTTTTTCTCTTTGTTTTGTCAGGAAGGGAGGAGTGAACAAGCTGGAGAGTTTGAGGATTCAAGTGAGTACCAGGAAAAGTGCGGCATCTCTCCACTTCTCTTCTCTCCACCTTCTTGCAGCCAGGGTGAGACTGAGATGGGCAGCCCTTCAGGGACCCCAATATGCTTCATAACTAAAATTTAACCAACATCCTTTAGACACTTGTTCAACATCTGTTTGGAGAAAGAGCTGCTTGCTGAGTGGGGAAGGATTAAAAAGAAAGAGGTGACAGTGTGCAGCCTCATCCCTAGAGTGTCAAGCAAAGCACCTCTGGCCCAAAACTCGCATCCCCCTCTCAGTCAGAAGCAAAGCCCTGCAGTTGGTCTGATCTACTTTGCTCAGGTAGGTGGTTAGCAACTTCCTCCTTTGACTCCTGTGTCCTTTATGGGTTTCTTAGACAATATTCCAAATTACTTCCAGCCACACACTCTCAGTCTCTCCAAGAATTATAATCCTGCACTTTTCTTTGTCTTATTACATTTCTGGTTCCCTGAACAGATTATCCCCCAGACAAATATTGTACAGGCCCTGGTCTGTAATGAAATATTTTGCCAGAGGGCTTGTTTTGCTTCTTTAACTCCACTTATCAGGCCGCATGGGGCCTCCTTCAGGACTGAGTTTTATGGTTTTTATATTCTGGTTTTTCACGACCTGTCTCCTTTCTCAATCAAAACCGAACTACCTTGTCTCCTTGTGCCTTAGTGCACTACTGAAAATCTAGTAAATGAGGAGTGACTGGATTAATGATCCGTCTCTCCCACAGTTGCAGTCTTTGAATGATACCTTAGGTCAAAAGTGCTCTAATGACAAGCAGGTATTTTAGACCATAGCGTGGAGGTAGAGGGACTGTGAACTGAGGACTTGTACTTTCATAATGAGCACACCACACTCTGCTCAGTCTCACTCAGTTAGGGGTCCAACCCTTGATGTATTTTGGCTCAGTTCATGAACTTTAAGTTGTCAGACTGAGCCCCATGTCAGTGCCAGGCTCCCCATGCAGTGGGGAGCCTGCTTGAGATTATCTCTTCTCTGACTCTTTCTCTTCCTCTGCCTTCCCCTCCAAACTTGTGTTCTCTCTCCCTTGTTCTCTCGCCCTCTCTCAAAGATTTTAAAATGGGAAAAGGACAGCAAATATACAGAAAACTTCAATCTGGGGCAACTGGATGGCTCAGTGGGTTAAGCCTCTGCCTTCAGCTTGGTCATGATCTCAGAGTCCTGGGATCGAGACCCACATCAGGCTCTTTGCTCAACAGGGAGCCTGCTTCCCCTGCTCTCTCTCTGCCAGGCCCTCTGCCTACTTGTGGTATCTCTCTCTCTCAAATAAATACATTTTCTTTTAAAAAAAGAAACATTTTGGGGCACCTGGGTGGTTCAGTTGTTAAGCATCTCCCTTTGGCTCAGGTCATGGCTCAGATCACACCCCACATCAGGCTCCCTGCTCAGTGGGAAGCCTGCTTCTTCCTTTCCCACCGTCCCTGCTTATGTTCCCACTCTCACTGTCTCTCTCTGAAAACAAACAAAAATCTTGAAAAAAAATCCAATCTTATTAGTAATGAAAGGACAAATAAGATTAAAGTGATTTCACTTTTCACATTGGCAAAGGCTTAAAACCTCATAACACCCAGTGTTACTTGCTCCTTTACTGTCTGAAAGGGTTTTTGTAATTTTGGTGTTATTTCTTCCATAAATGTTTGATAGGATTTGCCAGTAAAACTACTTGGATCTAGGACTTTCTTTCTGGTAAAGTTGTTAATAATTATTTCAATTATTATAATAGATATAGAATCATTCAGATTTTTGTTTTATTTTGTGGTGTTATATATATTTTTTAAAGATTTTACTTCTTGATACAGAGAGAGAGAGAGATCACAAGTCGACAGGCAGGCAGAGGAGGAGGGGGAAGCAGGGAGCCCAATCTGGGCTCAATCCCAGGACCCTGAAATCATGACCAAAGCCGAAGTCAGAGGATTAACCCACTGGGCCATGTGGGTGCCACTAAGGTATATTTTTCAAGACATCTTTCCATTTTCGTCTACATTGTTGAATCTGTTGAATAAAACTGCTCATAGTATTGTCTTGTTATCTTTTTTTTTTTAAAGAAGTTTGATTTATGTATGTTAGAGAGAGATTGTGAGAGATTGGTACAGGCGTAGAGGGAGAGAGAGAATCTCAAGCAGGTTCCTTCCTGAGCACAGAGCCCAACGTGGGGCCCGATTCCATGACCCTGAGACCATGACCTAAGCCAAAACTGCTGAGGCAAACACTTAATCAACTGAGCCACCCAGGTGCCCCTAACTTTTTTAAGTGTAACATATGTAGTGATAACTCTTTTTTTAAAATTTTATTTATTTATTTGACAGGCAGAGATCACAAGTAGGCAGAGAGGCAGGGGGATAGAGAGAGGAGAAAGCAGGCTCCCCGCTGAGCAGAGAGTCCAATGCAGGGCTCAATCCCAGGACCCTGGGATCATGACCCGAGCCGAAGGCAGAGGCTTCAACCCACTGAGCCACCCAGTTGCCTCTGTAATGATAACTCTCTTGTCATTTCTCATATTGGCACACAAAAATTTTATATTATAGGATGATCATCCAGGTGTTTTGTAAAGAATTAAAAAGAAAACAAAAACAAGCCTCCAACAATTAAAGATTAGTAAACTAAAAAACTTTATCATCTTGACAGAAGGAACTACTACATGGCCCTTAAAATTATACAAAAACTCTGATGAAATAATACTGCATGCGTATAGGGATAACTAAAGTTTGAAAGATTCATAATAACAAGTGTTGTTGAGGGTATGGAGCGAATAGAACTTTTTAATTAATTAAATTTTATTTTCAATTCTGGTTAGTTAACATAAAGTATAATATTAGTTTCAAGTGTAGGATTTAGTGATTCAGCACACAGTCCAAAATCCAGTGCTCATCAATGATTTCTCATGAGTGAAATCATGTGATATTTGTCGTTCTCTGACTTATTTTGCTCAGCATAATTATGCAATTGGAACTTTTATTCAATTTTATTCAGCTTCCACTGAGGTAGGAGTATATGTTAGGCATTAAAAAACTGTGTGGTAATAACTTAATCAAACTTAAACTATGTACACCTTTACGATTCTGCATCTCTACTCCTGAATATATACCAATCATAAAATCTCTGCAAGTATTCAGCAACAGACATGTACTATAATATGTATAGCAACTTTATTCATGTTATCGCAGATTGGAAACAATTCCATTCTCTCACCAAAGTAGAGTGAAGTACATTTTAGGTATGTTCAAAGAATGGGATTCTACAAAATGATGAAGAATGAACTATTGGTACAGATACAGACAATGACATGTATAAATCTCACAGGCATTCTTTGAAGAGAAGTGAGATACAAAGATGCACAGACTGTATGACTCCATTTGTATAAGTGAGAAGGCAAAATTGATCCATGGTTTTAGAAGTCAGAATAATGGTTACTGATGGCAAGAGAGATAAAGGTAAAACTTAAGACCAGTTAGCGGTAAAGGCAAATTAACTATAGGAAAGAGAAAGTAAGAAAGCAATCCCATTTATAAATGGATCAAAAAAATAAAATACCTAGAGTCTAATTAATCAAGGAGGCAAAGACCTGTATACTGAAAACTACCAGAAACTGCTGAAAGAAATCGAAGAAGACGCAAACAAATGGAAACATACTTCATGCTCATGCGTTGGAAGAATTACCATGATTGAAATGCCCATACTACCCAAAACAATCTACAGATTCAGTGCAATTCCTATGAAAATTCTAATGGTGTGTCATGCATCCTCTTTCCTGGATGAGAGCAGCGGTCTTGGTGTCAGCATTCTGCTTTAAACCACATGAACCCTCACGTGGTCCTGCAACCACTTTGCAGGACTGGCTGGCAAGTGTGGCAAGACCCTCCCTCTGACCAATAGTGCAGATTGACACCGTAGGAGTCTCCAAAAGGCTCAGACATGGATGGGCTAAAAGCAGGGTTCAGATGGAAACATGCTAAACTAATGGGGAAGAGTATGCAGAATTTGCATCAATATTTAAGTTAAAGGTTGAGAGTTCCATTATGTTTCAGGCCAAGGGAAGCTGCTAGAGTCAAGACCTAGAGCTTGGGGAGGATTAAATATTCACCCACCTCTCTGAGCGGAGGCAGTGAGGTGAGAAACTCTGGGGAGTGTGCGAGTGTTGTATTCCTCATCATGGAGTGCACATTCTTCATGTCTGGGGCCCATGACAGAGCCAGGTCCGAGGTATCTGGCTCCCTGCGACAGTTTTCCTGCAGGCCACAGGTAGATGGGAGCCTTCAAAACCCGAGCCCTGAGGGCCTGGGTTTCCTGGCCTGGGCAGCTGCTCAGAAACCAAGCAAGAGCCATCGATCCTGCAGGAACCACATCGGGCCCATGGAGGGGGAGAACGACCTGAGCGAACATCCTGAGGTGACTGAATCAGCTGTGGGGAGCAGCCCGGACCCGACTTGAAGGGAGGTAAGGAGGACACAGAGGTCCATCCTTGTGTCTGTGCGCATTAAGGCAGGTACAGGGATGCCTTGGACCTAGGGTGGAAGGAGGCCCAGGGGACTTACATATGCATTTACACGGTGTGGTCAGCAGAGGGCAGTGTGGCCTTACGTGTGTGTGTGTGTGTGTGTGTGTGTGTGTATGTGTGTGTCTGTGCGCACGCGAATGGGCTGGCTTACCTCCTGCTCACAGCAACCCCATTAATTTAGGAATCTGAGACCCTCTTTTATAGAGACAGAAACAAGCATAAGGAGATTAAATAAGTTGCCTGATCACAAAGCTCTAATGTGATAGAGCCGGAATCGAATCTGAGCAGACTGGCTCTAGAGTATGCATTCATTGATTCCCTGTGTGCTGAGTGCTTACTGTGTACAGGCCCTGTGCCCTACTGGTGATACCAATAATATCAACAGAGTTAATCCCCAGCATATATTGAATGCCCACAGAACTCTATCTACAGTAATAGTGAAAATGGTGATGACAGGCGTACGTGGGTGGCTCAGTCAGTTAAGCATCTGCCTTTAACTCACATCATGATCTCAGAGTCATGAGACTGGGCCCTGTATCCATCTCCCTGCTCAGCAAGGAGTCTGATTCTCGCTTTCATTCTTCCTTAAACAAATACTATACATCAAACACTGTCCTAAGCACTTCACAAAATTATCTCCTTTAATCCTCAAAACCGCCATATTCATCATTCTCATTTATAGACTAGAAACCCAAGGCACAGGGTGTATGCAACACAGCTGGGTTTACACGGACAGTAAGAGGCTGAGCAAGGATTCAGACCTAGGCAGCCTGGCCCCAGAGTCTGCAGCACACTGTCCTCCTACACTCTGCTATGCAGTCACAATTATCAGCCAAAACTAAGAACCATCTCTGGATCTTGTGACGCTTAACTAACAGAAGTCACGTCCCTGGCAAAGAGTAAGGCTGTAAGAAATGAAAATCATCACCATCAATCTCCAGGATTCTAGTCTTTCAATTCACAAAGAGAAGAAAAATACATTTCTACTTTTATTGTTCTATATGTATGGAAAAAGGCTTCCCCTAAATTACTCTCCTTGGTTCTTAGAACACTCCTAGGATACACTGTTTTTTCTTTCTTTTTTGAAAGATTTTATTATTTATTTACTTATTTGTCAGAGAGAGAATGGGAGAGCATAAGCAAAGAGAACACTAGTAGAGGGAGAACCAGGCCCCCTGCTGAGCAAGGAGCCCATGGCAGGGCTGCATCCCAGGACTCATGGATCATGAGTTGCACCATAGGCACACACTTATTTTTTTTTTTTTTATAAATTTATTTTTTATTTTCAGCATAACAGTATTCATTATTTTTCACCACACCCAGTGCTCCATGCAATTCGTGCCCTTTATAATACCCACCACCTAGTACCCCAACCCCCCCACCCCCACCCCTTCAAAACCCTCAGATTGTTTTTCAGAGTCCATAGTCTCTCATGGTTCACCTCCCCTTCCAATTTCCCCCAACTCCCTTCTCCTCTCTAACTCCCCATGTCCTCCATGCTATTTGTTATGCTCCACAAATAAGTGAAACCATATGATAATTGACTCTCTCTGCTTGACTTATTTCACTCAGCATAATAATCTCTTCCAGTCCCGTCCATGTTGCTACAAAAGTTGGGTATTGGTCCTTTCTCTTTTTTTTTTTTTTTATAAACATATATTTTTATCCCCAGGGGTACAGGTCTGTGAATCACCAGGTTTACACACTTCACAGCACTCACCAAAGCACATACCCTCCCCAATGTCCATAATCCCACCCCCTTCTCCCAAACCCCCTCCCCCCAGCAACCCTCCGTTTGTTTTGTGAGATTAAGAGTCACTTATGGTTTGTCTCCCTCCCAATCCCATCTTGTTTCATTTATTCTTCTCCTACCCACTTAAGCCTCCATGTTGCATCACCACTTCCTCATATCAGGGAGATCATATGATAGTTGTCTTTCTCTGCTTGACTTATTTCGCTAAGCATGATACGCTCTAGTTCCATCCATGTTGTCGCAAATGGTAAGATTTCATTTCTTTTGATGGCTGCATAGTATTCCATTGTGTATATATACCACATCTTCTTGATCCATTCATCTGTGGATGGACATCTAGGTTCTTTCCATAGTTTGGCTATTGTGGACATTGCTGCTATAAACATTCGGGTGCATGTGCCCCTTTGGATCACTACATTTGTATCTTTAGGGTAAATACCCAATAGTGCAATTGCTGGGTCATAGGGCAGTTCTATTTTCAACATTCTGAGGAACCTCCATGCTGTTTTCCAGAGTGGCTGCACCAGCTTGCATTCCCACCAACAGTGTAGGCACACACTTATTAACCAACTGAGCCACTGAGATGTCCCAATCCACTGTTTTTCTTCTAATAAGGTTAGCATATAGAACTCAGCATGTCCCAGGTATTTTTCTGTGTGCCTTATGCCTGCATTTAATCTTAAAATCACTCAGTCCTATAGCTCAGTGAGGTAAGTACTAGTACTATCTCTATATTACTGGTCCAGATAAGGTAAGTAATGTGCCCAGGGTGACAGAGCTAGCACATAGTGGTGCGGGGATGAAACTCAGAGAGTCTGGTTTCAGGCTCTGAGCTTTCTAAACCTCTACTCTGAGGGCGTCTGTGTTGGAGGCAATTCTGGCTCACAAACCTTGTGATGAGTAACAGAGACAGTAAGTAACAGAGCCAGAAGGCAAGCCCAGGCCTGTCTGCTACCACTGTCTCTAGTAGTTGATTTCTCTGACTTCCGAGTGGCCTGATGGACATCAACTTGAGTTGGAGCATAGAAGACATAGGCTCTAGTCCTGCCAATAAAACAACTGGTCAACAACAGGGAGATCTTGAACTTATCCCTTTGCCGCCAACCTTCATCTGAAAATTAGGGAGTCATGCTCACTCGATCTTTAATGTCCTCTAATTCTAAGCAACTGTTTTCCAGGATGAACGGCAATTGTGCTTGAACGAAAGAATGCAGCATGTTTCTTATAGCTCAATGTCAATCCCACCCCCACCCCTGTAGAAAACGCTTCTTTTGACCCGAAACAAATCCTACAGGTGCCATGAAGTGCAGCTCAAATGCACAGCAGCCAGAAACACAGCCACTTCTCTGGAGGCCTCTCAAGCTTCTAGTCCCTTTCCCTCACCCTTACTGGTAAGAACCGTGCACACGCTACTCTGTGCTCCTGAAATACTGAGTTTGTGCCTCTAGTATAACGATTCCTACATTCACTGACAGCAGTAGCATGTGTGCATATGTGTACCTTTGTGCGTGTAAAGTTACATTATGTGGATCATATACATAAGTGCCAATACCTGACCATTTTGTCCTACAATGATGACAATTTAATATGGCGCAACCTAACACACGCTCATTAAATATAAGCATATTTCCTACTGTGCAACAGGGCATCACTGAGAAAACTTGTGCTCTACAAAAGGGGCCAGTAAGCTTCTTTATAAGGGGACCACATGGTCAATACTTTGGACTTTACTTGCTAAAGATTCTCTGTCCCAAGGATTCCACTTTGCCATTGGTGTTATCAAAGAAGCCCTAAACCATCTGTTAATGAATGAGTATGGCAGTATTCCAGTAAAATCCCATTTTAAAAAACAGGCTGAGGGCACCTGGGTGGCTCACCAGGATAAGTGTCTGACGTTGGTTCAGATCATGATATTCCAAGATCTGGACTCATTTTTCTCAACTAAATTTTTTGTCATATTCATAAAATTCAGAGTTAACTTTCAGGGGACACGATCTAAGATCGCTGTCGAAATTGAGTGGACCCTCCTTGATAATTATAGTCACTATTTGTTGCTAAACTGCCAGACAGACCTATTTGTTTCATAGCACCAGGTGGTATTTTTAGTCTACTTCTATCCAGGAATGTTAAACAGTACCCAAATAGAGGCAGTCACATGGGTGATAAGATCATCACCATCTAGTGATTCTCTTGCTACCAAAGAACTGATCTAGAACTGGAAGGAACTGTCTATTTCATCTCACTCGTTCAGCTTGTACTGAATGCTTGCCACAATGCCACCCACAGGGCTAGGTACCAGGAGATAGCAGAGCCCCGACTCTCACTCCAGCTTGGAAAATTTTAAATTGCTTATTATCTAACAGATCTAATTCAGTGGTTCTCAACCAGGGTGGTTTTATGTCCAAAGGATATCTGCAACGTCTAGAGACACCGTTGGTCACCGTAAGGGAAATCCTATTGACGTCTACTGAGTCGAGGCCAGGGGTGCTTCTAGACATTCTGCGATGCACATAACAGCTTCCACAATGAGAATTATCCGACCCAGAATGCCAAGAGCCAAGACTATACCTACTGGGACACTTGATCTAACTTCATCTCCCCATTTTACAGACAAAAAAACTGGGGCCAATGTCAATGATATACTCAAGATCATCAATTCTTGAGCAGAGTCTATAGGTCCTGGTTCTATTCTGCGTGCAAGAGATCTTCAGTTTCCCTTTTGTGAACTGAAATTGAGGACTAATTTTTCCATGTTTGTCCTTTCCTCAAAGCAATGAGTTCTGCAGTGCCATCCTGGTGGAAAGCTGCTTTAGACAGCAACAGAAAAGCATTCACGTTTGATCTGCATGTTTCACTGCAGGAGACGGGCTCTACACTTGAGTGACACAGATACTTTGGCATGGTTGCATATGGCTTCTGGATTTTATTTGAAAGGAAGGATGCTGTGAAGAAAAGCTTAGACTCATGAAGTTCCATTTATTATTTCTTTTTCTTATTCATCACAGGATCAAAAACCTGGAGTGGACATACAGTGAATATGCAAGAAGATATGGGATATATCCTTGCTCTACTTTTTAGCATTCCTCCTCCTCAGCCCCATCATATATCCCAGCAGGTCAGCATTTGTTCTGATTTGGGGGTAGACAGGGTAGAAGGAAGCAAGGGCTGAGTTTAGAGGTAAGGGAAGTTGAAAGATAATCCATGGTCTATATCTAACCATGACCTACTCCATGGAAAGGGGGAGTCTGCTTCTCCTTCTCTCCTTGGTGGACTGAAACTAAGAATCATAAGCAAGAATCCTTTTTGTCCTAGATGCCTGTCAAAGAGCTCAGCTCTGTCCTTTGTGGGATCAGTGGCTGCTGTGATTAATGATTCCTTCTGGGAAATTCAGCTGTGCCATTATCACAGTGAGAAGGATCACCAAGTCCCAGAAAGCTTCTGAGTGAGTTCCACGTGGGCTATGTCCCCAGGGGGATCCTTGAACCATTCCTGGAAATCGGAGGCTCTGGACCACTGAGGACAAATCAAGTCTGATTGGTAATGTATTCAGACTCTCTTGTAGTCACTGAAATCTGTATAGAAACAAAATGGCTCTCATGACTTGATGTCAGAATGGGAACCCACAAATGACAAGGCAAGAAACAATGCTTAATGTCCATTTAGCACTTAACGCTATGTTCTGAGATAACAAACACACATGCACTATCTCTTCTTTACAGCAACTCTAGGAAGAAGACAGCATAATAACTCCCACTGTGTATATAAGAAAACCAAGGACCCAGAAATGAGGTCTTCTTCTCAAGGTCATACAGTGACGTGGCAGAGTGTGAACTTGGAATCACATCTGCCTGATGACAAAAAATGCTGCACTCTCATTTGAGGGCTGGAGGCAGGTAGAATCTCACAGACAAAAATAAGGCTTCTCTCTTGATTTTGTAACTAGGATGTTGGTCCCTTATTCCAATACACACATATACCCCTTGAAAAGAGAGAGCAGTCCTAACAAATCAGGACTTTAGGAAGCTAAATCCTGAGTTTTACTGACCAAAGCAGAACTGGCAGAATCTATTGCTCTGATCCCATCTGATCTGAATGCACTGCTCTGTGAATATGAGACCCGGCACCATAGGCCTGTGTGACCGGCAGTTCCAGGCTGCATGCTCTTGGCATCCATGCTGGGCACTGTACTACATCATTTTCCCTCCCATGCAGGCGTCTTCTTCCCCAGTGGGCTGTGCCTTCTTAAGGACCCAGATCCTTTCACTCCTGCTTCAAACCCTCTGCACTGGCTGCCATGATCCCTCAGAGAAGATCCTCCTCCTCTGGAGTCTCTCTGTCTCTACTGGCTCCTCCTCCAACCTCTCTTCTGGAATGATCTGACAATGCAAATTAAACGAGGTCACTCCAACTTAAAAGTCCCTCAGGGACCCACTGTCTTTCAGCACAACATCCAAAGTCCTTCCTAAACTCATCCCTCACCCTTCCCTCGCCCACTTCTGGCTCTCTGCAGGTAGCCACGCCCGGTTACCTGCAGCTTCACAGCGGGTTCTTACTCCCCAGTTTTTACTCATGCTCTTCACAACACCTGCAATGTCTTTTCCTCACCTTATTCGCCTAACACTATGGCCTTCGCAGAATTACTTCACCTCTCTGAAACAGAAATGGGTAGAAGTGGGTTGTTCTGGGAGCTAGTAAAAAAGAGTAAGAAAATGGAATGAGGTCAAACATTTCTTGACATGTTCCAGGCATTTTATATGTACCATTCCATCTAATCATCATCAACAACCCTAAGGAACAGCCCGAATTGCTTTCCTGTCACAGGGTTATTAGGTCCCAAGTGTCACACAGGTAGAAGGTGATGGAGTCCAGGTAGCCAGGACCCAACAGCTCCAACACAAAAACCCTCCCCACAAGACCTGGCCCCTGGGAGCTACCAAGGCTACATAATTAATGTGCTGGCCCAGAAGGGGTCACCCACGCATGAGATCACGAAGCTCATGAATAAGTGGCATCATGGAAAACACAGGGCCTGGAAGGGGCCAAATGGAGCATCTCAAGCTTCATGCTCTTTATACCGGAAGAACTTTCCTATGATAATATTAATCACAATGTTGAGTAATAATAAAAATACCATTTCTACACGGCTCCCCATAGGCCATCTTCTCTGTGAATTTACATATGTATACATTTTTTTTATTTAATCCATAAAACAGTCCATTTTACAGACGAGAAAACCGAGGATAGAGAGGTCAAAAAACATGCCTAAGGAAGCACAGGAGCACAGGGTAGAAATAGGGTGATAGTCTAAGGCTATTTGACTCAAAGCCTGTTCTCGGAAAACGCAGGCTATCCTCCCTGTACACTCTTTCACATTATATGCCACCTTCCTCAATGAAGTTGCAATGGCCTTTGTCTGTCGGTATAGGACCCACCAGGAGAGGCTGGCAGGCTGTCTCTCAAGGGACCCCGCTGGATTCATTCATTCCTTGTGCCTCACAAACCCAAGGACTGAGGACCCTACAGTCAGGGGTGTTCAGAGAGACTGAGGCTTACTGGCAAAACTTATGAAAGACAGGCACAATTGACAGAATGAACTCTCGATAAGTGTGTCCACTTACAATGATTATTGGAAAGGCCAAGAAGACCAGAGTGCCTCTGCTGCCATGAACAGCACATTCATTCCTTGTCTGGAGCCAAATGACAATCGTGTGCCCATGAAACAGACATTTGTGGAACCTCTGCACAGCAGTGAGCAAAAGCAAGTATAGCAACAAGGTGGTTAGGTGAGCACATCACCATCTAAACTATGCTGAGCTTCTGTGGGTTGTAGCTGACAGAAGATCACTTGCATTTATTGAAGTAGAAATGAGAGTTTCTTATATTAAAAAAATGGGGCTATCTCACAATATCCCTGGATTAGAATTAAACTGTGGTCTTGAGAGGGATAGAAGTTAAGAACAAGAAAAACAGAAACCATGAGATTCTCTTTCTCTCAAATATTATATACATATGTATGTGCATATAGATAAATCTATCTATCTATCTATCTATCTATATATATACTCTGTAAATTTTAGTTGTTAGATATATAAATGACATATATTTTTATATATCTGTTTCTCCTAATTCCTCTCTCTCCTCCCACAGTCTGTCAGATCACCTTTTCTCTATACATCAGCTTCACCCTTTTTTTGTGTAAGTCAGAATTCTTGCTTCACAGAAACTGGTTCTGACTAAATTTAACAGAAAAAGAATTTATTGGAAGGCTATTAGGAAGGCCAAAGAACAATACAAAAAAATAAAAATACAACAGGGATAAAGGGAAGCTCGACAGCCAGACACCACCAACATTCCACTGCAGACCAAGCCTGCTAAGGACGCCACTGCTGCCGCTCCTGCGAAATCCTGTCTCAGCTTGTCCACCCTCCCCACGTGCTGGCACCAGATGCCACGTGAACACAAACTCTACATCACCCCTAGCATGCTTGGGAGCTTTTGTTATGGAAATATACAATTGCATATAATATACACACATACTGCGCACACACACACACACACACACACACACTATATAAACATACAGATACATACATATACACACACCCAAATAGAGAGAATGGTATAAGGAACTCCCATCACTAACTTAAATAATTCTCAGCTCACAGCCCATCCCCACAGCCCCCATCACATTTTGAAACAACTATCTTTATCCTATCATTGAACCCACGGCTACGTCAACACCTGTCTCCAGAACAGGCTTACACAACCATGGCATGACCCACACCTTGGACCCCATCATTCTTTGCTGAGGGCGCTGTCCTGAGTATACTACGATGCTTAGCAGCACCCCTGGTCTCCATACATGAGGTGCAGAGAGCCTCTTCCTCACTTGTGCTTATGACCACCGAATATGTCCTAGACTTTGCCAAACATCTAGGGAGCAAAACTGCCCTTAATGGACACACACATAGATATGCCCGCAAAATTATACTCACTCTTTAAACATTTCAAAATAATTTCGCAATATCATGACATGTCAAGTCACAGTTCAAATTTAGCAGATTGGGGCGCCTGGGTGGCTCAGTGGGTTAAAGCCTGTGCCTTCGACTCATGTCATGATCCCAGGATCCTGGGATCAAGCCCCGCATCTGGATCCCTGCACAGCGGGGCACCTGCTTCCTCCTCTCTCTCTGCCTTGCCCCTACCTACTTGTGATCTCTGTCTAAATAAGTAAAATCATGGGGAAAATAAGAAATTTAGCTGATTATTTCATAAATAGTTTGACTCTCTGTATTTGTTAAATCCTGAGTGAGGATAAGACCCATACCTTGCAATTGGTTAACAAGTCTCTCAAGCCTCTCTTAATAACAGGCCTCACTTTCTCCCTCCTCTTTCTTTACCCTTGCAATTTATTTTCCTAAGGCAACAGGCCCTGTAAGGGTGCCTGGGTGGCTCAGTTTGGCAAAGCATCCGACTCTTGGTTTCAGCTCAGGTCCTGATCTCAGGGTCCTGGGATCCAAACTCTTGTTGGCAGAGAGCCCAATGTGAAGCTGGATCCCAGGACCCTGGGATCATGACCTGAGACAAAGGCAGAGCTACAACCCACTGAGTCCACCAGGTGCCCCTATTTATTTCTTGAATCAACCACTGACACCTATTACATGTCAGACATGGCTCTGAGTGTTTTATTAACGTTAAATATCATTTCATCTTTACAATCATCTATGAAGTGGGATTATTTCTTCCTTCAGGAAACTGAGACCTACAATGGTAGAGTAACACAGCTCCTAAGACGCAGAGCTAGGATCAGCTTGGGCCTGGGCATCATGTTTTAAATCACTATGATTAGTCTCCAAGAACCTACAAAAAGTCCAAGTCCTCACCCCAAACCTTGGTTTTCCCCACCCTACAGTCCCCACGTGGCCCGAGATTCAAGGACATTCTCTCAGTTCCTGTAACAGTACACATCCTTCCCTGCTCTCACTGAACACCTTCCCACATCCGCCTTTTATTTCTTAGCCTTCTGGTCTCAGCTTCAACACTACTCAGTAAAGGATAAACTCTAATGCACGCTGTAGTTTTCAGCACTCAATGCAAAAGAGTAATGATGAATTTCACGGATCATTATTTCCTTCCTGTCTTTTTCAACCAGTTGGTGAGTCCCTCACACATCCTGTCAGTCCTACTGATCATGCTTTCCAGTCACTGAAGGCCCACCACCCATCCAAAAGGCCATTACCCCCCCCACACACAAACACACTCACACACACCCCTATTTGGCCCTATCTCAGGTGCACAGTGGAGATCCTGACAACCCCTAGTGGAATGTAACTATTCAAGAGGGAGAACCGAAACTTCTCCCTCATCAAAACTACAACTTACTCGCTTCATGTCGGGTTTTTAGCAGGACTTTTCGGCCAAGAAGGCCGAAAGCTCATGTGCCTGGTTCAGGCCGCATTCCCACTCCCCCTTTCTCACAACACACTTGAAATAATTAGCAGCTCCATAAATGAAGTCCTGCTCTGGGCTCCTCACAGATGGGAAACGAGGGGCACAGGAGCTGACAGATACCTTTTGGCAATCCAGTGTATTCCTGAGACACAGGCTGCCTCCCAGCAAGGCCCCAGGCCCTAAGGACACAGGGTCCTGACATCATGCCCCACAGGTACCTCTGCACAGAAGCATCTTCCCAGGGGCCGCTCAATCTGTCATCCTCTGCGTCGACCTTGAAGAGGATGTACAGGAGGTGAAAAAGAGTGTCCTCAGGCCAATGGCCATGGGTCTGGAGGTTCTGCACCCACTGGGGCAAGGTTGCGGGATCCGGAGATGCCATGCAAGCCCCGCACTCAGCAGAGGCATCTTGTTGACCCGCCCCCTGTCAGCTATCCTAACAACCCTCCCCCTCATTGGCGCCTGTGCCCACATGCTGATTGGACAGTTTCCCAGCTCCCTAGGCCTTTGGAAAGCATCACTGGAAAGCTCCTTGGACCCTGCCCACACAACCTGGGTCACCCAATATCTCTCCTTCCCCATTCCCACCTGGTAGGGCCTGGGTCACACCACCATCATTCTTCTCTGCTGCTGCTGTTTCTGAGTTTGGCCTCTCTGACTTCCACAAGCTTTAGAAGGCTGTAGAGAGTACAAACCCAGCTTTCTCCCATTGGAGTTGCTTTAGTGCCCTTTTCAAAACACAGTTGGGCTTATTTGTGGGGACTATTCCTGGGTTCCTTGTTCTGCTCTGTTCTTTTAAAAAAAGTTTTTTTTTTGAAGATTTTATTTATTTACCCGACAGAGATTACAAGTAGGCAGAGAGGCAGGCAGAGAGAGAGGAGGAAGCTGGCTCCCTGCTGAGGGGAGAGCCCAATGTGGGGCTCCATCCCAGGACTCTGAGATCATGACCTGAGCCAAAGGCAGAGGCTTTAACCCACTGAGCCACCCAGGTGCCCCTGTTCTGCTCGGTTTCATGTTTCAGTCCTGCAAATAGCACACAGCCTTCCTTATTTTAACTACTAAGTTCTGAAACTCTGTAGACTGTGTTCACCCATTAGTATAATTTTCAAAATAGTTTTTGAAACTACTCTACTTCCTTTGTCCTTCCACATACATTTTGGAATATTTTTGTCTATTTCAACAAAAACAAACAAAGCTGACAGGACTTTGATAGGAACTGCATTAACTCTATCAGTCTGGGGAGAATTGACATCTTTACAATGCTTAGTCTTCCAAATCACGAGCATGGTGTATTTCTCCATTTATTTATATCTTTGACTTCCTGTATCAGTGCTAAATAGCTTTCAGCATGGGATGCCTGGACAGGCACTGTTAGATTTATCCCGAAGTACTTTCTTTGTACGAGTAATTGTGAATGTGTGTTTGATTGTGGAGCCCACATATTTATTGCTAGCATAGAGGAATACAAGTTACTTTACATAAGGTAAGAATTACTTTGTCGTACCCTCTTATGGCATAAGGCCTGAAATTAAGATGCTGTAATAAGGGCTGTCTTGACACCTGAAGATCAAGGAGGGACTCAAATGGCATCATGCACGTTCTCCTCTCCCTATCACAGGGGAGGTCTCTTAACCAAACACCCTTCTCATCACAGGGACCAGACTTAGAACCTACTGGTTTTTGGGGAGTAGTGTTCAGTTCTCTAGAAGCCCACTGAATTTTTCAAGGAAGCAACTCATACCCTCCCATGGGAACCAGGACTTGCCTGCCCTCTTGTTTCAACCAAGTCTTCCCTTCCAAGGCCCTGCTCCTTCTCTCTGTTCCCAAGTGCAATCTCTGTGCAGTCCTGCACCGTGTTTGGTATCCTCTCCCCTGAAGTGTAAGTATATGTGACTAGTAAACTGTTATTAATCACATGTAGCAGGTGTCAGGGGATCCCCAAACATCTGGAGCAGGTCTCCTCAGGCCTCATCAGGGACCTGAGGAGAAGGTGATTCAAACAAGTGGCATCACAAACAGGGTGTCCCCACATTAAATGAAGACATGGTGTCAGCTTGACCTGCTGCTTTGCTAAGTCACTGGCTTCAGGGGTGACAATGACGATCTGGGAGGGAACTGGCAATCACTGGCAAGCTGTGTTGGCTCATGTTCTATTCTCTCAAATGGAGGTCGCCATCCATTTCCAAATGGAGGTCGCCATCCATTTCCAAAATAATACCCCATCCTTGCCAAAAAGGTGAGAATGAATGAGAATTGACTATCTGGGGGAGAGGTGTCACCTATGTGGCCTGCATTGGTCTCCAAGGCTCCCCCCTGATGTTGGCAACTGCAGGACATGCTGACTGGTGTGCTTGAGTTCCAGGGACTGGGTGATGGCCCAGTGCTTGGGGCTGATGTACGGGTCTATGGGGGAAAGTGCACCTCAAGCACAGTCCTGGGGCTGACCCTCTGTGTTGTGGGTGCAAAGGAGGGAGACCGCGGCCCCAGGGAAATATAAGAATGGCTCCCTGGCTGCTTCCCGAGTCACTGTGTTTCAGGCATTGGGAGTGGCCTTGCCCGACTCCGAGCTGCCACTCCTCTCCCTGTAACCATGTGTCTTCCTGAGCCCTTAAGGTTTTCAGGTAGACATCCATGGCAGCCCAGGGCCCACCAGCTGAACAAAAACAGAAAAGTGGAGGGGGGGCATTTGGTGTTCCACTTCTCTCACAGTGCCAAACACCTCACCAGCACACTTGCCTTTCTCGTAGTGTTATTGCTCCCCGGCTCGTCGATAGACTAATCTTGTGATTCAGGGGCTTGAGGCTCTGACTCTGGCCATGGACAGAATGATTTTCCTGGCTGTGGACTCGAACACTGGGAGATGGACTGGCATTCCCACAAGAAGAGGATGGCCATCTGTGGGCTGACCAAACCAGCTCCCTTTCCCCCTAAACATGCAGAACATGTGCGCCATGTGATTAGATGGGGACAGAAACAAAATCTCATGGCTTTGTGTGGTTAGAAATGAAAATCTATCCTGAGGAAATCTGTAGAGAGGGAAAGGGGGGGAAGGGAAACAATCTATACTGAGAGAAGGTAGGGCTGTAGCAGAAGATGGTTTTGCTTCATCAACGACTAGACTGTGGGTCTTGTGCCTTTCCACTGACCACCCCCTTGCCTAATCTGTTTGGCACAAGATCCTGATCCTCAGGATTATGGGGGAAACATACGGGGGACCCCTGTGGTACAGTGAGGGGATCAATTCCCACTTGACTTACACCAGGAGACTTGAAACCATACAACCATTGCCACAACGGAAGCTCCAAGGCTGATGATGCTGATTTGGGACACTCTGGAAAAAAACCCCGAGAAAGAGCAGCAGGGTAATGAGACATTCCCCCACCCCACAGGGGTTTCTTCTTCCAGGAAGAAACAGACCTAAGCATAGGAGGAGTGGAAGAGAGAGATCTGAATACAGGTGGCAGAACCCAACACCCACCTACCATGACTAATTCAACATAGGTTCAAAATTTGACCCAACTGTAAATCCAAAATTTACAGGGGCACCTGGGTGGCTCACATGGTTAGTCAATGACTTTACCTTGGGTCTTGATTCCAGGATCCTGGGATAGAGCCACATATCAAGCTCCCTGCTGGGCAAGGAGTCAGTCTGCTTCTCCCTCTACCTCTCCCTGCTACTCCCCCTGAGGCCTGCTCTATCACACGTACTTGTGCTCTCTCTCTCTCTCTCTCCAATAAATAAATAAAATCTTTGAAAAAAAAAGAAATCCAAAATTTACTAAAATAATTTAATTGACAAAAATAAAAGGAGGCCGACTGGCTTTTATGCCTCTACATCATAAGTTCTGAATGAACTTTAATGTTGCTAGGAGGCACTGGTTGCCTAACTGTAATGGACTTATTACGAGGGCTCAAATCCTGTCTATAGCAAATATAATAACCATATTTTCTATCCTCTATATTTAATGCTTTGACATCTCAGGCCTTGCTGACTTCGGAGGGACTGTCCCTGGCAGGCTTACTGAATTCCTAGAGATGGTCAGCAGCTTGCCTGCCAGCAAACCTTTCACAGGTAAAGCAACCAAATCAGAGGCTTTACCCCCAACCATCTCTTATAAGAAACTCTTACACTCTGGGTTACTATGCCCTGCCCTGATCACCCCAGGGGCCAGGACAGGCTACTCCAGACACCACTGTGTCCCAGAATCCACTGAGATGACACAAACTAGGCAGTCCTAAACGTGCTTACCCGGACTCACCTGCCCCTTCCCACGGAATCCATGATAAACGGTCTTCCCCCTATTGTCCCTTCACTTCCTCTTTTTCTTGACCAAGCCTGGTACTTCCCGGGGCCGCCCTCCATGCCTCCCAGCACCTCCTTTCATGGCATCTGTGAGTCCAAAACACTTTTTCCGTTGTGAGAGTTACTTGTATATCTGCCTGTCTTACCATACCTGATTAAAATAAACCCCAGTCCCCTTAAAACATCTGAGACACCTGAGGGGCTCAGTGGGTTAAGCTTTTGCTAATGTCATGATCTCAGAGTCATAGGATTGGGTCCCATGTCCAGCTACATGCTCGGAGTGGAGTCAACTTGGGATTTTCTCTGCCTCTGCCCTTCCCTTCCCAACATCACCCCCTACCCCCGCTCCTTTGCTATCTCTCTCTCTCTCTTGCTCTCTCTTTAAAATAAAGAAATAAGGTCATTTTAAAAACCATGAGGGATGGGGCACCTGGGTGGCTCAGTGGGTTAAAGCCTCTGCCTTCAACTCCAGTCATGGTCTCAGGGTCCTGGGATCAAGCCCACATTGGGCTCTCTGCTCAGTGGGGAGCCTGCTTCCCCCACACCCCGCCTGCCTCTCTGCCTACTTGTGATCTCTCTCTCTGTCAAAATAAATAAATAACATTTTTTAAAAAATAAAAAAAAAATGACGGAGCCCAACCAATTTAAAGATGGTGAATACTTCGCTATGATAGATTTGGCCAAGATGATCTGATCAGCAGTGCCTATTTCAACATCATCACAGGCATGTGTGCCTCAACCTTGAAGGACACATGATATACCTTGTTATACAAAGGGCATCCAAACCGCTCTGCTATCATAGGCAACCTTTGTGGGTAGGAACTTACTACACCCATCTTTCTCGAGGAACATAGGTGTGACATCACATTTAAGACATCCTAGTGTGGGACGCCTGGGTGGCTCAGTTGGTTGAGCGGCTGCCTTCGGCTCAGGTCATGATCCCAGCGTCCTGGGATCGAGTCCCACATTGGGCTCCTTGCTTGGCGGGGAGCCTGCTTCTCCTTCTGCCTCTGCCTGCCACTCTGTCTGCCTGTGCTTGCTCTTGCTTCTCTCTCTATGACAAATAAATAAAAAAAAATCTTTAAAAAAAAGACATCCTACTGTGAGGAAATTTATTTGGCAAACTTGTTAAGGACCTACAAATGCGGGTGTTCCTGGCTGGCTCTGTCAGTTAAGTGTCTGCCTTCAGCTCAGGTCCTGATCTCAGGGTCCTGCAACAAACCCTGCATCAGGCTCACTGATCAGCGGGAAGCGTGCTTCACCCTCTCCCTCTGCCCCTGCCAGCCCTACTATTCTTCTCTCTCTCTCTCTCGTGCTCTATCAACTAACAAATTCAATCTTTAAAAAAGAAAAAAGGACATAGAAGTCCAACATCTCTCAGTACTTTTTGGGTTCTGAGGCAACATATTCCTTGTTTATAAATTTTACAGAAGCCCATTTAGGCTGTTACTTGTCAATGAGCTCACAATGAAGGCAGGAGGGTCTCCCCTCAACAAAAGGCAAGTAAAAAATGTGCAAGTAAAAATGACCTGTTGAGGGTGATGGGGTGGTTCAGTTGGTGAAGCATCTGCTTTAGTTTCAGGTCCTGATCTCAGGATCCTGACATCAAGCCTGGCAGGGGCATTCCCTGCTTGGTGGGGAGCCTGCTTCTCCCTCTCCCTTATACCCCCTCTTCCAGCCAGAGCTCTCTCTTAACTACATATATAAAATCTTTTTTAAAAATCACCTGCTAGTACCCAGGAGAAAAGGCTTCAGAAGCCTCCTCTCTCCTTCCAGGAGTCCCTGGACCACCCATGCTATCTGTCAATTGTCCATGGGATCTCAATGCAAGAAACAGCCCTCCTTAGCCCTGGGTTATAGACCAGGAAAGCAGCAGTTGCTGGCCATGCACAGGGCTCTCCTGGAAATAGAGTCTCTCACAGGCTCTGAGCCTTCCTATCCAGCTGTCTATTATTCTCTGGGTCATGGCACCCCCACCAGCTTAATAGAGTCACCAAGGCCTACTTGCTACAGGCTGAAGCCAAAGTCTGCTTATCCTACCTGCAGGTGGAGGTGGAGGCTTCTGTCCACAGTGCATTGCCAGATTCCATGGTGCTGGAGGACTTCAGCTCTTCCTTCTACCCCTTGGCTACCCAGGGTTTTCCATGGGATCAACTGTATGAACATTTATGGAAGATATTACATTTTGGTTTTGATGACCACGTCTCATTCCTGCTCACATGACAGCTTCACGTCCTGGAGAAACACCTTTCCTATGCCTTAAGGGTCTCAGATGAAATGGATGTCCAAATATCAGAGTCCACTGTGATGAAAAGCCTGAGTTTGATTAAGATTCAGATGGCCTCAAATGGCCTCACTCCATGTTCTCTTCCCACTCTGCTCCCACATATCAGATCCTCTGGCCAACAAGGCCTCCTAAGCACAGGTACCAGGCACAGTTCCTCCCCAAGTAGTAAGTTCCAATTCCCTGACAGCCTGTGGAATGATCCAGCAAGCCAGTCATTCTCTCCTGCAGGAAGTAGGGCTCACCTTCACTCTCCTCTGCACCCACAGCCCATGTCCATTCTGTTCCCAGGTGCAACGTCCCCCCATGGCCCTGCATGATGTGTGTATCCTCCTTCCCTGGGCCATGAGGATAGGTCGGTAACAAATTACGGTGGATCTCAGCTATGTTGCATGCGAACACTGCATAGCTTTAGGGCTGGAATCCCTCCCTTCCCCAACGGGTGAAGAAGAGGATGAAATCTTTCTCACTTGTACCTTTGTCAAGGCACAAAGAGGAGGCTCATGGACATGAAGTTATTTGGATAAAAATCTATTTGGGGCTTGCAAGAATTCACCTGGAGCTAAAGAGCAGCCTTTATGTGAATGATGAGGAGGAAGGAAGGCCGCAAAGGCAAGGGCTTGGATGCTCTCTTAAAGGTCAAACTCCAGGCAGTGGGGAAACCCTCCAGTAATTACAGCAGGGAAGTAACATCACATGTTCATCTCAGTTCTTCCTGACAGCAGAGTTCAGAATGGATTCAAGGGAGGCTTAGAGTGGAACCAGCAAGATTGTTAGGGAGTCTACTTCACCAGTATGAGACAGCAGTGGGTGAATCAGAGCACTGACAACAGAAAAGCAGGGAAGGAATGACCATATTTGGCAGGCTGAAGAGAGAGCAGAATGGAAAATGGAATGAAGTCCTAAAAAAATCTGAATGGATCCTTTCCAAGGTGCAATAGAACAATTTACCTTGAAGGGCAAAGGAAGATTTGAAGGGGCTTTTGAAGAAATGAACAAGGGAGTTGACCATGGACATTCCAGGTAAAAACCGCTTACATGCTAATCAAGGGGAGCTATTTGCATAATGTAGGGTAGAACCATAAGCAGCTGGATTTTCTTTTAAAGAATAAGATGGGATTCATTCCCATTTCAAATGGTCTCCAAGGCAGAGTGATTTGGAGGGAAAAAGAAATAAAACAAGTCAGAGAACAATACTCCTAACTAGACAAATATACATAAGGCCCAAGAGGACTCAGGTTACCCATAGAGTGCTTTTGCAGACCACAGAAAAGGAAATAATTTTGAAAAAATAGAAACTAAAAAATAAGCTAACAGAAATGAGACTTACCTGGGAAAAGCAAACTTGCCTTTTTGTTTTTAACCTTATATTCATCTTGTACTTTCATGCTATTCACTTTGTTTTTTATATAAGGAGTGTGTACTCGTGTATTTGATAAATTTGGAAGACTAAAACTAGTTGATGTGTTCCCTAGATCAGATATACGAAGACACCTGACCCTTGTGAAAACCTTAAAGCATTACAGACATTATTGGAAGAATCCTTTGACCACAGCCCCCAAGCCCAGCAGTGTTGACTGTCCTAACAAAGTGACCACTGTTCTGGTATCTGGGTGGCTCGGTCTGTTAACCGTCTGGCTCTGGTCATGATCCCGGGGTCCTAGTATCAGGTCACAGGTTCCCCTGCTCAGTGGAGAACCTACTTCTTTCTCTCTCTCTGCTTCTCCCCCTGCTTGTGTGCCCCAATTTCTGTCAAAAAAAAAAAAGAAAATCTTAAAAAAAGAAAGAGAAGTCATCACTGTTTTCACTTTGGCAAATACTTCTGCAGTTATTAAATGACCCCTTTTATTGTTAAGTCCTAAAATCCTGTTTATTAAGCTGAAAGCAGAACTGCAAATAGTTTACATTTTGAAAAAAGGCATTTGGGGTTAAGGAAGACACAGAGTGACTTGGGATCTTCAAAGCATGGTCACGTCTCTGGCTTGACAATCATCTATTTCTTTGAGAGGTCTTTGGCCGCCATTCCAACTTCTTGGCAGGTGACAGTATATAGGGCGTGTATCTGGGTAAAGAATCAGAGATAACATGTAGAAGAAGGTGCTCTGACCCATCCATTTCCGGTCCAGGTGGGTTAATAAGAGACACAGCTGTGGTTCTGGGCTTGACATCTTTTTTTCCGGGTGTGGATCCCAGGGTAGCATTCAGTTGTGGTGGGCAGTTGTCCCGTTCCTCCTGAATCTGGGGGTTTCATGTCATGAGCAGAGGAGTTTGGTGATGAAGAAGCTGAATGAGATTCCACTTCTAGAAACTGGACAAAAAGTCCTGAAAAAGAATTGGGCACAGCTTGGTGATTTGGCTTCCCAGGTGCATTGGGGGCGCTTCTGGATCCAGGCTCCCCAGACACCCCACTGGGCACGCCCGCAGGCTCTTGACCACGGAGCTGCCACAGCTGGTGTTCTTGGATCCCCAGTGTGCTTGCCATCAACCTCAACGCTTCTTGCCATTCCACATCAGCTGCCTGGACAGATACCACGAAGAGTCTCCTTAGGAGGGTTTTGTCCACCATTCCTTCAGCCTTACTTACTAAGGTCAAGAGTTTCTTCTGTGTGTCCTCCAGTATTTCCTGCTGGACCTCATTCTGTTTCTTGAACTCTTGGAGTTGGTCCTCCTTCACCTCCAAATCGGCATTTGTTTGATGCCATCGTCCCTGTAACGACTTCAGTTTTCGTTCTAGGGTGTCTGCCTTTTCCATCCATTCAGTGATTTCCAGCTTGAGGTTCGCTAGCCTTCAATCATAGTGCCTTCCCTCTTCCTGGGAGGTGGCAAGCCGGAGCGCAGCTTCCTCTTTCTGCTGGGTGACCATGTGCAAATACTCCCGCAGCAACTCCACCTGCAAACTGGCTCTATGGTTGCCCTTTTCCATGGCAGCGGAAGACAAAACGAGTTTTCCCTGCAGGACGGTCACTTCCTCTCTTAGCTGAGCCACTTGGTCTTCTGAAGCCAAACTTTCCGGGCAACGAGAATCTTGGGCTTCTGCAGCGAGGTGCCATCCTCTCTCCAGCTCCTGGGTTAGGCGCAATTGTCTCTCATGTAACTGGTGTGCAAAGGTTTCCGTTTCTTTCTGTTTCTGTGCCAACACGACATCATCTCTCTCCTGTTGAGCCACAACTGCCTTTTCCTGTTTTGACTGAATGACATCCATATGCCGGTTCAATTCCCCGCTCTCGCCGTGTTCTTTCTATCGCAGAAGTTGCTCCAGAGAAAGTGCCTTCTCTTTCATCATGGCAGGCTGGGATTCCTCCTCCCTCTGCATCTTTGACAGCAGCCGATTTGTCTCTTGCAAGGATTGTTTTTCCATGTCCTTTGCTCTACATGTATCCACCATCTTTCCATTTTCCTCTTTCTGCCGACACACATCCATTTCAAAATCTGCTATCCTCTCCTTCAGGCTGGTGACTGCCTGCCTCAGCAGCTCATTCTCACTCAGTTGGCCCCTGAGCTTCTCCTGTAAAGAAAGCAGTTCCTCACTTTTTGCTGGGATTCGGAGGTCCTGAGCCTGAGGGAAATCTTGTAGAACAGCCTGTTTCTCCTTCTGCTGCTCCATGTGGGAATCGGAATCGCTGTGTTCCTGTGGCTTGCCTTCTCCTTCCCCCGTAGCAGCCCCTGAAGCAATCCGTCTCTGCTGATCTTCCTGGAGGGTTTGAATCTTTTTATCTTTTCCTTGCCCTGATTTTCTGAGCTCTTCTACCTCCTCTCTGAGCACCTGAGAAGACTCACTCACTCGGTCAGATTTCACAGCCTTCAGAGTCGGCTGCCTCTGCAGAGTCGCTGGAGGGCCGGAGGAAAATCGCGTCAAGGTTCCCTAAAAGGAGGTCCTTGGCATTGCAGAGCTCCCTGATGCAGAGCTGAAGTTGTGCTAGTTCCTTCTCTAGCTCTTGTAAGTTTATTTCATGTCCTTGGTAAGTGTGGATCTGGTCAAGAGAGGTTGTCTGCAGTTTCAAAACCTCGCTGTTGGTGCAAGCCCATGCCTGGAGTTGTCGCAGAACTCTCTGAAGCTGGGATGACTCACGCTTCATATTTTGGACCGTGGTCAGCACCTGCTCCTTCCACTCCTCCATGATCGTCACCCGCTGTCTTAATGTGTCCCATTCCTGTAGAAGCTGCTGGAACTGATCAATAGAAACTCCTCCAACCGCATGACCAGTGCTGGGTGTCTGCAGGATTGTCATTAAAGTCTGGCATTTTTGACTTAATGCATCCACTTCCAGGTCTTTTTCTCAAATAATGTGTGACAAATTCCGAATCATTTCTCTAAACACCTCTATGTCACTGCTTTCTATTCTAGTGGACAGTTTTTGATTTTCCTCTTGCATCTTCTGGAGTTCTGCTTCTTGGCAGCAAGTCGATTGGTCATTCTGTGATAGTTCCTTTTCAGATTGCTATTCTCCCTCGTCTTCTCATTTAGGACCACCAAGACCTGTTCGCTTTTCAAAGTACACTCTTGCAATTGGCGCTGAAGTTGTTCCACGTGCCCATTCTGGCAGTGAGAAGCCACAGAGATTTTCCTAGAAAGATCCTGAAATTCCAAATCCTTTTGCTGGATAATTTGAGTGAGTTTCCCAATCTTCTCTTTGGAGAGCCGATCCATCCATTGATAGTCTCTAAGTTGTTGGCGGTGCCGGTCAGTGAGGTCTGCTAGCTTCTGCTGGTGGGTGTTTTGCAACCTCGCCACCTCCAGCTGATGTTTGTCCAGCTCGCGCTTCCGCCGCTGCTGTAGGTCCCTGATGTGGCTCTTCAGTTTCCACAGTATTTCTGTGTTGATGGTATTTGGTCCCTGGGTGGAACACTGGCACAACTTCTTCCAATGAGTCACTTCAGCCTCCAATGTTTCAATCTCATGGAGGAGTCTACTGATCTGTGTCTGGGTTAAGATGACATCAACCAAATCCCTGGCATCCCCAGGGAAAGTCCCTTTCCCCAGCACATGTCTCTTAATATCGATGTCCCTGGTCAAAGTGGTTTGGCTGCTGTCCACGGCCCCTAGGGAATGGCCTAGGCCAGAGCCCAGCCTACCAGCCCAGGAGAACATCTGACGGTCATACAACTGTCCTGGTCTGTGGTACAAAAGTGTCCAGCCCAGTCGGACTACCCCGCCAAGTGTCCCAGAACCCCAAGCTGCACAAAGCTGAGAATCAAAAGCCTACAGAGGTTTCCAGGCAACACCTGCATGCCCCTCCCCCACCCCCTTCTGTGACGTCAGGTGTTCCTAAGCATACAGACATTACCAGGCAATGCCTGCATGCCCCTCCCCCCCTCCTCCAGAGCTCCCTTGTGCCTAAGCATACAGACCTTTCCAGGCAATGCCTGCATGCCCCTTCCCTACCCCTCCACCCCCCCACCCCACGTCCTGCCACTCACTCCCAGGCGCCTCTGCTGGTGAGGTAGCTCTGAACAGCCAAGGCCCTCTGGCCACTGGTCCGGGTCCCTGTCCCCACAGCTCATTCCCACAACTTCCCACCCAGGCCTGGGCCCATTGTCCTCCTTGGTACCTGTCCAGGGTATGCCCCTAGTGCATGATCGGGCCTGACTGCACCCAGGTGCCTGCCCCCAGAAAATGCACATGGCCCTCTACTTCCCCTAAGTGGGATCACAATACACAAAGTCCTGTGGTATGGTCCTTCCACCCAATAGTACATTTTTCATTCTGGTGTAAATTACAGGGTCACACACATCCATCCAGCTAGGAGAGAGGATCCTCAGAGCACTTCACAGAGGTCTATATCCGCACAGAGGATGGCCCTCATGGAGACTTTGTGTATTTCCAGCCTCCAGTGGCTCCAGAGTGCTCTGTCCCTCCTTGCCCCATCAGTTCTGCAGGGACAGCTTGGTCATGATTTGCTCTGGCGGTTCACTGGCCACTGCCCATGCTGCGCCTCTATCACCTCCCGCAGCTGTGCGCCTAGACCAGGCAGGTGGTAGGGCAGAATGGTGGACACGCCTGGTCCACGGGTCCTCCGCCTGCACAGAGTGGCAGGTGTGCAGCAGCAGAGGCCTGATTCCACCCCCCTTGCCAGTCCTGACTGATGCTAGTCCAGGGGATAGGGTTAGGAACCGCGCTGGCAGCTGCCCCACGGGAGCCCCGCTGCCCACCCCATCGCCACGATGAAGAAGCAATTCTGCTGCGTGAAGCACCTGGCCAACCAGACCCTGGCCTGTAAATACGCCCATTCGGGCTGGGATTGTGCCAGGTGAGGTCAGGGGCCATAACGGGAGGGCTGGCGGCTCTCCTGGTGGCGAGCTCCCGTCCCCTGCCACCACCATGCACCAGGCAAAAGGGGTCCTGGTCTGGGTCTGCACCAAGCCACAGACTGGAGGCCAGCTTGGGCCTGTGCCAGACTCTGGGAAGAGCTACTTGGTGGGTTGGCCTTTCCAAGATGACCCCTGCAGGGGGTGTCCACCGCCCTCTGACCTGGTCATGCCCAGCATCGCCCTGGGGGGGGACTGCACCTGAGCCTTCCCCTGCCCCCCACACCAGGGTTTGCCCTGGGCGAAAACTCTGGGCACTGATATGCCTGAGGCCCCATGGACGCTGTGTTCTGGGGGATGTGTTCTCTGCCTTTCGGGGGCACCTTACCTCTGCAGATCCTCAACCTCCAAGTGCCTAATTGCAGGAAAGAATTAATTGGAGGTCCGGGCCCATAGGATCTGCCTCCGGAGTGCCTGCTATCCATGGAGGGACCGTAGAGGTGCTGCTGCCTCCAAACCCAGGCCTCTGGGAGGAAAGAACTGTGGAAACGCTTTGGGCCGAATTTTCGGATTCTTTTTCTTTTTATTTTTTTAAAGAGCTTTTAAAAAATCCTTTCTTCCTCTGGGTTTGGATGCAGATCCTCTCAAAGTTTCTTTGGTTTCTGCTTTAATGCCTGATGGGAAACATTATCCACCATGAAATGACAGCAGACACCAGGGTTTGTAGACCACCTGGCTGTTGGAATAGGAATCACTCACTGGTGGTTTTGAGCGTTCCTGGAGGTGATGTTCATATGCCCAGTTATCTGGGGCACAGCTTTCAAGGACCTTAGAGCTGCTGGCTGTACTGGACCTACTGACTGCTTATTCTGGATGAGATACCAAAGTGTGAGTCTTCCACAGCTATTGCTTTTTTGTTTTTTCCCCCAACGACTGGGTCAAATGGGGAGTGAGGTTTGGCTAAAGCACATGTGACAGTTCTGGTGTGCGTATACCAAAATGCTTTTCCTTCCCCTCTCATTTTCTAAACTTGCAATTGAGGGTTTGCGGGTCCCTCCCCCATAACTTTTCGCTTAGTGGCTGTGTTTTGTGTTTAATTTGGTTGCTACTCCACTCCATGATCTTTGTGTGCACTGATCCTGTTCCAGAGTCCCCTAAAGCCTAGCAGTGCCTCCTTTGCCGACATTTGTAGGAAAAGATAGAAATAATGCCAAACGGCAGGTAGACAGGGGAGCAGTCATAGAGATTTGGAATGTAGGTGATGTTTGGTGGGGTGAGGTCCAGAGCCGATGTCGAGAAAGAGTTCTTGAGACCTCCTTGGTGCAAAACGGTGGTTTTATTAAAGCACGGGGACAGGATCCGTGCACAGAAAGAATGGCATCTGTGTTGTGGGAGGAACTGATACACCCTTGAAAGTTGGGGGAGGCAAGGAGAGGGAAGGGTTTCAAAAGAACTTTCCTATGCTAAGGAAGACCTACAAGATACTGGAGACCTTGCCATTGTCAAGTGGCAAGTGTCAAGTAGTTTTACCCTCTAGCAGGGAATGAACATGAAGATGGTTGGAACAGACATTCTTTTGTTTCAAGGGGACTTGAGTTTTTTAAAAAACCCATTGGACTGATCCAAAACACCTCCACTAAATCTGTTCTACACTGTGCTATTTGCCGACCTTATTATTGGCAGATAACCTTATCCTTGGAAGGGGTATCTAAGACTCAGTGTACCTGGACCAGAAATGAAAATGTCAGATGTATTCCTGATCAACCCAACTATATGACACGAAGGAGAAAACAAACCTTGGGACCAATTTGAAAGGACGTGGGGCTGAGAGGAGGCATTTCTCCAGTCGCATCTGTTCTTACTGCACACGATCTGCCCCTGCATTCTGATCCAGCTCCTTCCGCCACATGATGGCCACTGAGGTACAGGCACCACTGACTGATGGACCACAAAGACCTCCCTGAGCAAGCACAAGGCTCTGTACAGAGAAACATGGAAGCAACCTGGACTTGTGGGACCTGAAGTCTATTCGGTCCTGGTTCTGCCACTAACTGGACCCGTCTCATTTCCTGTGAGAGAAGTTAAAACTGTTCTTGATCGTTAACCGAGCAGGTGAGGGATGAAATCAGGGAGCAGCTATGAAAGGCCTTTGTACATATCACTATCACCAGCCTTGCACATCTCTAAACTGTACTGAAGACACTGTCACGCTGACAATAAAATCTTCGTGACTGTGAATACAGCAGACACAGGGGTCTAGCGCTCACAGTCCCACTGACAGGGTCTTCCACTCATGCAGAGGTCACATCGATAAGGGTTTTTATCAGGAGCCCTGTTGATAACAGCAAAGGATGAGAAGCCAGGCACCCATTCTTCACCGGGGACCCGGTGACATCAAGTACGTGGCTGATGGTGGCAGCAGGCGCAAGTAACTGGGGACAGGCGTGGGAGAGAGGCAGTCACCTCCTAATACATTTTTAACATTTTGAACCAGGCGGCCACCTTCACAAATGAAACAATTCGAGAATGAAGAGGGCAAATGAATGAAAAAAAAAAAAAAAAAGAAAAAAAAAGAAGAGGGCAAATGTTCACTTACCTTTAATCTCCAGAAGGTGGTCTCCATCCCAGTCCCAAGATTTAGAAGTTGACAATGACATTCTGTCTTCTGAAGAAATGCCCTTACCAGCTGACTGATGCCATAGACTCAAGCAAAATATCCTGAGACAGAGACACAGAGACAAGTTATCACTCAGTGAGATCAGAAAGCATCCCTGCAGAGCCCGCCCTAGGAGAAGAGCCAATGAGGACTCGGCTGCTCTTCTTTGGGGTCAGTGATTTTCCTGTGGACTCATGGGAGAAATCAAGACTTTCGCATTCTCTTCTTTTTAACTTAAACCTGCTGGAACCAAAGTAACTACAGTCTATTTAATGATTTAATGGTGGAAATAAAGATCTTAGAAATAAAAATGTCCCTTGGGCCACCTGGGTGGCTCAGTCGGTAAAGCATCTGCCTTTGGCTCAGGTCAGGATGTGCTCCCTGCTCTAATGACAGCCTGTTTTTCCCTCTCCCTCTGGCTCTCCCACTCGTGCTCTCCCTCTCCAATAAATAAATAAATGAAATCTTTAAAGATTACCATAAAATGTCCCATGATTGTACACAGGAAAGACAAGTGTTTTACATCAAAACATCAGATCTTAATATTCCTCTTCGAAATATGCTTTTCGTGCCCAGGTGCAAACTACTGAGGACTCAGCTCAACATCAACATGCGAGATCAAGACGCTATAATATTTTGCAGTCCGAATATGGGGCAGATAAATGTCCAAGCAAAATGAAATAAAATAAAGACGTATTTCTTACCATGTTCCCTTCATCTCCAACCTGTGTGGGTAAAACTCTCTATGCTTATAAACTGACCTCACAGACTGACTGCAGGAGAGGAAGGCACGAGCAAACATTGCCCCCAAAATGGACTTATTCAGCTCCAGGGTGAGGAGCTTGGGTAAAGGGGATGGCGAATAAAAGGGGGAAGGGAAGATAAAATCTGGGTTCTATAGCCCTGTTGCTTAAAGTGTAACTATCTTAAGAACAAAACCTGAGCAGCATTTAGAAATGTATAGGAGTTCTGTGTCTATTGATTCTCCTAATAAATCATTTGAGCTTGTACTTTACAGGTTATCTTGCATTTTATTTCTAGGAAATCTTTTTTGTTGTATGTTATACAGTATCATCCACAACAGACTGGATGTTGAAACAAAAACTGAAAAGATGCTCACCACACTCTACTTGGGAAGCACTCTGGACATGCAAGCCCATGCAGAGAAAGAAGGCAGTTAGGCTGCTGACTTGCTGCCTCAGGGAACCCAGGTCCCCAGGGCTTCAGGGGGGGGGGCATTTTGACCTTTGCCCTTCAATGGGTATCTTGGGAATTAAGAAACATCTTTACCATTTAAACCAAATGGTATACACGGTCAGCTCTTGGTTTCAGCTCAGGTCCCGATCTCAGGGTCCTGGCATCCAGCCCGGCGTTGGATTTCATCGTGAGTGGGAAGTCTGCTTCAGGATTCTCTCTCTCTCTCTCCATAAATATCTGTTTAATGGACACATGTATAAACTCGCTAAATTGTTTGACAGGTGAATTGTGTATAATAATATTTAAAAAATGCTGTTATAAGTGAAAACCCAACCCTCCAAAATTTTTAGTAGAAGGTAATTTAGTTTTCAACAAATTCTCACAGTTACCAAAGGCAAAAGATTGTATTTTCAAACACAAACTGTAATAGAATTAAAAGGAACTTAAGATGAAAGTTTTCCATTTAAGGTGTATTGTTTAGCAATGTCTAACAGCAGGTATTTCATTCTCATCTACATGATCAAAAAAAAAAAAAAAAAGCCAAAACACAGTCAATACATTGCCCAGTAAGTATACTCTTGGGCATTTATTCTAAAGAAAGAAAAACCTATTTTCACACCAAAACCTTTACGTAAGTGTTTCTAGCAGCTTTATCTGATCATAGCCCAAAACTGAAAACAACTCAAATACCCTACAATGGGTGGATATTATAGCCACAGTATGTCCACAGCATGGAATACCAACTGAAGAGTAAAAAGGGATAACTAGTAAAACACACAATTTGAATTCACCTTAAATAAATTATGATTAAGTGGAAAAAATCCACTCTTAATGGGTAACATATATAGGATTCCATCTACAAAACCTTCTTGAAATGACAACATCACTGGAGAGAGTCCAGATGAGTGGTTGCTGAAGAGGCTGGGAGCAGAGGACTGGGCTGTAGGGATTCTTGTGACGGACTTCCTCTGTATCTTTACTGTGATGGTGGCATTCCAAACTACATGTATGGTGACATTACCTACAACTAATTATGCATACACTCTCTTTCTTTCTCATTTCCTCTACCTGACAATGTCACAGATAGTTCTAAGTAAAACTTGGGAATTTAAATAAAGTCTGGATTGTGTCAGTGTCAAGTTTCTGGATGTGTTACTGTTTTGTACAGTCATTAAAGACATTATCACTGGGAAAAACAGGATAAAGGTTATAGGAGATGTGAGATGTCTCTAGTATTTCTTATAACTGCATATAAATTTACAAGTATTTCAAGATAAAATTTTTTTAAAGTTAAAAAAATTTCAACATAGCATATTTGCACTGCTACCTCTACAGAATACCAGTAGCTCACATATTCTGAGGCTGCATCACGTTTGAAGTCTTGCAATATATGAATCTTTTTTATGGGGTATAAACTCTCCACACAGCAGACCAAAGAAAAGTGATTTCAAAAAACCATTAGCTACTGATTCTTAAACACCAGAGAACAAACACAGGAAAGAAATTCAGCACTGAAAACTTCTACATCGAGCTGCAAAAAACAATCTCTAGAGGTGGATTTAAATTTTTAACCAAAAACCCTGGAACAATCTCTTCAATCAAAAAGGTATGGCTTAAGTGGGTAGGAGAAGAATAAATGAAACAAGATGGGATTGGGAGGGAGACAAACCATAAGTGACTCTTAATCTCACAAAACAAACTGAGGGTTGCTGGGGGGATGGGGTTTGGGAGAAGGGGGTGGGATTATGGACATTGGGGAGGGTATGTGCTTTGGTGAGTGCTGTGAAGTGTGTAAACCTGGTGATTCACAGACCTGTACCCCTGGGGATAAAAATATATGTTTAAAAAAATAAAAAATTAATAAAAAAAAAAAGAAAGAAAGGTATGGTACAGATGCAGCCATGCCTTCGAGATTGTAGGACACACACAAAGGCATACACTTTATTATTAATTCCAAGTTTTCCAACTCAGTTCAAATCACCAAACTAGGTTCTTAGCACCTTGACACCTTCAACTCCCATCTGATAGGATATCTGGTTAGTGGAAATCTTTTGGGAGCCTGATTTGTCTCTTAACTCCACATAAAGCATGCAAAGCTATCCCCTTTCCACCTGGTGACCTACTGATGGCACCCAGCAAGTCTTCACATGCAATGGATGCTGCCAGAAAAAGAAAGGCAGAGAGTAAAGGTGGAGAAGCTTTCCTTCCCATTTCAAAGTAACAAGCAACAGTAAAGGAGCCATCTGAATACTTGTAACATCCTTACATTACCTGAAACTTATAAAAGAAAGAAAATCAAGACGGGCACATACTCTGGTCCTTTTGCACCGTGAAATTACAGGTAACAAGACAAAGGACAGAAAACATAAGAAAAGTGTATAAAGGCACTAAATGAAAGGGACACCAAAGTTCAAATTATAACTCTGGGAACAATGTCCAGAAGATTATACTTTTTTAACATTCCAACACAGTTAACAAACAGAAGAATTTCAAACAGCTAACAAACATACGAAAAGAAGTTTATACTTCTGGATAAGGAAAATGTACAGTAAAAGACTCGAATACCATTTACCACCCTCCCATTTTCCAATCTCTTTCTAGACCTGAAACCTGATAACCCCAAACTGTTGGTATTCTACAAGAAAATTGGAATTCTGTTTATGCATGCTAGATCCAGTATCAACATGGTTGTATGTCACACAAAGCTAAGTCAAACAACAAAAACAACAAAAACAAAAAACCCAAGGTGCAAAAAGATACGTAAAGTACACCATTTAGACAGATTTTCCAACTAGAAAAAAGGTTTATGCAGATGATAAATGCATACAAATATGTACCAAAAAATACAGAAATATGCAAAGGAATGATATAGATCTTCTTCAGTAACAGTGGTTCAGAAAGGAACTGAGGGAGAAAAAGAAGACGTGCTCACTGTTTCAACTCCTGCAAATTGTTCCGTGTTTGAATATTTTAATAAAAACTATCCAACTGAGGTGGCTCAGTTGGTTAAGTGGCTGCCTTTGGATCAGGTCATGATCCCAGCGTCCTGGGATTGAGTCCCACATCAGGCGCCCTGCTCGGTGGGGAGCCTGCTTCTCCATATGCCTCTGCTGCCACTCTGCCTGCCTGTGCTCACTCACTCTCTCTCTCTCTCTGGCAAATAAATAAAATCTTAATTTAAAAAAAAACTATCCAAATCAAATGCACAAAAAGAGTTAACATTTCTTAAATTTAGGGAATGAGTATTACTTCGTCTTTTTCTATTAGTGTAAAAAATTGTCTTTCCAAAGGTTTCAAAAACGGAAAACTACATTAATTCAAAGGAAAAAAGAAGATGCAAATTCTACCAAGAATCAAGAAAAAGACATCATTACAAGTCTTATAGATATTAAAAGGATAAGGGAAACTTACAATTTGTGTATGTGACAGCTTAGATGAGATGTCTCAAAGAATTTCTCCAATTATCAAAGATTACATAAGAATAGGTGAAGTACAAGACCTATATATATTTAAAATAAATGATTTGTACTTAAAGACTTCAACAATTAAAACAACAAAACCAAAAGAATACCCCCACCAAGACAACTTCATTGGTGAATTTCCACCAAAAATTTAAGAAAGAATTCTTCACCAATTCTTCCTTCCCAAAAGAACACCCTTTTCAACTCAGTGTTATGAAGTCAGCATTATCAGAACACCAAAAATAAAGACAACACAAGAGAACGATCCAGCTCTCTCAAGAATATGGAACCAAAACTCCTTAAGAAATTAGAAAATTGAATCCAGCAATACATAAAAAGGGTAAAATGTAATAAAGAATTGAGTTTATACCAGGAGTGCAAAGTTCTTTCATACCTGAAACATGAAAATACTAAAATAAATACAATATTATTGACATATTACCAACAACTGGAAATAAAACATAAAGTACAACTTAATAGCATAAAAAACACATTAACTATTCAGGGATAAATGTAAAAAGATATGTAGGAGATCTGTACGCTACAATATACGAAACACTGATGAGAGAAATCAGAGACTTAACTGAGTAAGAGCTATACCATGCTTGTAGGTGAGAAAACTTATTAATATTAAAATCAATTTTCCTCAAAATGACCTGTAGTTATGATACACAACACAGCAGTCGCTAGATACATGGCTATTTATATTTGCACTTAATTAAAATCACATAAAATTTAGAATTCGTTTCCTCAATTTCACTAATCACTTTTCAAGTGCTCAAGTCACATGTTGTCCATCACTGCCATACTGGACAGTGTAGATGGGAAACATCCCCCTCATTACAAGAAGTTCTTATTGCTACTGGACAGTGCTAGCTACAGAGTCAATGCAATCCAGTCACAATCTCACCAAATTTCACAGAAATGAGGATGAAAAAAGAGGACCTCATAGACTCTAAATGAGTAAGAAAGAAATTTTTTTTAAATTCTGAAAAAGTAGTACCCAGCTGAGGGACTGATGTTACTGGATTTCATGATTTATGATGACTGCTAATAGTAATTAAAGATGGTGCGGTATTGGCAAAAACACAAAGTTCAGATACATATACACGCATACATAGGATCATTTGATTTTGAACAAAGATACAAATTTAACTCATTAGAGAAAAGAGAGTCTTCAATAACTGGTACAGAAAAAGGTGGGATGTCCATACATAAAAATTAAGAACCTCAATCCATATTCTTATCCATATATAAGAATGGATTAAATACCTAATTGTAAAACTAAAGTTATTATAAAACTTCTGAGAAAAAAATAAAGGAAAATCTTTAGGACCATGTCTATGCAAAGATTCCTTGGATAAAACATAAAAAGCAGGGGCGCCTGGGTGGCTCAGTGGGCTAAAGCCTCTGCCCTCAGCTCAGGTCCTCATCCCAGGGTCCTGGGATGGAGCCCCACATTGGGCTCTCTGCTTAGCAGGGAGCCTGCTTCCCCACACACCCCTCGCTCTGCCTGCCTCCCAGCCTGCTTGTGATCTCTGTCAAATAAGCAAAATCTTCAAAACAACAAAACATAAAAAGCATAACCTGCAAAAGAAAAAAATACATATATTGAGTTTCAAAAAATTAAAAATCTCCATTTTCTGAAAGAGTGCATTTCCCCAGGTATGAGAAATAACTGACACATACCACTATAAAAGTTTAAGGTGAACAGCATGAAGATTTGATTTACATATGTCATAAAATGATTACCACAAGTTTGGAACAGCCATCATCTTCTCTAAATACAATAAAAAAAAAAAAAGTTCTCCTTGGGTAAGAACTCTCAGAATGTACTCCTTTAACAACTTTCCTATACATAATACAACAGACTCATGGTCATGATGCTGTACATTTCATCCTTAGTACTTATTTCTAACTTGGCATTTGTGCCTTTTGACCACCTTCCTCAAATTCCCTCTCCCACTGAAAGACACCACGAAGGAAATGAAAAGCCAATGACTAGGAGAGAAAATATGCAAAATATGTATCTAATAAACTGTAATTTGGAATATATGAAAACCTGTATGAAAGCTGAGTAATAAATGCAATGGGCAAAAAAATATATCTGAAGGCATTTCCCCAGAGATAGATGGGTGACTTGCATAAAAACACATGAAAGGATGGGGTACCTGGGTGGCTCAGTTGGTTAAAGCCTCTGCCTTCGGCTCAGGTCATGATCCTAGGGTTCTGGGATCGAGCCCCACCTAGGGATCTCCACTCAGTGGGGAGACTGTTTCCCCCTCTCTGTCTCTGCCTGCCTCTCTGGCTACTTGTGATCTCTGTAAAATAAATTGAATCTTAAAAAAAAAAACACGCATTAAAAGACACTTATCATTAGTCATTAAGGCAATGCAAATTAAGACTACAAAGATAAACCATTAAATCTATTATATTGGTATTACAAAAGGACAAAGAACCAGCAATGTCAAATACTGAGGATGCACAAACAAATTCTACACTGTTGATGATGAAAAACAAAATGGTTCTCTTCGGGATGATGCAAATATTATTACTGCTTGTAATTACAGGGTTAATAAGTTCATGAACATTCACAGACCTGTACACCAAGAAGGATTAATCTGACTATTCTGTATATGTATATCTAACCTTTAAAAAAACATCCTTTTCTTAAGTATTTTCTTTAAAATATTTTAACATTTCAGTTTTCCAAACTCCATTCACTCTTCTCTAACAAATCCTCTCATCATGTACTTCTAAATGTACTTCTGAAAGCATCATATAAGCATACTGATCAAACTTCAACTCCAAGAAAACCAGATGTTCCATATGACGAGAAAATCTAGTATTTCCAATGCATGTTTTGTAGAGCTAATCTCATAAACTTCAAAAAGGATACAAGCATGTAAACATTCCGCCTCTGTCAAAGTACTACAGGAGCTCCACAATCATCTATGAAGAAAATCATCCGAGAAGAATAATCAAAGGAAAGGAGTTGAAAAACAAAGGAAATCTTAGGGAGTTTTATGCATATGATGGCAACAACAACTAATCACCACCCACATTCGTACATCTCTCCCACTGGGAGACATTAGGTCCACAGACAAATCAAGAGAAAGCTAATTCACACCCTGAATCCCCTTGTATCAAATTTCCCTGTTGTGCAAACCAAATCACAGGGCTTCCTATGACAACACCCAAGTATTGGAGGTCTAAGATAGTTCAGACTGTAACGGGGAGTATTTCACAGAAGTGCTTTCTACAGAGAAAAATGAGAGCTGGAATTGAGAAGAAACAGTTCTTATTTCGTTATGAAATACACACGTGTCTACCACAGTTCTGAATTTTCAATGTAAAGAAACCATAAAATCTAAGGCATAGTAGCACTCATACTGCAGAATACAGAGGAATGCCTCTTATCATCTTCCTAATGCTTGGTCTGTTAGAAAGGTGATACAACTTGGCAGAAGAGGACAAAACTAGTCCAGAAGTCTAGTCCAGGTTCTATTACTACTAACCTGTTTCATGACTTGGGGCCAGTCACTTAAGCTCACTGGATTCCTGGATGTAATGACTGGATAAAATGATCTCTAAGGTCCATTCTAAAGCAATTTTTCCATGGAGGAAAAACAGTACCCAGGGCAATTCAAAGAATTCTAGCTCTTCTGGGCCAGCTGCAACTATAGTCATTAGTAATGTAGATTGAACATTAGTTCATTTTATAAAAATGTTCCTTATTTATTTCCCAACAGACTACAGGCTTTAAGTAGAAAGCTCAGTGCTGCTCAACAAACACTAAGCACAAGAAACATGTAGAAAACAACACCAAGGACCATCATAAACTGCTAAAAGCCAGGGATAAAGAGAAATCTTAGAAGCGACTAAGACACACCTTGTAGACAAGGAAAAAGGGGGGGGGGGGTGGAAGATGGCAGCAGATTACTCATTTGAAATAATGAAACCCAGAAAACAGTGGAACACCACCTTTAAGGTACTGAAAGGAATAAACTGAACCCAGAATTCTATACCCACTGAAAATGTCTTTCAAAACAAGGACAGAAACTGCAAGCCTCATATACCGTTGGCAATATGAAATGGTGCAGCCACATTGGAAAACAGCCTATACTTCAAAAGGTTAAAGAGTTACCATTTGTCCCAGTGATTCCGAGTCTAAGCCTAAATCCCAGAGAAATTAAAACATGGATCCATACAAAAACGTGTACACACACGTTCATGGCAGCATTATTCATTCATAGCCAAAAGGTGGTTTACCTATACAACAGAATATCATCTGGCTATTAACAGGTGTAGGTACTGATACATGCTACAACATGCATGTTTCCAAGGTGAGCCTTAGAAACATGATGATAGTGAAAGGACCCAGTCACAAGAGACCACATGTCATCTGATTCCATTTATACAGAATACCCAGAACCCTGAATCTTTAGAGAGAGGGTTTATCAGGGGTTCCCTAGCACTGGGGATGGCTGTGTGCACTGGGACTGGGGGCACCCTGAACAGTGACAAGGAAAAACCAGGGGATTCCTTTTGGGGGTGATGAAATGAGGCCACAGTTCATAATTCTGCCAATACACTCAACACCAATGAACCACACATTTTAACTAGATGAACCATACTATATATGCGTTATAGCTCAAAAAGCTGTTATCAGAAGAAAAGCAAAATAAAAACTGAGAAATAAACAGAAGAATCAATCACTGGCAGATGCAAACTATAAGAATGTTACAGGAAGGGGCACCTGGGTGGCTCAGAGTGTTAACCCCTGACTTCGGCTCAGGGCATGATCTCAGGGTCCTGGGATCGAGTCCTGCATCAGGCTCTCTGCTCAGAAGGGAGCCTGCCTCCCCCTCTCTCTCTGCCTGCCTCTCTGCCAACTTGTGATCTCTCTCTGTGTCAAATAAATAAATAAAACCTTAAAAAAAAAAAGAATGTTAGAGGAGGTCCTTCAGGCAGAATGAAAACATTCCCCATGGAAATCTGGCTCTACACAAAGGAATGGAGAGCACCAGAACTGGTATGTATGTGGGAAAATAGGAAAGATTTCTTTTTTTATATTTTGCAATCACTTTAAAAGATAATTGACTATATAAAAATTTTTTTTTTTTTACGGAGGATTACAACAGCACTATCGCAGAAAGGCTAGTTACAGGAAAGTGGCCACATACCTGTACTCTTCAACTACAGATGAACCTTGAACAACATGGTTTGAACTACGTGGGTTCAATTACAAGTGGATTTCTTTTCAAAAAATACATGGTATGAAAAATACTGTATTTTTCATACAGTATTTCTCTTCCTTATGATTTTCTTCCTATTTTCTTTTCTCTAACTTAATTCACCACATTATACACTGTAAAATATAGACAGCATACATAATACGTTAACTGACTGCTTATGTTATTGGTAAGTGTTCCTGTAAACAGTAGGCTGGAAGTACGTAAGTTCTGGGGGACTCATAAGTTATATTGGGATTTCAACTCTATATGGGGCTGGCATCCCTAATCCCCAATTGGTCAGGGGTCACCTGGATAGGGAAAAAATCTGGAAGATAACTTTAGATAACATACTAAAGAGGTATACTAAACGAACAACTAAAACCAGAGAGTTATAGCTAAGAAGAAATGATATAAACTGCATTTAAAAACAAAAACCAATTCAACTAAGCCAAAGACAGTAGAAGAAAAGGGGAAAGAGGATGGGTGGGAAAAACAGAGAACAAATAGCAAGACAGGTTTAAAACAAATCATATCAATAATCATAAAAACCCAAAATGGTCTCTTTATAAAGGCAAAGACTACAATATTTACAAAAAAGAAACACAATCATATCTGCATGTAAGAAATCCTTGTCAAATATCAAAAGCTTCTGCACAAGAAAGGAAACAGTCAACAAAACAAAGGCAACCCACGGAATGGGAGAAGATATTTGCAAATGACTATACAGACAAAAGGCTGATATCCAGGATCTACAAAGAACTTCTCAAACTCAATACACACAGGTAATCATGTCAAAAAAATGGGCAGAACACATGAAAAGACACTTCTCCAATGAAGACATACAAATGGCTATCAGACACATGAAAAAATGTTCATCATCAGGGAGATTCCAATTAAAACCACACTGAGATACTACCTTACACCAGTTACAACGGCCAAAATTAGCAAGTCAGGAAACAACATGAGTTGGAGAGGATGTGGAGAAAGGGGAACCCTCTTACACTGTTGAACGGAATGCAAGTTGGTGCAACCAATTTGGAGAACAGTGTGGAGATTCCTCAAGAAATTAAAAATAGAGCTTCTCTGTGGCCCTGCAATTGCACTACTGGGTATTTACTTCAAAGACATAGATGTCGTGAAAAGAAGGGCCATCTCTACCCCAATGTTAATAGCAGCAATGGCCACGGTCGCCAAACTGTGGAAAGAACCAAGATGCCCTTCAACGGATAAATGGATAAGGAAGATGTGGTCCATACATACTACGGAGTATTATACCTCCATCAGAAAGGATGAATACCCAACTTTTGTATCAACATGAACACGAAGAGATTATGCTGAGTGAAATAAGTCAAGCAGAGAGAGTCAATTATCATATGGATTCACTTATTTGTGGAGCATAACAAGTAACATAGAGGACATGGGGAGATGGAGAGGAGAAGGGAGTTGAGGGAAATTGGAGGGGGAGATGAACAATGAGAGACTATGGACTCTGAAAAACAATCTGAGGGTTTTGAAGGGGTGGGTCGGTGGGAGGTTGGGGGAGGCTGGTGGTGGGTATTATGGAGGGCAGGTATTGCATGGAGCACTGGGGTGGGGTGGTGGCAGGTTGGGGAAGGCTGGTGGTGGGTATTATGGAGGGCAGGTATTGCATGGAGCATTGGGTGTGGTGCATAAACAATGAAATCTGTTACACTGAAAAGAAATTAAATAAAAAAAATTTTAAAGAGGGGATATACAAAGAGTAAAATTAAAAACTAAAGAGAGGAAGTAAACAAATATTGGCAGTGTATCTAAGTCATTTGCCAAGTGCTTTTTTTTAAAAGATTTTATTTATTTATTTGATAGACAACGATCACAAGTAGGCAGAGAGGCAAAGAGAGAGGGCTGGGGCGGGGGGAAGCAGGCTCCCCGCGGAGCAGGGGCCTGCTGTGGGGACTCGATCCCAGGAGCCTGAGATCATGACCTGAGCTGAAGGCAGAGGCTGAACCCACTGAGCCACCCAGGTGCCCCCCAAGTGCTTTTTTTTTAAGAATTTTTTTTTAAGATTTTATTCATTCATTTGACAGAGTAGGCAGAGAGGCAGGCAGAGAGAGAGAGAAAGAGAGGGAAGCAGGCTTCCTGCTGAGCAGAGAACCCGATGCGGAACTCGAGCCCAGGACCCTGAGATCATGACCTGAACTGAAGGCAGCGGTTCAACCCACTGAGCCAGCCAGGTGCCCTCCCCAGTACCTTTTAAAATTTTTAATAGACATGCCCTATTTGCAGAAAAAACTGACCAATATAGGACATTATTTTTAAAAGGAAACATTTTAAAAATAGAGATTGGGAGAATGGATTACACTTTAAAACTAGAGATTGGGAGAATAGATTACACTTTAAAATTATACCTAAGAGTACAAATGCTGTAGCACATTAGGACCTTGCCTCTGAAGATTTAACAGTTGTCAGAGGCACTATCCTTGGCCATGTGGGCTTCCAATTTAAATCTGGGGCAAAAATGTAAAAAGTAAATTCCACCATAAAATAAAATACACATACTTCTTCAATGACCACAGAAAAAAAGGAATCAAGAGGTTTCCCAAAAGAGTTTAAATGAGCTGGGTCTTACATCTAAAAGTGGCTTTTACCGGTAAAACTAAGAGGTGGAAAGTCTTCAGGAAACACAGGGACATGAGAGAACATGCTGAGGAACACAAGTTTAACCCAAATATGCATGGGAAGAAGTGGCAAAGTTGAGCTGGTAGGTAGGACAGAGCCAGACCGTGACCAGGCCTCCCAGGTCGTTCAAGGAAAAAAGGCAATACCTCCTCAGGCAATCAGGCAGCCATCAGGCAGCAACCAAGAATTCTAGGCAGACAAGCTACGTGAGCTCTATGTTTCCTAGAGAGATCACTGGACACCTGGCTGAGCAAAGCTACTCCAAGAGTCCAGGTGTAGGTCTGTTCTGTAGAGATTTGCAATTAATGAAGTTCACACTGAACTGAAAAATTAAAGAATGAGGACTTAAATTAAGGTGGTAGTGACCTTAGGAAGAATAAAACAACAGAATTTGGCATCTGACTGCTACAGTGGGTGTCTAATGATGCATACAGACTGGTGGCTGTAGTGATGGCAATACCGTTTTCAGAAAAAAAATTATTAAAAACAATATGAACGTGAAGTAGGAAAAGATCTGAGTCAAGTGCAATAGTACAATATAAACCCAGCTGGAAATGTAAACTCTAAGGCTCATTTTGTTATCTGCAAAATGGAGCGAAGTATCACACCCTTAAAAGGATTAAATGAGACAATCCATGAAATAGGCTTAATATACTGCCCATTTATTAAATGCAGGTTAAGTGGTGGCCCTTATCAGCATTCATATTAGGGTGAGTGTAAGTTACAGATGAAGACTTCATAAAGTGTCCCACTCTTCTTCCTGTTTCCCAGTGAAGCTCCGCCTCCGTCTGTAGTTCCGATTACTCCCTCAATAATGGCCATTCAAGGGGTGCTTGCGTGGCTCAGTGGGTTAAAGCCTCTGCATTTGGCTCAGGTCGTGATCCCAGGGTCCTGGGATCGAGCCCCGCATGGAGCTCTCTGCTCTGCTGGGAGCCTGCTAACTTTTCTCTCTCTCTCTGCCTGCCTCTCTGCCTACTTGTAATATCTGTCTGTCAAATAAATAAATAAAATAGTTTAAAAAAATAATGGCCATTCAATAAACAGTAAGCATGAAAAAGTGCAAATGTTCACCTGTTTTAACAGAACCAAACGTTACCTTGGGGCATCACAAAGTATTAACTATTTCAGTAATACACTTTCCAAAAAAAAAAAAAATTAAAAAAAAAGAGCGAACGATAAAGAAAAAGCGAAGCCCTGAGTCTTTCTCTTAATTAAACAGCAAAGACTATGACGACCCCTCGGGCTGTAGTACAGGCAGTCTGTAGGGAATACACCTTCCACACCAGGTGTTTTGACAGAAAACTCTTATCTTAAAGATCTGTAAATAGGAGGATTACTGCATCTAGTCATCTGGTCAGTCTGTGATGAGTTTAAGTTCTTAGACTGGGAAAGAGAAGGGCAAATATATTTAAGTCCATAAATGAAGGATTATTAGTGAAGGATTTCAAAATATAAAGCTTAATTATAACTTAAATAAGGAAATTTCCACTGTACATACTTTTTTAAAAAGATTTTATTTATTTGAGAGAGAGAGCACAAGCAGGCAGGGGTGGCAGGCAAAAAGAGAGAGAGAAGAAGGCTCCCCGCCTAAAAAGTAGCCCGATGAGGGAATTAAACCTAGCACCCTGGGATCATGACCTGAGCAAAACGCATCCGCTTAACCAACTGACCCACCCGACATCTCCAACTATACATACTCTTGCCAACAATTTTTAACAGAGAAAACCTTCCTATTCAGAGATTTGGAAATGTATAAATAGCTACTGACATATCCTGGGGGTGGAGGAGTGAGACATTACCAATAAATTATTTTCAATAAACTTTAGACAATTAATTTGGCATCAAGATATTTCATTATTGCATTAGAAACTGCCAAAACTGACATAAATCACAGCATAACTGCCGGAACCAAGAAATCATCCAGTTCCATGAATTTCAGTGAACTTCAATTAAATGCAACCCAGCGTTGAAAATCCCAACCTGCATATGTGTCTACACATACATAATATCCTTCAATGTGATATTTTTTAAGCTTTTATCCACAAAGTAATGGCAATAAACAGAAACTGTATACTGAAACTTTTACGACACCCTAAAGTACTGAGAAAAAAAAAACAAAAAATCTATGAAACATCATTACACTGAATTTCACTTAGTCTGGACAGCCAAATTCCACAATCCTCACAAATGTTCCATAAAGACAAAAAAAAAAAACACTCTAATTGCAGAATTTCATGCTGCTAAGATTCACCAAAATCAGAAATGAGTTCTTCATAAAGAATGCTGAGGCGTTCTTTGTACATTTACAGGCTTGGTAGACAAGAAGAGAGGCCCTGGGGTTATCAGGAGTGGTCTATGATGTACTTATAAGTTGGGGAGGGAATAAGTTAGGGATGGTGTCAGTCTCTAAGGAATTTTGGAAGCAAGTTTCTAGGACCTCAAGGGGCTAGCTATTGTTTTGGGGAAAAGGTTATTCATTACCAGTAATTAAACCTTTATGTGAGACCCTTTCGATGTCTACCAGTGGGCCATATGCTTGGGAATGTTTGTCAACACTATCTTGGAGGTTTAGATATAAAGTTTCCAAAGGAATTGTTAAAGTAGATTTATAGGATCCTGGTTGGGGGTAGAGGTCAGGCAGGCTAGGATTGCCCTTTGCCCTTAGCAAAGCCTTAAGGTGGGGGTAGTTGAGTCCCTAGAGGAGGGTCACTCTGCCTGTTCTAAGGGCTTGTCAGTAGGTAAGAAAATTTAATAATTTTTCTTCTGCCTCTGTTTCCCACATCATTCCCCCCTGAACTATGTTGACCCTTAAATCTTTACGGTAGTTGAAGATGGAAGGTCTCATCTTCTGTAACTTCTTCCTGCTGAATAGGGGTGTAGAGCTGTCCCTATCTACTCGGGTCAACATTGATCAGTTGAGGAATGTGTAAGGAAGTTACAAAAGAGGGAGGCAGCTGAATCCAGCGCTGACAGTGAGGAAGTGTCTCTGTGTGTGGTAAGTATCATCTGTCCTCATGAAGTCATTGCAGCAATGGAGCTCGGCACCAAGCAGAGAAACACTGAACAAGGCAACACATTAAGATTATCAAGGCCATAAGGATGAGAATGCCAAAAAGGAGATATTTAATTGTTGGCCACAGTCCTCCTTTAAACCAGGAACTTAACCAATCACTGAGAGAGAGAGAGAGAGAAAGAGAGAGAGAGAAGGATCCTGAAGAATCTCAATCTGGGTAATATTATCTTTTACTAGTCCTGTGACATTTCTGATATTCTGGGATGTACACACAACATTCTGCTTTGATAATTGCACATGTGTCACCCTATGCTGCTGTCAGGACATCTAAGGCCATCTTATTTTGTAGGACTGCCTTGCGCCTCTGAGAGACTTCAATAATAGGTAAGGGGATGCTATTTAGTGAATCACTGAGTGCCTTTGCAGTTTATTTATTAAGGGCTTCTACATGCCAAATGACATCCTCTAGTCCCACAGATGGAGCAAAAATGGATGTGAAGTGATCATAGCACTTAAAAACAGATCGTGTCCATCTTTGCTTTAAACTGTGAGATTAGCTGGAGTAGTGATGATTTTAGTATCGTGTCCATGAATCCAGGCAAATCCTAAGGTGCAGCAACCTATCCACCCTGGAGGAAGCCAGGGACACAGTTTAGTTCCACATATCCAGTGGGTTCCGTCTGGAGCTGTCCATCTAATGCCAGAACACCTTATCCAATCAGTAGCAAACCAGTCAGTAGCCTGGAGTACTATTATTTCAGAACATATTTCTAATGATAGCCGTCCTAGATGTCGTGTGCATTTTGCCCATGTATCATATGTATGATTTCTTTGTTCCTGACATAAAACTGCCTTTTGACTGAGCTGTCCAATGGTGGGTAGGACCCACAAATATGTATCCCAAATTTGACATATGCCATACTTGATATAGCAATGAGGAGGGTTTTGTATCTTAGGCTTAGGCCCTAGTTGTTGTGTATTAATTTATAGGCTTATAAGGTCAGGTAAGACATTAATAGCTTGAGAGTATGAAAAAGTTTGGTCATGGAGTCCTGGTGAACTCTATGTTTCACTGAGGAAGGGCCAGGAAGAAACATCTGGATTAGTGATAGAGTTATCCTGGTACATAATGTCTCCATATATTACATCTGAAATATAATCCTGCAGAGAATGCCAATCAGTGCCCTGTAAGGGCAAAACACACCAGGGTAACCTGGATGTACTTGACATAGGCAAAATTCCACATATCCAACAAACTGATTATGTAGTTCAGTATACTGCTGTGCCCACTGTAGAAAGGAACGGTCAGTTAAGATAGGTGAAAGGAAGATAAAGAGAATTACAACCTTCATTTTGGTTTGAAGAGAAGTTTGAGGTCTTCTATGGGCTCAGGGGAGTAAGAAGGCACATTCATTTGCTCACTCAGTTTCTGTGAAGGAGGTTAGGGTTTTACTCTAGATATACGCACCCATGAAGAGTATCTTTCTAGCTTTCCTGCAGTGGGGATACATAGTATGACCGAATATGGACCTTTCCAGTTTGGATGTAGGCTTTCTGTTGTATGTATCTTCCAGTATTTTTTAAATAAACCATGTCTCTGAGATTTACATGGGGTGGGTTTTCAGCTATAATTAAATCAGGTTTGGGGAGTACATGATTAGTATAAGTTCAACCAGCCTCTAGTGAGTATTTAATAAGGCATTATAATCTTCATCTAATAACAGATCTATGGAAAGAGATATTTTATATACATATATATATATAATAACTCATTCCTATATAATAATTATAATAATTATTATATAATATTATTATGTAATAAGTCAAAAGGGCTGAGTCCTACAGGTTATTTTGGAGCAGTTCTCATCGTGAGAAGTCCTATTGGTAGGAGAGTTATTCAATTTTCCTGGGTTTATAGACTAAGCTTAGTAATATGACATTGTAAAGTAGGATTAGTTTTTTTCTACCTTTCAGAAGATTTTGGATGCCAGGCTAAATGCAGGATATATTTAACTTTTTAAGGCTTTGGCAATTACAAAGTGCTAATGGGCACTATGGCACACCTAGATTTTCTTACTCTTTTCATGAAAACTAATGGCATCAGTAAACCAACTATCATTTGTATTTTAAACAGGGGCATCTTAAATCTGGCCAAATACAGTAAGCAAGATCAGTAACATCTGAACAGTTATGCTCTATAGAGAAGTACAATGGTCAAGGTGATAGTTAAGTTATACAACTGTTTGGGAATCAATTTTATTTTCCAGTGGTTTAACCAAGTGCCATGGGCTCTTGTTATTATCCCCACAGAATAAAAATGCAAGAAGATCCTCTGAATGAGCTATTGTGCAACTTTTCTGAAGTGCACCTCAAATTCTCTAGCTTAGGTAAACAAACATTTAGAGCCAATTCAATCTAGAATGTAACCTTCATAAAGGTGTGTTATTAAAACGTAAATTTCTCTCTAAAATAACCCTCATTTCCAGAGAGAGGCAAATCTGGACTAGTTTATTTGAAAAACAAGTCCAGTGTTAACAAATGTGGCCTAATTATTTACATAAGCTCAGCAAGAACAGTGAGCGATCATATAGATCTTTTAGAATCTGCTTTACTGGAACTTCTTGTAAGGAATTTCTAGGTTGAACTTTTTATAGCCTCTCCAGGCCAGAAGCCAAGCCATGTACTTGCCATCAGACATGCCTGCAATACCTGTGGATTTGGGTGAATTCCTCTTCTTGAGGTCCCCCAGGGTATCCCGAGGTTCCAGCACCTGCCAGAAAGAGACATTCTTTACTCACCTGGTGAGGCTGCTGGGAACACTGTAAGCCAGGTATTGGGCCAACAGTTTCAAGGGGCTTTATGGCTCCAGGTTTCAAAAAGGCAACCTTAGTTCCTTAAAGCTGTCTGGTCATATCTGAGTTGTTCTTTTTGTCTTTCTCAAATAGGGCATTCCAGTCAAAGCCTTGGCAAAATATCCCATGTTTCCCATGGTGTTCTGTTACAAGGAGAACAGATTCTTATTGAACTTATTAAAACGACGGATTGCGATGGAGGAAAATACTTCCTGAGACCTTTTGAGTTGTAGAGGGTTCAGATAGAAAAGTTGAAGGCTTTATTTAAAAATAAATATTTTTACATAGCTCTAAATCACAGACCTCTTAAGAATAAAGTTTCCTTAGTCTGGAAGAGCAAACCTTAGAGAACCAGCAATGGTTAAAAGGACAGCTCAAACAGAGGAGCAAAAGCCATGTTTTCCCGCCAGGAAGGAGGGGTTAAGCAGTCCATGTCAGGCCAAAGAAGAAAGGGAATTTCCCTGAAACAAAGGGAGTTTTGGCAGCTGCCTGGGAATATTCCTCAAAGTTTCCATCTCGAGTTAGACTAACTCCAGTTGCCTCCAGTTATAGCCATTAACACAGAAATGAGTAAAGGAGAAGCCCCCCCATCTATGAGGAGAAACAGAGAAAGGGAAAGTTAGAGTCCCCTTTCCTAGGGGTGGCCTAGCAACCTGGGTTTACTACAAGGCTTATTGACGTAATTATCACCCAATATGTCAGGAGGGAGTTGACTAGCACACTCGTTCAGGCAAACACATTCTGCAAAACACCCTTAGGTCGGGGTCCTAGGGTAGAGCAATGATGGCCTAGGCATGAACAATGAAGGCACCCTAGGCTCATTCACCCCTTTTCCTGCACAGGAGATCTAATTGATAGATCCCACTGAGGCCATGCAGTGTTACAGGAGTTCAGTCCTCTCCTAAGTTTTGCAATCCAAATTATTTCCAGTGGGTTCAAAAGCATCCCTTGGTAGAGTCCTTGGGACTGAAGAAGCCGACTAAGGCCATGCCACCAGAGAAGGAACGAAGGTCCATTACCAAATCCCCCCTGATGCCTGGGTGGTGTCCCACACAGGATATGTCAGAGCTGCCCATATGTCAAAAGCCACCCTCAAGAAGGTGTCCCTCAAGACCTCGCTATTGATCACCATTCTACCTTCTCGGGAAGGCATTCCTGCCATAAAAGGCCCTGGAGGGGTGCCAGCATCCCTCTTCTTCCCCATCGCATCCTAGGCTACAGATGGGTGCCCGGTGAATGGACTAGGATATTGTGTCATCCTATACTCTAAAAGTTGTGTGGCTGCCCTGCAATTTTTAACCCATGGGAAATGTTTGGCAAGGGGAAATTACCCAATTTCATAGCTTTATGTCATTTGGAGAAGACACTGATGGGAAACAGTAAAGACTGAAACCCATCATGGTCTATGTGACATTCCAACACATGGGATCCTTACCGCCCACTTCCCTAGGAAACGATCCCTGGTTGCATTTTAATTCAATCGGGGGCTTCTTTTGGCCATCTCCCAGTGGCATTCCCATGGCAGGAAGTGCGAAGCCAGGCATGTGGAGGAGATCACATTCGATCAATCAGGAAGAAAACTCACATGGGAGTCTTAAGATTGGCAGCTGTCCTTCCTGGTGACTGAGGTGACTTCTCCGTGCCCAAGAAAGACAACTTTATGTAAGAACAGGAATAAAGAGAGGACATCAAGTTTCTGGGTCTTATTACCATTCCGGCCAGTGTACTAACTTCCAGCCAAAAAGCTGATGTTTTCTTCCCTGTGGAGTAGCCACGGGCTAGAGGATTAAAGCCTGAGCAACTGACATGCAAGTGTTCCAATAAGACCATACTCCTTGAAAAGCCCTGAAGTGAGAGTAAAGGAAGAAGCGAGAATGGACTCACCAACTTTGCACCAAAGCTCAGAGTCCAAATGTAAAGACTCACAGCCCCAGTTGGACGCCAAATGATGAAATTCTAGAACATAGGTGAGGTTTGGTGGGGTGAGGTCTGGAGCTCAGTACCAAGAAAGGATTCTTGAGGCCACTCTGGTGCAAAATGGTGATTTATTAATGTATGGGGACAGGACCTGTGGGCAGGAAGAGATGCTGCCCTGGGGTTCTCAGGAGTGGTATATTATATATTTGTAAGGTGGGGAAGGGTTTAGGCATGGTGTCAGTCTCTAAGGAATTTTGGAAGCAAGGTTTCTAGGACCTTGAGGGGCCAGATATTTTGGGGGGGGGAAAGGTTATTCACTACTAGTAGTAATACCTTTTTGTGAGACCCTTTACATGTCTATCAGTAGGCCATATGCTTGGGAATGATCATCAGACTATCTGGCAGGTTCAGAGATAACTTTTCCAAAGGAATTGTTAAAGTGCTCACAGGGTCCTGGTGAGGGAGAGGGGGTCGGTCAGGCTAGGACTGCCCTTTGCCCTTAGCAAGCCCTTAAGGTGGGGGTAGTTGAGTCCCTAGAGGAGAGTCACTGCCTGTTTTAAGGGTTTGTCAGGAGGTAAAGAAATTTAATAATGTTTCTTCTGCCTCTGTTTCCCACATCACTATGATTTTTATCACGGTATGATAAAAGGAATGTAAAACATCTCACCGTGATTTTATACTGATTACATATTGAACTGATAATATTCTGGATATAACTGATTGAAACAAACTAAATTTCTTAAAAATGATTTCATCAAAGGACACCTGGGTGGCTCAGGTAATTAAGCTTGAGCTCAGGTCCTGATCTCAGAGTCCTGAGATCAAATTCCACATCCAGCTCTTTGCTTACCAGGGAGCCTGATTCTCATTTCTGCCTAGCCTGCCTCCGCTGCCTGCCCCTCCCCCTGGATTGTGCATGTGCCCACAGGGGCTCTCTGGCTTGAGCACACATCTGCTCTAGCTCTTACTCTCACTCTTGCTCTCTGACAAAAAATAAATAGAATCTTTAAAAATAATCATTTTGCCTGCTTTTTACTTTCTCACTGTGGTTAATGAAGCTTGAAATTTCATGTGGCCTGCAATGTATATACTTACATTAGACAACACTGGGGAGTCAGAACTTCAAACAGGACATTTATAATACCAAGAGCAAAAAAGAGCTTTACATTTACATACACAACACATTTTAGAGGATAAATATACTCTCCAATCTCAGCTAAGGGCTATTTAAATGCTAACTTGTTGTAACCAATATAAACAAAACTTTACAATCTCAATGTAACTGTTATTTAAATTTCAACATTGCAGAATTAGATTTTTGGAACTTATTATGAAAACTGTTTTTCAAACGACAAAAGTGATACCAGATCATCTAAACTATCGACATTATAGAGAAGCATACACACACTCACAAAAGAATCCAAAAGAATCCACCATGCTACTGCTCAGAATATTTTGATCACTCATTACTTCCAGGTAAATGTATTAAGTGATATGAAATATTAAAGTGGGATCATATGTTTTCTCACTTTGAAACTTGTTTTATTCTAATACTGTGAACACTTCCTTTTATTATATATTCTTTCTAAAACTTCACATTTTAATTTGAAATAACTACAGAACCACAGGGTGTTGCAAACACAGTATCAAGTCCCATATAATTTGCACCCCATTTCCCAGATAGGGTTGCATCCTCTGGATTACAGTACATGAAAACCAGGAAACTGACATTGGAACACATGTGTACCATTTTAGGTCACCTTATCACAAGTGTAGATTCAGGTAACAACCACCACAATCAAGATCAGATTTCATCAACACAAAAACGTTCCCTCTTGGTAACCCTTTCCAGTCACAACCACCCACCCCACCCCCAACCTCACCAGCCCTAACCCCTTGGTGACTGCTAATCTAACTTTGTGATAAAAAAAAAAAACGTGAAGGGCTGCCTACAGTGTGTGACCTGTACAGACTGGCTTTTTTTCATTCAGCATCATGACCTTGAAATCCACACTAGTTGTTTCATGCATCCAGAGTTTGTTCCTTCTTAATTGCTGAGAAGTATTCCATCTGATATGGATGTGCCATTCCTCTACAGAAGGACTTTTGGGTTATTTCCAGTTTTACCATACAAAAAGTAAAGCTGACATTTTTAAGACCTGCAAAATATTTGTAACTATTACACAGTTTTGTATCAATTCCCTGACCTCTATGTAGACTGTTTTGTTTGGTTGTTTTTAACTTGCAGCAAGAATTACTATCAAACTCTACTTTTTGGGCCACAGACCCTTGTGGTCTTAGCAAAAGACCTGCCCCTCATGAAGCAAACTACCAACATTTAATGAGTATATTGGCCAGGAAGCTATTTTTTGTTGTAACAACGATGTAACAAATAAATTTACACAGAAAATATATATGCAGAGAACACTAATTCCTAGTGCAAATGATGGGTCACAAGCTACAAATATTTTTAAAGGAATTGCTACCAACTGGCCTTCAGAAAATGTAAAGCAGCTTATCTTAGCCTCCACGGCCGTTACAATGTCCACTTCTTACTACTAGATGCACTAACAATTTTGTAGTCTTTAAAATTTGACTTCCCAAAAATATTGTTTTGTATTGAAGTAATAGAAGTTATATATTTTTCATGTTGCTGGACTTAATTTGTCATTCTTTAACTACCTATTCATATTCTTTGGCCAATATTCTATTGAAAGGTTAGTTTACTGACTATCAAACTTGGCTCAAACATATGTTAAAAAGAAACATCCTTTAAAACTACATGTATCTGAAATCCAACACATATTAATAGCCCAAGACAATATCTGACTTTTCAATGTGGACGATAAAAATTTAGTAGATATGGTTCCCCAATTGATAAGTGCTCTTCTACTACACACAATGTCTTTATTAAGAAACCGCATCTAATTCCATCTCTAAGTGAAAAAAAATGAATGCAACAAAGCCTTGGTGGCTCAGGCACTTAAGCAACTGACTTCAGCTCCCGTCATGATCCCAGGGTCCTGGGATCGAGTCCCGCATGGGGCTTCCCGCTTAGCAGGGAGCCTGATTCTGCCTCTGCCTGCCTCTCTCCTTGCTTGTGCTTCCTCATTCTTCCCCACCTCCCCCGACAAATAAAATCATTTTAATTAATTAATTAATTAACTAAAACATGAATGCATATCACTTCTCTTAAATTCCCTGTGAAATACCAAGACGTCAATTTTCTGTAACAATAAAACTATCTCCAGTTTCATTAAGAAACATCGCTGGCCTCTCTTTCGCATTTAAGGTCATATAACCAATAGTTCCCAATAGCGCTCTCTAGACCAGCACTAGCAGCACTAACATCACCTGGTAACTTCTAAGAAATAAATGCAAATTCACAGGCCCTACCCCAGACCTACTTCATAAAAAAACCAAGAAGGTGGTGCGTAGAGCCGGAAATCAAGCAATGTGTTTCAACAAGCATTCCAGGGGATTCCGATACATAGGAACGTTGGAGCTCCACAATGTTAAACAAATTTAGTAGAAAAACATTAAATCTGGATTGTCTTCCATACTTTTTCTTTTCATGAAAGACTTCAGAAAAGTTAATCATGCCACAGATCCTAAGAATCCAGAGACATATTTCCATTCTCCCCCAAAGCAAAACAAAACAAAACAAAACAAAAAGAAAACTGGAAACTGGATGTTAGCTTTATTTCCTACAAAAAGGAATCCCTAAAACTATGAAGTGATCACAAAAAAAATTTCCTTAGAGAAGAAAAACCCAAAATGAACCACAGAGAACCAACAGGTCAGAACTGATGTCTTTCAAACCAGAGACTCAATTAGTTTTGTATCATACACTGCCTGATACCCCCATTTCTACATGGAACTACAACCTATAGCACGTTCAAAATTCAATGAACTAGCATATTAAACAGCACCAGGAAAACTATAATTATGCAAATATTTGTGGTCCAGGGAATAAACAAATAAATTGGTCAAATAAAAGTAATTCTGCATGGGCAGAATAAAAGTGACCTTTATGTTGTTTTGTCCCCTAATTCTATGTAAGCATGTATCACCACCTTCACAACCAAAAGAAAGGAGAATCAGGAATATATGGAATGATACAGGAATATACCCTACAAATACATCACTTATTTTTTAAATTTGACCAATGTGCTGATAATCTCTCTCCTTCGCAGGATAAAAATTCAAAAGAGGCTTTGGTAGTACCAGATAAACCGAGTTCCAACCTTCATGCTTATTAAAGTTTGAAACTCGAAGTGAACACATGGGTATTAACCTGGTTACAAGCAGGTGTTACTACGGTAGCTACCTCCTATCCACCTGGGTAAGTGCCCCATTTCCCTGCAAGTAAGACCTTCTGAGCAGGGAGCCCAACGTGGGGCTCAATCCCAGGACCTCAGGATCCTGTCGTGAGCCAAAGGCAGATGCTTAACCAACTGAGCCACCCAGGCACCCCAAGACCACAGAACGGTTTGGTTTTGACTGAAGGTCGTTTTAAGCTGAATTTTTATTTCTTGAAACCTCGAATATTCTGGCAGACTTATGATATTCGACAACTTTTACTTCTAGAAAAGAATGAACAGTGTATAAACCTTCTACCGTACATAGGAAATCTCATCTCTTCTCAGAAAGCAGTCATCAGGTTTATGTTTGGTTTTCATTTGTTTTCTCCCTGACTAACCACCAAGTACTCGACAGATTTGAAGATCCAATACAGGCTGATAATACTGGCAGCCTACACCCCCTTTAATTTCCTGTCCCCCGCAAAAGTAACTTCAATTTAAAATGTATTGCGAATGCTCTTAATATGAAGTTTTAAGTAAGATTATTTTTAACATATCCCTTCTACCAGTTTCTTTTCTCAACCAAAGGATCACTTAAATAGTTTTTCTAAACTGAGAAAGGGAGGGAAAAGAGAGCATTATCTAATCCTGTTGAAAAATTTAAATTTCCCTTGTTTACCTTATGATTTCCACTATTCCTGATTTCTGACTAACACAGCAGGTTTCTTGCAGTGTCTTTACTGACAATTCTTCTTTGACAGGACTCAAATCAGTTAAGGGTCAGACGCTCAGGATCTCAGGGTCATCAGACGGAGCCCCATGTGGGGCTCAGAGTGTGCATGAAGACTGCTTAAAACTTTCTCTCTCCCTCTGTCCCCACCCCCCTCAAAATCATTAGGTTTCTTTGTTCTGTTTTGTTTTGTTTTCAAAAGGTCCTACCCTCAAAAATGGTAAAATGTAATAGGTGATCCAATAAAACTTCTGTTCAAGTGTTAAACGAATTGTACATGATTTGGAGGGTGAGGTAAGCCAATAAAAATACAACTCGAGTGTTACAAAGATGAGCTACACCTGACTGGATTGATGAAAAGGCTTCCCGAGACATCTCGGAGTCCAAATGGTAGTGAGGCAGGACACAGAAGCAAGGGAAAGCATTTCAGAGAAAATCCAGAGGAAGAGAAGGTGTGAAGGTATGGAAATAAGGTCCCATGGTCCAAGCCCAACACAAAAGCAGTTGGCAGGAAACACAGACCCCTATATGTGGAGGGCAGATGGGGATTGGTGGCAGTCAGCTTGCAGAAATCATAAAGGAACACAAAAGAACTGAATCAGGAGACCCTCGTGATGCTTGGCATTTGGACTTTATTTCAAAGGCAACGAGAAGGGCACGTGGGTGGCTCAGTGGGTTAAAGCCTCTGCCTTCGGTGCAGGGCCTGATCCCAGGGTCCTGGAATCTAGCCCCACATCAGGCTCTCTGCTCAGCGAGGAGCCTGCTTCCTCCTCTCTCTCTCTCTGCCTGCCTCTCTGTCTACATGTGATCTCTGTCAAATAAATGAATAAAATCTTTAAAAAGAAAAAAAAATAACGAAAGAAAGAAAGAAAAGGCATGAAAACTGCCAGTGGACCAAGCAGAGAGAGTTGGATTTGCCTGCCTCGGGCCCAGATGCATAAGGCTGGTGATGGTTATTATACAGTAAATGGGAGTTACCAGCCTGTGGGAAGAAGTGGAAAGGTGTGGATGACCTCTGAAGTGAAGGAAGAGCTGAAAAAGGATGGAGGAGGGAACAAAAAACTAACGTGTATTGGCCTGCCCAACAAATGACCTCCAAGAATCATAAATCCCAGATTCAGTAAGGCCTTTCCCCATGTACCCACACAGACCAACTATGTCTCCCATGGACTCACTTATTCTAAGGGTGCACCTCCCACCACTGAAGACCTTTTTTGTCTCACCTTTTCAACATCCGTTCGGTTCCCTGAAAGCAGGCATTTTCTATCCACTTCACCAATGACTTGAAAGAGCAGTGACTGATAGAACTCTACAACTGAGGAGGCAAAAGCTTTCTCTGTTTATGGACTGTAGAAAAGTTCCACACACCAGGCTTGATCCTTACACTACAGCTGAAAGAAGACACCTGTGTTCAAATGAACACCTTTTGTTCATTAAAAAACTACCTGTTTTAATGCACATAATTAAAAGGCACCAAGGAGCTATCCTATTTCTAGAATGTCTAAGGGTCTACAAGCAGAGTGGAGCTCTAAAATAGTCTGAGGATGAAAACAGCAGCACTGGTCAACTCACAACCACACACTCAAACACGGATGACTCTCCGTAAGGCAGGCCCAGGAGTGCATCCAACTGGATGACTCCACGTACACCAAATTCAGGAACATGCGCAGCAGCTCCCCAGCAACGGCAGTCAAGAACCGTGGCAGAAGTGACCCTCAAGTGGGTTATCACAGACACTGGGATCCTGGGTGTAAAGTCGCATGGTGTGTTCCCCTTGTGGAGGTTCCTCAAGCTTTTGGCTTATGATCTGTGCACTTCTCTGTATATATGCTGAGGTTCAAAAAGTTTACTTAAAGGGGTGCCTGGGTGGCTCCATGGGCTAAGCATCCAACTCCTGACTCTGGCTCAGGTCATGACCTCAGGGTCCTGGGATGGAGCCCTCAGTCTGGCTCCTGGCTCAGTGCAGAGTGTACTTGACATTCTCTCTCTGTCCCTCTGCCCTCCCCTGCCCCCAAAGAGACTCTCTCAAGGAAACAAGCATATTTAAGATAATAAATAGGCCTTAAAAACAAACAAACAAAAAAACCCTTCCCTTAAAAAGAAGAAGAGAACTTCCCCATGGGGAGGAAGACACCACAACCAAAGGGGCCCAGGTGACAGAGCCATAGAGAAACTGAGAGCCAAAGAATACAGCATGTTTCAGTTCAGACTGCAGAGGAGACATCCAGGGATCCACTATTACTTAAAGTTCTAACGAACTGAGTTAGTGTTGACAACTTCCTCACCCAGCTGCCATTTACCAAAATAGTTTTGTTTTTGGTTTTGGTTTTGGTTTTTTTGGTCATAAAGAGAGAGAAAAAGCACACAAGCCGGCAGAGAGGCAGGCAGAGGTGGAGAGAGAGGCAGGCTCCCCACCGAGCCAGGAGCCCGATGCGGGACTCCATCCCAGGACCCCAGGATCATGACCTGAGCCGAAAGCAGTGGCTTAACCCACTGTGCCACCCAGGCGTCCCTACCAAAATTGTTTTTATTCATCTTGGAATTTCTTCAGCATTGACTGAAGCACAGGATGAACCTATGTCACTGAAACCTCCTATCCCAGCAACTAACAGCATAAACTGACAAGTTAGCTGGCCTGGCCTCAGAAAATGGCAGGCAACTAAGGAAAAGCAGACTAGCCTCTACACAAAGATCTCAACTTTACATTATCCTCAACCCAATGAGCTAAACGGCAAAGCCTACAGTAATAACCTACAGAATTAACTATCCCTTGCCCCAAGAGAGAGGAGATTGTGTGCTGCCCAAAAAGACAAATGTGTACCTTAACGCTGTCTAGAAAGACACCCATCACCCCACTGCAGAGATCATCAGAAAACAAACAAACACAAACTGAGAGTTCAGCTTTCCAAAAAATTACACTTTCTTTATCCAACCCCAACATGTTTCTTCAAACACAAGAAAGGAACACACATTTGCCGCTCAAAACAGGAAAAGCACAACAACCAGCATAACTGTACCACCACCACCAAATCGCTCAGGAGAAGAAAACGTAATTCAGGACAGGCAAATTAAAACCACTCTACACATGGTCAAAAGAAAATGGCTAAACTCCTCCAATCCACACAAAAATCCCTGCTTCCTCTCTTTTTGAGCCCATCCATACCAATAACCCAATGGACACAAGTGTCAAACCAATCCAGCCCGTTAGAAATGAGACAAAAACTTGGACAAATGTCCTCCCTCAAGTCATGCTGTGAATAGGACCCCTTTGCACTGAACAAGAAATACACACAACCAAAACCACACATCAACCACCTGCAAATACAATAAAGCCATCCTCAACAAGTTGGAAAGAGGACCTCAAGGATAGCCCTCCACCCTCTCCCACACCTTAAGCAACAAAAGTCCTTCCACCAAAGGTAACCCAAATCTTCAAGTACCTGGTGGAGGTGCCTTCCCTCACATGGCAGAGGCTGCCTATCAAGGCTTCAGCACAGCTTCTGAGGGTGCAGGTGCTCTAAGCCCAAAAGCCTTTCTCTGCAGCAGGTTCCCTGGTCTTTCTGGCCTTCTGAGGAGTGAGGAGTGGGGGAAAGGGGAGGGAAGAGACAGGGATCCAGTTAAATAGGAGAAACACCAAAACACAGGCACTGGTGAGCCCTCACAATTTCGCAGGCATCCAGTGCTGCAAACTTGGCTCAGAGACCACCCACCCACCCTTTTCAGGGACCAAAGCGGGGACTGGGGAGTGCACCGGGCGTCCCCAAGGGCACCCCGCAACCTCAGGGCCCAGACCATGCTACCTCGAACAGGCTTCAGAGATGGCAGCGGCCCAAGAGAGGCCTTGGTGGGCGCGGGGAGCGGGCTGACTTGTGGACTGCAGCGTGGGGCTGGGGCGGGGGCAGCAGAGGAGACTCTGGCTGGATCTGGACGGGGCACGCAGAGGCAGCAAGAGGCCAGTGGTGGGGAGTGGGCCGGCTCCTTCACTCTCCCCTCACAGGCTGGCGCCCTCCCTCCCTCCTCACCTGGGTAAATCTCCCTTTGCCTGGGAGGAATGGCCATGGCGGTGGTGGCAGCTGAGGGCCGCTGAGGAGCTGGCGCCAGGACTGCTGCACCAGAGCAGCAAGCCCCTCGCGGGAGCGACCGCGCCCGCTGACACCACAGCCTCCCCCAGCCCCGAGGATCTCCATTTTAGCAGCGCGCGCCTCCCTAGGCCCTGAGTAGTCACGGAGACTGGTCGTCGCCTGCCCCCTCTTGCCCCCAGCCCTCCCTCCCCTTCCACCCTCTCAGCTCAGAGCAGGTACCTGGTTGGGCTCTCCTTATCGCGCAAGGACAAGGGTGGGCTCTACCCCCGCCCGCTCCCCCGCACCAAAGCCCAAAGTGGCGCCACTGGAAGGAGAAATGCCATCCAGGAATTGCTCCCAAACCTGTCCCTCCCTTCTTGGCGCCAGTCCTCAACCCTACCTATGCCCTTCCTCAGTTGCTGGCCCTCGCTCAAGCTGCCGCTGCCCCCGCTTGCGCGGCCCCCGCCGCCGCTTCGCCGCCGCCGCCATCTGCGTTGCTGCCAGCTGCGCTGCACCCGCCGCTTGAGTCGCCAACACCGCTTGTGCAGCCGACGCAGTCTACACCGAGGCCGCTGTCTGCTCCACCGCTGCTACCGCCGCCGACGCCGCCGCTGCCTCTGCTGGAGCTGAAAACGCCCAAGCGGTTGCCTCTTGTGCAGCCCAGCTGTCTGCGCCAATGCCGCTTGCACCGCCCACTCCGTCTTCTGTGCCGCCGCCATCACCGCCTGCGCCGCCGCCACCGCCTTTTGTGCAGCCGCCGCGGAAGCCACCTCCATCTGCCCGGCCGCCCCATGCGCTGCCAACCCCGCTGTCCGCACCACCACGGCTACCGCCGCCAACACCGCTTATGCTGCCGCCGCCGTCGCCTCTTGAGCCCTCGACGCCTCAGCCGTTGCCACTTGTGTAGCGGACGCTGTCTGCGCCCACGCCGCTTACACCGCCGCTTCCGCCGCCGACACCGCCTGCGCCGCCGCCGATGCCGCCTGTGCCGCCGGAGCCACCGCCCTCTGCACCGCCCCGCTTGCACAGTCGTCGAACCCGCTGTCTGCACCGCCTCTGCTACTGCCGCCGCCACCGACTCTGCCGCCGCCCCCAAAGCCGCTGCCTTGTGCACCGACGCCGCTGTCTGCCCCGAGGCCGCCTGAACCGCCGACGCAGTCGTCTGCGCCTCGGCGGCTTCCGCCGCCGCCGCCGCCAATGGCGCCGCGACCAAACCACCGCCGTTGGCACCGCCGCCAACGCCGCTGTCTTCACCGCCGCTGTTACCGACTCTGCCGCCGACTCTGCCGACGCCGCCGCTACCGTCTGCGCCGCCACCACCGACGCTTCGCCGCCGCCGTCTGCACCGCCGCCGCCACTTGAATCCCGACGCCGCTTGTACAGCCCAGGCCGCTTGCGCCGCCGACGCCAACGCCGTCCCCGCCTGTTTGGCGACGCTGCGGCCTCTTCTCCGGCCAACGCCCTCTGCACCGCCTCAGACGCCGCTTAGGCCGCTGATGCCCCAGCTGCGGCATCGCCGCTTTCGGGGCTGATGCCGCTGGCGGCGCAGATGGTGGCGGCGGAAGCGGCGGCGGCGGAAGCGGCAGCGTCAGAGGCGCAGGCGGCCTCGGCGGCGGAAGTAGTGACGCCGCAGACAGTGGTATCGAGGTCACCAAGGGGCGTAGCTGCACAAGCGGCTTTGGCTCCGAAGGCCTCCGGGGCTCAAGCGGTGGCGGCAGCGGCATAAGCGTTGGCGTCGGCGGGGATAGCAGTGGCAGCGGCTTCAGCGGCGGCACAAGCGGCGTCGGTGGCGACACAGACGATTTCAGCGGCGGAACCAGCAACGGCTCCGACGACGGCGTCAACGGTGCAAGCGGCCTCGGCGCACAATGGCGACGGTGCAGACGGCAGCGGCTTCAGCGGCGGCGGTAGCAGCGACGGTGCAGACTGCGGCTTCGGCCGTGCAAGCGGCGGTGCAGACGGTGGTGGCTTCGAGGGAACAAGCGGCATGGGCGGCGGCGCCGGCAGTGTTGGCGGCGGAAGGGGCGGCGACAAAGACGACGGTGTTAGCGGTGCAAGCAGCACTGGCGCAGACAGCTGGGCTGCACCAGCAGCGACCGATTGGGCGTCCAAGGCTCAAGCGGCGGCGGCGGTAGCTGCGGTGGAGCACATAGCGGCGTCGGCGCAGACTGCGTCGGCTGCACAAGCGGTGTTGGCGACTCTAGCGGCAGCTGCGGCGCAGATGGCAGCAACGCAGATGGAAGCGGCGGAGCGGCGGCGGGGGCTGTGCAAGCGGCCGCAGTGGGAGCTCGAGGGCCAGCAACTGAGGAAGGGCAGCGGTAGGGCTGAGGACTGGCGCCGAGAAGGGCGGGGGGCCGGGTTTGGGAGGACTTCGTGGAAGGCATTTTCCTTCCAGTGGCGCCACTTTGGGCTTTGGGAGGGGGGCGTGCGGGGGTAGAGCCCACCCTCGTCCTTGTGCTATAAGGAGAGCCCGACCAGGTACCTGCTCTGAGCTGAGAGGGTGGAAGGGGAGGGAGGGCTGGGGTCTAGAGGGACCTGGCAAAGACAAGTTTCCGTGGCTATCCAGGGCGGAGGGAGGCCCGCGCTGCTAAAATGGAGATCCTGGGGTTGGAGGAGGCTGCGGCAGCAGTGGGCGCCATCGCTCCCGCTGGAGGCTGGCGGCTCTGAGTGCAGCAGCCCTGGCAGCTCCTCCTCAGTGTCCCTGGGCCGCTGCCACTGCCTTGGCCATTCCTCCCAGGCAAAGGGAGATTTACCCAGGTAGGGAGGAAGGGAGGGAACCAGCCTGGGAGGGCAGAGGGAAGGAGCTGGCCCATTCCCGGCCACAGGCCTCTGCCTGCCTCTACATGCTCCCTCCAGATCCAGCCAGTGTCTCCCCTGCCGCACCCCCCCCCCAATCCCAAGCTGCAGTCCACAAGTCCGCTGCTCCCTATGCCTGCCTTGGCCTCTCTCAGGCCGCTGCCATCTCCGCTGCCTGTGGGAGGCAGCATGGTCTGGGCCCAGAGGTTGTGAGGTGCGCATGGGGGCGCCCCGTGCACTCCCAGTCCCTGTTTCAGTCCCTGGAATGCGTGGGTGGGTGGTCGGTCTCTGAACCAAGTTTGAAGCACTGGATGCCTGGGAAATTGCGAGGGCTCACCAGTGCCTGTGTTTTGCTGATTCTCCTCCTTTTTAACGGGATCCCTGTCTCTTCCCTCCCCTTGCCCCCACTCTTCACTCCTCAGAAGGCCAGAAAGACCAGGGAACCTGCTGCAGAGAAAGGCTTTTGGGGTTAGAGCATCTGCACCTTCAGAAGCTGAGCTGAAGCCTTGATAGGCAGCATCTGCGATGTGAGGGAAGGCATCTCCACCAGGTACTTGAAGATCTGGGTTACCTTTTGTGGAAGGACTTTTGTTGCTTAAGGTGTGGGAGAGGGTGGAGGGCTATCCTTGAGGCCCTCTTTCCAACATGTTGAGGATGGCTTTTTTACATTTTCGGGTGGTTGATGTGTGGTTTTGGTTGTGTGTATTTCCTGTTGGGTGCAAAGCAGACACATGTCCAATGAAGACATATAAATGGCCATCAGACACATGAAAAAATGTTCATCATCACTCCCCTCAGGGAGATTCCAATTAAAACCACATTGAGATATCACCTTACACCAATTAGAATGGCCAAAATTAGCAAGACAGGAAACAACATGTGTTGGAGGAGATGTGGAGAAAGGGGAACCCTCTTCCACTGTTGGCGGGAATGCAAGTTGGTGCAGCCTCTTTGGAGAACAGTGTGGAGATTCCTCAAGACATTAAAAATAGAACTTCCCTATGACCCGGCCATTGCACTCCTGGGTATTTACCCTAAAGGTACAGATGGAGTGAAAAGAAGGGCCATCTGTACCCCAATGTTTATAGCAGCAGTGACCACGGTCACCAAACTGTGAAAAGAACCAAGATGCCCTTCAACGGGCGAATGGATAAGGAAGATGTGGTCCATATGCACTATGGAGTATTATGCCTCCATCAGAAAGGACGAATACCCAACTTTTGTAGCAACATGGAAGGGACTGGAAGAGATTATGCTGAGTGAAATAAGTCAAGCAGAGAGAGTCAATTATCATATGGTTTCACTTATTTGTGGAGCATAACAAATAGCATGCAGGACATGGAGAGATAGAGAGGAGAAGGGAGTTGGGGGAAATTGGAAGGGAGTTGAACCATGAGAGCCTATAGACTTTGAAAAACAATCTGAGGGGTTTGAAGGGGCGGAGAGGGTGGGAGGTTGGGGGAACCAGGTGGTGGGTTTTAGAGAGCGCTGGATTGCATGGAGCACTGGGTGTGGTGCAAAAATAATGAATATTGTTACGCTGAAAATAAATAAGAAATAAATTTTAAAAAAACATTATTCCATTGTGTATACATGTATATATATACATATGTGCTTACGTATGCATATACTTGTGTATATATGTAGTTTTCCAGTTTGTGGCATTGGGAATAGAGCTAAGAACATCTGTGCAATAAATTTGCATAGTTTCATATGGAAAAAAAAAAACAAAAAAAAGAAAAGGTTGACTTTCAGATATAGAATTTAAGAGAGTGTAACCTTGGGAAAGTAATTTATAACCCTATCTATTATATAGTAACTACGTAGGTACACAAGAAAATATACACATTTTATCTCAATAAAATGCATTTTATAACGTTTATGTAGAAATATGTAACATTTGATGTAAAAATGCATAAATATTAAAGTATTAAGTAGAGCTGATATTATTCCCAGTTTACAAATAGGAACATAATGGTTGATTTGTCTGCAGTCTGACAGTGTTTAGGTGCAACGATTAAAAACCAAGCTAAATCTTTTGTCTCGATATCCGTTTTACATCACATGTCTATTATGCGTAGGCAGAAAGCATGACACAATTTGAATCCCCATTTTTCTGTGTACTTAATAATCTTTCTTGATTTGAGTGTATTGGGGAGCTCAAGTCCAATGAAAGCCTACATTTGTGAAAATTTCACATTTCATCTGTAAAATGAAAAACAACATTTGTGGTAAGAAAGCCAATAGAATTTTGTTGCATGCTTGATGCACACTCCATGGAGTAGAAGCTAAAAGAGAATCATTGTATAATTAGAAAATAACATCAAAATTAAACAGCAGTAAATAAGTAAATAGACATATGCTTTCCACTACCCAGTTTAATAATTAAAATACAGTCAGATGAAGTGTGCAAATATGTGTATGTAGGGGGGAAACAGAGTGAAATGTAGTCTCAGGAGATCTGGCCTTGATGTTTAGGCTACCTTTCAAAACCCAGGGGGAGGATCTACTTTCTATAGTTACCACATTATATAATTTAAACCTTAATTTTCTCAAGAAATTGCACAATACTCCAGCAAAAGGGAATTATAGCTATCTATACACTTGGAAAACAAAAAACAAAATACATTCAATTAAAGCCATTTCCCAAGAACTCCAGATATAGGTTGAATGGATAAAGATGTAGACAACAACTGTCATTCTTCTGTATCCATATGTTAAAGAACTGAAGTAAAACCATGTTTAAAGAATATACTGGGGTGCATGGGTGGCTTAGTGGGTTAAAGCCTCTGCCTTTGGCTCAGGTCATGATCCCAGGGTCCTGGGATCTAGCCCAGCACTGGGCTCTCTGCTCAGCAGGGAACCTACTTCCTCCTCTCTCTCTTTCTGCCTGCCTCTCTGCCTACTTGTAATCTCTGTCTGTCAAATAAATAAATAAACTCTTAAAAAAAAGAAGACACAGGAAGTACAAGAATGGTGCCACACCAAATCAAGAATATAATAAAAATAAAATTAGAATGAAATGAAAGGTGCATTATAACTGAAACAAAATATTCTCCAGATGAGCTCAGTGGTAGTAATAGATGAAATAATCAGGGAATATAAATAGAGATAAATTGAGATTATCCAGTCTGAAAAACCAAAAGACCTATAAATGTAGTATACATGTTGAAGAACTAAAGTCACTCAATGTATGGTCTCTAACTCCATGCAATAAAATAAAAGTGGTTTACAAAAGGAAACAGAAAATTCACAAGTATGTGGAAAATAAATAACACACTCCTAAATAAGACATGAGTCATAAAAGAAATCATGGTAGAAGTTAGAAAATACCTTGAGATGAATGAAAGCCAAAAATCGGTCTCTTGCTCATCTCTTGAAAGTGAAAATATAAAATACAAAGTCTTATGGGATACAGTTAAGTTTTTTTTTTTTGAGGGAAACTTAGGATTTTAAACATATATTTAAAAAGGAAGAAAGTGTTACTTTCATAACCTATCATCTTAAGAAATGACAAAATGAAAAACAAATTAGGAGCTTAGAGGTGGCTCAGTTGGTTAGGTGACCAATTCTTGGTTTTGGCTCAGGTCAAGATCTCGGGGTTGTAGGTTCAAGCCCCGAGTTGCGCTCTGTACTCAGTGAGGACTGCTTTTGTCCCTCTGCTCTTCCCTTCTCACTCACTCTTTCAGTCTCTCAAATAAAGAAATAAAAATAAAAACATGATAAAGGAAGAATGAGTCAAAAGGCAAGCAAAAGGAAAGAAATTTTGAAAGATGAGATCAGATAAAAATGAAATAAGCCACAACAGAGAAAATCAATATATACAAAAGCTAATTCTTTTTTTTTTTTTATTCACAGACAGAGATCACAAGTAGGCAGAGAGACAGGAGGAAGCAGACTCTCCCAAGAAGTGGAGAGTCCGATGCGGGGCTCTATCCCAGGACCCTGGGATCATGACCTGAGCTGAAGGCAGAGGCTTTAACCCACTGAGCCACCCAGGCGCCCAAGCTAATTCTTTTTTTAAAAAAAGATTTTATTTTATTATTTGTTTGACAGAGACAGATCACAAGTAGGTAGGAGGCAGGCAGAGAGAGAGGAAGGGAAGCAGGCTCCCTGCTGAGCAGAGAGTCTAATCAGGGGCTTGATCCCAGGACCCTGGGATCATGACCTGAGCCAAAGGCAGAGGCTCTAACACACTGAGCCACCCAGGTGCCCCGAGGTTTTGATTTTAAAAGCCATAGAAATGTTCGAAGTTTGTTCCAGAGTTACAGATGTTGAGAGTGACATTCCGATTTTTAATGAATCTAGGAGATTACTAAAGTCAGACTGCTTTAGGAAAGGGGACTTCTCTCTTCTCTTTAAGGGTTTTCGTGTAATTTTTTGAGGTCTCTGCTTGAGTGGGATTTGAACTCAGATTTCCAAGATCAGAGGACTTAACACTCTGAAAAGTGGCACCAACTTTCTGTGGCCTTTTTGTTTCATCTTTTTTTAAATTAATTTATTTTCAGCATAACAGTATTCATTATTTTTTCACCACGTGGTTATTGTCAGTGTTTAGGTGTTGGAGAAACATTCTTGAAGCCATCTTTAATTGGAAAGCAGACCCCATTTGGGCTTTCTTAGGCTAGAAATGGGATTCCTGTGGGAAGGGGACTTTCAAAAGGTCTTCATCCAGGTGTCATGAGGTATAGAAACAGTTGGTTAATTTTCCTGCCATCCTAGTTACTGCTCTGTGATCTTCCTGGGTCTTTTTCTTGTAATTCTTTTTTGGTACTGCAAAGATTTCATACTTTCTGTCTTGCATATTGGTATTGATGACAGTAGAAAACTTGTTGGGTTTGGATGCTGAGGAGGAGGTAAGAATTTGGGATTTTAGAACAACCTTTTAATATCTTAAAAGGGGTGCACCTGGGTGGCACAGTGGGTTAAGCCACTGCCTTCGGCTCAGGTCACAATCTCAGGGTCCTGGGATAGAGTCCCACATGGGGCTCTCTGCTCAGCAGGGGGCCTGCTTCCCTTCCTCTCTCTCTGCCTGCCTCTCTGCCTACTTGTGAGCTCTCTCTGTGTCAAATTAATAAATAAATAATCTTTAAAAAAATCTTAAAAGGGATTCGTTAACCTGTTGGCTCGTGTAGAAGTTAGGTTTTATAGCTCTGAGCTTATTTCATATTCGTATTATGACATCACCCTCTCCGGTGGTCTAACCCGTGGTCATTTTGGAGTTTGTTCATCATTTTGGTCTTTATTGCCCTAATCGACCAAGTCTAGGAAGGAAGTCAGAGTTTGATGAGTGGTAGGTCCAGTAGGACACAGAACTGTATTTACCCTTTGAGGATAGAACAGGTGTCACTGAATTGGGTGAGGAGAATAATAACTTCCCCAAAGAGCATTTATGGAATTTTTAGGAGGGGAAAGGTACTGGTCAAGATATTGGTGAGGGGTGGGGAAGGAGTTGATTAGAAAGGCACTAGGATGAGCAGAATCAAGTTTTACAGCCTTGGAGACAGGTATAAATAAGGTGCTGTCTGGGGGATGAGAGCAGTCTGGCTAGGGGAGTCAATTTGAATGCCTCCTTTTCCTTCCCATTTCTTCTGAAAAAAGGAATCAATTTCTACAAGATCCCCTGCCAACTTTTCATTGTTATTGACAGGTGTACTTTATGTGTTGAATACTCCAGGTGGATTCGTGGAAGGGATTCATAAGGTCTGCTCTGGAGCAGAATGGGAAGGAGGTCAGATGTGCCAGAGGAACATGTGAAGGGAAGCAGGAGGAAATACTGAACAGGATCCTCGGAGGCTCAGGGAGCAACAGAGATGTATATTGGGTGTGTCAGTCATGTGGAGGGTCTCTTTGGGTCTTGGATACACTCCTTTTTCTAACTGTGTCATCACAGTCTGCCCCTGGCTGGTGATTATTGTGTAGTTTCATGGAGGTATGATTTCCATCTTGTCAAAGTCACTCATGCTAAGTGCACGATTCATTGAATTTCAGTTGTTTTAAAGACTTGTGCAAGCATCACCACAAACCAGTCTGGGAAGATTTCCATCCTATCCTGTGGTTGGCTCCTGTTTGTTCTGTGATACAACTTAAGAGCCTGAAGGGGTCTGCAGCTCCCGGCCAGGAAGGTTGCCTCCTCACCATGCTGAGAGAACTCTACCCTAAGCCTTTCAACATAGGAAATAAAGTGGTGTATATTGAAGATGGCTGTGGGTGGGGAGGAAAATCTGTCCCTTTCCTCTGTGATTAGAGGAGACGGATAAAGTAGGGTTTGCCAGTGTCATGAAGGATGATGCCATCAGCTTTTAGGATGAGCTACCCCTGCAAATGAACAACTTTACTTAAGCCTTTTGTGAAGTGGACGTTCTTGAGTGTTGAGCAGAGTAACTTCTTAGACTCGGTTTTAGATTCGATGTACTTTGCTTCAGTCTTGCTGCTTCTCTAAATCCAATCATGTCTTTTTTGGAAGCAGAGATGGCCAAGCTACTGCTGCAGCAGGAGATGATTAGTGCCTCTTTGATCATAGTGCCGCATTTGAACCCTCAGCTACCGCTTATGTGACACTCACTAGAAAGTTGGTAAAATTTGCTGTTGGGTAATTCCCATGGATTTAGAACTTTTATATTTTTCAGTGCCCAATTTTATTGGGACTCTAGGGTCAACTCGAGTTTATTTGCACACCATCTCCTTGAGAAGTTTGTAGAGCTTTTGCAGGGAGAAGTGAGGAATTTACTTTAGATGTGTCATAAAATTATGTCTTAAAAGGAAAAAAAGTTGGTACTCAGGATATTGCATGAAAAGTTGGTACACTGTTTTGTTTGTAAAACATTTCCTTTCTTCTGGAGCTCCCTCATTTTTTGAAGTTGTAAGTTTGGACATTTCTCTCCTCAAATTCAGGTAGCCTAACAACTCAATAGCCCTTGGATAGTCATGAAGTACTTTAGAAGTTTTCGAGGTAAACATTCATCCTTAGCAAGACATGAAAGTTCGAATCTTGCCTCAAAAATGCATCTCTCTGAGGTAATGAGTTTCAGATTGAAAAAAAAAAAAAAAAAAAAGAACAACTCCCAGATAACAGGGCTGGGGTGTAGCTAACCTGGAGTAGAGCAAGGCTTCTTCCCTGTGGTTTGTGGGTCATCCACCACAGTGGTTTTGCTCCTTAGGGCACATGGGTTTTACTGTAGTGTTTGTCTTTAATAAACCTTCTCCATGAAATACATGGAAAAACTACATGTCTTCTGAGCCATCTAATTTACCCAACCTTTTGGCTTCTAAGATCGCCCTTATCCCAAAACGGTGATAATTTTGTTTGTATTTGCTATTACATTGAACTTAGTGATTTATTGATACTGACTGGATCTTCTGTCTACTTGGTAACCTTCCAGTAAATTACCTGGGTAGTTGTTCTTATTTGACAGGTTTTTCTGGAGCATACCACGAAATGGGCTCTGGTGTCTAGTGGTGGAAAAACAGACAATGTCCTTGTTCTCATTGCATTTGGAATACTGTGGAGAAGAAGAGAAATTCAGCAAGTATACAGAAAAGTGAAATAATTGTGGCCAGTGGCAAGTGTTTTGAGAAATCAGAGCAGAATGTGAAACTACCCAGTGATGAGAAACTCGTTCTAGACAGTGTTAAGGTACACCTTTGCCTTTTGGGGCAGCGTGCACGCTCCTTTCTTTTGGGGCAAGGGGTAGTTACTTCTGTAGGTCATTTCTGAAGACTCTGCCATTTAGCTCCTGGAGTTGGGGACAATTAAAGGTGGAACCTTCGTGGACAGGCTAGTCAACCTTTCCTTAGTTGCCTGCCACATCCTGAGACCAGGCCAGCCAACTTGTCAGTGTATCCTGTCAGTTACTGGGATGGGAGGTTGGAGTGCATTCCTCATGTGGCATAGGTTTCTCCTGTGCTTCTGTCAATGCTGAAGAAATTCCAAGATTATTAAAAGCTCTTTTGGTAAACGGCAGCTACTTGAGGAAGTTGTCAGCACTAACTCAGTTCAGTAGAACTTCAGGTAATAGTGGATCCCTAAATATCGCCCTCAACCCGCAAGGACGACAAGAAGCCCCAGTTCAGATGTATCTTCTCTCTATTTCTGCAAGTCTACACACTTATATACGCTTACCTGACCAGTCAGCGAGCAGGGTACAGGAGGGAGTGAATCAGGCTGCACACCTAAACGAACAACTTTGCTAGCAACCAATGCTGTTTGCTTCCTCTTTGGGCATTCTGCTTAGTCTCATGAGGCAATCCTAACCTGGCAACTAGCCAGGCGCCATCTTTTTTTTTTTTTTTTAAAGATTTTATTTATTTATTTGACAGAGAGAAATTGCAAGTACACTGAGAGGCAGGCAGAGAAAGAGAGAAGGAAGCAGGCTCCCTGCTGAGCAGAGAGCCCGATGCGGGACTCGATCCCAGGACCCTGAGATCATGACCTGAGCCTAAGGCAGCGGCTTAACCCACTGAGCCACCCAGGCACCCCCTGGCGCCATCTTTTAATGGCGGAGGCCGCCCTGGCCAGGGGCCTGCCTCTGACATCTCCCCTTTTTTCTATTATGGCAGGGATTGTGCCTGTCTTAGGTTGTCAGTGGCGGGGAATATCCTTACCCATCATCAGACGGCAGATATCAATGATCTGCGTCCTGTCTTAGGTTGGTATATTTCCCCCACCAATCTTACCCGTCGTTTACTACCGATCCAGCATACTTAGCCACACTTGGTGGGATGTTCCAGCCTCGATGGCTAACAAGTCCTGCACCATGGCTTGCCATTACCTATGTTGCTGTCGCCTCCAAATTTGCAGTTTCCTTACTAGCAGAATCAAGCCCACTACGAGGATTATCATCAGACAAATTATGCTAGCCGCTTGTTTCATAAAGGTTAACACATCTTGCAATGTTTTGATTATCTCTGGGAGGGTTGCCAGCTCATCTCTGGTGTTCTTTATCCTTGTTATGCCTAGTAGCAGGTGCTGAGTGTAGTTTTGGAATTCTGCGGACTGATTCCCCCGCAAGTATTGGGAGAGCTGTCAGGAGACATTCTGTAAGTCACTCATATTTGTATAGGCTATGGGAGTTATACAAATTGCCGGGAAGGGTGCTATACATCCCAGTCCCAATAGGGCCCCCAATATGTCCACTTGTTCTTGAACCAAATCCACTCTCTGGTTGACTATCGGGATTCCTGCTTGCAGATGTGCATTGATCTGAGACTGTTTGAAGGACAGCCGCCGTTCCTTCTGCAGGGGTGTTCACAACTTCTGCAGTGGGTATAGTTGTAGCAAGTGAGACTGCTGCTGCCATGGCAGCTGCTGTAGATATAGCCAGTGCTGTCACAACGGCAGCTGTGATACCAAAATCTCTCTTCTTTCTGGATAGCACCACCGGAAATTTGTCCTCTGGAATGGAAACTGGGATAGGAACATGGGTAGGGATACGCATAATCACAGCCAGCTTGAAGGCAGTTACATTCCAGCACTGGGAAAGATAGCAATTCTTAGTGCAATTAACGTATCATTCAGCTCGCTAGCATTTGTTACGAGGAAAAGGAACGGTGGCAAGATGCATATGGGAGTGGGCTGATAAGTAATATTATTGGGACAAGACACATTAACTGTTGCCTCAAAGGTACTAGAGTCATTTTGTTTATAAAACAGTTGAGGAATTTGCCATTTAACATGGACACTGCTGAGATATCAGTACATGCTCCTAGCAAGTTACAGACCTGCCAAGCATCAAAGGGAGAGGAAGGAATATGAGAGAAGAGATAGTCACTGGTAAAGGATATGGCCGTGCTTTAACCATTGCCCACAGCTTTCTGGCTTGAGTCAGCCACAGGAGGTGTAGCATCCCCAGAGTTATCATCAGCATCTTCAGCATCATGACTGGTGTTCGGAGGCAAGGCTGCACGCACCAGCTGCTCTGGGATCCAAATTGGAGCCTCCTTTTCCTGTGGAAAAACACATACAGACCCCCTACTCCATACTAACACTGGATCTGGTCCATTGCACTTTCCTGTGAGGATGTCCTTCCAAAGTACTAAAGGCTTAGGGGGAGCAGCAGCATCACTTCCATGTCTGTCTGCAGCTGATTTACCCGTTTGGTCCAACATTGAAAAATTCAAAATAAAGAGAATGGCGTTGAGCTTATCTTTAGGGGACCTGAAGGTGTCCCCTATTCCCCCTTTTTGTTTATAAAGCGCATTTTTTATTGTAAGATGTGCACACTCCGCAACACTCTGTCCTTGTGGGTTATAGGGTATTCCATGTATCAAGTGAATGTCAAGTTGTTGTAGGAGGGCTTTAAAGGGTTGTGAGGTGTAGGCTGGGCCATTATCTGTCTTGAACTGGCGTGGCTTTCCCCATGCCATGAAAGCCTGTAGGCAATGGGCGATAACATCTCTGGATTTTTCCCCTGTATGCACTGAGGTGAAAATTATTCCAGAGCAGGTATCTACAGAGACATGAACATATCTTAACTTTCCAAATTCTGAAACATGTGTGACATCCATTTGCCATATATGATTAGGTAACAAACCCTTAGGATTAACCCCCAAGGATGAGTGCAGGTAGTAAGGTCACGCAATTTCTGCAGGAGACTACTATTTGTCAGGGGGCCTGATAAGGTTGTATGAGCTCATATGTGGCCAATATAAAATGGAGCCTTCCTGTCCCAAACGAATGTTTGGATTTCTTGTAATGCCTCAGAGATAGTAGACCTGGCATTAATAGAACCCACATTTTCAATGATAGAGACAGCTTGCACCACATATCTACTATCTGATAAAAGGTTGAAGGGTTCTTGATGAAACATTTGAAATGCTTTTATCACTGTGAGCAGCTCGGTTTCTTGGGGAGAGGAGCTTTGAAATACGAAGGTCCAACTCTCTTCTGTGGTAACTATAGGTCCTACTCCTTGCTTAGATCCATCAGTGAATATAAGCCTTACATTACTGAGGGGTTTATGGTGAGTGATCCTAGGGTATATGATTGGATTGGATAAACTGAACTGTAGCCATGGATGTGATGGGTAGTGGCTATCAAATTGAGTGCACATTATAGTTATCAAAATGGCTCAGTCATCATCACAGGCTGCTAGGCACTTTATTTGTTCCTGCGTATATGGTGATATTATAGTATCTGTTTGTTTACCAAATGCTGCTATACTAAGTTTAATCCCTTTAAGTATAATTTGTGCAATGGCACTTGGGTACCAGGGCAAGACCTTCCCTGGAGAGTGGGTCAAACTAACCCATGATATGGGGCCAGATTGCCAAAACACTGCAGTGGGAGCTCGTTTTTCGGCAAGGATACAAATTAGCAAAGGTTTGGAGTAGTCATTTCTGTCTATCTGAGCAGCTTCTAGCCTTTTCTGGATCAGACTGATGGCTTCTTTTGCCCCCTCAGTCCACTGACGAAGAGAGGTGAGGTTAGGGTCTCCTTTAAGTGTCTCAAATAAGGGTGACAATTCCTGATCAGTGAGTTTTAGATAGGGCCTCATCCAATTGATATCTCTTAACAATTTTTGAAAATCATTTAACGTGTTTAGGTGATCCGTCCGCAGGGTTATCTTTAAAGCTCTGACTTTAGTATTCTCTAACCTAGTTCCCAAATACTCTTTAATGGGCGTCATTTGGACCTCTTCTGGTGCTATGTGTAATCCGCATTTCTCAAAATGTTTGAAAAGAAAGGAAAGGGCCTTCTCAATATATTATTCTTTTTTATGGCACAGCAAAATATCATCCATATAATGATACACAATGAGCGGGGGAAATTGTGTTCTAACCTCCTTCAGGGCTTGGTCCACATATAATTGGCACATTGTAGGGCTGTTGGCCATGCCCTGAGGCAATACCACCCACTCATAGTGTTGATCCAGACAAGAATGATTAATGGTAGGTACTGTGAAAGCGAAACATTGGGTGTCCTCGGGGTGCAATGGGATGGAAAAGAAACAGTCTTTAATATCGATTACCACAGAGGGCCAACCAGAGGGCAGGGCTGAGACTAAAGGCAGCCCCCAGCTGTACTGCTCCCATGGCCACCATCTTTTCATTAACAACTTGTAAGTCATGTAACAATCGCCATTTCCCCGACTTCTTCTTAATCACAAAAATAGGCGTATTCCATGGTGATGTGGAGGGCCGAATATGCCCGGCGGCAAGTTGCTCTTTTACTAACGTGTGGGCAGCTTCACATTTTTCTTTAGGCAGGGGCCACTGAGGAACCCACACGGGTTTACTGTTTTTCCATTGAATTTTTAGAGGTTCAGTGGCCCCTAAGTAAAACCCAGCCCCGGCCCACCTATTCTTTGAGAGAAGTAATTAGTCAAGGGAATAGGGTCAGGGGTGCCCTGCAGCTGTTTTCCTAGGCCTCCCGTTCCAGGATAACCAGACTTAGTCATTAAGGCTTGAGCTTCCTCAATATAGAATAATTCTGGAGTCAACTTCAGATTCATTTGGGCCAAGACATCCCGTCCCCACAATGAAATGGGAATCTTAAGGACACATGGCTGCACAAGTCCATGGTGGCCTTCATCATCCTTCCATGGCAGTGTAGCTGCACTGCACATGGGGCTATGAGCAATCCCTAATCCTCGAAGTGTTTGATCAGCCTTTTGCACAGGCCAATCCTTAGACCAATCAGCTTCATTGATGATACTGCGATCTGCTCCAGTGTTCAATAAGCCCATGAATTTCTTGTCTCTTATCCAAAAAGAGTAAAAGGTTCTATTTTCCATGCATAGCATGACGCATGCTAGAGGAGCTCCTTATGAACCGAACCCCTTCTGTCCCCGCGTAACCTCATGGCTTCCAAAAAGCTTGTGACAACTAGGCAATACCAGGATTTGAGCTATCTTATCACCTGGACTAATAGCTGTAATTCCACGTGGGGAGGATACCAGGATTTTCACCGTTCCTTTATAATCAGCATCTATAACTCCGGGGTGAACAAGGAGTCCTGATAATGCCATGGAGCTCCGTCCTAGCAAGAGGCCCACGGTATCCTCAGGTAATGGACCCTTAAAATCTGATTCGACTACCTGGGTCCCCATCTCTGGAGTCAGTATGAGTCTGGTGGTGGCACGGATGTCCAATCCTGCACTCCCTGTTGTGGCTCGCCTTGGCTCGTCGGCGGATAATGCGAGCGAGCCACCTGTTGGAGCACCCCATACATTTGAGGGCCCTGGGGTGTGGGGCCCCCCTTCCCATTTTTTGACCCTCTTGGAGGCAGAGAGTTTCCTTGTATATCCCTTATTGAGCGACATTCATATGCCCAGTGGGCACCCTTCCCACATCTTGGGCAGATACCTGGTTTTTTAGGCTCTTGATAGGACACCTTTCTCTCGGGGCACTCACGCTTAAGGTGTCCTGGCTCCTTGCAGTAATAGCAAACTCCAGGAGTACCTTATGTTTATATTGTTGAGCTCCCTGAAATCCTTGTAAACCTTGAGTGATAGCTGCAGCCATAACCTGCCCTTGAATAACACTGTCGTTGATATCCCTACAAACTTTAATATATGTATTCAAGTCTTTGCTTTTCCAAGGTCTGATGGCTTCTTTGCACCATTTATTAGCTTGCTCATAAGCCAGCTGTTTTATCAATGGCATGCCTGCCTCTACCTCCCCAGATATTCGACCAGCTGTTTGCATCAGCCTCGCTACCAAATCAGCATATGATTCATTTGGTCCTTGTATTACCTTAGACAGCTGACCCTGTAAATCCCCACTGCCTTGAATTGTCTTCCATGCTTTAGTGGCCGCCGCGGCTATTTACAGATACACCGCAGGGTTGTATTGTATTTGGGCCTGCTTTCCCATGTACGGTCCTATTCCCATTAACATTTCCAGGTCCCACTGAGGATTTCCAGCCACTGCATTACGGCGGGCAGTGTCCTCTGAGTATTCTTGCCAGGCTGTTTTCCATACTAGATATTGCCCTCCCGACAAGGTTGCGCAGGCTAGGTTACCCCAGTCTTCAGGGACTAAGTTCATTCCTGTTATGGTCTCCAGCAAAGATACTGTAAAGGCTGCCTGAGGGCCATACTGCATGACTGCTTCCTTTAATTGCTTAACTAGTTTACAATCAAGAGGCTGATGATACCGCTGGTTGTTTTGGTCCTCTAAATCTGGAAAGGCAGAGGCCAGGTCATGATCTCTCCAGCTTGAAACCCTGCCACTACCACATGTGGTGCAGCAGCTACAAGCTCCTTGGCACGCCATAGGATTATACGGTGGAGGGGCACTAGGCGTCGCTGGAGTCGATAGTTTCAACTGTTCAAAGTTGCAATGCATTTTACGGCCTAACTCCTCCCCTGACATTTCTTCTTCCTCTTCACTAGAACTACCCCCCTCTGAGGCACAAGAAGACCACTCCTCTTTCACTTCCTCCAATGCCAATGCTCCCTCTTGTAGAGCTGATTAATATTTGGGTTTAGGCCCCACCAGTCATCCCCGGACTAAGGTCCATATTGCCAGGGACCCAGGTGGCAAAGGCGTTTTATTGTCCTGTTTCTTCAAATCCTCCCCTAAGTGGTCCCATTGAGGTATGTTTAGCAAGCCTTCATCTAGGAACCATGGAGCCGCCTTTTCCACTGTATTCAAAAAGGCCCGAGCAGTTTTTGCTTTTAGTGAAGTTCCATTGGCTTTCAGCAGGTCTTTTAAAGACTCTTCCAACCGCACTTTAGATACTTCAGATCCCATTATGAACACACAGACAACAGACACGGACGTTAAAGACAGTAACTAACACATCAACTTTTTACACGCATATACTTCAGTCGACATTTACTTCCCGCTTTACCGTGGAATTCCCACTTTTGAATGTGGCCTTTACTCCCTGCTTTACCGCGGAATTCCCACTTTTTTACGTGGCTAATGTCCCCGCTTATCTGCAGAACTTTACTCCCCGCTTTCCTGCGAATTACCTTGCAAGATTCCTTTATTTAGTTCCCGGGTGCCGGCACCATTTATCGCCCTCGACCCGCAAGGACGACAAGAAGCCCCAGTTCAGATGTATCTTCTCTCTCTTTATTTCCGCAAGTCTACACACTTATATACGCTTACCTGACCAATCAGCGAGCAGGGTACAGGAGGGAGCGAATCAGGCTGCACACCTAAATGAACAACTTTGCTAGCAACCAATGCTGTTTACTTCCTCTTTGGGCATTCCGCTTAGTCTCATGAGGCAATCCTAACCTGGCAACTAGCCAGGCGCCATCTTTTAATGGCGGAGGCCGCCCTGGTTGGGGTCTGCCTCTGACACCTAAATGACGTGTGCTGCAGTCCTTTGGCTCTCACTTTCTCTTTGGCTCTTTCAGGAGGGCCTTTTTGTGGGTGGCGTCTTCGCCCCCATGGTTCCCTCCTTCCTTTTTAGGTAAGGAGGGTTTTGTTCTTGTTTTTGTTTTTGTTTTTTTGTTTGTTTTAAAGGTTTATTTATCCTTTTAAGGATATTTATTTATTTGAGAGTCTCCATCGGGGGCATGGGGAGGGTAGAGGGAGAGAGTAAGAATGTCAGGTACACTCTGCACTGAGCCAAGAGCCAGACTGAAGACTCCATCCCAGGACCCTGAGATCATGAAGTGAGCCAGAGTCGGGAGGGGGATTCTTAACCCTCTGAGCCCTGAAAATGGGCTGAGAATATGTAGTAGAACACTGCTGACTGTACTGTTTGTCACTTGACTCATTCAGAAAATTACACAATTCCTCAAAATAACATGCCATGCCATCATTAAAATCAGTGGTCCCAGGCAGTAGAGAGATTGTGAATGACTGCCCCCCACACAGGGCACTGGTGTCTGGACAGGGTGTGATGGAGCACGTGTAATTAAGCCTTTGGTCTCTGTGTTGTCACGTGTGGATTTAGCTTTCCAGGGTATGCATTGCTTTCTTTACTTTGTCAGCACACTTCTCTCCTGCCTCAGGAGCCTGGGAAGGGGCTTCGGCCTGGGGTATGGGCAAGAGGCCAGGACTTTAGGAGAGGCTGCTCCAAAGCTCCTGGTGGCAGAAGAGCAGAAGGGAGCAGGGGAACTGGGGCCAAAAGAAAGAGGCCCGCTGGCTCCCAGGGCACTCCAAGCCTGGAGGCATAGCAAGCAGCACTGGCAGTTGCAAGCCTCAGTGTGGGGAACTGCCTCCCTGGGAACGGCTTCTGGACTGGGTCCCCACTACAGCCCCTTAAGGCAGACTTGCAGGGCCTGGAGCCCATCGCCACTTGCCGGAATCACACGCTCCACCTCGCTGGGCCACTAGGTCACCAAGAGGCCCGCATGCCCCCAAGGAGCACACTCTCCATGACATGCAGTCAGTAGAGGCAGTGCATGTGGGAGCTGGTCTCAGGAGACTGGCAGCTGTGGAGGCTCAAGGGGCGGCGGCAGAGGCAGTGGCGGCACTGAAGGATGCTCAAGGCCCAGTGGCCTAGGTAGGGCTGAGGTCCTGGGCTGTGAAGGGAGAGGGGCGGACCACGAGGACTCCACCTATGGCGTTACTCCTCCAAGCAGTGCTGGTTTAGACTTTTGGGGGGTGGGCGGGGGTACAGCCCATCCTTGACCATGGGCCACAAGAAGAGCCTGACTAGTTACCTGCATGGAGCAGAGGGAGTGGAATGGGAGGAAGGGATGGGGGCAGGCAGGGACTGGCACTGGCTGGACTCTGGGGTCACCTGGGGTGGGGGGAGGCAGGCATTGCTAAGATGGAGTTCCCGGGGCTGGAGGATATCCTGGCGCTGGGGATGTATCTCTCCCGCTAGGGATCGGGATTGGGGCTGTTCCCACTGCTGCAGCCCTGGGGGCTCTTTCTCAGGGGCCCTCCGTGACTGGGGGGCTCAGTCAGTTAAGCATCTGCCTCTACCTGGCATCCTGATCTCAGGGTCCTGAGACTGAGCCCTGCTCAGAGAGGAGGCTGCCTCTCCCTCTCCCTCTGCGTCTGCCCACGACTTTTGCTCACTGTCTCTCAAATAATAAAATCTTTTGAAGAAAGTAAATATAAAAGTTTATTTAGCATAATGTTGAGAAAAACAAGTTCAATCTTTAAGAAAAAATGATGATAGTGATAGGTATAAGTATCAGTTTAAACTAGCTTTGTATGATGGATCTCGATGAATCTTTGCATCCATGCCCTGAGAAATGAATCCATGCTGTCCCCACATCACAGAGAAGGACACAGAGGTTTGGAGACGTGAAGTAGTTATCCAGGCAAAGAGTAGAAATTGGAATAATGGAAACTGGTCCTGTTCTCTTCCAGAGGCTCAACTGGCAACTTGATTTTTTCCATTTCCTTAATAAACATAGACTTTTTAGACTACGAACCAGTGCTACATTCTGTCCCTCCAGGATTCTCCCCAGGCCCCATCAGAGAGGGCTCTGGGGCCAGATTCTCCCTCCCTGTTCCAGGGGCCCCGGGTGACTCCTTCTGTCTGTTCAGAAAGAAGGACACAGAGCTCTGGGGAGGGACCCTTCCTTGGCCGCGGGTGTCCCCCTCTGCTTGGCTTTCCCATGCCCTGCTGGAAGGTGAAGTCAGAGTCAGAGGTTGAGAGGTGGCTGGGGAAGGAGGAGGAGGCCAAGGGCATCCCAGCCTGGTGATTCCACTTACCTGCCAGACCATTCTTCCCAGGTCCATCCAGCATCCCATTGATCTGCTGCGACTTCTGCTGCTGGTGCTGCTGGTGCTTCCAGATCCCTGCCAGCACCAGCAGGAGTGTAGGAGGGATCTGCACTGTGGGGACCCAGGAATCTTGTAAGATGCCTCCAGCCCTTTCCACAGGTGCCCAATCCCCCATTCCTTTCAGGGTGCCCTGGAGCTCAGTTGCCCAGTCCTGTATAATCCCTCACTTGTTCACCTTTCCCACTGTCCAGGAATATCTCAGTCTTGCCAGGGGCCCAGAGCTCACCCCACAGTTCATGGGGTCTTCCTGCCATCTGGTGCCGGAATGCTGATGTCGGCAAAGGGCAGGGCATAGCACAGGCCTGAAACAGGAGGGACCTGTGGTTGTCACCCGGGCTGCCATTAACAGGGGTGAGACATGAGGCACTGGATCTCCAAAGACACTGAGCCCCTGGCGGTGATGACGTCAATGTGTGTGTGTTCTCAACATGTGACTTCTTCTTGTCCTCCACACAGTTATGGACATGGGCATGGACACTCCCGGTTCAGTGAAGAAAATGAGCACCAGGCCAAACAGCAGGTAAGCAGGACAGCTGGATCTCAAACTCTAGGCTCCTGGCTTGTCTCCAGGGGCCACAAAAGGTTTCATAGATGGGCGACTGACACTGGCTTTGGGGACACCTCCTCAACTCCATGACTGATCTCACCTATTTGAGGCCCCCAAACTCTATTCCCTGCTTCTTTCCCTGCTCCCGATTCCAGTTCTAATCAAGGTGACTCTGGCCATCTTCCATGGAAGTCCCTGGCCCCCTTACAGTTTGGGCCTCTCTCCTGTTCCCTTTTGGGATAGTCTGACTCCACCCCTTCCATAGCTGGTCTCCTCCTACAACCAGAGCAGCCCAACTCTGGGGTTCTTGAGGTGGACAGCGGCATCTAAGCAGAATTGAATACTTTGTTTTGTTATCCTTGTTTTGTTGTTGGCTTGTTTTTTATGGTTTCTGTATGTGTATGTTTAGGATATTGTTGTAACTGAGGGTGGCAGGAGTGAAAGTGGGTGGGAGGATGGGGTGGCTGTAGAATGGGCATTGGAGAGGGTATGTGCTTTGGTGAGTGCTTGAACTGTATGCGACTGATGAATCACAGACTACCCCTGAAACAAAAACTACATTATAAGTTAATTAGAAAAAACAAGCTGTTGTGCTATTTAAGCAGTACTAGAGTGGTTCCTGTTTACAAGAAATTTACACAATAATAAAGTGGTGGTTTGTAGAGCACTGAAAATCAGCTGTCTTGGGCCAGAAGGAGTTGAGGAAACATTTGAGAGTCCTAGGGAGACACAGTTTTGGAAGTTCAGCTCAGGACAGGCCCCAGGAGAGAGGATAACAAGGGGTTTGTCTAGTCTCCTGGGTCCCTGGCCCTGCCCCCATGCTTGGCTGTCCCTACCCAGCACAGATGGAGCTGCCAGCTCTCTGGTTGTTATCCTAGATCCGCCAGGGGAGAAGCTGGTGAAAGTCTTCTCTTAAAATGCTCTCATTCCTGGAGGTCCCAGAAGATGACATGAGAGTCTGATTGGACTGTTTCCCTGTAAAGTTTCCTCATATAAAGCCGAAGCTAGTGCGTAGGAGGGTCACAAAGAGAAGTGACAGATCTACTCTGTTGGAGGTGTTCCAATGTCTCAGCCAATTGGGGATGATTTTGAGACCATGAAGTCTTCTCAGACTAATACCAGAGGATATTCCAGCCCAGAAGACATATTTGATTTCAATTGTATCATCCTCGTATCATTCAGTTCCAGTGTTGCTCTTTTCCTTTTCTATTTCTTTTTTATTTAAGATTTTATTTACTTATTTGACACACAGAGAGAGATCACAAGTTGGCAGAGACGCAGGCAGAGAGTGAGGGGAAAGCAGGCTCCCTCCTGAGCACAGAGCCCAATGTGGGGCTTGATCATAGGACCTGATCATGAAGTGAGCCACCAGGAGCCCCTCTTTTTTCTATTTCTTTACTCCTGTTCCCATGATAGAGGTACTTCTGAATTTCTAAACATATGGGAATTTCTAGTTCACTTTTTATCAGTGATTTCTAGCACATTATATTACCACAAGATGCTCTGTAGTTGCCTGAATTGATGCATCTGAAACAAAATTGAAATTTCCCTTATGGCTAAAGTAAATTGGGCGTATTTCTGAAATGGTCTCCTATGTGCCTAAAATCAGTGGATGTGGATGTGGACAGATGTATGGAGACAGCTATGGGATTCAGATGGTTTGCCATTAAGATCTACTTCTTGTGGATGTTCTGTCTGCATTGAGTTGCTGAAGAGGGCTCGAACCTCTACTCTGGTTGTGTACTTGCTTATTGTTGCAGTTTGGTTCTCCTTTGCTTTCTACATTGTTCAGCCAGTGGCTCTCAGACGGGAGTTTGGAAGGGAAGGAGAGAGCGCCCAGTAGAGGGAACAGGGACCTGGGTTGGAGGAAGTAAATAAGAAGAATGGCTAAAGATTCAGAGAGGATCTGTCGTTGCGATGGCATGTGTTGGTGTATCAGGTGGGAAGGGGCTTTGTACCAATGAGGTCACCTGTGGCATCCATGTTGAGCTACTAGCGGCAAAGGCAGGGGATTGGTCGAGAGATTAGAATGTTTCTAGGTTGCTAAGGAAACGTTCAAACCCGGGAAGGCTTGGTGGAGGATGGATTCTCCACACCAACTGCTCCTGAGAGTTCACTTTACCTGCTAATGTGTCCTTCTGACCTTGTCCTTTACTAACCTGCTGACCTCCTAACTTTTCTGAACCGTGCTACTTCCCCTTGAGAACTTAATCTGACCCTGACACCGCCTGACACTGTCCCTGACCCCTCCTCCTGACCAACACCTTCCCCATCCTACCCTCTATTTCTTCCCTATTCCCCTCCCTAATTACCACCCTGCCCCTCCCCACCCCTTTCGAACACCCCACCCCACCCTCCCCTGCCCCCCAACCATCTCCACTTCCTCCCTGGGCCCACAGTGCCCCTTAAGAGGACCAGAATATGATGGTGCAAAGGCTACTCTTCTGGCTTGTCTTGCTACACTGTCCCAGTTCCCCAAACACAAATGTGAGTAAATGTGACACTTCACTACCCAAATGTGAGTAAATGTGACACTTCACTCATGTCTTCCTTCTTATCCTTCTTCTCCTTCTTCTATTCTTCTTCTTCTTCTTCTTCTTCTTCTTCTTCTTCTTCTTCTTCTTCTTCTTCTGATATGAATTATTTGAGGAATAGAGAAAAAGGGCTGATGTGTAGGGGGCAGAGAGGGTGGGAAAGAGAAAATCCCAAACCAGCTGTGCAGTGAGCACAGAGCCGAAAGTGGGCCTCAACCTCAGGACCATGAGATCATGACTTGATCCAAACCAAGACTTGGTCACTTATCTGACTGAGCTACTTGGGTGCCCATAAGCTGCTAGTGGTGTCTTCCTTCCGACTGGGTTATTTAATCACAGCTTTTTCATGGGGTTCTTGATGGTAAATTTAGAAGAACGAGAGTTCTTCCTGATGACTGGGCACCATAGAGCAGGTTTCAGGGTCAACCGGAAGGGGTTGAGGCCACAGCCATTTCTCTCATGTTTTGGGTCCTGTCTGTGCTGCTTGGTCCAAGAAGTACAGCTTTGGTAGGATGCAAACCTGAAGGCACCAGGTTTATAGTGTCAGGAGGCAGGAATTTTGAAGATAGGAAAAGCCATTGAGCTCTTTGTCCTAAATAGGGGGCTTGTGTGATATGTACATTATATCTCTTTAAAATTGTCTTCAAAAATGTCAGGAACACTAATTTAGTAGGAGCTAGGGGTGCTAGATTGTCCCCTGGAATCCTGGTGAAGAACCTACTGCAAGCCTGGTAAATTCAGGGTACAGCTTCTGTTTAGTTTTTTTTTTTTTTTAATTTTTTATTTTTTATAAACATATATTTTTATCCCCAGGGGTACAGGTCTGTGAATCACCAGGTTTACACACTTCACAGCACTCACCAAAGCACATACCCACCCCAATGTCCATAATCCCACCCACTTCTCCCAAACCCCCTCCCCCAGCAACCCTCAGTTTGTTTTGTGAGATTAAGAGTCACTTATGATTTGTCTCCCTCCCATTCCCATCTTGTTTCATTTATTGTGTCAGCGCATTGTTTATATTTGTAGAGTTTGACATCCCTGGGTATCTTAAGCATTGGGGTTGGGGCTAGAGTGTTAAGAAGTGAAATATCCTTTTTGCTCTGCTTCTTGGTTGGAGGCTGTCCCCAGGGACTGTGTGTCCCACCAGGTCCATGGAGACCTGAGAATCCCACAAGACACTAATAGACCACAACCTGCTGGGATATATGTCACAGGAAAATCACTAGGAGTGATGTGATCAGGAAGTGAATGAGTTGTTGTCCTTTCTTTGACCAAGTATGTGCAGTGTGTTGATTTTCCCAAAATAAGAAAGTTCTGGATGTCCTTAGGATTGTCCAAATATAAAGAAATACGTGGTTCCCAGCATGAATATTTCACTCTGCCATGAAAAAGTAAACCCTGTACCCCAGGAGAAAGAGAGAGAGTCAGCCAACAGTTAGGGAACACCCCTGGAATTAAGTAGACTACTTTAGATCCACTTGCACCAGATTATGAAAGAGGGATCCAGAAGTGTCAGTAGTCAAGAAGGATGCTTGTATTGAGGCAGACCCATCCCACATGAAGACCTCTAGTCAAAGTAGACCCCATTCTGTTTCATTTGAGTCTTCAGAAGAGGGAATTTCTTGGTCGTCTGGATTGGAATCATTCCCCTCTACCTGGGCTGCATCTCATGGATCAGTTCACCTTTCTCACCCTTCCTCATCTCTGAACTCTTGCCTAAATGAACTGGTGTTGCAGTTCCCACCTCCACCTGCTCATGGCCACTGTCGGAGAACCTAGAGTTTTTGGCCCCACCGGCTGTCCTCTAGTTAAGACTCAGCTACTGGTATCAGCATCCAGACAGCTGCCAGATGTACTGAGTGCCCACAGCTGGGCATGTTTTACATTCCTGACAAGACGGCCTCTGTCTTTTGTACATTTGATCCCCATGACCAACCATTCTGCTGACAGCTACTGCTCTCTTCCAGACAGCGGCTATTAAAGGCAGTGTAGGTTTCCCACCAGTACACATTTTCCTGACCTCAGCTGTGAGGGCTGAAGAGGAAAATGTTTTAGATTTCAGGAGCTTCTTTCTAGAGAGGTGTGCTTGCACAAAATTCAAGCTTGGTGTGAATTAGAATGAATTGCATTGTTAGTGTCTTTTCTCCTGAAATACTTCTAAGTGTAGTTTTTGTAAAATGATGTGTTCCTAGCCTCGGTGTTTGTATCCAGGAATTTTGTATTAGAATTCACAGGCACCTGGGTGGTTCAGGCAGTTAAGTGTCTGCCTTAGGCTTGGGTCATGATCCCAGGGTGCTGGGATTGAGCCCTGGTTGGGCTCCCTGCTCAGCTGCCACTCAGCTACTCAGTCTCCCTCTGCCTTTTCCCATCTCTCTTTAAAATAAATAAATACATTCGTTAATATTTTCCCTCTTTAGAAAGTTAAATTTTAAGTTGCTCTTGCATGATTTACTTACAGTACCAAGAAATAGGAACATGAATTGCTTCCATTGGCTTTTTGGAGATACTAACCCTCACAGATATGCTTAGAACATACATGATCACCTGATTATGTACTTCAGAAATCTGACATCTGGGTTTGTGATTCAGAATCAGAGTGAGCATTGAAAGAAAACAACAATGTTTTCAGAAACTAATCAGTAACTCTGATTTATTTTTATTGGGCAATAATCACATGTCATATTAACGAGCAGCCTCCTGTCTCTCTCACTTATGTCCTGATCTATAAACATGTGTCCATATAATGTGCTCATTTGTACCTCTAGTACAAATTTTATTCATGCTTTCCCTCATTCGTCCTTAAATTTTGGGTGTAGTTTTGGAAATGGTCCAAAGGAGTTTTTCCAGGTCCTCCATGGATATACAGTAGAAGTCACTGACTCCTTACCTATTCTAAGTTTACATTGACTTACCTTGTTTATTTTATGTTGGCTTATAAATTCTCAAGTTCTGTTAGCAATAGAAAAAACAGTTGCAACGTGCTTGTAGATAAAATAAAATCTCTTAAGATTTGTCTATTAGATTTTGCCTGCAGCTTTAGTGTGTCATAATGTATATATGATCACAACATCTTTTCAAAGAATACTTTTTGTTGATATTAGACATAGGGAAGCAACAAGGAAGCCATCATCATGGTAAGTTGGTAAACACACTCATCACTGCCAAAAGTTTGCCCAAGCTCCTTGGAAATGCCTCTGTGCTCCTTCTCCTCCAGGAGGAGCTAGTTAAGAGGTATGATCACCTCCTGGAGTCTGACTAAGGGTTTGTAAAGTTGATTTTTTGTGACAGATACACAGTAAATGTCTTTGAGATTCCTAATTGTCTCAAATGGTATTTCAGCTTGTCCTTTCCTTGCCTGATCATTTCTGTCTTGGCCCTCATGGGACTGAAGTTCTGTGGAAGCTTCTCATTTTAACTGCCTTCTTGGGAACTTGTGCCTTTCTCATATACCTCTGGAGAACTATCCTCGCTGTAAGTATATTAATGTACCTTCTGTACTTTCATTCATAAATAAGCAAAAAATGTTAGAGACCCTGGACATTTTTATGTCTATTCAATACTACAAATTTCCCTCTAATATGTCAATTTTGATTATCACCTAGATTGATGTAGTTTTAAATTTCTATTGAAGTGCCTTCTTGATCCATATGTTCTTTTTTTTTAAGTTCAAGCATAATTGGCAAACAGTGTAATGTGAGTTTCAGGTGTACAACATGACTCCGCAATTCTGTACATTTCTCAGTGCTCAGCAGAAGAAGTGCACTCTTCTTTCCCTTCACCTCCTTCACCCATCTGTCCACCCACCTGCCCTTCCACCCATGTCTTCTTTAGAAGTGGGCTGTTGAATCTCTCTCTCTCTGGTCATTTCTCCAGCTATCTTTCTGTTCTCGATCTCTAGTTTAAGTCAACAGGGGTCTGAGAGCATAGTTCCGGTGATTTCAATTCCTTTGGTGGTTCACATGTGTTGTATGGCCCCGAATTTTGGCTCTCTTAGTGACTGTTTCATGTCAGCCCGAGCAGAATGTCTATACTTCATTGTTGAATGAAGTATTCTGCCAATGTGTAGTGGATGGGGTGGATGGGTGATGCTGGTCCGTTCACCTGTGTTCTCATGAATATTCTGCATCTCTGGGTCTGTCAATGAGGGACAAGAGGATTTTGAATTATCCAGCTGTAGGAATGGATTCATCTGTTCCTACCAGCAGTATTTTCAGTTTCTGTTTCATGTGCTCTGACACTCTGTTGTTGATGCATACGCATTAGAAATTGTTGTGTCTTTTTGGAGAATTGACCCCTTCATCTTGGAAATAATGCCCGCCATTATTCCTGACGGGTTTCCTTACTGTGTGGTGTGTGTTGAAGGACCATTTCACTGGCAACAGATTTCTAGCTCGATGTTCCTTTAAACAGTATAAACACTTCATCCTTCTTGATGGCATGGTTTCTGAAAAGAAGTGTGATGTCATTCTTATCCTTTTCTCTGGAGTAAGGTGTTACTGCTCACCTCTCCCCTTCCCACACCCACTCCCAATCCCTGCTCCAGATTTCCAAAACATTTTTTTTTCTTTAATGATCTGTAGCTGAATATTCTAGATTAGGAAACAATGGTGGTTTTGGTTCATTGTTTGTGTGTGTGTGTGTGTTTTGGTATTTATCCTTCTTTCAATGTTTTGATTTTCCTGGATCTTGATTAGGTAACTCCATTAATTTCAGACAATCCTCTGTCATTATTCCTTCAAATAGCTCTCCGTCCACTCTCCTATAGGAATAGTTATTCCTGTTATGTGTGTGTTACACATTTTGTAATGACCTATCAGTCTTGAGTTTTCTGTGTTTTCTGTGTAATTTTTGTCTTTGTGTTTCTCTTTTGGAAGTTTCTTTCCTGTCAATGATTCTTTCCTCTGGTTTATTTTGAGTCTCTTCATGAAGCCAGCACAAGCACTCTTGATTTTTATAATGGTGTTGTTGTCTTTCTAGACAACATGTTACAATCTTAGAGTTTCCTATCTCTGCCCACATTTACCATCTCTTCTTCCTCTTGTGCACTTTTCCCTTAGACCCACTATCTTACATCAAAGAGACTTGAAAGTCCAGCCTGCTCTCCCCATCACTTCTGCCACAGGAAGTGTGATTCTCGTGCTTGCTGTCATGGTTTTACCTGCAGCATGCCTTGAAGGGTCGTGTTGAAAGCTAGATACTGCGTCCTGCTGAAGGAAGGGAGGTAAGTGGGAGTTAGGGTGAGGTTTTCTGCTTCTCTGGCTCGGAGATAGACTGAGGTCCTCACCAGTGAGACAGGGAGAAGATGGCACTGGAGTTGAGGATTTCCCTCACCTCTGTGGCTGAGTCTTTGGGAAACCGCCATTTAGACTCTGGAGACATAGTTTCATTTGAGGGCAGACCTTTGTAAGAAGAAAGAACTCTTTTGAGTTTCTTTCTCCGTGGGACTATTCCCCCTCTCCCTCACAATGGAGAAAACTTCCCTTCAAAGAGAATAGAAAAATATTATATATTTGGTGTAGCCATCGACCTTTCCACTTCCCCTGCCCATGGGGCTGGTGACATAGGCCACAGGAGCTCAGAGGTTCCTTATCAACATGTGAAATCAAAGGAATAACCATGGCTTTCTGATTTCCCTCCCCTGATGCACTCTCCCCAACAACATACTATGACTGGTTTATTGATAGCATGGTGATATTCCAATATCCTGGCAAGATTTGCAGGTTGGCCCCAGCCTCTCATCATCCTGTAAACCTTTTAAAACAGGAAATATGTTAATGGTGTCAAAGTGAGGTCTTGCCTAGATGTTGTTGAGCTATAATAACATGAGGTTGACTCAAATCTGAATTGCCTCACTTCCCTTTTTGGAACCATCAGCTGTCATTTCTGTCATGGCTTATGCTTCATCTCATAATGGGCCACTCTTTATCTCATCTGATGGCTTTTACTTCTTTTTGATGACACTGCATTTAAACAGTCTGGGAAACTGCATAGCACCTGCTATGTCATAACTGTGTGTGAATTCAGCAAACAGCCAACTCTTTGTAAGGTTTCAAGATAGCTTTGTAGAGAAGGAAAGAGGTGGCATATCCTTGACACAGCCTTTGCTCCCTTGCCTGCCTGCCTGCATTCTTTCCTCCTTCCTTCCATTTTCTTTCTTTCAGTATTTTAAAATAGTGCCAAATTCTGTACTTCAGTGCAGATACTAGGTTGCAAAAATGTGAGGGAAATATACTAAGTGAAAAAAGTCCAGTGGAGAAAGTCAATTATCCTTTGGTTTCAATTATTTGCGGAACATAAAGAACAGCATAGGGAATATTTGGAGAAGGAAGGGAAAAATGAAAAGGGGGGGAAAAGTCAGAGGGGGAGATGAACCATGAGAGACTATGGACTCTGGGAAGCAAACTGAGGGTTTTAGAGGAGAGGGATATGAGGAGCCTGGTGATGGGTAATAAGAAGGTTACCTATTTCATGGAGCACTGGGTGTTATACACAAACAGTGTATCCTGGAACACTACATCAAAAACTAATGACAGAAGGGACAAGATGGCGTGGGAAAGTTGGAAGAGGCACCTTTTCTTTTTTTTTTTTTTTTTTTTTTTTTTTAAAGATTTTATTTATTTATTTGACAGACAGAGATCACAAGTAGGCAGAGAGGCGGGCAGAGAGAGAGGAGGAAGCAGGCTCCCTGCTGAGCAGAGAGCCCCATGCGGGACTCGATCCCAGGACCTTGAGATCATGACCCGAGCCGAAGGCAGCGGCTTAACCCACTGAGCCACCCAGGCGCCCCGAAGAGGCACCTTTTCAACCTGTACTCTAAAGCGAGCTGATTACCTACCAAAGAACTCTGATCACCTATGAAATAAGCATGAGATCAGAATTTTACACATCTGGATCTCAACAGGGGCAGAAGACACCAATGGGCAGGTAAAGCGGAATGGGAAAGGCGGACTGATATTGCAAGATAAACAAAAGGGGGAGGGAGCCACCAGAGCTGACCAGTTGGAAAGTAATACCCTAATAAGGAGCGAGCGTGCCCAGTGTCTGGGGACCAGCATTAACTTGGAGACTGGTTGAAAGCACTCCAAAAGAGCAAAGGAACGTGGGGGGTAAATTGTTGGAATTGGGGCAGCAAGGGGCAGCTAAGTCCTCGGTCCCAGGACAGCCTTCCCTGCCTCTGAGCCAGAGAGAGTGTGACAAAGAAACCAGATCTTGGTCCCAGAGCCGCCAGCAAACCCGAGATTGCGTGGGTTCTGGCTCCTGTAAGGGGATGGGAGCCACACAGGATGGCAGAATGTGTGAGCCCTGCTACAGAGCCTCTAATGTGCATGTCCCTCATCCTCCCCTGAGAGAGGTACAAAGGCCCAGCCAGCGCTCTTTGATATGCGCCATTGTTTCAGAGCCTAACAAAGGCACCCCAAACTCTCCCAGGAGAGAGGTGCTGGAAGGCCCAGCCTGGTGCTTTTGGAACTGCACCCGTTCTCAGAGCCTGAGATGTGCAAGCGACCCACAGCCTCCCCCAAAAGAGGTGCATGCAAGCCAGGTGCTCTTAGACCTAGAAAGACTAGGAACTCCCAGCCTGGACCAGCGGGAAAATCTCAGTGTGCGATCCATGCTTAGGACCTCTCTGGCGGTCTGGAGATCCCAGACAGACGCCGCTGCCATGCTTTTGGGTACAAGCAGAAGATCCTGCGTCCCCAGGAACCGTGACTCAGAACCTACTCTGCCAGCAGCCAAGGGGAAGTTTATATGGGCTCTGCAATACCCACAGAACAGACTGAGGCTTCTCTCTGAGAGGGAGGTCAGGGTACAGTTTGCTTTCCTCTAAACCTACAAAAACCATTCAAAAGAGGTTAAGACGAGAGGGGGGTAAAAGGTGAAGAAACATAAAAAGCTCCAGAGAAGAAAAGCCTGAAAAAACCGGTTTCCTCAGAGCCCACCCCCTAGACTGGGACTGGAGGACTTAACTCAGGGAACATTACTGACTGAAAACCAACGTGGCAGGCACCTCCCCAAGAAAACCAACCAGGAAAAAAAAAAAAAAAGAGACTACAAGAGAACCACCACCACTACTTCGTAGGACAACTTTTATTTTTAATTTGTTCCACTATTCTGCCTAATTTTTTGTATATAGATAATTGTTTAACCGATTTACCATCACAGAGAGCTGTCCAGCACATGAAATTCCATAATAAATTTCCAACCTAAACTTTTTGTTGCATACACCTGTGTTTCTCTTTTGCACTTCTATTTTTTGAATTTTTAAAATTTTTAGTTTAGCTGAGTTTATTCCTTTTTTATTTTTATTTTCTAATATTCATATAGAGTTAAACTTCAAAGAAATCCCCATTCCCCAATCAATACTACGCCTAGAGGTAAACCATTTTTAATCCCTTTATCCTAGCAAAGTTGAGTCCTTTAACAAAGATATCAATTACATCCAGCAAGGATCAAAACAATCTTCCTTGACCACACAGAGAATTTATAACCACTCTCCCATTTTTTTCTTCCACCAGTGTTTCTGTGTTTTTGTGTTTGTCCTGATAGTATATAAATCTTACACTTGGGGTTCTTTTCAACAAGGTTATTCCTGTATTTGCATATATTTACATATTTTCTCTAGTTATATACTTTTATCAGTCTTTCTGTTTGTCTTTTGTTTGTATACCTCATAAATCTTTCCTTGGGGCGCATTTGGGCTGAACCTTCTCTTTCATCTTCCCTTTCTTTCCTGTCTCTCTCTATCTCCTATTTTTTTCTTTGTCTTGTCTTTTTTCTCTCATTTTGGTGGGGAATCCTGATTGCTCAGAATTGTTACAGAGTGCACCCTGACTGCACCACGGTCGATATATCCAGCTACATCTGTTCAGTCATCTCTCACCAAAATTACTAGGAGGAGGAATCCCATCAGAGAAAAATGCAGAGGATGGACCTTCCACAACACAGCTAAGGGCTATCAACATAAACAATATGTCGAAAAGAGAATTCAGGTTAACATTTATCCAGGCAATAGATAGGTTGGAGAAAGCCATGGATGACCAAACGGAATTGATTAGGGCCGTGCTGAAAGGGACAAGACAGGATGGTCACAATGTTAGGGCAGAGTTAAAAGTTACCAGGGCTGATGTTCACAATGCTCACAGTGAGTTCCAATCTAATCTAAATTTTCTAAAACCTAGGGTAACTGAGACAGAAGATAGAATTAGTGATCTGGAAAACAAACAGATAGAGAGAAATATCAAGAGGAAGCCTGGAACAAACAGAATAGAAACCACAAACACAGAATCAGGGAAAGAAATGATGCCATGAAACGATCCAACGTCAGAATTATTGGAATTCCTGAAGGGGAGGAGAAAGAAAGAAGTCTAGAAGATATAGTGGAACAAGTCCTTCATGAAAATTTCCCAATCTAGTGAATGGAACCAGCATTCATGTACTAGAGGCCAAATGTTCTCTACCCAAGATTATAGATTCCAGAAAAACATCAAGACACCTGATAGTCAAATTGAGGAATCATAATTGTAGGTATAATCTCTTGAATGCCGCTAGCACTAAGAGGCTCCTTACTTACAGAGGAAAGCCCATGAGAATAGTATTAGACCTGTCCACAGAGACCTGACAAGCCATAAAGGGCTGGCAAGATATTCAGGGCACTAAATGAGAATAATATGCAGCGAAGAATACTTTATCCAGCAAGACTGACATTCAAAATGGATGGAGAGATAAAGAGATTTCAAAACCGGCGAGGCTTAAAAGATTATGCAACCACCAAGCCAATGCTGCAGGAAATCTTAAGGGGGGAGTTCTATAAAAGAGGAAAATTCCTAAGAATAGTATTGAACAGAAATATAGAGACAATCTACAGGAAGAAAGCCTTAAAAGGTAGCACGATGTCAATGAAAACATATCTATCAATATCACTCTCAATGAAAATGGCCTAAATGCTCCCATAAAATGGCAAAGGTTGCAGATTAGATAAAACGATAGGACCCATCCATATGTTGTCTACAAGAGACCCATTTTGAACCTAAAGATGCACCCAGTCTGAAAGTGAAGGGATGGAGAAGCATCTTTCATGCCAATGGGCCTCAAAAGAAGGATGGGTAGCAATTCTCATATCAGATAAATGAGATTTTAAACTAAAGACTGTAGTCGGAGATACATAAGGACACTACATAATCCTTAAAGGAACTAACCACCAAGATGATCTAACAATTGTAAATATCTAGGCCCCCAATATGGGAGCAGCCAATTACACAAGAAAACTGTTAATCAAGATAAAGAGTCATATTGATATGAATACATTAATAGTAGGAGATCTTAACCCGCCTCTCTCAGAAATAGACAGATCATCGAAACAGAAAATCAATAAAGAAACAAGAGCATTGAATAACACATTGGACCAGATGGACCTCATAGATATATACAGAACATTCCACCCTAAAACAACAGAATACTCATTTTCCTCAAGTGCACGTGGAACCTTCTCAAGAATAAACCACATACTGGGTCACAAATCAGGACTCAACTGATACCAAAAGACTTAGATGATTCCCTGCATATTCTCAGATCACAATGCTTTGAAACTGGAGCTCAATCACAAGGAAAAGTTCCGAAGGAACTCAAATAACTGGAAGCTAAAGACCACCCTGCTTAAGAATGCTTGGATCAACCAGGAGATCAAAGAAGAACTGAAACAATTCATGGAAACGAATGAGAATGAAGACACTTCGGTCCAAAACCTATGGGATACAGCAAAGGTGGTCCTAAGGGGGAAATACATAGCCACCCAAGTCTCCATCAAAAAAATTGAAAATTCCAGAACACAGCAGCTGTCTCTACACCTTAAAGAACTGAAGAATCAACAACAAATCAAACCAACTCCACACATAAGAACGGAAATCACCAAGATTAGAGCTGAGATCAATGAGGTAGAAACCAGAGATACAGTAGAACGTATCAATGAAACTAGAAGCTGGTTTTTGGAAGAATCAATAAGATCGATAAACCATTGGTCACACTAACCCAAAAGAAAAGAGAGAAAGCCGAAATTCATAAAATTATGAATGAAAAGGGAGAGATCACAATAAACATCAAGGCAGTAGAAACAATCATCAGAAGTTATTATCAACAGTTTATATGCCAATAAGCTTAGCAACCTAGATGAAATGGATGCATTCCTGGAAAACTATAAACTCCCAAAATTGAACCAGGAAGAATTCAACAACCGGAATAGACCAATGTCTAGTAATGAGATTGGAGCAGTAATCAAAAATCTCCCAAAAACAAGAGTCCAGGTCCTGACGGATTCCCAGGGGAATTCTACCAAACTTTCAAGGAAGAAATAAAACTTATTCTCCTGAAACTGTTTTAAACAGTTGAAGCAGAAGGAAAACTTCCAGATTCTTTCCATGAAGCCAGCATTCCCCTGCTTCCCAAACCAAGCAAAGACGCTACCAAAAAGGAGAATTTCAGATCAATATCACTGAGGAATATGGATGCTAAGATTCTCAGCAAGATCTTAGCAAACAGGATCCAACAGCTTACTAAAAAGATTATCCACTATGACCAGGTGGGATTCATCCCTTAGCTACAAGGACGATTCAACATTTGCAAATCAATCAATGTGATAGAACAAATTAGTATGAGAAGAGAGAAGAACCACATGGTCCTCTCAATCGATGCAGAGAAAGCATTTGACAAAATCTAGCATCCGATGCATTAAAACGCTTCAAAGTATAGGGATAGAGGGAACATTCCTGAACTTCATCAAATCTATCTATGAAAGACCCACAGCAAATATCATCCTCAATGGGAAAAAGCTTGCAGCCTTCCCGTTGAGATCAGGAACACGACAAGGTTGCCCACTCTCACCACTCTTGTTCAACATAGTATTAGAAGTCCTAGCAACAGTAATCAGACAACAAAGAGAAATAAAAGGTATCCAATTTGGCAATGAAGAAGTAAAACTCTCTCTCTCTTTGCGGATGACATGATTCTTTATATGGAAAACCCAAAAGACCCCACCCCCAAACTACTAGAACTCATACAGCCATTCAGTAATGTGGCAGGATACAAAGTCAATGTACAGAAATCAGTGGATTTCTTATACACTAACAATGAAAATACAGAAAGGGAAATTAGAGAACTGATTCTATCTACAATATCACCAAGAACCATAAGATACCTGGGAATAAACCTAATCAAAGAGGTAAAGGATCTGTACTCGAGAACTACAGAACACTCAAGAAAGAAATTGAAGAAGACACACAAAGATGGAAGACCATTCCATGCTCTAGGATCAGAAGAATAAACATTGTTAAAATGTCTATACTGCCTAGAGCAATCTATTCTTTTAATGCCATTCCAATCAAAATTTCACCAGTATTCTTCAAATACCTGGAGCAAATTATCCAAAAATTTATATGGAATCAGAAGAGACCCTGAATCGCTAAGGAAATGTTGAAGAACAAAAATAAAATGCGGGGCATCACGTTACCTGATTTCAAGCTTTACTACAAAGCTCTGATCACCAAGACAGCATGGTACTGGCATACAAACAGACACATAGACCAGTGGAACAGAGTAGAGAGCCCCGATATTGACCCTCAACTCTATGGGCAAATAATCTTTGACAAAGCAGGAAAAAATATACGGTGGAAAAAAGACAGTCTCTTCAATAAATGGTGCTGGGTAAACTGGGCAGCTATATGTAGAAGAATGAAACTCGACCATTCTCTTATACCATACACAAATAAAAACTCAAAATGGATAAATGACCTCAACGTGAGACAGGAATCCATCCGAATCCTAGAAGAGAACATAGGCAGTAATCTCTTCGATATCAGCCACAGCAACTCCTTTCAAGATATGTCCCCAAAGGCAAAGGAAACAAAAGCCAAAATAAACTTGGGACTTCAGCAAAATCAAAAGCTTCTGCAGAGCAAAGGAAGCAGTCAATAAAACACAGAGACAACACACGGAATGGGAGAAGATATTTGCAAATGACGGTACAGACAAAAGGTTGATATCCAGGATCTACAAAGAGCACCTCAAACTCAACACACACAAAATAGATAATCATATCAAAAAATGGGCAGAAGGTATGAACATACACTTCTCCAATGAAGTCATACAAATGGCTATCAGACACATGAAAAAATGTTCATCCTCACTAGCCCTCAGGGAGAGTCAAATTCAAACTACATTGAGATATGGCCAAAATTAACCAAACGGGAAACAATATGTGTTGGAGGGGATGTGGAGAAAGGGGAACCCTCTTCCATTGTTGGTGGGAATGCAAGTTGGTGCAGCCTCATTAGAGAACAGTGTGGACATTCCTTAAGAAATTAAAAATAGAGCTTCTCTATGACCTGCCATTGCACTACTGGATATTTACCCCAAAGATACAGATGTAGTGATAAGAAGGGCCATCTGTACCCCAGTGTTTATAGCAGCAATGGCCACAGTTGCCAAACTGTGGAAAGAACCAAGATGCCCTTCAACGGACGAATGGATAAGGACGATGTGGTCCATATACACTATAGAGTATTATGCCTCCATCAGAACGGACGAATACCCAGCTTTTTTAACAACATGGATGGGACTGGAGGAGATTACGCTGAGTGAAATAAGGCAACAAACAGAGTCAGTTATCATATGGTTTCACTTATTGGTGGAGCATGGTGGACATGGGGAGTTATGAGAAGGGAGTTGGGGGAAATTGGAAGGGGAGGTGAACTATGATAGATTATGGACTCTGAAAAACAATCTCAGGGGTTTTAAGTCTTGGGGTTGGGAAGTTGGGGTGGTGGTATTAGAGAGGGCATGGATTGCATGGAGCACTGGGTGTGGTACAAAAACAAAGAATACTGTTAGGCTGAAAATAAATAAAAAATAAATTAAAAAAAAACAAGAAAACAAAAACTAATGACAGACTGTGTGGTGACTACCATAAAAAATAGCTAGGGAAATAAATAATGAATTAAAGGATACCTTTTCAATGTCTGCATGATCCCTTGTCAAAATTGAAGAGGTTGAACATTCATTGACTACTATGTGAATAGAATTTGGGGGCAAAAATAAGTTAAACACAACTTGTGCTCTTTATCATAAATTGATTGTAAACTATGATGACTTCATCAGAAATTCTAATTTTATCTTCCTTGTTAATCCTGTGAATTCATGCTGCTAAGCAAAGTGATTGTTGTAATATCTATGGATTATAATTGTGGTACTATCTGTACTATAGATTATTACTCATAATATGTTTTGTCATCCAGCTTATCTTTGTTTCTTCCTCTCTTAGATAAAGCCTCGACAATATGAAGGTAAGATTTGAGGCTTCAGTTTTCTTTGCCAAAAATTCTCAGTACCTGTATTTGATGTGTGTTTAATTTGATGAGGGATAAATATGGTGACTTCTGATGTCTCACTGACTTAAGTCTTGAAAATGCTTCTCTTCCCCATGTGGAGTCTAAGTGACAGTGTGGAGGGAGTTGCCATCTCTAAGAAACCAGGAGAAGGAACTCTTCGTGGGACTAGGGAGAATACAAGGTGTAATTTTGCAGAGACATGTTTAGGAGGCAAGTGATGATGACAGCGTGAGATCTGGAGTGAGCACTTCACCATGAGCTGGCTCTTGGTGAAATGTCAAGAGGAGAAAACTCTCTGAGTCTAGCAAAATGGCTACACATAGGGAAGAAGGCAGATATTGCCATGCAGAGCGTGTGTTACAGGAGAGAAGTAAACTGTGGTTTTAAGTCTGAAGTGGAGGGGTCGTTGCCTGCCAGGGGAGAATGAATGGAATAAAGCCTGTGCCAGCGGGGATAATGGATAGTGTGTGGGGATCATGGATTGTGGTGATTCCATGGTGCTGGCTGTTGACGGTCTGGGTGGCAACCTGGCACTTAGGAAACCATTGAATGTCGTTGTTCATTGTTGTGAGTGTGGAAGTGGTTCTGGTGAGAAGAGAGGTCTCAGAGCAGGAGAGCACTCACAGTGGGTCAGGAGAAGAGAAGTTTGCACTTTGAGGCAAGATGAGAGAATTATTTTTTAAGAGATTCTGTTTATTCAGTAGATATATATATAGAGAGAGAGCACAAGCTGGCAGAGTGGGAGGCAGACAGAGAGGGAGAAGCAGGTCCTTGCTGAGCAGAGAGTTGGATGTGGGATGTGATCCCAGGACCCAGGATCCTGATCCCAGCAGAAGGCAGACCCTTAACCAACTGAACCATCCAGGTGCCCCACGATGAGAAAATGAAGTGGCTCTTAGAGGAGTCTGTGTTCTAGACCTTACAAGTGTTATGCAGCTGCCATCAGTCTCCTCATGAGTGTTGTTTCCCTTTAAGGGTGCAGGGTAACATTCTCCTGTTGTGATGAAAAAAGCTTGTCTTCTCAGGCTCGTGCATTATCCAGGGCCTCCAAAGACTCTCTGTAACGTGGAGATTGTACCCAAATGTGTTTATAGCAGAGAACTGGTCCTCCAGAGCCCCCAGCCTGGGGTCCATGAAAGGCGATCTGGGAGCAGCAGAAAGTTTCTGAAGGCCTGTGAGTTGTCACTCACCTGACATCTTGAGCTTTCCTTGTGTGGAATTCCAAGTAGGACCTGGAAGTAGACGATCCACTGAGCAGAAACAATGTATAGTTTTGCTCATTATGTGTTGTTTGCAGGGACCTGCTTTTGTATCTGAATCACTGGAGGAGAGAGATGTTAGTTGCTAGGATGCTTGATTTTTTGGTCACATCTCTGGCGATGACATTAGCATATGCAAGGTTGGAATTTTCCAAGAATGGTGCTTACAGGTGGGAGAAAAATGAGAAAGCTTTCGATTGTTTCTTTTTTTATGTTTGAAAAACATTTTAAGTAGGAATCTCACTGATATAGAATGTCTTAGGTTTCAAATGCTGCTACAACATGCTTCCTTCAGGCACAATGGGAATGCTAGCAAGTTAGTGACACCCAAGTGTCAGAGAATGTACTCTGGTGCTAATATATTGGGATTATTCAATGTCGCTGTTTTTGCTAATTATCTTAAAATTCTTTTTTCTCCTTTCAGTTACTTTAGACCAAATCAAGATGAAGATTAATAACCTTAAAAACGAAAACAGGGATCTTGAAAAAAACATAGCGAGTTGGGAAGAGAAGGTATGTGTACCCTTTCAAATATTTTTTTGTGATTTCATATTGGTTACTTACCCTCTGGTAGTTCATTCTATCGATCTATATCATGCAACCCAGAAATGGTCCTTGAGTAAGAGAAGCTTCACAAATGTAGAGTACTGCCTCTTTCTTTGTCACAAAAGGAGAGGCACAGATATAGGTTTCTTTAACATGCTATTTTGGACTTCTGATACTTTTTCATATTTTTTGTAGGCCAGGGAAGCAAAGAAGCAAGCGGAAACAAAGAGAGAACATAAGCATTCCCTTGCTGGAGTACGTAAATTAAAAGTAAGACTCCTTTCTTTGCCTGAATTGTGTTCTAACAGCAGAAATAAAAGTAATAAAATATTATTATTATTATTAAAATTATTATTATTTCAAAGATTGATTTGAGAGAAGGAAAGAGTGAGGCGAGGGGGTCTGAAGGAGACAGAGAGAGAATGCCAGGCTGACACCGTGCCCAGTGTTTCGCCTGATGCGGGGATCAATCCCATGACCCTGAGATCAGGACTTGAGGCAAACGAAAGCAGGAGTCAGACACTCCACAGACTGGGCCACCCAGGTGCAACCCAGGTGCCCCAAGGAATGAATCACTGTTACTCATTCAATATGTTTTCTTGAAGGAGAACATCAAAAAGGTGGAAGAGATTAATGAAAATTTGAAGGACTCCCTTCATTGTAAACAGGCTCTCTTACAAGCTCAGAGAGAAAAGAATATTAAGAATGTGGATGTGGTAAAAGTTAGGTGTTAGTTGTACTATAATGTGGCTTGGGAGGCTTTTGGTTTACTTGGGTGAGGTGAGTGCAGTGTACTCCTGTGCTGTTTGCACAGTAGAGCGTGGGCATCTGGGAACAGAAAACTCTACTGAACCATGAACTGTGATTTCACTTAGGACAACCCCGATGAGATTTGCAATTTCAAGGCCTAGGAAGTATGGTTTATTTCACAGCTGGGTAATCATCACATCATTCAGTGCTACCCTCTAAGTTACATAGAAAATCCCACAAAATATGTGAGCAGTGAAGGATGATAGCAAGCCCAATATGTGTAGTAGAATATTATTTTATATCAGTTCCTCTAAGAAAGCCATTTGTGCGTTTTTTGACATGAACTAGTTTCTTTACTTGCCCCTTATTCCATTTATGCCTCAAGGGCTTTCTTTGTTGCCCTCCATGATCCTGTCCTGTTAGGTGCCCACATATGTCTTTTCTCAAATCTGTCTTAAAGGCCCAAGATGCACTGGCGGATCAAGAGTTGAGAGCCTTGACATCAAAAAACCAAGAACTGAAAGGTACCTTGTTTGGGGGGATGAAATCTCCATATGGTGGCAATGAGTTTGCATCGGGCAGGGAGAGAATGCCTTTCTGCCTTCACAGCGTTCCCCTTCTCCTTTCCCCATTGAAACCAAGTTCTCAGGTCATGGCACAAACATAGAAAATTAAACTCATCCTTTACAGAAAGGAAAACATTCCTGGAAGACCAGTGTAATGCCCTGAGTTATAAAGAAGCAGAATTGAAACTGCTAAAGAAAAAATTGGATATGGTGGTGGAGTTCTCTGAAAACCGAAAACTGACTGCAGAAGAGTAAGCTATTGCTGTGTTGTCATAGATATTGTTGTATGAATTTTCGTGACGACAACTATTTGGATCTTTGGGAATTGGATCTTTGTGTACTTTTGCCAAATGCATTCTGTAGAATTGGGCTGCCATTCCTGTCTTGATTTGTGTAACCTGAATTTTCCTTTCTGTTCTAATGACTTGCCACATGTTATTGTGTGATTCATTGGGGAAGAAGGGGGAAGGTACCAGCATTAATCACTTTGATACGTGGATCCCCTCTGGATCAGTCTACATTTCCGTTTCATTTTAACTCTCATCACATGCTCTGACCACTCCTGCATTAGGTCCATTTCTTGTTCAGTATGAGACTTGGGTCCAGAACATGGAGAGAAAAATGGAATTCTCTTCCTGCAGAAACAGGGAAAGTTTCTTTGTGGAAAGTGTGCTGGGGCTCCAGCAATACTGGGTCCCTTTATCTGGTGTACAACTGAAATCATTCGCTGAAGCCCAATACCTTAGAAGGTCAGGGTATTTTCTGTCCACCTGATTTTCTTTTTTTTTTTTTTCTATCTCTTTCTTTCTTTCTTTCTTTCTTTCTTTCTTTCTTTCTTTCTTTCTTTCTTTCTTTCTTTCTTTCTAAGAGATTTTATTTATCTATTTGACAGAAAGAGACACCGGGAGAGAACTCAAGCAGGGGGAGTGTGAGAGGGAGAAGCAGGCTTCCCGCCGAACAGGGAGTCCAGTGTGGGGCTCTATTGCAGGACCCTGGGATCATGACCTGTACCAAATACTTTTAAGCAGATAATTACTGAGCCATCCTGGTGCCCCTCCACACGATTTTCTAGGTGTATGTCTCTTGGATCCCAACCAAAGCCTGCAGTTTCACTAAGTCTCACCTTTGCTGGCGGATGAGAGCTTCACTTGTTGCATTCCAACCTGTCCCCAAAAGGTTGCTTGTTCATTTACTTTGTATTCACTTGCCTGTTCTAGAATTCACTGATGTGTCCTCCGGAAACTGGCTCCCACTGCCAGGCTGGCTTTCTCCTAGGCTTCCTTCTTCTCCATTTGATTATCATGTTTCTTCATGTGCCCTTTAGAAATTGGGTGCATTCACTCACAAGTTTGCTCTCTTGTCCAGTGTGTCCTTTTATTTCTCAGGAGAGATAAGGACGTTGGAGTCCCTCATTCATGTGGAAAAGCAAAACTGTTCCCTGTCTACCCTGGAGACTCAGCTTTGTGTTATTCCTTCCCACATCGGGGGTGGGGGCCACTCTCTCTCACAGGCACTTGGGTTCTGTTCATTGGTAAAGACCCACTCCCCTCACTCTTTCCTTCTCTCAAATCAATCTTTGAAATAATATTAATTTTAATAATAATAATATTTCATTACTTTTATTTCTGCTGTTAGAACACAATTCAGGCAAAGAAAGGAGTCTTACTTTTAATTTACATAATTCAGGACCTTCTTGGGGCAGGCCCAATGTCCTGACCACCTTTCTCTCTTCAACACCATATCCCTGAGCCACACACTGACTGCCGCTCCAGAAGACATTTGCTGAAGGATGGTTGAGAGACCAGAAGCAGATGCTCCTGTCCTCTCTTTCTAGAGCTTTTGTCTATCCCTAAGTCTTTCTGCATGAGATTCTTGACAAGTGTCCTGTTGAAACCTTGTGAATGAACACCATGAACAAAAGAGTTGAGGGCAGCCCAGCAGACCAAACTTTCTAAGCATCACCGTTTGCTGCCTTCACCGTCCATGAAGCTGGTTTTGGTCAAGAAGGTTGACTTGGGGCGCCTGGGTGGTTCAGTAGGTTAGAGCCTCTGCTTTCGGCTGAGTTCATGGTCCCCCTGGGATGGAGCCCAGCATTGGGTTCTCTGCTCAGTGGACAGCCTGCTTCCCCCCCCCCCACACTCTGCCTACCTCTCTGCATACTTCAGATCTCTCTCTCTCAAATAAATAAATAAAATCTTTTTTTTTTTTAAATAAAGTTAGAGTAACTGGAGTTGACAGATTTACATCTGAACTATGTTCCACTGAGATAACACCCTGAGTATGTGACAGTTCACATGGATTATTTGAGGACATATTTTCAGCACTAAGATTGGCCTTTTCCTATACCAGGATCTTTCACGAGGGGCCAGGGGTTGTACTTCTAAAGCCTAGAGATGTGTGGGAGTGAGTTTCCATACCAGTGAAGCCATATTCTGGAAGTTCCTTTGGGCTGAATGTGGGGGCACAGCCTTGGTCTGAGGATCAGGGCTCCCCACAGAGACTAATGATGGGCCCCTATTCATCCTAATGAGTGTAGCTCGTCAGGCTTGGCTTTTCACTTTGAATTGAAATGAGCCTTCACCATCTCAAACCAAAGATGCATTCCAAGAGGGCACAGAGTGCAATATTATTTGGTGACATGGTGAATGAATTAAAGTAGACAAGTAAAAAGACAGCCCCGATTGCAGGGAGCTTGGCCAGCAGCAAAAGTTCGATGTTTCTTCAACCCTAAATGGGGCCTTCATTCATTTTCCTGTTGTGTTGTCAGTCTGTGCTTTTGGCGGGGACATTCCAACATAGGCCATCAGGTGTGCTAGAAGAATAAATGGCAAAAATTCATTACCGTGGCTACTGGACAATGTATATATCTCTCCCATCTTAGGAAGCTAGAAGAGAAACTGTATGAATTGAATGCAACTAAGAATGAGCTGTTAGCTGCCAATAAATATCTGAAAGTAACTGAAGAAGAAATGGAGAAGTACAGGTAAGTTTAGACACTACATACTATTGGCTCCTGAAAAGTTCCCTTTGGATTTTTTTTTTAATTTTTTAATTTTCTTATAAACCTATGATGTATTCTTAGCCCCAGGGGTACAGGTCTGTTATTCACCAGGCTTACACACTTCACAGCACTCACCATAGCTCATACCCTCCCCAGTGTCCATAACCCCACCATCCTCTCCCTACAACCTTCCCCCCAGCATCCCTCAGTTTATTTTGTGACATCTTGTTTCATTTATTCTTTTCCTACCCCACAACCCCCCACGTTGCATCTCCACTTCCTCATATCAGGGAGACCCTATGATAGTTGTCTTTATCCGGTCGACTTCTTTCGATAAGGATAATTCCCTCTAGTTCCATGCACGTCGTCGCAAATGGCAAGATATTTCTTTTGATGGCTTCATAGTATTCCACTGTATATATATATACCACATCTTCTTTATCCACTCATTTTTGATGGACATCTAGGTCCTTTCCGTAGTTTGGCTATTGTGGACATTGCTGCTATAAACATTCAGGTACACGTGGCCCTTCAGATCACTACGTTTGTATCATTAGGGTAAATAGCCAGTAGTGCAATTGCTGGGTCATAGGGTAGCTCTATTTTCAGCTTTTTGACAAACCACCATGCTGTTTTCCAGAGTTGGTTGCACCAGCTTACATTCCCACCAAAAGTGTAAGAGTGTTCCTTTTTCTATGCATCCTCGCCAGCATCTGTCATTTCCTGACTTGTTAATCTTAGCCATTCTGACTAATGTGAGGTGGTATCTCATTGTAGTTTTGATTTGAATTTCCCTGAAGCCGAGTGATGTGGAGCAATTTTTCATGTGTCTGTTGGCCATCTGGATGTCTTTGCAGAAATGTCTGTTCATGTCCTCTGCCATTTCTTGATTGGATTATTTGTTCTTTGGGTGTTGAGTTTCTGAAGCTCTTTATAGATTTTGGACCCTACCCCTTTATCTGATATGTTGTTTGCAAATATCTTCTCCCATTCTGTCAGTTGTCTTTTGGTTTTGTTAACTGTCTCTTTTGCTATGCAGAAGCTTTTGGTCTTGATGAAGTTCCAATAGTTTGTTTTTGCCTTCGATTTCCTCCCTTTTGATGATGATTCTAGGAAGAAGTTGCTGTGGTTGAGGTTGAAGATGTTGTTGCCTGTATTCTCCTCAAGGATTCTGATGGATTCCTTTCTCACATTGACGTCCTTCATCCATTTTGAGTCTATTTTCCTGTGTAGTGTAAGGAAATGGTCCAGTTCATTTTAATGCATGTGGCTGTCCAATTTTCCCAACACCATTTGTTGAAGAGACTGTCATTTGGACATTGGACGTTCTTTCCTGCTTTGTTGAAGATTAGTTGACCATAGAGTTGAGGGTGTATTTTTGGGTTCTCTCTTCTGGTCCATTGATCTATGTGTCAGTTTTTGTTCCAGTACCATTCTGTCTTGATGATGACAGCTTTGTAGCAGAGCTTGAATTCCAGAATTGTGATGCCACCAACTTTGGCTTTCTTTTTCAATATTGCTTTGGCTCTTTGAGGTTTTTTCTGGTTCCATATTAATTTTAGGATTATTTGTTCCATTTCTTTGAAAAAAAATGCATGGGATTTTGATAGGGATTGCATTAAATGTGTGAATTTCTTTAGGTAGCAAAGACATTTTCATAATATTTGTTTTTCCAATCCAGGTGCATGGAACCTTTTTCCATTTCTTTGTGTCTTCCTCAGTTTCTTTCATAAGTACTTTAGAGTTTTCTTAGTATAGATACTTTGCCTCTTTGCTTAGTTGTATTCCTAATTATCTTGTGGTTTTTGTTGCAGTTGTAAATGGGGTTGACTCCTTAATTTTGGTCCTTTTATCTTGCTGTTGTGTAAAGCAATGCAACTGATTTCTGTGCATCGGTTTTATATCCTGACACTTTACTGAATTCCTGTACAAGTTCTAGCAGATTTGGAGTGACGTCTTTTGGGGATTCCACATATAGTATCATATCATCTGCAAAGAGTGAGGGTTTGACTTTTTTTTTTTTTTTTTTTGCCGATTTGAATGTTTTGATATCTTTTTGTAGTCTGATTGCTGAGGCGTGGACTTCTAGTACTATGTTGAATAGCAGTGGTGATAATGGACATCCCTGCCGTGTTCCTGACCTTAGCGGAAAAGCTCTCAGTTTTTCTCCATTGAGAATGATATTTGCAGTGGGTTTTCCATAGATGGCTTTGATAATATTGAGATATGTGCCCTCTATCCCTACACTTTGAAGTGTTCTGATTAGGAAGGAATGCTGTACTTTGTCAAATGCTTTTTTAGCATCTATTGAGAGTATCATGTGGTTCTTGTTCTTTTCTTAATGTATTGTATCACATTAATTGATTTGCGGATGTTGAACCAACCTTGCAGCCCTGGAATAAATCCCACTTGGTGGTGGAGAATAATCGTTTTAATGTACTCTTGGATCCTATTGGCTAGTATTTTGGTGAGAATTCTTGCATCTGTGTTCATCAAGGATCTTGATCTGTAATTCTCTTTTTGGATGGGATCCTTGTCTGGTTTGGGGATCAAGGTGATGCAGGCCTCATAAAACGAGTTTGGAAGTCTTCCTACCATTTCAGTTTTTTGGAACAGTTTCGGGACAATAGGAATTAATTCTTCTTTAAATGTTTGATAGAATTCCCCTGGGAAGCAATCTGGCCCTGGGCTTTTATTTGTTTGGATATTTTTGATGACTATTTCAGTCTCCCTACTGGTTAAGGGTCTGTTAAGGTTTTCTATTTCTTCCTGGCTCACTTGTGGTAGATAATATTGTCTCTACTAGTACACCCACTTCTTCCAGATTGTCAAATTTGTTGGCGAAGAGTTGCTCATAATATGTTCTTATAATTGTTTGTATTTCTTTGGTGTTGGTTTGATCTCTCCTCTTTCATTTGTGATTTTATTAATTTGGGTCCTTTTTCTTTTCCTTTGATAGGTGTGGCCATGGGTTTATCAATCTTATTAATTCTTTCAGAGAACCAGCTCCTAGTTTTATTGATTTGTTCTATTGTTTTGTTTGTTTGATTGTTTGTTTGTTTTGAAAGATTTTAAGTATTTATTTGACAGAGAGAGAGATCACAAGTAGGCAGTAGGCAGAGAGGCAGGCAGAGAGAGGGAGGAGGAAGCAGGCTTCCCGCTGAGCAGAGAGCCCGATGCGGGGCTCGATCCCGGGACCCTGGGATCATGACCTGAGTCGAAGGCAGAAGCCCAACCCACTGAGCCACCCAGGCGCCCCTGTTTGTTTCTATTTCATTGATTTCTGCTCTGATCTTTATGATTTCTCTTCTCCTGCTGAGTTTAGGTTTTCTTTGGTGTTCTTTCTCCAGCTCCTTTAGGTGTAGGGTTAGGTAGTGTATTTGAGACGTTTCTTATTTCTTGAGAAAGGCTTGTATCGCTATATATTTTCCTCTCAGCACTGCCTTTGCTGTGTCCCACAGATTTTGAACCATTGTGTTTTCATTGTCATTTGTTTCCATGAATATTTTTTTCAGTTCTTCTTTATTTTCCTGGTTGACCCATCCATTCTTTAATAGGATGGTCTTTAGCTTCCTTTCTCTGTCATTTGAGTTCCTTCCAACTTTCCTCTTGTGATTGAGTTCCAGCTTCAGAGCTTTGTGGTCTGAAAATATGCAGGGGATGATCCCAATCTTTTGATACCGGTTGAGACCTGATTTGTGACCCAGAATGTGATCTATTTTGGAGAATGTTCCATGTGCATTAGAGAAGAATACATATTGTTGCTTTGGCATGGAATGTTCTGAATACATCTGTGATGGTCCAGTGTGTCATTTAAGGCCTTTATTTCCTTGTTCATCTTTCGCTTGCATGATCTGTCCATTTCAGTGAGGAGAGTGTTAAAGTCCCCTACTCTTCTTGTATTATTGTTGATGTGTTTCTTTGATTTTGTTATTAATTGGTTTATATAGTTGGCTGCTCCCATGTCAGGGGTGTAGATATTGAAAATTGTTAGATCTTCTTGTTGGAGAGACCCTTTGAGTATAATATAGTGTCCTTCCTCATCTCTTTTATTATAGTCTTTGGCATAAAATCTAATTGATCTGATAGAAGGATTGCCACTCCAGTTTTCTTCTGATTTTCATTAGCATGGTAAATTGTTTTCCACACCCTCACTTTAAATCTGGATGTGTCTTAGGGTCTAAAATGAGTTTCTTGTAGGCAGCATATGGTTGGGTATTGTTTTTTTATCCATTCTGATACCCTGTGTCTTTTGATTGGGGCATTTAACCCATTTACATTCAGGGGAACTATTGAGAGATATAAATTTAGTGCCCTTGTATTGCCTGTAAGATGACTGTTACTGTATGTTGTCTCTGTTCCTTTCTGATCTACAACTTTTAGGCTCTCTCTTTGCTTAGAGGACTACTTTCAATATTTTTTGTAGAGCTGGTTTGGTGTTTGCAAATTCTTTCAGTTTTTGTTTGTCCTGGAATATTTTTACCTCTCCTTCTATTTTCAATGATAGTCTAGCTGGATATAGTATTCTTGGCTGCATATTGTTCTCGTTTATTGCTCTGAATATATCTTGCCAGTCCTTGCTGGTCTGCCAGGTCACTTTGGATAAGTTTGCTGCCAATCTAATATTTTTACCATTGTATGTTACAGACTTCTTGTTCCGGGGTGCTGTCAGGATTTTCTCTTTTTTGCTAAGACTTGTAAATTTTACTATTAGATGACGGGTTGTGGACCTATTCTTATTGATTTCGAGGGGGGTTCTCTACACCTCCTGGATTTTGATGCTTGCTCCCTTTGTCATATTAGGGAAATTCTCTCCAATAATTCTCTCCAATAGACCTTCTGCTCTTCTCTCTCTTCTTCTCCTTCTGGAATCCCAGTTATTCTAATGTTGTTTTGTCTTATGGTATCACTTATCTCTGGAATACTCCCCAAGTAGTCCTTTAGTTGTTTGTCTCTCTTTTGCTCAGCTTCTTTATTCTCTGTTATTTGGTCTTCTATATCACTAATTCTTTTTTCTGCCTCATTTATCCTAGCAGTAAGAGCCTCCATCTTTGATTGCACCTCTTTAATAGCTTTTTTGATTTCAACATGGTTAAACTGTGGTTCTTTTATTTATCCAGAAAGGGCTTTTATATCTCCAGATAGGGTTTCTTTAATATCTTCCATGCCTTTTTAGAGCGTGGCTAGAACCTTGGGAATCGTCATTTTGAACTCTAGATCTGACATATTACCAATGTCCATATTGATTATGTCCCTAGCCTTCGGTACTGCCTCTTGTTCTTTTTTTTGGGGTGAGTTTTTCCACCTTGTCACTTTGTCCAGATAAGAATATTTGAAGGAGCTAATAAAATACTAAAAGGGTGGCAAAGACCCCAGGAAAGTGTGCTTGAGCAAAATCAGAAGAGACCCCAAATCATGGTGGGAGAGAAAGGGGGTAAAAGGAAGTGCAGGGAAAAAAATTTTAAAAGAATACAAATAATGAAATAATATTAAAAAGAAAAATATATATACATATTAGACTGGTGACTAGAACACGGTCATTCACTTAATTTGGGGTGTATTTTTGTCTCTTACAAGAGATTACCTCCCAAAATTTTAAAGAATGGAAAACATATATAAGAGTAAACACAATGAAAGGACAGAATATGACTATGAAGATGAAAATAATTTTTTTTAATTTCTAAAGAAACAGTTGATATGTAAGTTGGTTGGGAGAATAAAGAAAAAGAAAGTGGAGAAGAATTGCTCAGGCTGGAGAGTAGAACAAGCCCGGTGGTAGATTTAGGGTGTAGTTTCATCTATTAGAAGAAGTTGTACACCAAATTTTTTAGAAGAAAAAAACCCTACGTGTATACAGAAACTGAAGTTAGATACAATGAAGGATAACATACAACAATAATAATGAAGGTTCGAAAAAGATTTTTTTAATGAAAAGTATTGTTAAGATAAACTAGTTTAAAAAACGTTAAAAGAAGAAATGGTAAAAGTTAAAAAAAATTAGCTGAAGATAAAAAAAGTAAAGTTAAAAAAATTAACTTTGCAAGACTAAAGTATCATGAGGAGAAAGCTGTGAATTCATGGTTTGCTTTCGCCTCCTCTGGTATTCCGCTGTTCTCCTTGGTAAGTGAACTTGGTCTTGACTGGATTTCTTGTTGGTCTTCTCAGGAGGGGCCTGTTGTAGTGATCCGCAGGTCTCTTTGCCCCAGGCGGAATTGCACCACCCTTTCCAGAGGCCAGGCTAAGAAATCCGCTGGGGTCTCTGGGGTCACTTTCAGGAGATTTTGTTTCCTGAACACTTTCCGTAGAGTTCCAGAGATCAGTAATGAAAGTGGCGGCCTCCCAATCTCTGGCCTGGAGGAGCTGAGAGCTCAGGGACCCATTCCTCAGTGCGCCCTCAGAGAAAAGCACTCATCATTTCCCTCTCCCTGGCCTCCGGCTGTGCTCAGACCTCACCCACGCTGTGACCAAGTGTCTCTGTCTCTGGCACACAGCTCCACCTGGAGTCACTGAAACCCTTAGATCGCTGAGCTCTTTTGGGGGGATTTCCCCAGATCCTGTGCCATGGATTACGGTTCAAGGTAACGCTGAGTTGAGAGGTCACTCCTTGGCTCTCTTTCTGTTCCCGGCTTCCCTGCTCTAATACATGCATGTTCTATGACACTCAGACACCCCCGGGCCTTCTGTGACCCTGCAGGACCTGGGTGCACGCTGTCCCTGCACGGGCTTCAGCCCGGTTTAGCCTCTGGAGCAACGTCCCTCAGTGCGCATCACTTTTAAAATTCCTGGTTTTGTGCTCTGTTGCTTGTCAGAAGCTGGACCCTCCCCCCAGGGTCTCTCTTCCCGTCGCTTTGGATTCACTTCTCCGTGGGTCCTACCTTTCAGAAAGTAGTCGATTTTCTGTTTCTCAAATTGATGCTCTTTTTCTCTTGGATCTCCTGTTGGATTTGTAGGTGTTTGGAATGTTTTGATAAGCTATTTAGCTCGTCTCCTGCTACCTGATGTCATCTCAGCCTGCTGTTTCTCGACCATCTTGACTCCTCCCTCCCTTTGGATTGTTAATCTTTGTACATTTTGAGGACTCAATTAAGTAATATACACTAAAATTTAGAGGATGTATCCAGAGCGAATTAACTGACACATAAAGATAAGGCACAAAACAATTACGTTACTAAACATATCCGGATCCCCAGTTTGGCCTGACTGTGGAAACTAGCTCCATACCAGCGTCCTTGAGGTGGTGTTTGGAGGAAAACAGTTTGTCCTAGGATGAGTCCTTCCCATAAGCCCAGTAGTGGCATCTGATGGTGCTGGTCTTTGCAAACCTGGGAACCATAGTGAGGATAGAAGTTAAAGGAGAATAGAGCTTCATGACAAAAGACATTTTTCATGTGATAACTGAGGGAAAGATTGAAAACGGGTAAGGAAGTTTTGTCGGTTTTGATCCCGCAGGCAAAGAAAAATGATGAAGAAAAGGCTGTAAGAACAGCTTTGATCCCACAGTCCAATTATAGTCAGGTGAAAGTGTTTCCTGTGTCAGGATCAATTGTATGAGGGGACAGATAAGAGGAGGATGGCCACATTGGCAGATGATTGAAAATCACACCCAGTGTTCTGTTTTGTCTGATGAAAACAATTATCCCCCTCACAGACAAGAAGTGGAAAAAATGCGGGAAGAGCTGCAGGAGTCTAACCTCACCTTCAACCACAAGGTAATGGGACTTGTGTCCAACACACTGACCCCTTGGCGCCCCCTGCAGGTGATGGTCGTGGCCCTTAGAGCCCTGAACATGGGTTTCTGGTGTGTTGGCTTTTTCAGATCGCAGTTCAAGAGAGGAACGCTCTGGCTAACTGGGTAAGTATTTTCCTTTTCCTCATCTTCGTTTGCGGCACAGTTGGACACAACTGAAGGTGGGTGTGTTTTTCTGCCGCAGATGAAGGCTCGGTATTGGGAAACAAGGATGATGCAGCAGAGCAGGGAGAACGCCTACCTGAAATACAGGTGTGAGAGTTTAATGTGCGTTTTTACGGGTGTTTGGAGAGGTGACGGCTATGCTGTTTACTGCGTAGGAGAGGACATGGTGTTGTAATTCTTAGAGATGTCCATTCTTTTTCTGTGTTCAAGACTGCGCATGATGCAAAGGGAGATGCTACCTGTGGGATCCGTGAGGCGGGAACTGATGCCGGGAAGGCCTGAGTCGCAGAAGCCTGTGTGGCAAGGTAGGGAGCACGATGTGAAATGCAGCAGCCTGATTTCTGCTGTGAAACCACACGGTGTCCTTCCTGTTCCTGTGGGTGATTGCTGTGTGTCCACCTCCAGCCTGCAGGTTGTCTGAAGGGGTGACAGGAGGGTGCTTTTCTTATATGTCCCCAGGCAGCAGGACACTTGCCCCCGTGACAGGTGGAGCTCACGCCACTCCACACCTTCCCCCTGCTACCCCCTTTGGAAGAGCTGAGCCTGAGAAGGTGCGAGACGAGCGCCCTTTCCACTTAGACTCAGTGGTCAAACCTTGACAAAAAAAAAAAAGACTATTTGTGAAAAAGGGCATTTATTTACTCATTATGGAGGTTTATATATTTTTGTTTTATTTGTCATCTATAGGACCATATTGAGCAATGAAATATATTTTACTCCTCTCATGTTATCGGTGCAATGCCATAGCTTTATTGCTCAATCTGTCTATGATTTCTTTTTTCGTGACTATACAAATGTCAAAATCTGTTTCTTCCCTGAAATGTTTATTTGTTGGCCAGTCACGCATTCTAGGTCCCAAATGCAGGATGGACAAATGAACCATTCACCTGTGGCCTGAGAAGAGAACATGGGCTGTTCATGTTGAGGGTTTGTGGATGTCCCCACGCAAGGCTATTCTCACTTAGGTGTTTAATCTATGAAGATACAGTGATTTTTTTCTGATGTGTGTTGAGCACCCCAATTTTAGTGTTGATAGCCAGTTGTACCCCGACCTGTTTACAGGTGATGGGTTACTTACAGAAACACTGGAACCAGGGCCCTGGAGTGTCTCAGGCAAGAGGAGACTGGTGTCTCTCATTGCAAAGGACTCACTTGAGTCACGGGTGAAACCTTCTGATAAGGGACCCAAGTGTGGGAAAGAGTGCAAGATGGGGAGAGGAAGGCATGGAGGGCACGAAACCAATATAAAACTCTGACCTTTGTCTGATCTAGCATCTAGAGTGGTTCCCAGGATGAACAGCAGCACTAGCCCTCAAAGCAACCCAGAGATGCATACGGTAAGTGCTTGGGCATTTTTAGTTGTGTCCGTTTCTGAAATGGATTGCAGTGTGGACAGGTCCCTGTCCTAGCCTGTGGCCTTGGTGTGTGTCCTGCGATCATCCCTTTCAGAGTGCACACTGTTCACCCAGGAGCCTCTGCCTGCTCCGTTAGAGATCTTCAATTTTGTGCTTCCTCCCAAAGCTGTAGATGCTTTGAGACACGTGATGGTAGGATGCTCACCTCATGCATCTGTGTGTGTATGTGTGTGTGTGTGGACGTGCGTGTATGTGTGTGTGTACATAACTGAAGGAGGGTGACATCTCACCCCACAGTGAAGTCAGCTACTCCAGCTGACTCCTTGCCGTTTGCTTTCCTGTGGGAGCTGGAGCATTTTTACTATTCGGGTCAGGAGACTAACCTGGGAGGGTATCTGCAGAGGTCCTCAGATGGAAAATGGGAAAAGCCAAGACCGCGTCACACTTGCCCCACATGCTTTGGGCAGCTTGAGTGTTTGTGGAGAAGGTGAGCTGTGGCCTCCCGTGCGTCCCATCTGAGTGGATGAAGACGACAGCTGGAATCCCTCCAGTTGGCCCCTGGGTGAGATGATGATGAACTCTGGCAGGTGCCAGGTGTGTCATAGAAAACACCCCCTGGAGCAGCAGCCCTGAAGAGGGAATCCCAGTGACTCTCTGCAAGGCCCACACCTCACACGTGTTTTACTTGTGCTTCCATGAGCGGGTTCTGATGGGGTCTGATGGCTGTGCCAACTCATAGGGTCTCTCCCGACCCATCTTGGGAGCATTGCCTGTGCTCTCCAGACACACTGGCTCCCATTTGGGGGTATCGAATCGGCCCATCAGTGGGTCTCAGTACCAAAGACTAGGCATTTGCTCTGTGCCTGAGCTAAGGACTGTCCAAATGTCGGGGACGTAGATCCACAGAGCTGGTCTCGCTCACTCAAAGGGGTCCTGTTACTCTCAGAAAGCACTCTTCCAGGTCCTCTGCAGGACTCCGGACACTCCTATCTCGTCAGCGGTGTCTGTGGCCATGGACAGCCCTTGTGGAGTGTAGGAGATCCCATTGTCAGGGAGGGAAGCAGAGCTGTTCAGGGGGGATGCTGGTGGGCTTCCGGCTGACCCATAAGCACCTGCACTTCCACGTGTGGACAACAGGCTTTCCACGGCCTATCATTGTGTTTGTTCTCAATGTATAGAAGGAGCTGCTCTGTTTGCTGTGATGGGAGAGGTGTGGTCCCAGCTGTAGATTCTGGCCTGTCATGAATGGAGTTTTTTCCTTAGTTGATTATCCTTGGTGTCACACTCTTGTCTCTGTCGAGGTGTGCAGATCTATATTAACATGTGGTGACAGTAGTTTTCCCCATGGAATCTCTTCACCCCAGGTGCTAGGTGAGACACAGGGGGCGGATAGCTGTTCTGGCACAGATGCTATAGTATTGGAACATGGTGGTGGGGAAGATGTGTGTGCGGATGTGTACCCCTGCCTGCCCACAGTAAACTCCGGGGAATTAACTGGGGGAGGAGGGCCCCTCCCTCCACAGTGAAGTCTTCTGGCAGCGCGACTCCCTTTAGGTTACGTTCAGGTGCACTGGTGTTGTGCTCATGCTGGGGATAGATGGGTCTGGGAATCCTCACAAACGGAAACTGGGGAAAACTCTCTCTGCATTTTATACTGTCTCCTTTGCAGTCTGCAATGTTCTCAGGGCATGTTTCACAAGTCATCTCCATTTTACTTCTGATGGAAAATGTGCCTTGCAGAACCAGCCCACTTAAGACCCTTTCTACAAGTATTTTGAAGTGTCAAAGCTCTTATGTGCACTGTCGTAATCGCACACTGGGTCACACGTTCTGAAGGGGGACATCAGTGATTACGTGCATGATCACTGCCTCCCAGCCCTTCAGCTGGGTTTCCAGGAACAGGTCATTTGGTCCTAAGTTACTGTGAGAGTTGATTTCTTTTCTCATCACACATGTGGAGTTTTCCACTGGGAAGCATATACCCTTTTGTGAATTCTCTTATATAGCCTTCCCATCTTCATTTCCCATTGTACAAAATTACTCTGGAACTCAGTAGGTTGAAATTTCCAAATGGCTGTGTTTTCAGACAAACACAGGGGACGCCTGTGTGGCTCAATGTGTTAAAGCCTTTGCCTTAGGCTCAGGTCATGATCCTATATCCTAGGATCAAGCCCCACATCAGACTCTCTGCTCAGCAGAGAGCCTGCTTCCCTTCCTCTCTCTCTCTCTGCCTCTCTGCCTGCTTCTGATCTCTCTCTGTCAAATAAATAAAATCTTTAAAAAAAAAAAAGACAAGCACAGCTGCTCAGTGTAAATAAAGGTTTTTGATATCATGTCCCTTGGACGACACTGTTCCAGTGCCCCTGTCAGACCACAAGGCCCTAATTCCTCAAGTGTCTTTGTAGCCATGGACAGAAACTGTAGAGAGTAGAGGACCCCTTTGTCAGGAGCGAGGCAGCATGGGTAGAGTCAGGGACTTATAGGCCAACGATTCCCCTCAAGTGGCTCGGAAACTTTGTGGAGAAAGGACATTCAGTTTCATCACATTCTCTCTATTCTGCTCAAAGCAAAATCTTCTCTGGTGGCTGAGGAGGATAGAGGAAGTATTGTCCAGGATTTCGATGCCTCCGTGTCTGGAATGTGCTGCTTTAGTTTGCAATGATCCTTTTTCATCTTGAAGACACTACTTATTGCTGGAGAATGTGGGCCGACATGGGCAGTGATGTGTGGTGACAGGCTATTCCTATAACAGCCATTGCCCTCTCCCCGCTCATTGTACTGGCCCCAGCTGGGAGGGGCATGTAAGTTTTCTAGCATGATGCAGCTCTCCTGGAAGGTGGTATTGGAGAAGGAGCCAGATGCTGAGAGCTCTTTGTTTTGGTTTCTTTTCTTGGTGTTGCAACTTTTGTCTGTTTTGCTAAAATATTTTCTTGTCTGTTCTGCAGGTCGCTAGAGGTGTGAGAGAGTTCCCTCATTGCCCAGGGCTCCTCCGTATGCCCTACCACATGGGGTGGAATGTACCAGACTTCCCTCCTCCTCATCCACCTCCACAGTGGTCGACATGGGGGCCTCGGCCACACCTCGTTCCTCCACCACAAGGTGAGATGATCTGAATTGACATGGGTCATAGAGCTTATTCATAGTTGAACCCCTTCTGTAGGTGGAGAGGATGGAGAGGTGGTACCACAAGGTTTTGCAATGCAGCAATAAGCCCAAGTGAGGACATGGTAACATTCCTCCACTTTGTCTGACGTCCATATCATGGACTGTCTGGTTCACCATAAAGAACTGGGCAGCAGGCGTCTACTATGGAGCAGAAAAGTGACATTCCACAGAGGACAGACATAGAAGCATTGCCCAGGTGCACTACACAGACACGATGTTCTGGGCTCTGGGCTGGATGAAGCACAACCTTCACATCAGTCTCACATGTGGAGACCCCCAGTTGTCCAGCATTATAGATTAGTTCTGGAAACATATGTCCCAGGCAGAGTGGTCGTATCTGCGAGGGTGATGGACAGTTCCCGCCTTCGTCCACAGGGGTCAGGGGAGTACTGTGAGAAACATGGTGGACCCTCCAGAAGGAGAAAGGGGAATAGGCTGGGGCAGGGGTAGAGGGTTGGCTTGAATCCTGTGTGGTCGTCGCCAGTCTGAAACCACCTCTGTCCCTTGTCGGCCTTCGGTCCCAATCAGAAGCCTGTGGAGCCCAAGGGGACAATAGCAGCACCGTGCCCGAGAAGGTCCCAGAGAAGAACCAAGTAAATGCTGGGGTGTTTTCAGTTGTACCCATTTCTGGAGTCCTGTTTCTCTCTGGGCAGCACAGTGTCCTGACCTGTGTGTGTTGGGTATACCCTGGGGTCTGTGTGTGGTGTCGTTTCCCGTTCAAAGTGGCAAGTCTTCATGCAGAGCTTACAGGCGTCTATTTCCAGATCATCACCTTCTGGTTGTGTCAGTGGAGCAAAGGCAGAGTTTGTGTTCAGGGCTTGACATTCATTGGGAAACCAGGCTGGGGACACTGTATGATTCTGAAGTTCTTCAGGACACACGTGCTTGTGCCTGGCTATTTGCACACACTAAGCAGTGGGCAGGTGCCATTGTTGGGAAGGAAGTGTCTCCGTTGCACAATGGCAGACATCTGTCTCTTACCGTTGTGCACATCCAGCATCTGCATACGTTGTTCTGGGAGGGAGAAACACCTCTCATTTCATCTGCAGTGTGTAGGGTTTAAGCTGTCATTTCCTTAGTTGTATAAACACCTGACACAGGTCTGTGGTCCCTTCATTGTTCATTAGCGTAGGGGTCTGCCCTTGTCCTCTGCAGTTTAGAAACTTTTAGGTAATGCTCTTGTCTGATCTGGGAGGTGAGAATGAAAGAAAAAGTGGCAGATGCCGGAGGCAGGTGTAGAGGGTTTGTTGGAATGTTGCCCAGTCACTTCCAGGTGGAGAAGCTTCTGTCTTTTCCATGGTGTGGGTCAGATATAGATGCTTGTGCGTCCTTCACAAGGACCAGCGGTGCTGACCACAGGCCTCTCGTGGCATGAGGGAGTGAAGACTGCTAAAGACATGGTAACTTTCTTCTGGTTGTTCTGTATTTAGAATTGATGGACCTTGTCTTCCAGTCATACTGAGAGGGTTGTAGGCTCCTTGTGGTGGCAGAGACCTGCCCTTCTCCGAATGCTGGGCACAGCAGGTTTCACACACATATGATATGGAGACGATGCTCTGTGCTCCAGGAGGGATGAGGCCTTAATGTGAGGAATTGAAGGTGTGTGTCTGAGAGAAGGGAGGGACACACTGATGACAGGACATAGACCGTGTGTTCTGTATAAGGGAAGAACTAGAGATGTATCCAGAAAGAAGGGAGGGAGCCCTGAGTCACACAGAAAAAGGAGGTTGTGGATGCCCAGAAGGCCCGAGGTGCTCAGGGAGAGGCTGTGCTTCTCTCAGGGAGGGTGAGGCCGTTCCTGGCAGGCCAGCAGCTTGAGAGTGAGTGTGAAGACACCATGCCGTCCACACCGACTGCAGCATGTGTTCACTCACACAGTGTGGATCACACCTTTATTTGTCTCAGAAATTCATTTTTGCCATGAGGCCATTCACTCATAGTCTGTGAAGAGCGTTGTTTCCCTGAATTTCTGAAAATTCTGAACCATGTGAAAGAGTGTCGTGGAGATTTGGGAAATTTAAGTTGGTCTTTGGGGATTCTTGTCTGGCTGACTTTAAGTCCCGCAGTGAGAAAACATGAAGACAAGACGGAGAACCAGTGAAGGGTGGCCGCCCTGGCCTCAGCCCAAGTCAGACTGTTAGTGGGAGAGTCAGGGTTGGCCAGGAGCAGCCCTAGCTTGAGCCCTGTCACCAGGCCTCCGCATCGGCATCACCACCCTGTCTATAGCTGTGCATTTCCCTGGGACTTCAGTCCCAGTGTCCAGATTTGCCTGTATTCCAGATTTCTCAGTCCAAATACCAGCTCTCAGTGGGGCCTTCTCAGAGCCTTAGCTTTTATTTTAATCTGCCATAGAGAGAACATATTGGATTCTGAGGTCACTAGAACAATAGGAGTTGAAGTACATAAAGAACCTGCTGGGCTCCTGGGCGACTCAGTGGGTTAAGCAGCAGAATCTTGATTCCTGCTCAGGTCATGATCTCGAGCTTTAGAGATTGAGGCCCAAGTTGGGCTCGGTGCTGAGTGTGGAGCCTATCTGGGATTCTCTCTCTGCCTCACCTTCTCCCCCATCCCTCTTCGCTCACAAGTTTGTGCTTTCTCTGTCTCTGTCTCAAAAAGAAATAATAATAATAATAATTGGAAAAGAATCTGGCCTCTGACCATTCACCATTCTCACTGTTTAAATGAAAATAGCTCCATGCCAATGAGCATCAAAAAATGTTTGTTTAAGTCCATAAAATACACTAAGAGTGTAATACCTCAGCCCCGGTAGTGGCAATTCTCATTTCAAAGACAAGGCAAAGAGCCCCCTTTTTTCTATTAAATGTCAGGTCCTAGCCACAATGAAGTAAAATATAGTTAAGAGAACAGGTACAATCAGATATTTCTATGTGAGATGTGAAGACAGTTATTGTCTATTACATACAGACTCACAGATGTGGCCACACACCCAAGTGTTCATCCAAGGCCTCAGATACAGTATGGAAGGCAGAGAGCATTTAGGAAAACATAAGATCCCATTGTACTAACCCAAATCCTCTTGCCTTACAGGGTAATCATTTTGTAATCTGAAGACTTCCTTGACCTCCAACAACCAGGCTCCAATGAGTTTATATGAATGTTTCTTCCTGGTGGTCTGAATGCTTTCCCTGCCCATCCTGTACCCTGTGCTTTGTCTCTCCTGGTATCTCCTCAATAAACTGTTCATGGTTCTGTCTCTGTGTCAGCATCTCCCTTCAGTGGGACCTACAGTCCCTCTCCTTCGAGGGCACAGGGTGAAGCCTTCAGACAGATAACACCCTGGCAGCAGTGGGGGGATGGAGGATAGAGCAAGATTACCCTTCATGGTACTCCTACGGCAAGGGACCCCAGGAACCTTTCTGGGGAGGGGTCCCAGGTTGAATTTAGATCTGCTGGTGTTTGTATTAACTCTGGTGACCGATTCTCTTGAGCACATGGCACCTGCTTGTTTAGGGAGGTAGTGATCAGCGGGACAGACAGTGAGCAGAAAATGAAGTGTCTTGTGAGCCCTGAGAGCCTGGTGAGGAGGCCCTGCATTAAACCAGGTTTTGTGCAAGGTTTTCACCTCACCAGCTGCCCTCCAACCACAGGGGGGCCTTGAGTGGAGCTGATAGTGGCAGTGTTTGTGGTAAGACCCATGATGCCCCACAGTCCTCCCACAGTTTCCCTGTTGAGGGATGGGCAGGGCAGAGGTCCCAGACAGGAGACCCATCCCTTCCTCAGCAGCAGGAGGATTTGGGTGTGTATGCTTCTGTCCCCTTTTAGGCCCTTTTTTCCCATTCCCTTCTGCAGCAGAGCTGCTGGATCCTGCAAAGCCCTCCTTCTTCCCAGGTCATGGGGTCCAGCTCCATTCTCACTGCCGCAGGATAGAGAGCCAGATCTGTATTTCCAGCCGGTTCACCCGATGCCCTGGGGAGACCCTGGGCCTTTGCAGTAACTTCCTGCCTCCTGAGGTGTGACAGAGAAGCTGCCTTGTTGGCTGAGTGTTGAGTAGGGGGCTCTGGGAGCTTCCCCCAGAACATGCTGGTAGGTGAGAAAGTACTGTAGGCGATGACATATTGGGGCTCTTCCCAGGGTTTGGTCCTCATTGTCCCTGAGGACATTTGAAGACCCTATTGTACTCGGGGGTCTCTGGATTGAGAGGTCACGGGACACTGCAACAGAAATACTGTGGTTGGTTTTTTACCAATGCCGACTTCTTTCTGGGGAGAAATCGTGACTCAGCTTCAGAGAAACTGGAGCTACATTGGGTTGGGCCAGGAATGCAAGAACCATTGACCTTCAGGACCTTCTAGGAGGAGGAGCTGGGATCCCGCTCTCTGAATTCTGCTAGACCCAGTACCCCAGGTAAAAGCACAGACTGTCCTGCACTGATGCTTTTATTACTTTTCAGTGTTTATTTTTTTCCAACAATGTTACAGTACTTGGAAAACAAGTGCAAACTTGACAGGTCCCTGATTCCATAAACCTTTCATTTTTTTAAAGGTTAAATTTACAAGGAAAACAGGAATTGTTTTATTTATCCTTTCTCGTGATCATTGGAAGGAAACTCATCAATAATATCTTCAAAACGTGCCTTTTACCTCATCTCTTTTTCTCTGTTTTCTTTTTTAATGATTTTATGCAAGTACAGTGGTGAGGAGGGGGAGGCAGAGGCAGAGGGAGAAGGTGACAACACTGAGTGGGGACTCCAACGTGGGACTCGATCCCAGGATCCTGACATCAAGACCCGATCCACCCAGGTGCCCCTGCTTATCTCTTTATTTTCAACTGAGATTTGCCATGTTTTCTAATTTTCTCATGAGCCGGGAACAATCTTCAGCAGTTTTAAATTGGTTAAAGAGTTCAGGAAGAGCTCTTTCGCAGGATTCCACTGAGATTTCTTCTGTTCAAAGTGTCAAGACCACTTCTCAATATGCAAAAGATTGTACTAAGCAAAATCTGTGAATCAGCATTTGAAAAAGCTGCTGCTATTTGTTGAAGATATTAAAATAGATGCTTAGATCTACCGATTCATGCACTTCCCACTTTTTTCTTTTCCTTTGTTGCTTATTTCTAATTCAGATATCATATGCATAGCTCTTCCTGAGTTTTCCATGCCTCACACGTACCTTTAGGTTCCTTTGTGACTTCTAAAGAAAACAGACCTTCTGGTGAGCGTGCAACTTTGTGTCCCTTCAGGATTTGTTGTTTACATCTCTATTAACGTTTTGCACCCATTTAAAACTATCATGCCACCTTGACATATTACAAAAGAAGTGTAATCTATATGCATCCATATGATTTCATTTAATTATAGTGTATTTATTGGAGATTTTCTGTTTATGACTAAGGCCTGAGAATATCTCCCAAGTCCATTAAATTTGGAAAAATCATATATCCTAAGTATGAAATTTTGAAAGTTTGCATATTGAAATATGGAATATGAAAGATGCATGTTTGCATCTCCTAAATGGAGATGATGTCCCTCTTAAGGTTAGTTTCTGAGCAAGGTGCAAGTGGACGTAATCATTGTGAGGGAAGAAAAAATGTCTTCCATTCTTTTCCAAACATGCTGCAGTTGCTCCATTATCTTATGTCTGGATATGGGCAATTATTTTTTCTTTTCAAATTTTTATTTAAGTTCTACTTAGTTAACATGCAGTGTATGGATATAAGCAATATTTTGACGGTATCCTTTTTTTAACCATTTTTTGATTCCATAAATTAACATATCCTTATTTCTTCTCCAAGCTAAGAAAATCAACCAATGTATCATCTATCTTTATGACCCAATTCTTTATTTTTAGGATTTTATTTATTAATCTGAGAGACAGAGAACGAGAGAGCATGTATGGAGGGGGTTAGGCAGAGGGAGAAGCCGACTCTGCTGAGCAGGGAGCCTGCTGCATGGCTAGATCCCAGGACCTTGAGAAATGACCAGAGCAGAAGGCAGGTGCTTAAACCTCTGAACCACCCAGGCACACCCTTATGACAGTTTTTTTTTTTTAAGATTCCATTTATTAGTTGGACAGACAGAGATCACAAGTAGGCAGAAAAGCAGGTAGAGAGAAAGGAGGAAGCAGGCTCCATGCACCGCAGAAAGCTCGATTCAGGGCTCGATCCCAGACCCCTGGGATCATGACCTGAGCCTAAGGCAGAGGCTCTAAACCACTGAGCCACCCAGGTGCTCCCCTTATGACATTTTTTTTTTAATTTTATTTTTTAGTTTTACAGAGAGAGAGGGCACAAGCAGAGGGAGTGGGAGAGGGAGAAGCAGGCTTCCCATAGAGCAAGGAGCCCGATGTGAGGCTTGATCTCAGGACTCTGGGATCAGGACCTGAGCCAAAGGCAGATGCATAACAACTGAGCCACCCAGGCGCCCCCCTTACGACATTCTTAATATGACATCTCTTATAATTGAAGCTTTTCCTCACTGATGGGCTTTACCTGTTTTCCCGTCAATAACCAGGGGATAGCATTTACTTTGAATATTCTCAATAGTGTTTCAGGTCTAATGTTGTAGTAGCATTACAAATTATTTTTGAATTTTGTTATACATATAAGACTACATCTTACTATCACTATATGATTAGGCATATAAACACTATAATAATCTATAATACTCTAAATTCAGAATCTTTCCAGAGATTGGGCTTTCAATATTTTCTTGTGATCCCCTAAGATGTAAAATGTTTATTGCACAAAACTTAACATCTAAATAACTCCCAAAATATTCTTTCATTTTAAAGTATTTTTTTTATTTGCTACAAACCACAACAGAATAAATTATGAGTTTGAGTAATTTGTGACCTTTGTTTTGAAAAAAAAAAAAAAACCTTCATGATGAAATATTACATCTTCATTGAGAACAGATTCTGTTTCTGTTCTGTGATAGTGAGCCAGAGATGGCCCCTGTGTATTGGCAGGCTGCAACCCCTGAGCTAAAGACCTGTGGCTGGTGCCTAAGTCAGATTTGTTTTCTACACATCTAGTCTTTTAAAAACATAACCCTGCAGAGCAGATGTTAAGGTATTGACTGCCTGCCTCAATTCTGTATGTCGTGAAACTGTGACCAACATTTTCTTATCATAAATAAAGTCAGTGAGTCAATCAAGCAATCCAGATTAATCCTTCAGTTCTAAAAGACCCTGAACAACTGTTGGCCTTCTAAATCCCTGAGGCAGAGACCCCGCACCCCATCCAGGCTGCATAAAGGCATTACTTAGGCTCATGTGTACTCACTTCAATATCCCCAGTATTGGAAGGATTAATACTGTGATGGGCCACCCCTCTTGCAAACCTGTCAGTCCCCCAGGATATGGGGGTTCTATGTTACTGTCACATCTTTTTCCATCAGCCTGAAACTCATTGAACTCACTCTACATCCTTCCAGTCTTGGAATGTCTTTATAAAATGAAATATTTGATTATCCAATTACTGCTGAAGAGGATGAAGGGGAGGAAGAGAAAAATGAGGTATCATGAGAATAATTGAGCCAGCCAACATGAATCACTTGGCCACATGTAATTTTTTTAACAGGTTCAGCCCTGGTGTAAAATATCATATCCTTCATTTTTCATGTTTTGAGGAACCTCTACACCATTTTCCAAAGTGGCTGTACAAACTTCCATTCCCACCAGCAGTATGAGAGGGTTCTCCTTTCTCCCAACTTCTCCAACACTGGTTGTTTCTTGCCTTGTCAGTTTTTGCGGTTCTACCTGCTGGAAGATGGTATCTGTGTGGTTTTGATTTGAATCTCCCTGATGGATAATGACGATGAACAGTTTTTCATGCATCTGTTAGCCATTTGTATGTCTTCTTTGCAGAAGTGTCTGGTCCCATCTTCTGCCCATTTATTGACTCAATTATTTGTTTTTTGGGTGTTGAGTTTGAGAAGTTCTTTATAGTTCTTGGATATCAGCCCTTTGTAGTGTCATTTGCAAATAAGTTCTCTCATTTTGTGGGTTGCCTTTTTGTTTTGTTGACGGTTTTCGTTTGTGGCACAGAAGCTTTTGATCTTGATGAAATCCCAAAAGTTCATTTTCACTTTTGTTTCCCTTGCCTTTGGAGGTGCATCTAGGAAGGAGTTACTGTGGCTGAGGTCAAAGAGGTTGCTGCCTGTGTTCTCCTCTAGGATTTTGGTGGATTCCTGCCTCAGTCTGAGCTCTTTTATCCAGACTCAGACTTTTCACGACAGACAACAAAGTGATGGTTGGCAGCATGGGTGAAGTAGGTGATAGGGATGAAGGAGCTGCTTGTCCTGATGAGCCCTAGAGAATGCATGAATGTGTTGAATCCATCTGTTGTATTCCAGGAACTAATATATGTGAACCATATTGGAATTAAAGAATTACAAAAAAGGAAAATAGTTTGCAAACTGTGTTAGGTGTATGGAAATGTTTAGTCATGTCTTTTCTATTTGGTTTTGTTGGTAAGTCTAAACCTATTACAAAGTGAAAAGTTTATTAGTAATCTTTTATTTTATTTTTAAATGCATAATGTAGCATAATTATTCCTACCATTACTTACTAGTAATTGCCACCTATTCTCTTCTATTGTTTTATTTATTTATTTATCTATTCATTTATACTATTTAAACATTTTATTTATTTATTAGACACAGAGAGAGAGATCACAAGTAGGTAGATAAGCGGGGGGGGGGGGGGGAAGAAGGACCCCGCTGAGCAGAGAGTCCGATGCGGGTCTCCATCCAAGGACACCAAGATCATGACCGAGCCAAAGGCAAAGATTTAACCCACTGAGCCACCCAGGCACCCCTGTTGTTTTATTTAAATTATAGCATTTATGTTACCAAAATTGAGTAATACACAATATAGAAATCACAGAAAGAGCAATTACAGATGTTTTATGTTAAGGTAAAACATATATGACATTTTGTATTCTATCATAATGTAGTTTTCTAATCTAGAATGGGTGTGTCCTTACATGGCGCTCTATGAAGTTGGTGCCTGCCATTCCAGGGGCTAATTACTCATGGAGGGAAAAATCATGGTTGTAATACTAGAATGATTAATACCAACAAAGGCTATTTAGAGGTTACTGGAGGGGATAAAATAGAGTTGATATGGGGGGACCACCTTGGTGGCTCAATTGATTAAGCATCAGAGTCTTGATTTTTGCCTCAGGTCATTATACCAGGGTCATGAGACTAATCCCAAATCAGGCGCCACATTGAGCATGGAGTCTGTTTAGATTCTCCCTCTCGGGTGTCTGGGTGGCTCGGTGGGTTAATCCTCTGCCTTCAGTTCAGGTCTTGATCTCAGGGTCCTGGGATCGAGCCCCACATCATGTTCTCTGCTTAGTGGGGAGCATGCTTCTCTCTTCTCTCTACCTGCCTCTCTGTCTATTTGTGATCTCTTTGTCTGTCAAATAAATAAATAAAATCTTGTTAAAAAAAATTCTCCATCTCCTTCTAGCCCACCCCACCAATTCAGTCTTTTTTCTCTCGTTCTCAAAAAAATATGTATAAGTATATGCATGTATGTATGTATAAATGGTTGATTTCAAGATACACAGTTAATTGTTAATGTTTATAGGAAGGGAACATAATTAGATTTTTAATTTTGTCACTACTGCAATCTACTGTCAATTGTTGTTCAGCTTGTAAAGCTGCACTTACTAATACTGATTTCAAGGATAGTGAACACTCTTAAGCCTCAGATCCTATGACTTCCAAGACTGCAAGGAATAGGAATTTTTTCCTGGAGGACAAAAGTGTTCATTATTCCTGGCACAAGGTATACGCTGTAGATAGTCCTCCATCCCTTGTTAAAGGTGCATTTTTTTTTGTTCCTGGCAAGATTTGAAGAGTGCTTGCAAGAAGAGTTGCTTGAGGGGCGCCTGGGTGGCCCAGTGGGTTGAGCCGCTGCCTTCAGCTCAGGCCATGATCTCAGGGTCCTGGGATCGAGTCCCGCATCGGGCTCTCTGCTCGGCGGGGAGCCTGCTTCCTCCTCTCTCTCTCTCTGCCTGCCTCTCTGCCTACTTGTGATCTCTCTCTGTCAAATAAATAAATAAAATCTTAAAAAAAAAAAGAAGAGTTGCTTGAACTGAAACTTCTGGAGTGAAAGAGTGGGGTTGGAGTAGTCATGGGACAGAAATTACTTGTTATTTAAGAAGTATCAGTCTTGGGACTGTAAGTGATCAGGAAAGTAAGGCATCCTGGCAGTCATTTGGTGTATGATGGGCAGCACTACACTAATTTCTCAATATTTCAGATCCCATGGGTCATGATAGGGAGGAGGAGAGGAGAGGAGAGGAGAGGAGAGGAGAGGAGAGGGTTGGTGCCCTCTGGTGTCTTCACTGGCAAGCCCTGTCTTGTACACACAGTGGCTGCCTTCACAGTTGCCTGCAGCTCTTTACCCGAGGGTGTCCATTGGCTTCCTTGGCTTCTTTGGCCATGGCAGTGAGCTCGGGAGCCAGGTAACCAATGTCCATAAGAGCAACACTCATCCCGTGCAGGTCTTTTTGCACTTGGATGGGATGACTCAGGGCTGTTCTGCATGTATTTAAAACGTTCCCAGTGTATGGAGACAGAGTTGCCCAAGCAGTGACCTCTAAACTAACACCCTGTCTTCTGTGTTGGCTGCCCTCCTTCTTCACATCCTAGCTCCCATCATTTCTTCCCACCAAAGATCCTTCCAGAGAAACTACTTAGACTCACATCCTTGTCTTAGAGTCACTTTCTGAGGCACCCAACCCCTCATAACTCCTGGTGCTGCCAACAATGGTGGGTGTTGTCTCTCTGTGCCCCAGGAGAGGATCTACCTTTTAAAACACACACATTCTTGGGAGATCTCAAAGCTCAGTCATGAGAACCAACTTACATTTTTCCCTTGTGTAGGAGAACTGAAAATCTACGCATGCAAGGCAGTAGAGTGACCTAGATAATAGTGAGATTATTCAACTTGTCACACAAAGTGGAATGCTCAGGCTGGAAGGAGACATACATTGTAGTATCATTATCAGTGGTACTGTTAATGAGTTCAAACATCCTATCTCTTGAAGCTTCTTCTTTGACTTCCATTTTGTCCATAAGGGTACTTCTTGGTAATATGCTCACCCTCAACTCACGTCCAGTCCTTATCTTTGTATCCAGTCCTAGGCTCACTATCATCCAACCCTACCCCCCCTGCTCCCACTTTCTATGTCCCTTCCTCCTTTTCTGCTCTCCAAGGTTTCCCAAGATCCATCTTGGCTCCAGACTCCTACTCTTCAGGTGTTGGAAGATCCTTGGGTCCACCATCTCTCCTGATCCCCTCTAGTTAGTAAGAGGGGGTGTGAGTATAAATGAAGGTCTTGCTCTACCTTTCCTTATATCCTGGCCCTCCAAGGGGGAATGGGCCCCAGTCTGGAGTCCAGGATTTCCTGGATATTAGTCTATATCAAAGAAGGAATTGAATTCAACTATAATTATACATTGGAAATAAAGGAAGTCTCAATATATTTCAGAAGACTGAAACCCACAAGAGTTGTTCTTTGATCATAATTGCAAATGTGCTGGATTAATCAAGAAAGGATAACTAGGATTTCCCCATATATTTGGAAATTGAAAAGCTTATTTAATAAAACTGCAAAAGGGAAAAAAAAACTGCAAAAGGGAATCTCATAGGAATAACCGGTATGGTATGAATGAAAATGATACTGCATATGTGGTATTAACATAGACTTCCAGGGGGGAGACAAGATGGTGGGGAAGTACTAGAAGGCGCCCTTTCAACCTGCACCCTAATGTGAGCTGATTACCTTTCAAAGATCTCCAATCACCCACAAAAACAGCCTGAGATAAGAATTATACACGTCTGGATCTCTACTGGAATAGAAGAAGCCAGTGGGCAGGTAAAGCTGAGTGGGAAAGTTGGACTGATATCAGAAGATAAACAAATGGAGCCACCAGAAGCGACCCATTGGGAAGTAATATCCCAATATGAGAGTGCCTTGCACCTGGGGACCATCATTAACTCGGGACTCTGGTAGAAAGCACTCAAAAAGAGCAAAGTACCACGGGTGTGGGGTGGGGTCAGGGGGCGGGTAATTGCTGGGATTGGGTTGTCAGGGTAGGGGCTTAAGTCCCCAGACCCAGGACAGTTACCCCTGGCACAGAGCCAGAGAGAGTGCAGCAGAGAAACCAGGTCTCAGTTCCCTGAACCACCAGTGCGCCTGAGAGTGTGCTGGGCTCCTGTGAAGGGCTGGGAGGCTCACCAGCCAACAGAAGCACAGTCTTTTTGCAGTACCCATGCAAGTGCCCTCCTGTGCCATCAGAGTCCGAGTCATGCCCCACACCCTCCCCTGAGAGAGGTGCACACAAACTCCAGCCAGGTGCTCTAGGACCGGAAAGTCCAGGCACTCCCACGACCGGGCCAGCAGGAAAATCTGCGTGTGGTCACTGCTTGGAACTTCTCTGGCACTCTGGAGCTGCCCAGACAGCGAAAAATTTTAAGTCCCCAGGGACCGCGACTGGGAACCTGCTCTGCCAGCGGCCAAAGGGGGATTCATATGGGCTCTGCAGCCAGACTGAGGCTTCTCTCTGAGATGGAGGTCAGGATGCAGTTTGCTTTCCTCTAAACCTACAAAAACCATCAAAAGCGGTCAAGGCAAGAGAGAAAAACAAAAGTGAACAAATATAAAAACCTCCAGAGAACAAAAGCCTGAAAAAAACAGTTTCCTTGAGGGGGGCGGGTGGACTTAGCTGAGAGAACTTCAGGGACTGAAAACCCACGTGGCAGGCCTTTCCCCAGAAAACCAACCCATAAAGGGAAAAAAAAATAGATGACAAGAGAACAACCACCACTACTTCATAGGACAATTTTTATTATTAATTCGTTCCCACTATTCTGGCTAATTTTTTATATAGTTAATTTTTTTAATATTATATAGAATATTTTTAACCTATTTACTCTCACAGTGAGATGTGCAGTACATCAAGTTCCATAATAACATTCTAACCTGAAATTTTTGATACATTCAACTGTGTTTTCCTTTTGCATTTCTATTTTTTAAATTTCTTTTTTTTAATTTTAGTTTAGTTTAGTTTATTCCTTTTTTTAATTTTTATTTTCTAATATTCATATAGAGTTAAACTTCAAGGTAATCCCCTTTCCCCAATCAGTGCCACCCCTATAGGTAAACCAATTCCTAATCTTCTCTTATCTTAGGAAAGTTGAGTCCTTTAACAAAGATATCAAGATATATCGAGGAAGAATCAAAACAACCTTCCTCACCCACACTGAGAATATACAACTACTCTCCCATCTTTTTCTTTTACCAGTGTTTTTGTAATTTTGTGTTTATCCTGATAGTATATAAATCTTATATGTGGGGTTCTTTTTGATGAGGTTCTTCCTTTATTTGCATATATATATATATATATATATATATATATATATATATATATATATATATATGAAGGGATGGAGAAGCAACTTTCATGCCAATGTGCTTCAAAAAAAGGCTGGGCTAGCAATTCTCATATCAGACAAATTAGATTTTAAAAACTAAATAATATATATATTATTTCTTTCTCCTGTCATATAGTTTTATCAGTCTTTTTGTTTGTCTGTGTCTGTTTGTATACTTCATAAATCTTACCTAGGACCCATTTGGGCTAAACCTTCTCTTTTATCTCAATTTCCTTCCTGTCTCTCTCCTTCTCTCTTTTTTTCTTTTCCTTTTCTTTTTCCTTTCATTTGGGTGGGGAACCCTGATTGCTCAGAAGCATTCCAGGGTGCACCTTGACTGCACCACAGACGATACACCCAGCTACACCCATTCAGCCATCTCTCACCAAAATGACTAGGAGGAGGAATGCCCAACAGAAGAAAAATAGAGAGGATGGACCTTCTGCAACAGAGCTAAAGGCTATCAAAATAGACAATATGTCGGAAAGAGAATTCAGGCTTACAATTATCCAAGCAATAGCTAGGTTGGAGAAAGCCATGGGTGACCAAAAGGAATTGATTAGGGCTGAATGGAAAACGACCAGAGACCATGATTTCAATATTAGGGAAGAGCTGAAAGCTACCAAAGATGAGCTTCACAATGGTCTCAATGAGTTCCAATGTAATCTAAATTCTCTCAATGCTAGAGTAACTGAGACAGAAGATAGAATTAATGATCTTGAGGACAAACAGATAGAGAGAAAGGATAAGGAGGAAGCCTGGAACACACAGCTTAGAAGCCACGAAAACAGAATCAGGGAAATAAATGATGCCATGAAACATTCCAACGTCAGAATCATTGGAATCCCTGAAGGGGAGGAGAAAGAAAGAAGTCTAGAAGATATAGTGGAACAAGTTCTTCATGAAAATTTTCCAAATCTCATGAATGGAACCAGAGTTTATGTACTAGAGACCGAAAGGTTTCCCCCCAAGATTACAGATTCTTGAAAGTTGTCGAGACACCTAAAATTAAGAATGAAGAATTAGAATTGTAGGCAGAACCTCTTGAAAGCAGCTAGGACAAAGAAGATCCTTACGTACAGAGGAAAACCCATCAGAATAACGTGAGACCTGTCCACAGAGACCTGGCAAGCCAGAAAGTGCTGGCAAGATATATTCAGGGCACTAAATGAGAAGAGCATGCATCCAAAAATACTTTATCCAGCAAGACTGACATTCAAAATGGATGGAGAGATAAAGAGTTTCCAGGATCGGCAAGGCTTAAAAGACTACGCAACCACCAAGCCGATACTGCAGGAAATATTAAGGGGGCTTCTTTAAAGGAGGAAAAAGCCCAAGAATAGCATTGAACAGAAATATAGAGACAATCTACGGAACGAAAGACTTCAAAGGTAACATGATGTCAATAAAACGTATCTATCAATAATCACCCTCAATGTGAATGGCCTAAATGCGCCCATAAAATGGAACGGAGTTGCAGACTGGATAAAATGACAGAACCCATCCATATGTTGTCTACAAGAGACCCATTTTGAACCTAAAGATACATCTAGACTGAAAGTGAAGGGATTGAGAAGCAACTTTCATGCCAATGTGCTTCAAAAAAAGGCTGGGCTAGCAATTCTCATATCAGACAAATTAGATTTTAAAAACTAAAGACTGTAGTCAGAGATTCAGAAGGACACTACATCATTCTGAAATAGACTATCCACCAAGATGATGTAAGAATTGTAAATATCTATGCCCCCAATATGGGAGCAGCCAATTACATAAGAAAACTGTTAATCAAGATAAAGACTCATATTGATATGAATACACTAATCGTTGGAGATCTTAAACCGCCTCTCTCAGAAATAGACAGATCATCCAAGCAGAAAATCAATAAAGAAACAAGGGCATTGAATGACACATTGGACCAGATGGACCTCATAGATCTATACAGAACATTCCACCCTAAAACAACAGAGTACTCATTCTTCTCAAGTGCACACGGAACCTTCTCAAGAATAGACCACATACTGGGTCACAAATCAGGACTCAACCGATACCAAAAGACTGAGATGATTCCCTGCACATTCTCAGATCACAATGCTTTGAAACTGGAGCTCAATCACAAGTAAAAGTTCCAAAGGAACTCAGACACCTGGATGCTAGAGACTACCATGCTTAAGAATGCTTGGATCAACCAGGAGATCAAGGAAGAACTAAAACAATTCATGGAAACCAATGACAATGAAGATACTACCATCCAAAACCTATGGGATAGAGCAAAGGTGGTCTGAAGGGGAAATACATAGCCATCCAACCTCCCTCAAAAAAACTGAAAAAATCCAAAACACAGCAGCTCTCACTACACCTTAAAGAACTGGAGAATCAACAACAAATCAAACCAACTCCACACATAAGAAGGAAATAATCAAGTTTAGAGCTGAGATCGATGAGGTAGAAACCATAGATACAGTAGAACGTATCAATAAAACTAGAAGCTGGTTTTTTGAAAGAATCAATAAGATCGATAAACCATTGGTGACACTAATCCAAAAGAAAACAGAGAAAGCTCCAATACATAATATTATGAATGAAAAGGGAGAGATCACAACGAACACCAAAGAAGTAGAAACAATCATCAGAAGTTATTGTCAACAGTTATATCTAATAAACTTAGCAACCTAGATGAAACGGATGCATTCCTGGAAAACTATAAACTAGCAAAATTGAACCAGGAAGAAATTGACAACCTGAATAGACCAATATCTAGTAACGAGATTGAAGTGGTGATCAAAACCCTCGGAAAAAACAAGAGCCCAGGACCTGATGGATTCTCCAGAGAATTCTACCAAACTTTCAAAGAAGAAATAACACTAATTCTCCGGAAGCTGTTTCAAAAAATTGAAGCAGAAGGAAAACTTCCAGACTCTTTCTATGAAGCCAGCATTACCCTGATCTCCAAACCAGGCAAAGACCCTACCAAAAAGGAGAATTTCAGACCAATATCACTGATGAATATGGATGCTAAGATTCTCAACAAAACCCTAGCAAACAGTATCAAACAGCACATTAAAAAGATTATCCACCATGATCAGGGGGAATTCATCCCTGGGCTACAAGGATGGTTCAACATTTGCAAATCAATCAATGTGATAGAACAAATTAATAAGAGAAGAGAGAAGAACCACATGGTTCTCTCAATTGATGCAGAAAAAGCATTTGACAAAGTCCAGCATTGCATCCGTTCCTGATTAAAATGCTTCAAAGAGTAGGGATAGAGGGAACATTCCTGAACTTCATCAAATCTATCTATGAAAGACCCACAGCAAATATCATCCTCGATGGGAAAAAGCTTGCGTTCTTTCTCTTGAGATCAGGAACACGACAAGGATATCAACTCTCAACACTCTTGTTCAACATAGTATTAGTAGTCCTAGCAACAGCATTCAGACAACAAAGGGAAATAAAAGGTATCCAAATTGGTAATGAAGAAGTCAAACTCTCTCTCTTTGCAGATGACATGATTCTTTATATGGAAAACCCAAAATACCCACCCCCAAACTACTAGAACTCATACAGCCATTCAGTAATGTGGCAGGATACAAAGTCAATGTGCAGAAATCAGTGGATTCATTATACACTAACAATGAAAATACAGAAAGGGAAATTAGAGATCTGATTCTATCTACAATACCACCAAGAACCATAAGATACCTGGAAATAAACCTCACCAAAGAGGTAAAAGATTTGTACTCAAGGATCTACAGAACACTCATGAAAGAGATTGAAGAAGACACAAAAAGATGGAAGACCATGCCATGCTCTTGGATCGGAAGAATAAACATTGTTAAAATGTATATACTGCCTAGAGCAATCTATACATTTAATGCTATTCTGATCAAAATTCCACCGTATTCTTCAAAAACCTGGAGCAAATAATCCTAAAATTTGTGTGGAATCAGAAGATACCCCGAGTTGCTAAGGAAATGTTGAAAAACAAAAATTAAATGGGGGAGCATCACGTTACCTGATTTCAAGCTTTACTACAAAGCTGTGATAACCAAAACAGCATGGTACTGGCATAAAAACAGACACATGGTCCAGTAGAATGGAGTAGAGAGCCCAGATATGGACCCTCAACTCTATGGTCAAATAATCTTCGACAAAACAGGAAAAAATATACAGTGGAAAAAAGACAGTCTCTTCAATAAATGGTGCTGGGAAAACTGGACAGCTATAAGTAGAAGAATGAAACTTGACCATTCACTTACACCGTACACATAGATAAACTCAAAATGGATAAAAGACCTCACTGTGAGACAGGAATCCATCCGAATCCTAGAGAAGAACATAGGCAGTAATCTCTTCGATATCAGCCACAGCAACTTCTTTCAAGATATGTCTCCAAAGGCAAAGGAAACAAAAGCGAAAAAGAACTTTTCGGACTTCATCAAAATCAAAAGCTTCTGCAAAGCAAAGGAAACAGTCAGGAAAACAAAGAGGCAACCCACGGAATGGGAGAAGATATTTGCAAATGACAGTACAGACAAAAGGTTGATATCCAGGATCTATAATGAACTCCTCAAACTCAACACACACAAAACAGACAATCATATCAAAAAATGGTCAGAAGATATGGACATACACTTCTCCAATAAAGACATACAAATGGCTATCAGACACATGAAAAAAATTCATAATCACTAGCCATCAGGGAGATTCCAATTAAAACTACATTGAGATATCGCCTTACACCAGTTAGAATGGCCAAAATTAGCAAGACAGGAAACAACAGGTATTGGAGAGGATGTGGAGAAAGGGGACCCTCTTACACTCTTGGTGGGAATGCAAGTTGGCACAGCCTCTTTGGAGAACAGTGTGGAGATTCCTCAAGAAATTAAAAAAATAAAACTTCCCTATGACCCTGCCATTGCACTCCTGGGTATTTACCCCAAAGATACAGATGTAGTGAAAAGAAGGGCCATCTGTACCCCAATGTTTATAGCAGCAATGGCCACGGTCGCCAAATTGTGGAAAGAACCAAGATGCCTTTCAACGGATGAATGGATAAGGAAGATGTGGTCCATATACACTATGGAGTATTATGCCTCCATCAGAAAGGATGAATACCCAACTTTTGTAGCAACATGGACGAGATTATGCTGAGTGAAATAAGTCAAGCAGAGAGAGTCAATTATCATATGGTTTCACTTATTTGTGGAGCATAATAAAAAGCATGGAGGACATGGGGAGTTAGAGAGAAGTGGGTTGGGGTAAATTGGAAGGGGAGGTGAATCATGAGAGACTATGGACTCTGAAAAACAATCTGAGGGGTTTGAAGTGGCGGGGTGGTGGGCGGTCAAGGTACCAGGTGGTGGGTATTCTAGAGGGCACAGATTGCAAGGAGCACTGGGTGTGGTGAAAAAATAATGATACTGTTATGCTGAAAATAAATAAATTTAAAAAATATTTTTAAAAAACATAGACTTCCTTCAGTCCTGGGAATTCAACTTTGGATAGAAAGATTTATGGTGTTCAAATCATCCCATATTAACAGAGAATGTATTACACCTAAATCATCTCTAGAAATGCCACTTATCTCTGTAAGCTCACTAGGTGTCAGTGTGGAGCTTACATTATGTACATACATGGAAAAATGACAAGCTGATTCTCATGCTTGCTCTGTGTGGGATCTCCATGACACTTACTAATTTAAGTCAACAGGTTCATCATACGCTTTTCTGTCAATGGACTTCTGGACAGCACCCAGACAGTGTGGCACCACCAGGAGTCTGAAAGTAGGAGAGGAAGAGTCAGAGGTAACAGGAATAGTGAGAGGAAGGGACAAAGGGGAATTGCATGAAGGCAGGTGGGACATGGCCCAGGAGGGTGGAGGGGGAACCATGGCCCACGGAGGAGGGGCTTTCAGTGTTAGGGCAAGAAAAGGCAGGAATCCCGAGCATCAGAGTTCTCTGAGCCCAGGGCTCCAATCTTCCTCCAGCGGCCATTTCACTTGGGAAGGTGAGTCCCCGTCATTTGGCCTGGAAATGTGGGACCCAGCCTCAGGATCTTGAGGGAGAGCATGCGGCTCTTTGGCAGGTAGTGTCTAGTGCTTGCCCTGTGGGGAGGTGGCCCTGAGCCATCTCTCTCCCTGCCCCTGTCCCTGCTGCATTCCTCCTGCACCAGCAGGGCCTATCTCAAGTTCCAGAACCAGGCCCCAGGTCCTGCAGCTTGGAACTGACACAGAGGCACAGCTGATCTCAACCCAGAGTATTGAGAATAAGGTCCATATTCTCCCTCTGGGGCTAGCAATGAGCAGTAGGATGAGGGGTTGCTATCCTCAAATTCACTGCCCATCCTGACACAGGATGTTAGGTGGATGGCTTCAATCCCTGCAGCCTTCTCCTACAACCAAGCAGAAATGTCATACTTCACCAAGCTTTCTTCTGCCTGTGAAGAGATGGCAATTAGTACTCGAAGGTAACATTGGTTCCTTACCAGACTGATGGAAATGATTTCATCCATCTACCATATCTAAAGCACCTTTCATTGAAAATGCGATCTAAAGAGACATGCAGTAATTCATAACACATGTGAAGCTCCCTCTAGGTTTGCATTTTGACCCTGGCACCTATGTGTCACTGAACACTTTATTGGCATGGTCAAAATAAACTCTCATGATCAAGATCATGGTGCTAGATGATGTCTTGTATCAGTGTACTTTCATATATCCTGGCCTGACTGGAAAATATTCCTAAGAGGAAAAAGAAGGAAAGAAAAAAAATTACAGTAGTGTAATTGTGTAGTATGACTATTTTGGTGGGTAAATGCATCTATCTTTACATTTTTAAAAAATATTTTATTTATATATTTGACTGAGATCCCAAGTAGGCAGAGGCAGGCAGAGAGAGAGGGTGAAGCAGGCTCCCTGTTGAGCTAAGAGCCTGTTGCAAGGCTCATTCCCAGGACCCTGACATCATTTCCAAAACCAAAGGTGGAGGCATCACCCACTGAGCCATCCAGGCGCCCCTGTAACTTTCCATTTTGTATGTCAGTATTCTTATTATTGAATGGAGAGGTGCAAGTACTACACATTATGTAGTGACATTGTCAAGTTCGGTTCATTCTTCACTCACAGAGAAAGAAGGAAGTGATTTCTTTGTGTCTGAGGTGCTGACACAGAGGCCTGCCCTGGTGTAGAGAACAGGCTCCCTGGAACCAGAGCTGCCTCAGTGCCTCCCGCTGAGCAGCCCCAGCTTAGAGCATTGCGGGGATTCCCAGGGAAGCGGGCAGAGGGCGCCCAAGCGCCTCAGGCCAGCAGGGGCACTTTGTGTGCCCATGCACCACAGCAGATTTAGGGAGCAGAAGGCTCACCATGGCGTCATCTGACGCTGCTTTCCTCACAGCCAGAAGGGTTTCTGCCACCAGCTGAGGACCCAGAGCCCCTCAGAGGGCCAGGGCTGCATTTGCAGCCAGTTCTGATGCTACCCTGGAGAGACCCTCGGGGCTTTGCAGCAGGTTGGTGCCTCCTGTGTTGCGATGCAGAAGCGGCCTTGTTGGCTGAGAGCTGAGGAAGGGGCTCTGGGTGGCTTCCAGAAACCTGCTGGTAGGTAAGCCGCCTCATTGTTACATTTTTGGTGGTGTTCCCACGGTTTGGTCCTCATTTTCCTCGAGGATATTTGAACAAGACCTATTTTACTCAAGGATCCCTGGATGGAGGGGCCGCGGGAATGCCATACTGGAGATGCCATGGTTCGTTTGTTACAGAAGCTGGCTTGTTTCTTGGGAGAAATCCCGACTCAAGAGGCACAAGAGCAGCATGTAGTAGGGAGCTGAAAACACAACTTGCTGGCTCTCGGGGTGTCTTAGAAGAATGCACTTGGGGCCCACTTGCAGATTACTGTTGCAATCAGAGCCCCAGGTAAAACAAAGTGCCGTCTAGTT